>NC_091013.1:29645000-30258333 GCF_041296385.1 Aphelocoma coerulescens
GTGCAGTCTGTACCCTAAATGCTACAAAGTGTTCTATGAAATGAACTTTCTCTCCTTGCCACATTTGTTGGGAGATCTCAATACTCCCCAGTTCATCTTTCTAGTCTCCTGGATGTGTTCTTGATCAAAGTGAATTATCCTAATCATCAGTACACTGAGTAGCCTGCAGCTGTTGTATGGGGAGAGGAAGATGGGTGGGGACCATCAGAAGTCGTGCAAGAAGTGGAGTTAGGGAGAAAGGGGGGCAGAACTAAGTACATTGGTGGTACCTGGCTAAGAAGTACTTGTTTACTGCCTTGGTTTTGCCATTCCAGAAAGGACTCCATAGACCTCCTGCTGTGGGTGAATAAAGCAATCATAAATCCTGGGATGAGGGTTCAAAGCACATCCTTGCCCACTGGACTCCCTAAGCAGAGTCCTGATTTTGGTTGTTCCTTCCCCCAAATTCCTCTCACTGCACAGAGACCCAAAGTGTAGACTAAGGCTTTGGATGCCAGCACAGGGAATAGGCAATTGAAAAGACATGTCTGAAACACTCAGGCTTGCACTGCATATTGTCAAATGCAAACTTTAGCCTAGGGGAGCTAATCATTCCAGGATGACTCCACAAAGTGAGACAAAGAGAGAGAAACTCCAGGGGTTGATTCAAAGCCCATCTTCAAGCACTGTAAATTATGCTCTGGAAATGTCTGACTACAGCTACCTTTTGTGAATAGTCCTCAGGTACCTTTCTAAGTTTAGTCCTTAATTTCTTTCCTTCATCTCTGTAAAACAGATCTAATTGTATTTCTTTCCCTCAGAGGAATATTGCAAAGATACCCTTATTCATGGCCAGAAGTCAAGTTTTCAAAGTAAGCATCCATATATCAATAGATAAATATAATATATGGATTTACCCAAAAACCATTTTTATTTTTGCAGATGTCTAAATGCATAGTGCTTGTAAGAAGAAGTACTATCGCTGAAAAAAAACCCAAAAAACAAACCATGGCTACCCAGTATATCAAATCTTTAATTCCTCAGTAGATCAAACAGATAGACAGTGACTCCATGGAGAGAATATTTCTGCCTTTTTAATAACTATTTTCTCCTTGAATAACTGCTATGAGATTCTCACCATTCAGGATGTTTTCTTTCTCAACTAAACAATTAAAATTCTATGATTAAAAAGCAGAGGATAAGAACACTAGCCACCTAAAAACCTTTTTGATAGCTATCCACTAATATGAAGCAGGGACTAAGAAACCAGGGTGAAACATGTCACTTTATGATATACATGAGCTTTATCCTCTGTACACAGAAGCAATGACAAATATCCTGGCCTGTATCAGCAATACTGTGGCCACCAGGACCAGGGCAGTGATTGTCAGCCTGTACTCAGCACTGGTGAGGCCACACCCCAAACCCTGTGTTCAGTTTTGAGCCCCCTCTACAAAAAAAACTTTGAGATGCTGGAGCGTGTCCAGAGAAGGGCAATGGAGCTGGTGAAGTATTAGAACATGAGTCACATGAGGAGAGGCTGAGGGAGATGGGATTGTTCAGTCTGGAGAAAAGGAGATGCAAGGGAGACCTTTTCACTCTCTACAAGTACATGAATGGATGTAGGCGGTGTGGTCTCGTCTCTTCTCACAGGTAATTAGGGATAGGACATGAGGATTTGACCTCAAGTTGCACCAGGAAAGGTTTGGATTGAATAATAGGAAATATTTCTCCATGGAAAAGGTTGTCAAGCACTGCAACAAAGGTTGTCAAGCACTGCCCAGGGAAATGGTTGAGTCACCCTCCCTGAAGGTAGTATTTAAGACAGGTAGATGTGGTACTTAGGTGCACGTTTTAATGGTGAACTTGGCAATGCCAGGTTACCAGCTATTCCCAGTGATCTAAGAGACCTTTTCCAACTTAAAATATTCTATCATTATGGGAGTCTATATTAGGAGATGCAGCCTTATGCATTCAGAGGATAGTCTGTGCCCTAGGGAGTTTTAAAATATCAGAATAAAACTGAGAAGTGTTTTCTCCTTCTTTAAAGAGAACAACTGCAATCCTTGTTGAAAGCATAGAACAGGGTACCGATGTTACTGACAGAGCTGAACCACTAGCCAAGAAATCAAAAAGTGCAGCATCTCTAGTGATGTTCCCTGATTATGATTCCATTTTGAAAAACAGCCACAGAAAGAGGTAATCCAAGAATTAGAATTTTCTGTACATTCTTTGAAGTGAGTTGCCACTGTTTCACAGCAGTTTCTGTATGTCAAACAGGCTTGCATTATCTTACACTCAAGAAGAAAAGGACTGGTTTTACAGCAAGATACTGCACATATATCTGATATTCTAGACAATTTTTAACCATTTCCACAGACAAAAAATTGTTCAATTAAGTTGCAAAGGAAAAAAATCTTTTTTTCCCCCCTTATTTTATAAATCTTAAAATGCTTAGATATAAGAAATTCCCTATCCTTTCTGGCTTTCTTCCCAACCGCTACCTGCACTCATTGAAATTGCATAAATTAAAAAAAAAAAAAAAAAAACAAGTAAGAGGAAAAAAAATTGGTAAGTCTTGAAATCTAAGCACTGGCACTTCAGTCAGTTAAGTTACAGTCTATAATCTATGATGATCTTGGATGTCATTCTGGGTATATTTTTTGGTCATTGTACTGAGATTTACTTAACCATAAAATGGAAACATAACAACAAAAAGCAGAATGAAGATCATTGAGGCATAGATGAGCTGATAATTGGCTATCTTCAGGTTAGTCTGAAGGTTAGGTGATAAAAGTTCTTTTTACCATCCTATTACCTTTTTCTTTTTTGTACCATTCTACTGTAGCATAATCTTTATTATTTTACAAATTTTGTTTATTTGTATGTATGGATGACCTTCTTCAATGGTAATCTAAGCGCTTCACTTTCAGAACTCTTACTATACTGCTCAGCTGCAGCAGTCAGAAATTGGCAGTCTTTCACAAAGCTAGGCAAGGGTAGAGCTGATTTTCTGTTCTGATTTCTTTCATTTGCTCAAAACTTACTTCAGTTTTATTCTGATCTTGTAATTTTCTTTCAAATGTCTTTGGATGATTAGCATCTTTTTCTGCAGAACTGAGATGCTGAACACATTCAAATCCACCACTGAACAGCAGCACATGCTGGGAAACATTAAATAATACAGCTAATTGCACAGCTAGGATACATACCTCTGAAGTGACTATCACAGCCTTTGGTCAGTTAACAGTTAAAGTATATGATCTGAACTCTTTTCTGTCCCTCCAGGCAATGTTTTCAGAAGTCAATCAATTTCCAAACCTGGGGAAATTTGCATCCCTATAGAGTTTCTTTAGACACTGAAGGCATTCACGTAATATAAGTAAATATGCACAAAAATTACTATTGCACTTCCACTTATTACTGTTAGCAATATTAATCATGACTTTACAGCCTCTACATTCCATGTTCCATAAAATGAAATGTCGGTGGTATTATAAAAGGTCTAAGCCTATTTAAAAACATTAATACCATCAATAAATATCACTATTTGCTCATAAGGCTAGACACTGTAAGTGCTAAGTTCAACTTGTCACTTGATTATGATAAGCTTCTTCAGTTTCAGTTCGCAATTGAGGAAAGAGAAGAACCTGCTTCTCAGTTTGTTTTCTCAGCTTAATCTTCAGTTAAATACTCCTTTCAATATTAAGCCTGATTAGCTTTATTGATGTTTAGAATATTTGGGCCCAAGTGATCCATTTGTCTGAAAGAAAGGTGTTTCTTTTTAACATGAATGCAATAGCAGGCAAAGGCAGATGTTTTCAAGACTTTATAAAAAAAATATCAGATCCCATTATGTTATTTATAAATATATCAAATATATGTATTAATTTATTATTATTTATATAATAATAAGTGGTTTGCATAATCATAATAAAAGAAGCAGGTTACCTGCTGAAAGCCAACAGCACAGAGTTTGTAACTTCTGATTTCCAAATCAAATGTTTCAAATCTTTTAGTGTCTTGAGGCAATGCCATGTGTGTATTTCTTGTAAGACTTTTGTTACCAAACATCACAATACCTTGTAGCTGCTGGCCACATTCCTTTAGGTTATGAAGTTGAATGACCATCCTGTAAGCAATTCCTTTACACACTTTTAAACAAACAATCCAAAAATCAATATACTGATTTAGAGATAACTAATGGACTTGTCTGAAGTCTCAAGTGATCAAAGCACATTCCTTTATCTCAAGCAAATGCAGATAATCAGGAGTGTTATACTGAACAATGTTTCTAGAATATTACAGTAAACAGTGAGCAACCATGATCAGTTGGAAATTGTACTCTTTGGTATTGCTGTATCCCATGCACCAAATGCTGCTTTCCTTTGTGTAACAGAGAATACTGTATGTTTCATGTAGTCCTTGACAAATAACAATGATAATATTAATAAGAAAAGTTTCCATAAATGTTTTGGTGAATTTAGTTCCCTGTGACATCTGAGTCTACTACATCTGATGCAGTTAGGCACTTGGATGACTGCCATAGAGTAATGGAAACAGCTGTGAATTCTGGAAGTTTCCCATGCATGGATGTCCACTGGCACTGTCAAGAATAAACTAAGCATGCCCCACTTGACTGAAATGATTAACAGCAACAGAGGTATTCACCTTACAAGGAAATCACCATAATATCATAACCTAGCAGAATTCAACCAATTCAATTGCCTTCATCCAAGCTGGTCTTTTCATGCTCAGAAAGAAAGTTTAAAAACTCATTAAAATATTGCAAGTTCCATCTGGTTTGACACAGACATATCCCAAATCCCCCAAAACAATGCTAATGCTCATGTGAGTAAGTCATATAACTAAGTTCATGTAAGTTTTGTGTCCGTAGTTGTGCTTGCAATGAAAGATTTGTCTAACTGTTTGCCATTCACAAAGTCCCATGCTTGGATTTTCAGTAAGTTGTCACTCCTAAAAGACTTTTGACACAGGGAACACATAGGAGAGAGAAGTGAATATTGTTCACCTTGACTTTAGCAAGGCTTTTGACACTATCCTCACTGATAAGTTAATGAAATACAGGCTAGCTAATCAGATAGGGAGGTGTATTTAAAAGTGACTGAACTGCAAAATTCAAAGGGTTGTGATCATCTTCATGAAGTCCAGTTGGAGGTCAGTCAATAGCAAGGCACCCAAGACATTGATAGTGAGACCAATACTGGGTAACACCTTCATTACTGACCAGGATTAGGACAGAATAGACCCTCAGCAAAGCTGCAAATCATATGGAGTTGGGAAGAGTGGTTCATATACCACATGCCTGTGTTGCCATTCAGCAGGCTGGAGAAATGAGTTGACAAGAACTTAATGAAGTACAGAAAAGACAAATTACAAGTCCTGCATCTGACTCTATGCCCAGTACATGCTGAGGGCTGATTGGCTGGAAAGAAGTCTTACAAAAAAAAAAAAAAAAGACCCGTGGTGTCATGTTGGACATCAGATGGAATATAAGCCCATAGTGTCACCTTGCAGCAAAGAAGGCCGACTGCTTCCTGGGCTGCATAAGGAAAAGCACTGGCAGCCAGTCTAGGCAAGTGACCCTTCCCATATGCTTAGGCAGAGCAGACATATCTGGGTCCATCTCTTCACTCACAGGTACAACAAAGACACAAATATACTGGAGATAGTATAGATAATTAACAGAGATAGTTAAGGGAGAGGAGCATCTTTCATACGAGGAGTGGCTGAGAGAGCTGGGATTGTCCATCCTGAAGAAAGGGAGGCTCGGGGAGATCTTATCCACATGTATATATACCTGATGGGGAAGTAAAGACTATAGTCAGGTTTTTCTCATTTGTGCTCAGTGACTGACTATACAAGCCGTGGCAAGCATAAACTGAAATTTGGGAAATTCCGTAAGAAAATGTTTTCAACTGTTGGGATAGCTGAACACTGGGGCAGGTTGCCTAGAGAGTTTTTGAAGTCTGCATCCTTGGTGATATTCAAAACCCAACTGAACACAGCCCTGAACAACCTGCTCTAGTTAATTCTGGTCTGAGCAGGGAAGGTGGATTAGATGATCTCAATAGGTCCTATTTAACCTCAACCATTTTGTTGTCTGTGATTCTGTAGACAGATTAAGATAGAAGAGCATCTCACCATTTTATAAATTTAAATATACCTGTACTAGAATGAATCTCTTTCTTTCAGATTCAACTTTTACTTTACAAATGCCGTTTGCTTGTTATTTATGTTTTCCAGCTTGCATAACCTTGATCATGTCCAGTTTTCACTGCTCTTCTCACTCCTGAGTTCTATTGATCTTGGAAATAATAATTGAGAATGTTCATTCTCCAGGAGATGAGTACATCCTCTAGCAAATCAGACTGGAGTCTCATAATCATAATCTTCAAACCTTCTGGCTGTATCTTTTTCTCATCGCTCATTTTCCTTTTATATTATCCATTGTTTTGATTGCCTCATGGTCTCTCCATCTTTCCGCAAATAAATTTCAGCAAAAATTAATTGAAACTCTTTATTATGTTTAGCTCTTACATTGTACAGATTTATTTTTCTCCTTTTTAAACCAAATAGACTGCTGGAAAATTATGGTTGTTGTATTAACTTGTATTTTTAGTTCCCATTTCTTTGCCTAGAAGTTTGTGCTACCTTTTGTTTAATGCCTAGGTGGGTTCTGTGCCTGTGGACTTGAAAAAGTTGCTTCAATTTAAACTCTTTCAGACAGAAATATCTACTCAGGCAAGAATGTCATAAAAATAGATTTAGGAACAGTGGACTATTTTCAGTTCCTTTTGATATTTTGATTAGAATATTGTGATGCCTCACCCCCACAAAAAAAGGAAAAACCACAACCCACCAATGCCAGCATCAACAACCAAACACTAAACAATTTAACAAGTTATTTGAGTGAAATATTTACTGGCTACATATAAAATTTTCATTATTTTAGTCTTAGTAAAGTCACCTAAGTAAATACTTTTAAGAGTGTTACTAATTCTTTTCTCTGCTTTATCTTCTGGCTATTGTATGAATATCTTCCCCAAACCCAAGCCTTGAGTTCTTGACCATTAGACAACAGTAAAAAGATTTTTGCTTTCCTCAGTGGGCTTTGCTTCAGCCTGTGGGTTTGGCATCAAAGATATCAATAAATAATTTTCCATTATCATCATGGTCATTGACTCAAAATAATTTACAGTGTTCAAGGGTAGGTGGAACTTGTCCAGGTAATGTCTTGATACAGATGACTGTCTTCACATTCTACCTGTAAGGAAAGGTTATTCTTGATACTCCCTACAAAACAAAAAATGCTCCAGCCTACAGAAAACAGACCATCTTCACTAAGAAAATGCATCTCCGTAAGCAGAGAACCTACTACCTGCAGCTGAAGCATTGAGCAAGTGTAAAATCTGGTCTCACTAACAATGGTGATAATGGACTGGATCAAGATCTAGACATATTAGGACAAAAATGTTGCAACCAGAAGTTTCATTTTTTTGCTTTCTATGGCCATAAGAGAACAAACCAAAGAGAACCATCTATCTACTGTCATCTACTGGATGCAGTAAATATCTTCTGAAGTTCTGAAATACTTTTATGAAGTGTTAAGTTTCTTAATAAAAGAGAGAAAATGAGAAATGCCTAAAAGTGTACATGTGACAGAAGAGCTGTGAGCAAAACCAGAACCCTGCTCACAAACACAGAGAAGGAAAAGAGAGAGATATGGATAGTTCCATGTATTTCTAAAGATTCTCACAATGCATTTTTATGTATTGTACACTGTTGTCTCTTCTTCTGGGTCTCAGAAGTGTTGGTTGTAACTTGAGCGTCCTCTGTAACTAATATTTGTGATTCAGTTCTCCATGTATGAAATAGGGGTACCACAAGTCACCTGGGGATAACCTAAGCTACTTTGTTTGTAAAGCATTCTGAGCTCACTGTTGGGAAGTGCTACAGAAGAGGAAGTCACAGCTCATTAATAAAGTCTTTCTTGCTTAATTTTTTAAAAGGTGTTCCACTTTTTCTTGCCCCAGTTTTTTGCAGCATGAGCACGTATGTAATTATTAAATATACATAAATGGAGTGAATTTCAAGTGCCAGGAGTGGGCACACACTCTCCTTATTCAGAATTTCATAAGGGGTGTTAATATGCAGAGTTGGTGTGTGCACTTGGCAGCTGCACTGACATGATAGAGTGTCAGCTCCTTTGTTAATGATCCGCATAGGAAAGTATCCCACATAGGCCTTGACAATTGACATACCATTACAGTCTATTGCGCCAATAATCCATGCATTCAAGTGCTCCCCACTCTTCCAGGCAAGCCTGACACAATAGTCTATAACAGCTCAGTGCAGCCTGTGAACACGAGACCTTGATATTAGACTGTGATGACTCTGAAAGAGACAATATGGTCTAAGTGTATAAATGATCCATGTATTATTATAAGTATACTGATCCTCAAGGATCTCTGGATCTGATACAATTTCAAGGAAAGTCTTCCTTCTAAAAAAAAATTAAAATTACACAGAATATTTAGATTTTAAAACAAAAGCTTTTCTTCTTGAAAAATTACAGCAGAAATGTAGGCTGACATCTCTAACATCTGTGCAGGGAACTGGAGCTGGAAAATGGTATGAAGTCCTGTTCCATCTTGATGACATTAAAATAGCACCTTCTTCCTCAGTGACAGCTCTCTGTGGATTGAATCACATATGCTGGCTGCTGTGCAAAAATAACCTGTGACTCTTTTAGCACTCCACAGTCAACAAGCCAAATCTGTCTCTACACCACCATCACTGCTGTGACCACAGCAGAGGAGGCACAACGGGATCAGTTATTATTGTGACCAAGAGCAGTTTAGCAACTCCACACAGCATGGAGCTTTGCCTGTCAGAGAGGTGGGTGAATATTCACTCAGGAAGCACTTAGCGAGCTCCCTGTTGTTCCAGCTAGGTTTGTGGCATCTGAATTAGCTAATTTTTAGGCTAGCTTTCATATGTTGACAGCATATTGCAGTGCTTGCAGTGTGGTCATACACTATAAGCATCAGTGATGTGACAAGGCCTTTTTATTTGTGCCAGCTCTAAATCAATAGGTTCCTAAATTCTGGATGTTACTTTCCTAGCAACAAAAATAAACACTCAAAGGAGTGAAAAAAGAACTGATATGCTGATGCACCTTTTTTAGGGTATCCAGAGAAATACACAAAGCAGTAACACCTGGTGGCAGCTGTACGTCAAGCTAGAAGTTCCCCATTTGTTTCCTATCATATTAGAACAAGATGCCAGGATACTGTTTTTGCCAGATTTTCTACATAACTGCCAGTCTGGATTAACTATAGTGCTATTTAAGCAACTATTAGAGGCGCATAGTGCCTTAGAAACTTTCATGGGGCATCAGCCCTTGGCTCTGTTGAGTGTTTATGTGTATGTTCGTGTGTGTATGCTTTGCAGTGACGTGATCCTTTAACACAAAAAAAGCAGTATCCAAACATGGATCATTGAACAGCTATCAGAATTCAAACCAAGTAAGAGTAAGCCTTTAGACCTTTGTGCAGTATGCATCCTTTAGAGCATTACCTTTCTGTCGTTCTGTCCAATTGGATTGCAGTCATTTTACTTGCTTACCTACTGGTTTCATAAAGTTGCAGCTTCCTGGCAGGTTGGTTTTTTCAGATTTTAGTTACTTACTTCAGAAGAAATATGTTGGATGGTCATTCAGGCATGCCCTCTGTGTTCTGAATGACTAGGAAGTGGAGAAAAGCCAATTTTAAAAAGCATTTTGCTCTTTCTCTTTCCCTGTTTTATTTGAGATGGGTTCTTTGCCTACATGTTCTCTGAAAAAGGACATTCCCGTGACCCAGACTGTACAGGAAGAAGGTCAGGAGGTTTCTCTCTCCATTAATCCTTCAAACATTTCCTTACATATTTCTCAGTGACTGAAAGAAAGGTCCTTTATTTGTCATTTACTGTCAGCAGTTTTCCTGGAATGGAAAGAAATGGTGCTACAGGATCTACATCTTACCTTGGATGTTCAGCACATATGTCTCTCTGTTCTTAAAAAGAAAGCTGAGAGAAACTGGTTTTGGTGCCATTTAAACATATGCAAAGTGGATGTTATATGGTACCTCTCTGACTTGTGCAAGAAAATGGCAATAGCTATTATCTGCTCAAACTGACTACCTTATTATTGTAACATTCATATGATCATTGTTCAGCAGTCTTTGGAAACAAAGGCTATTTTTAGTTAGTGACTTTTGACATTAATTTAATATGCATCAGGGCCAGTCAGTATGTTCTTCTGGCATTTGTTGTAACAAAACTCTAATCCTAATCATGCTCGGTAGGATTTGACTCACCTGACTACAATCCCCTGAAAGTTGGGTATCTACTCTAAGCTAATCTTCTAGTTCCCATTTAGAGTCAGCAGAGAAGTAGGCACTTCCAAAGGACATTTTATACTATTCTAAAATAGATATATAAGACAGAATTAATTGAAAATGCTGATCTTTTGCATAGTTATATTTAGGGGAAAGGGATTCCGTGCATTTTATTATGATCCACACACATCACGCTAGAACCTCAAGGTCCCAGCTGGGACTGAGTTGTACTGAACGCTGCACAGACTTAAATAGATGCATGAGTCATGCTATTATGGTTATCAATAGACTTGGGGGGGTTCATACTGTCTAATTTTAGGCGCATAACTAGAGCACTTAAGTGCTTAAGGTCAGTGCCTAAGCAGAAGATCTGACTCACTGGAGGCACTTATCCCGCTGTGTTTATGGTGGAGGGAGTGTCTTACTCTCTTGAAAGCTCTGTGTGTCTGTGATTAAGCAGTGTGAATTCATTTTTCTCCTCCCTTTAGTAGTTACTCTGTAGGAGACATCTTGAAGCTTTTTTGCTGGATCAGGGCTACTAAATATCCCAGGTTCACACCCCAATACTATCCCAAGGAGGATCAGCAGGCCACAGTCACTGCATGAAGGAGGAGAGCTCATGTAGAGCTCAGAAAACTGACGTATAAAAGATGACAAAATGGGTGAGAAATAAATACCCTCTGTCTTGCTTTGATTTTTCTCTCTTTATATATATTATTTCATGCAAATAATGACATTAATGCTATGCTTAAGGTTGAATTTATAATTGCAGAAAGTCAAAAATTTCAGGTTTAATCTTCCTATCGTAATACAATGGAATACTGAGCACAAAGTGACAAACTTCTCTATGATTGTTGATCCTGAAATAAGGCATTATTTGCTGATATCTTTTTTTCTCATAGAGTCACAAAACTGTGTATTCAGTACTAGTAGACCAGCTTGTTACAAAATTGTTTAGTGTGCTTCTGAGGTCAGCTTTTCCTTATAAGACCCTGCAGTTGGACCAGAATCCAACCAGTAGAATATAAACAGAGACCGATCTGGGAGAGGGTGTGTGTGGGGTGGAGAAAGAAGGAGAAAAAATGGCCATTATGAAAATTCAGTCAAATGGAACGGAACTGAAGATTTTTGGTGCATCCTTTTTGTTGTTTTTACTAATTTATCCTTCAATTAGAGTGCAAACATTAGTGACATGATATTCTGAGAAGCTTATTGAATTAAGCATAACCATGAACTGACACTTTTGGAATGCACAACTCCTTGGCATGGACCTTGGGAAATTAAAATTAAATACAACACATATTGATGCTACGATGAGCTTTACTCAGCTTTGAGCACAACACATGTTATTTCTTTTTCATTTGAATTACGTGGTGGCAGACTGGTAAGAATGATGGAAAGATCAAAATTCAATTTCATTCAATATCGTGGAGTTGTTCATGAACTTAAATGCATAAGAGTAAGAGGTAACCATCATAGATAAATTTATAGTAACCTGTTCAGCTGAGAGACAGGTTATTTTCATAGTGTTTTATATTTTTACGTAACAAAGTTTCTACCATCTATGGACTGCACTGTTTTGCTGAGAGCTTTACACTCTCATGATAGGTTCAAGGCACAGGATGAATTAAAATAAAGTTTAGGGAAATTATGTGATGGTATTGTTCATGTCCGTCCCCATGACTTCTCACTAGGTATGCATGATATTAGGTATAATTATTTCTAAACTAGTAAGCCCTAGAAAATGGTGGAAGCTGTAACTGCATACAAGTAGGCCACAGCTCTACTGTAGGTGCTACAGATGATGTTAAGATGAGCTTCTCTAGATAAAAACCTAAAAATGATCTAGTAGCTGATAAGCAAGTATAATTTTTTGTCGTGAGTTACAGTTGAAGCCTACTATTATAGATAGAGCAGTATTCCAATTAATAATCCTCCTCAGAAAGAGGAGTTGCCATCACAGACTGTGGTCCAGATTCTAGAGGAATAAATTAAAGGGAAAAGACAGCTTTCCCTGTTTTCTTTCCCTGATCTTTCCAGAGTAAACCTGAAACTATGGAAGACATGAGTGATTCTAATTCCACGTGTATCTTTCACAATGAGCTATCATACTTAGATGGGCACTAAAGTAGAGCAGTTAGAATGCAGAACTGAAACTTATACTGGTTCAGATGTATCTGCATACGAGGATTTTGTTGTGTTCTGATCTTTACAGGTAGTCTTAAGAACCTGTTATTTTTCTGAAGTTGCTGCCATATGTTCAGTGGTATCATATAAAGCAAGCCGAAAATTATTAAAATTAATCTGGAATAGCAGACGACTATATGGAACATGCACACTGATTTTCATCACCCTGCTGGTTTTTGACATGCAGTCAGGCTAAAGACTCCTAGGTAGTCATACAAAAGGGTAAGACGTAACAGGATTTCAGTATTCAGTAAGAATTATTCTGATAATATACATGGGAATTACAGCTGAGATTTGCTTTGAAGCCGTAGTCTGAAATGCTGGTATTTGTACTAAAAATGTACTTATTTGCTTATATTATGTTGTGGACTCCAACAGAGTCCATGCCAGGAGACAGTTACCTGTAAAAGGTATATTTAAAATCTCTAACGTATAGGAGATGTCAAGTAAGTACTGAAGAAAAGAGCAGCCCTTCCTCACCACCACTATGCACTGATCTCAACTCGTCTAATATAATTTGAAATGGCAACTGTGTTTTTTACAGCACTAATCCTAGATTTCTTACCCTTGTGTAGCAACCTGTATTGAGATATAATGTATTAAGTATGCTGCTTCATATAAAACAGCAATTACTTGTTCATTTTATTCTGACACATATCTTAGTTTTTCTTGCTATTTACTTGGTGTTTATTTACCAACTGCCCACTAATCAGAGTTATAATAGCAAAATATGTATGTACACCTGCACAAATATGCATACACACCTGTATCCCTTTGTAAGTAAGACTACATATATATTATCTTTTTTCTTAAAAAAACCGAACACCACAACAAACACACCAAACAAAAGAATTAAACAGACCACATATCCAAAATAAATTGACCTAACTTTAAATATGCTAAGGATCATATAGGATTAACTTTGAAGAAAGTTAAGTGTAGTGTAACACAAGCTGTGAATGAATCTGGGCTAGAACATAAAGACATCCAAATGGTGGCTCACTCAGAACACACTTTCCTTAGGCGTACGCGAGGTTGGTTCCTTGACAATTGTTTACTAGCAGCTTTTAAGACACAAACAGCTGTGAGTGACAACAGTCTGTCACAAAATTTGTCTAAGTTCATGGCAGAGAGCTGCAAACTCTGACACCTACTGAAAGAGGTATCGTATTTGCAAGCAGTCAAAAGTGATTGAAAACCAGATGAATCTGTTAGGATACCTCATGCCATTGAACACTGTTGCCTATGCCAAATATGCATTCGTAATCTACAATCTGTTATCTACTAGCACTGATGCTATAAGGTAGCATTGTTAAGTTTTTTAATACATAGCCATCTAATCTGAAATAAGAACTCATATTTAATCAAAAAGAAATAAACATGATTCATAAGATTCAACCAACATATACCACAGATGGAATATTTAGAATACCCTCTCCTTTGAGTTGCAACACTTTTATATGATTTCTAACAGAGTATAGAAAAAAATCAACTGTAGGATTACACATCAGGGGAATATGCTGGAAAATCTACTGCCTTTAATTGTACAGAATTATGCTTGGGATAACCACAGTTGTAATTACTTTACATGCATAGGCACTCTGATTGCATACCATGATGGGCAACAGATTTGGTAGTACTGTTTCTGTTATTTAATTATTAGAGTTGGCCTGGAAATGTTCCTCCTTGATTGTAGTTAGCTTAATCAAATATGACTTGAGCATCTGAGTTGGCACAAACCCTGCAGGAACCCATTGAAATGACAAGGAAATGAAAAGCTACTCTTTCATTCCTTTACATCTTAATTTGGCAATTTCTGGAAGGACCAAGGAACCAGGACAAATGCCAGGAAGAGGCGAGCTCTGTGAGCTCCTTTAATGGAAGTGTAAGTAATACAGCAGCTTCTGCTCGAGGGCTTGTCTACGTGTCAGAAAGCAGAGTCAGTGCTACAAGCCGTACAGATCCCAAGGCTTGCTGTTGCTCTTGCAGTCAAGGGCCTTTGCAATTAAGGTCATGGGTGCCCCCACTGTGGACAGCGAAAACACCTGAGAGCACGACTTATGTCACAGGGCTGCTCCTGGTCACCGTGTGGACACTGTGTGTCTATCAAGCCTGTTCTGTGTGGCACTTTGCATGATGTACTGGGACAACTTTGCTCCCTCTGCTTGCCAAATCAGCAGTGTTTTGTTTACAGTCTTATGTTCATTGTGCCAAACACAACCATTATTTGTGGATTTGGCCGTTTGTGGCAAAATGCAAAAAACAGACATGGATTTAGCTAAAATTTAAAATATTTTCTTTTTCAATGTTTAATATCAGAAAACCAAACAAAAACTTCTATTTTTTTTCCCCTTCATTTTTTTATTGATTGGCAAAAAAAAATTGGCATTTTCCTGCTCTTACCTACCAAGATCATCCTTTTGGTCATGGAACCACTCTGGCAGATGCAAAGGATGCTATTAAATAAAGAAAATCAGAGATAGCAAGAGAAAACATGTTTGGTCAGACAAGCAAAGTGATCAGAATAAATTCTTCATAGATTAGTTTCATATTTTCGTTTATAGTATGTTATTTTACTTCCCACAATAAGGAAAGAATAGAAGAGGGTAAAAAAAGCAGCGCCTCTAAAAATTGTTCATTTACTGAATGCATCTTCATTCTGTGTGTTACTTGCAAAATGTTTACTACCTTTTATTAATGGTGATGACTGGATCAACTGGGCTAATTTTGGTTTTGTTTGTTTTTTTTTTTTCCCATTATATTTCCTGAAGCTTTCTTAATGGAAAATCATGAATAATCTATAATAATTGCGTGAGGCTTCCAGGATTATTGATATGCTTTAAAAAACATGATATATAAATATTTTTACAATAAGTCATTAGAGAGTTGCCAAGAAATGTCTTTTGGGGCACTTGAAATACTCTGTTTTTTCATGTCATATTTTGTTTATTAATAGCTCTCGACTGTTTGCTCAAGAGACATTTCAAGACTGTATACAATTTGCTCCATGTATAGCAGGAATAAAAATTTTGCAAGAATAAATGCTCAGTCATGAACAATTTTTGTGATGATGGGAAAAGTCTGATGAGTATAGTCAGTAATGTTTTGGGTATGAGTGTTGATGTAATAGTAGTTTTCTTAGTATTTAATGACAGTGATATTAATTAGTTTAAGGTACTAAAAATTCAAGCTTTATTTTTGATGAGTCACAAGTTGGAAGTAAGTATCGTGTATATTTTTAACAACATTATAATTAATAGGATTTTATTAAAACAGTTAAAATATGACTATATTTTAGTGGCTTTTAGACTCAAATTAAGTCTGTCAACCTCTGGCATAATTTTGTTCCATCTACAGTCATATGACAAAGATAAATCAGGTATTACAAAAATTGGTCTTTTAGTTGCATGTGTGTCCTTGACCTCCTTGTACTTTCTAGATCACTACAAATATGAAATGGTCTCAGCTCTCTGAGGGAGCTTTATTTGCCTAAGCCAATACTTGCAGCTTTGTTTCTGCCTGTGATTGCAGAACATTTATTAAACAGCTCAGAACTGCTTGATAAAATTGTTGTCAAGATAGAAATGGGTATTCATGAGAGATTTATATTTTGTTGGGAAAAAAATAATATAAAAAATTTGGTGTCCACCTTCTCACTGTTCAAAGTCTGTTAGAGCAAGGTTTCCAGGTCTTTAATTTAATTTGTGGGAGTACTGACTGGGCTTCTTCACTGCCTTTATGCAGTTACCAGTTTCTACCTTGCTTGTAAAGACCTCCCTACTTGCACCACTTGCAGATCAAACTCCATTTCACTATAGCATGACTGTTTCAAAGACTAAATTATCAACTCTGTAGCCCAACCCCCTAGCACACCCCTCCCCCAACTAATTTCTCCCTTCATCTTCCACAAAGCCATTTTTGCTCAAAAATATTTTACATGCACAAGAGTATCTGCCATGATCAGTGAGGGCTTTGCACAGCTGGGTTGATACAGGGTGCACTCAAATGCTCTTGGGCAGTTTTGCCATTGTGAAAACAGTGACAGAAGATAATCCCACAAGACTTCAATAAAACACTGAGATAAAATATTTTTAGTATGAAAGAAAATATGCACATTACTAAGCACCACAGATATCGGGTTTTTTTTTTCTCAAATGGCTAGCTACAAATATGAGATCTTGCAGGTTTATCCAGTTAGAAAAAGAAATAGGTAATAACCATTCTCAAACATAGTTTTAAAATGTCTTTTCAAATTCAGTTGTGTTTCTGCTTCTGTCACTGACATATGCTGAGAGACACCAATTATTTCCAGATCCTTCACAGAGTTTAATGCATTTTTTACAACTATCTTAAATGCAGAACTGCAGTTTCAACCCTCAGTTTCAATGAACTATTTTAGACAACACACTAAGGAAGCAAGATTAGGAATAAGGAATAGGCCTGTCAGGTAAAAATTTTAATTCAGAGTAGTTATTTCTGCTATTTGTTTTTAAATCATTGCATTTTATTTTAAAAGTATGGGGAAAATTATTTTGCTTATATTTCTCTATGCTCTCATTAGAGGATTTACTGCTAACATTACTATCAGTTATTACATGCTAAGGTAGTTTCTATACTACCCAATCTAAATGATCTTATGACTCTATTGCAGTCAGTATATACCTACATGAAAGTGACTGCAGTCTAATTTGTGGTGAAAAGCCTGATACAGATAAGTTTAAAATATACCATACACTTTGTTAGATGTCTTTGAACAACTTGAAGATGCCTTTTTAAACCCCTGATGTTTGTACGCAGCCTCTCTACATGAGGGTATGTCTTGTTTGTTAGAAGACATTCCAGTTTAAATTATCAAAGCTAATATACAAAGAGATCAGAGCATTAACTTTAATTGACTAGTTTTGCAATCAGAGGTACAGACAGAGGGTCGCCTTCCCTTCTTCCTTAGTACAAGCCCAGAAAGACCTGGATACCTAATAAATTTCTAAGCACAGGATTGTGGGTCAAGGCTGAATAAAAATCTCATGTTTCAGCATCTGTATTTAGATGATTTAAACTCCCTTTTTGAATGTCTGAATGTTTACATTTGTGACTTTAGCTATGGAAAAGCACTGTCCTTTTCTGTCACATGACAAATAGGATAAGTACAATAGAATTCTGTGAAACTTGTGGTGTAACACTCTTTCTATACAATGATTATCTTTCCTGGTTTAATAAACTTGTCACCTGCACAGCAGTTTATAAAATGTTTAACCTAATGTTATGGAATAAAAACCTCAAATAATGATACTGCAGATACATAATGGTAAGTATACTTCAGTATGAATAAATCATGGAGTCTCAGGGAGCACCAAATGAAGGCACTGTTAGAAGAAAAAGGTCTGAATATTTCCAAGCAAGGATATTTTCATCCAGGTTCTCCAGGGTGAAGTGACCAGGTAAGGATGCTCTGTTACATCCATAACACTAGTGGCCTTTAGAGATTCATATTTGTCAATTATTCCTTTGGATGAAAATTGCAAGCAGAAAGAAAAAAGGTGCCAAGCAGGACTCATCAAGCTGTGCCTTGATGTCAGTATTTCCTTACCCCAAGGACATGAGACACACCACCCCACCCTGCTTTTGAGACAGAACTGTAAAGACAGACTGTAGGGCTTGGACCACGTCAAACCATCTAGATTAGGATTTTGGTCTACCTTACAACACACATTTTAAACTGATAAAGTGATTTTCCTTCACTCTGCTTAACCCAGATTCTGGCCAAGGGAAATCTCACTGTCAGTTTCTTGCCAGGATGAACACCTTGGAAATATAAATAACTTGCTGTGGCTTAAACTTCTGAGCTAACGTAGCTTTTTTTCCTTTGTTCTCTTGCCCACTTGAGTACTGTGCATTATACCTTGAACTGCCATCTGTTTGATGTATGTCTCACATTATATCAAATTTATTGTCAAGCTTTACTAAAAAGGGCAACACAGGGCTGCTCTGACCCAGGAGTAGAAGTAGTTCTGTATCCTGACTCTTTCCCTTACTGCATTGTAGCTGTTGAAGCAAAATAATAAGCTAATGATTTTGTGCCCAATGTGTAGCACAATTCAGATGCAGAGGGAAAAGCTCTTTTGGTTTTTTTTTCCTTTTTCCTGACTGTTTGTTTTCTCATCTCTTGGAAAATATAAGTCAAAGTGGTACCCTGACAGGGTATTTCTTTGCTCCTGAGTTATTTGAGTAAACAGATCAAATAGATCATGCTGGCATGGAGAATGAATTTATCAATTGGTAGACACTGAGACAGCATATCAGTCTATACTTGCTGTATTATTTTTTCACAGATCAGTTCCAGCCTCTACTTGAGACAGGACAGGAAATTTTAGATAGACTCTTGGTTTTACCTAGAATAGCCATTCAAAATGGTTGTGGTGAGGTTGTTTAAGTCTCTACTCCCAAGTAACAAGTGATAGGACAAGAGGAAATGGCCTCAAGTTGTGCCTGGGGAGATTTAGATTGGATATTTGGAAAGATTTTTCACCAAAGGGGTTCTTAAACAATAGAACAGACTGCCCAGGGAAGTAGCAAAGTCACCATCCCTTAAAGTATTTAAAAGATGTGTAAATGTGGCGCGTGGGGACATGGGTTAATGGTGAACTTGGCAGTGATGGGGGTTTGGTTTGACTTGATGAACTTAGAGGAGTTTTGCAACCTAAGTTATTCTACAATTCTATGTTTGCAGTGTTCCATTGTAACAAGCCATAGAAATAATTACTGACGAGCGTAGTATCTCAAGGGTTTTTTGTGCCAGGACATCACTGTTTCTTCATCACTTTACTTTTTTTGTTTTGGTTTGGTTTGGTTTTGGTTTTTTTGTTTTCTTTTGATTCAATTTGATTTGATTTTCACTTGTACCACTTACAAAACCTCCTTGAAAACTTATTTTATTTTATATTTTGCCCGTCATATTGATATTCCAGTCCAAGTGTCTGTTCCCCCCCAAAATGAATTTCAAGTGTGTAAACAAATTCTGTAGTCTTTCATGGCTAAACACCACAGAATTGAGAAGTAGCAAATGAAAAAGGCATGAGGAAAATTGCTCAGCTCCTTGGGATGAAAAGGGTCCAGCACTAATCATTGTCCAGTTAGTTTACACACGTTTCTTGCTACGTTGTTATTACTTCTGTCCTTTTTTTAATGAAGCAAACATTAAAGTAATATTATTTCAGTTGAGGGTTGGTATCTATAGCTTATACCTTGTGATGTTAATTAAAAACATAATTTTTATGTACTTATCACAAAGGAAATATCATTTCATTAAAATCCAATTAGATTCAGACAATATCTGTAAAGACTACTGAATAACTGCTGTTTGAACATAGTCTGCTTTGTTCTATTTTCATCACCCGAATAAAAGCAACCACAACAAACAAACCAAAGGATTTCTTTTATTAATCTCTGAGGTTACAGATCCACTCGCATTTAGAACAGTGTTTTATGTGAAAAACATACCAAAGATTTTATGTTTCACAGACTGCTGCATGAGTGACCTTATTTTAGAAAATTCCTATTTTCTTTCCCATATTTATATAATAAAATATATTTCTTTTGTAGAATGGGTGTCATTGTATAAACAATTTGTCTATGATAAAGTAAATCAACATTTTCACTATTACCAGAATGCTGCATAGTTTAGTGGATTACTGCCTGCAAGGTAGTGGGGACTCAGGATAACACACGGTAAGTGAAATACAGAAGAATTGTTCCTCCATTTTGTCTTGCTATAATTACTCTCCTGCTGTATAGGCCGTTACCTTGTCATTGATTTACTCACCAAATTTCCTTGAATGTCCTTCTCTAAGAACTGAAGGAGGAAATGTTTTAATGCAGGATGCTTTTTCTGTAGGAGCAAAATTTTACAGGATATTTTTTGGCTTTCAGTCATGGGAGAGTTAACAATCAGTAGAGTCAGACTGTCACACCTCCTTCCAATGAACGAAGAAAACAAAAGGAAAGAGGGGAATGTGCCATTGAAATTGGAGTTTGACTAAATGGAGTTTTGTGGGTTGACTCTAGGCTGGAAAAATTTTGATCCCAGCTGTAGCCTCTACATTGGATTTTGTTTCTCTATTTCATTGGTTGGTTGGTTGGTTGTTTTTTTGTTTAGAAGTTTCTTTTCCTTCTGCTACTAAAAAAAAAAAAAACAACCCAAACCAAAACATCCTAAGGGGAGGAAGGCAGCTAGTGAAGAAGTCTAAAGTGTCTGTGTCAAAAGGCTGTTTCTTCTGATTCAGCAATTAAGAATGAGTGTCACAAAAACTAAGGTGCCCACACAGGAATAGCAGTTGCAGCATTTTTTATCTGGAGTATCTGTAATCACTGACACAGGAATGCTGATTCAAGAAGTTTGCAAAAAAAGACACTGATGTTGATAAGAGCTGGAACAAAATGGTTTTATTTGTGCCAAATAACTGAAATTACAACTAAATAAAGATTTGAAGAAAATCTACATAAAGATCAATGTTTGTGTCTTAGTATTATGCAGACAACAAATACAATAGTTGTTGAAGTTTGCCTTATCTTACTAAAAAAAAATCAGTAATTCTATTTGAGAGTAGATTGTATTTTGATGATCTAGGTCATTGGATAAGAAGGAAAAAACTGCTGTTTGTCTGCTATAGTAGGACTACGTAACAAAATGGGATTTTCTAGTTTTGGAGGCACTAGTGGCCTGGTGGGAATGAGGTAACAAAATCAAGACAAGACTAAAAGGGAAGTATGCTGAGATTGAAGGGAGGTGCGAGATTAGATTTAATAGGTTTTTAGTTAAATAAAGTCTTTATGAAACCAAGTGAGAAGTTATGAGACCAAAATGCCTCAACTAATATAGAAAATAGGATGATAAACAAAAAATGTATTTTAATGGAAAAGCAAATCAACATAAAAATCTATCAGAAGATATTTTTATTGTGCATATATATTTTTTGGTCTTAACAGAGCAAGAGCACTTGATGGCAAAAAGAGAACCCTCCTCTTCTTTCCAATAGTGTGCCTTATAATTTCTGAAGTTAGAATCCTCTTCTTCTTTCTTATAGTGTGCCCCACATTTTATAAATTGGCAGGTATTTTGATTTTGGCCTCAGTTCCTCACTCCTAATAAAACTTGAAATAAATCAGCTCTAGACCTCAATTTGAAATCTGATGCTTAATTCCGACTCAGCGACTAAGTTTGTGATAGCAAAAGATTTGTGGACAATTTCAAGAACAACATGGGATACAGCTCTGACAGAGCCTGCTTGGTTTTGCTATGACATCATCTGCAGAGAAACCTTCAGTGAATGAGCATGACAAATGGTGTTCTGTTAAAAAGAAGAGTAACAGAAAAATATCTTCACTAACTTCCCAACTAGACTGGGTCAAGGGTCAGCCCAGTGCCTGATCCTGCCATCATGCAAGTGGGCTAGTTAGAGAAAAAAAACCCACACTGTACTGCGTATTATTATTGTAGCTCTTAATTCCTGGAAGTCAGCATGGAATTGGAAAACTGCTGCACAATTACTAAAAAAATAAAATCTAATAGATGGGCTTCGCCAATCATGTCAGGCAAGAAAAGCTACATGAAGCCTAATGTATCCTCTGCTTTCATTTAGAGAATTGTGTCTTTTGTTTCCCTTGTAAAACTACATACTTTGCCAAAAGTCAAGTTGCAATGGATATTTAATAGGAGCCTGACCTGCTAGAAATGGTTATTATGTATTGTCAAGGCAGAAATAAACCCTGGCAATACTAGCATAGACCGTGATTCAGTTCTCCTCATAGTCCAACTAGTCTTTTTCATTTTTACATCAGTGGGTATTTTTGCCGCACAAAACCCCTTAGAATATAATCAAATATTATAATGCAGACCCCATTACAAAACAGTAGCATTCACACTGACTTCTCTGAGCAGTAGGCAATTTTTCCATTAGCAAATTAAACTTGGAGCTGTGTGAAACTTGCATTGTTCACGTATTTGTGTGAGAGAAGTGATAATTTCATTACTACTGTATTCAAAATTTGATTCAAGGTGGAATGACATTTTCCTTTCTTCAGAACTGTCATATTTTATAGGGTATGACTCAAAGCAGAAATGATTGTGTTCTTTCTGTCATCTTGTTAAATCTTAGGGTTTCCAGAGTATTTGAAGATTTTGTAAAGAGAAGGTATTTTTCTCATAGGTCATACTGTGAATATAAAGACTTAATGAGAGAAAATAATGTATTTTAGAAAGATCCATTTTAGTAATACAGGTGATTGTGTTAGTTCAGTGGAGCTACAAACTTAGCCTTTTTAAGGACAAATTTTCTGCTGCTGTGTTTTTCTTCCACCAGCCCAAAACAATTTGTTCATTAAGTTTACTTTCTCTGTTTGTAAAAGAAGAGGACATGTCTTGAAGGTCACAGCCACAAGAACCCAAAATCATAAGGATGGTAGACTTCAGGAGTCAGCTACACAGAGATGAATCAGCAGATCTAGCCAGTTTATCTTTACCTCCTCTCTTCAACACTGACAGCTGATCTGCATTTTATTATTGAGTTGAAATATAATCTGACCAGAATATTTAAAAGAAACTGAAAAACCTGAAATAAATTCAGTTCAGGTCCTCTTGAGAAAGGAAAGTGTAGTAAGCTATTCTAGTGAATGCATTTCTACATTTTAAACTTTTGATTATGTGGTCAGTTGGCTGGTTTTACCTCACTCTGCCTAATGATATCTTTAAAACCGAAGTGGAACATGCTGTAGGAAAATCTCTGAGCAGATGTAGACATTACTGGAAATACTTCTTGAACCCTATTCCTGTGAGTTTTTATCAATTATGAATGGCCACTGATATAAAACCTCCATAATTCTGATAATTATCTTGATCTTTTGAGATATATTCCTCACTAGAGGGAAGGTAAGAAACCATGCTCCATGAAGTAAAAATAGTAAAGAAAGTTAAAATAAAATCTTAACAACAACAACAACAACAACAAATTAAAAAAAAAAATCAATTTTTTTTCTTGCATTCCAGAGCAGATACATAACCCTGTTTTGGGGTGTATTTTTGGTGGTGGTGGTGATGGTTGATTTTTGGTTCTGGGTGTTGGAATTTTTTTTCTGGTGACTTGTACAGGAAACATTCCTCAGTTAAAATTATCATGGCAGAAACATCACCACAGGTATGTCAGAACATACAGATCAGTCTAATATTGTGTAGCATTAAAGTCTGTTACTTAAAATTTTTCTTTAATCTTTTTCTTTTCTTTTCTCTTTTCTTTTCTTTTCTTTTCTTTTCTTTTCTTTTCTTTTCTTTTCTTTTCTTTTCTTTTCTTTTCTTTTCTTTTCTTTTCTTTTCTTTTCTTTTCTTTTCTTTTCTTTTCTTTTCTTTTCTTTTCTTTTCTTTTCTTTTCTTTTCTTTTCTTTTTTCTGAAGGAAAAAATAGGCAGCCTAGAAAGAAAGTAGAGGCAATTTGAAAAGTTGTCAGATGATAAAACATTGTGTCAGCAAATATGAAGAATTGCTCATGTGGAGAAAGTTGCAAATGCTTTAACTAAACTTGTGGCATTGTCTCATAGGCAATCAAACAGTTTAACAATATTGATACCAAGAAAGCTGAGAACATTGAGTTATATCTGAGGAAAAATTATATTCCAGAAGGTAGTAGACAGACTTTAGAAAGATGTTCTTTAAGGTATGTAAGACAGGATGTGTTCCCTGTAAGTGTGTAAAGGATCTCACAAACACAAGAACTTGTAATTTCTCGAGGTTAGAAGTAATTCAAGTACCTATTTGGATTATTCCCCCCACTCTTCCATGGCCATCAGAGAACTGCACGTTTGAAAGATGAACTACGTTTCACAGTGGGTGGTGTCAGAAAATTTATAATTTTCCCAGCAGTTTTCTGGGACTCCAAACACAGCTATGCCTTGTACCTTGATCTGTCCTTCTCTTGTCCCAGTGACCAAGGAACAGCAGTGTACTACAAACCTGTAAGGTCCTCCTGCACTCTTGCCTGTGCTTATGCTCAGAAGCCAGGAACCAGGTAAGTAACATGATTAAGACTATCGAACTATTTTTAGGTCAAATTCTTCTCTTCGCCTGATGCTGGTGGTGCTTCCTTATCATGAGCAGTGATTACAGTATTTCCAGCCTCAGCTGTTTCAGGACCAGGAGAACCCTTACATCCTATAAATTACACTACAAATTGCAAGATTTTTCTGTTAATGGGGATGGGTTTGGGTTTTTTACAATTTATATAAAAGACCGTACAGATTGCAAGACATTTCTATTAAGCAGGATTCTGTTTTCATTTCCCATCTGGGTTTCTTTGAGCCTTATATATTCTGTGGGGTTTTGTTTTGTTTTGCTGTTGCATGGGGCTTTTTTTGTTCTTTTGTCACACTTCTCAAGTCTTAAAGCTTTGATTTTGTGTATTTATTTATTTTTAATGAAAGCAGAGATTCTAATGTTACCAAATGAGTTCTGGAGCTAGGGCTTTAAATATCAGGAGACTCATGATAAAATCACTGGAGTTGGCAACACTGCTTGAATTTGGCACAAGATCCTAAAGCTTTAAAGGAAAAAAGTGTGACTCATCAAACTTGCCTGGAGAGTTAAGGGAGCTGGGGGCAAGGGCTAATGGGGGTATCCTTCCATTTCAGTACTTCAGAGAAAAATCTACAAGATACAGCCCAGTAATTGTGCCAAGAAAAAAAACTGCCTGCTATACAGAGAATAACAATTTCTAATTATGTAATGAAATGAGAGGGAATGTAGAATGGCAGAGGTTTTTAAAAAAATACATAATTTTCAATTATGCAGAATTATTTTAGGAAAGAGATAGTAGTTCATAGGCTGAAAAGGTACCTCACCTTTATGTGATATAAAACATAAAATTCTAAATACTCTTTACACATTTGAAATGTTCTTCTCTGATGATCTTTCCTTTCCAGATGAAGTGAAATACAGAATTTGTTCTTATGTTTTCTAAGGGGAATTGTATATATATTTGTCATAGTTTTGATCTCCCACCAGAAGCTAGCCTTAACTTACTGAATTATACATGACAAAGCATTAGATTAAATACATTTACATGTGTTAAGTCATAAAAATCAAGTCAGTTACTTGCTGCTTTACCTTTCTGTAGTGGCTGTGGTCTTTTGTTAATATGCAAGACTACCCTCCTAAGCTAAACAAGCCCAACTATACTAGATTAAACTGGACAGAGATCTTTCATTAAAGTGGTTTTCTTCATTCTCCATTCTTGAAGTATTGAGATTAAGGTTTTTGCTAGAAGTCTTTTTCCATGCCCAGAATATACATTTTAGTGAAAAAATCATCATATTCAGGTCTTTGTAAGAGCCTTCTGGCTAAGCCATGCAAAAGGAAAGCATCTCATGTTCTTCTACTCAGAGATAGATCAATTTATCTCATTTTTGATCTTCCTTCATCATTAGACATAGATGGAGACTCTCTAATGCAAAGCTATAGTGATTTCAATGTTGGTTGGTTGTTAGTTTGCTATTTTTGTTGGGTTTGGGTTTTGGGTTGGTTTTTGGTTTTTTTTTTTAATTGGTTGGTTGGTTGGTTGGTGGTTTTTTTGTGTTTTGGTGTCTGGTTTGTTTTTTTTTATTTTCTACTGGGCTTTGTATTCCTTTTCCAAGGTACTTCAAAAGATTTAAATTTAATCCCATATTGAGTTGTAAAACCAGCATTCCAAAAGGAACCATACCTTGTGGTTCCCTAACCTTTGCAGTTTTCAGAGTTCTCTGTATTTAAAATGTCTCCCCCTTTTCAAAGCACTTGAAGCACACAGGAATGTGGGTATCAACATCTAAACCAATAAAGATTTGTGCTCTTAGCTATATCCCATTATTATTTCTTTTTAAGTATGTGTTTTAAAATAAGTATGTATTGGGGTTTGTAGGAGCTTGTGTAGTTTAGTTTGCTAATAAGTACCACCATATACTGTAGAAATGTTACTGTAGATCTGAAAGGGAAGATGTTGCCTCTGTTCATAACTCAACGGGCTCATCAAAGAATTGTAAGGATCCCTCTCTTCAGGACAGTTACCTGACACAGGCCAGTAATCTAGGGGTTGCAATTTACTGCCTGTCTAAATGCAGGCAGTGTCTTTGCTGGATTTTTACCATCCCACTTCCCTGTAGGAGCATGGCATAGATCCTGCATGGGCAGCAAGCAGTTTTTATACACAGTATAGGGGAAGAGAAGCTCTTTTTCTGGAAGTGTGAGTACTAAGAGCTCTTTTTCTGGAAGTGGGAGTACTAAGAGCTCTTGGTAAAGGAGTAGTTGCCACTAACATCCTGTTTCTTTGTGTGTCATGTACTTACTCCATGCCATGGGCTAATGACCCGCAAAATGTCAAGCTAAATAACTGCACTTTTTAGTTGGCATTGCACAGAGCAACATTTGAACCTAGAGGAAACAAACTGGTTTTATGCAGTTAATTAAAAAATGCTCAATTGATTTAATATGCATAAAGTTTATAGGGTATTTTCTTACAGGCTGGGAAGTTATGTACCCAAATTTCAGTCCAGTGTGAATTATATGACTTCAGTTTTCAAGCCCAGAAAAGTCTCATCCAGTGGAAGTGCTGATAGTCCTCTTATCACAGACACTGTAGAAGGTGCCACTGTAATAATCCCTGCTTCTATAGTCATAGTCAACTTTTTTATACCCTATAGAAGTGGTAAATAATATTGGGACAAAATGAGTTAGGATACTTAGGATTCACTGTAGCAAAGAGAATCAGAACAACAAAAGCACTCTCACTGATGAAATTGGAAATGTTTTTTT
This sequence comes from Aphelocoma coerulescens, assembly GCF_041296385.1. NCBI lineage: Eukaryota > Metazoa > Chordata > Aves > Passeriformes > Corvidae > Aphelocoma > Aphelocoma coerulescens. Next base: position 29,672,393 of record NC_091013.1, read on the forward strand.
TTAATTAACACTTCTAATTAGAATTTAACATCTCACTAGCTTCGTATGGGATTTTTCGCTTCCTTAACCTCACGGAAACCTATCTATTGGCTCTAAATAGGCAGTCACTTACCATGCACCACTTGAGGATTTCAATTAATCCCAAATCCTCTAACTTTGGTGTGTGAACTTGCATTTTTCTCTGCATGCCATTCCCTCCTGTTTCAATTTTCTTACTAAGAACCTTCTCAACAGTTTTTTTCTTCTTCAATTCTTTGCCTCTCTGTTTACCTTTCTATTTAAAAACTGTAATATTTTGATTTGAAAATGATGGGACAATGCCATATGCATGTAGGCACTGGTCAGAACTGCTTAACATAGCTCTGGAAAGACAAGCAGCTAGAGAAACTGTGCAGAAGCCAGAAGAAACTAGCCTCTGTCAACTCTGAAGTGGAAAAAATATGTAGGTGTCTTGAAGATGCTTGGCTAAATTAATAAAAAGGCACTTATTTTAAGCAAGACAAATGTATATTTTTAATTTAATTTCTCCTTATGCGATAAATTTGAGTATTTTTCTACAGCCATCTTTGGCTCTGATGAAACTTACCCCTCAACCACTAGCTGGATTTTGGATTTTTCATATATAATCTTAGTTTACTTGAACTCTCACTGTGAAAGAATACACTTGCTCTCATCTGAAATAGAATTTCTATTGCAAAAGGAAACAAAGCCATTAATAAACCAATAGAAAAGAATGGAAATGTAAAATAATTTAGGTTAGAATGGAATTAATTAATTCCCTGTTGTCTGACCATGGCCATTTTAAAGAAATGACAATTTTCTCATCCTGGAGATGTGATAGGTTATAAATTTCCCTGTAGCAGCGGGGGGGGGGAGAGAACAAAACTCACAGTTTCCTTGTATTACTAATTTACCTTCCTAACATGTTGAGTATTCAAGTGCCTCACAGACTGATCACTAGTCAGTCCTCTTTCTGTATTAGCTACTTTTTAAGTGAGTTTACTTTGATGGCAAACAAAGAAAAATGCTTGTGTTCCAGGGTTCTCTATGACTCATTATTCACAAATAGCCTGGAGTTTGTCTTGAAATTTTCTCATTTGTTAAAAATGTGACCACAGTGGCACTAAGTAGCACCATTGTAGACTAACACCTAAGGTCTTTTTGAAGTTATATATTTTAGAAAATATAGCCTGTGTTGTGGATTTTCTGTTTTATTTCCAATTGAAAAACTCAATCACCCATCCAAGTAAACCAAAAGTCTTCTAATTATAAGAATATGAACTGCCAGCTTCAAAATTCTCCATAAAAATAGTTATGGGACTGCATGGAAATGTTTTTGCTAGGTATCCTATAGTGTATCCTGAAAATTCAAGAGGGAAAAATAACTACAGGTAACTGTCTATGAAACACTTATGTAAATAGATCATGAGAATGTGATTACAAGTGAAATTTTTTCCTATGATAAATGATAATCTCAGTCTGCTTGCACCTATTATAGCCAGAAAAACCACACACAAATACATCTCAAATGCTTATTCTTAGATAGTGAAGAAAATCAAAAAGTAGGGGGCTTGCAAGAGTCACACCAGCCTGGAGATTGTAGGCATACAAGACTATATCCATACAAAAAAGTCTTCATCTGGAGTAATTTATCTGATGAAATATGTCTTGAGATATATCTTCATCTTTCCACTGAAAGTGGAAAGCCACTTTCTTCAGTCTAGATCATCATTGGCCACTACACATAGAGATATACAAGAGATATAAAAGCTTACCACAAAATGCTATATTAGCCTTCCATCTTCTTGTGTCTCTTCTGTTTTTTCGTGTACAGAGTACTCCCCAAGTAGGGCAAGATCCATGTTCTTGTCATGAGAAAGGAAAATCATAGGGTCATGTAACTTTACTAGCAAATTCCAATGCATTACTTTGCCTTGCACTGGAGGTTTAATTTGAAAACTTTGAAGTTTGAATTGTTTTTCAATGTAGGCACATTTAGGCAGGCTGACCACAAGAAATGTTGCTCTAAATTGTCTTCCATGTGAAGAAAAACCACACAGTAGTATGTGGAAAGCTGCTAACACAGTGATCTGATGGATGTTATACAGCCCTTTCTCTCTGAGAGAGATGGATTACAGCTAGAGTATAATTTATTTGAATCTCCATGCAGTGCTAATTAGGCAACAAGGACAGAAAACTGAGATACAAAGTGAATGCTAGAAGACACTCATCAACAGTGACACAATGATTTCTCATTTGTCTTTGCTATGCGAAGGTATCCATTGCAACTGCATTATATGGGCACTCCATGTTTGTACAGAATCATACCAAAGCCAAAACCAAAGGATCCAGTGGTCCAGATAACACAGTGTGGATGGTAAAGGGAGAGAGAACACCATGTCTTGACTAGGTCAACATGACTGATCTCTGCTGTTGTACCTTCTGAAGGAATATGAAGAATGTCTTATTCCATCTCTAACTTTCAGGACGTTTCCCACAGATTGGTAGAAAGCAGCATTGGATCCAGCCATTTTCAAAAGTAGTCATAGAAAAGCACAAGTTAAAGCTACACTGGGGATGACTCAGGCTGGTTTTTGTTGAATGTTGAGAAACTTGCATAACCATGAATAGAATATAAAGGATTATGATTGCTTCTTTTTTTCCATTCTGAGGAAGCAACTGGATCATCTGGAGGATGATAAAGACCACAATAAGCTCTGGTTGTACCGTGAGACAAGTTTGTCAGGGCTGTATGGGGCTTTCAATCAGCCTTCCATCATTATAAGCTTGGCATCTTCAAGGTTGTACGGATCTGTAAATATACAGAAAAGGAGAGGCACAAGACAGTTGTACAGTCCTTGTGCTACATTGAAGATATTTCTCTACCTAGAGTGTGTGACTATTGGTCATGGGTGCCTATTCAAAATTGATGGTTGCAATGGTTACTTTGAACTTTCAAAAAGTGGTGTTCAAATTCAATTAGCAACCACAATCTGATGCAGTTCAATCTGATGCAATGTGACTGTCTATACCACTTATATACCACTTACAGTTTATAATAAGTTTATAATAAGTTTATACAGTTTCTATACCACTTTTCTATACCAATTATAGTTCCCTAAGTCAGAGAAGAACTCTTCAGTGAGCGTGGTTTCAACTGCATTCCTGTTCACCTTGGTGTCTTTTACTGAAAGGATTTTGGTGTGAGATAATCCAAAGAGGTAGGTGAACCATATTTAAAACATTTTCTGTTCAACTTGGATTCTCACAACTGACATTTGATATTAAAAGTATCTTCTGACAGGTCATAGGCCTGCTAACACAAAACTCTTCTCTGAGAAACAGAGAGATGCTGGAAGTGATAGCTTTGTCCCCCCGCCCCCCAAAAGTGTATCTTTTAATCAGGTAATGAAAGTCCTGTTAAATGCATGTTAATTGTATTTTCATGATTCTAGGTATTTTCCAGCTAGCCATCACAAGGGTGGATGTACTACTTAGAGATGACTAGTCAGAGATGAATAGGTAGAGTCTGCTAAAGAAAGCCTTCAGCAAAGGCATGCTGGAGTCAGTCTTGGAATTAATATATCAGCTTGGGAAAACCAACCGGCAAGGAGATCAGAAAGCACTTCCTTCTTCTCTCACCCTTTATCATCTCCACTCAAAAATCATTAACCCTACAATGCCAAAAAAGCAAAGGATTAAGAACATAGGTCCAGTAATTCTTTCATATTGATCAAACTCTACCCAACACATTCTCTCATTTCTCCTCTTTCTTATTAGTTCTAGTCACTCTCCCTGTTTGCTTTCTGCTCCTCTCGAGGATACAGGGACCCTCTTGTCCTCCCATTCTTTCATTTCATTTTGCTTACTTGCAAGGAAGACTAATTTGCAGCTTCTTGTTGAGGACCTGTTCTAACTTAATACTCAAGCTCTTCTAGATGTTACAAGCATCCCTGAGAAAGCCATCAGCACAGTAACAAATTCATTGTGCATATAAAAATCAAGGCATGTAAGCCTGTATTGTCTACAGCTCTTTTGGCAGGACCTATTTGCACTCCATGGGAAGGCTGGGCCTGACTGTGCATCTGAAGGGCAATATTTGCACATTCAAAAACATGGCTATATGAGGAATGAGAGGGGAGGCATGGGTCTGCAAGCTTGACTTGTCTCATATGCAGAGACTAGCCATACCACCACCTTTCCCGATTCATAGGGGGATGCCTGTGCTGTTTACTAGGGCAGCATTTCAGGCCAAATTCGGCCCTGCTGTGAATGGGCACAACTCCACTGGCTTTGTACAAAGGCTGCCTTCCTGAGAGCAGAACAGGGAAAGCTCTTTGAACAGTGCCAATAATTGCTTCTCTTTTTTTTTTTATTCATTTTTAAAAGACAGTGGAAGATCAGAGGCAGCAGCTACAATCCACAGTCTACAAATAGCATTAGTAAGAACACAAATGAAAGGCTTTGTGCCAGAGTTATATAGCACATCTAACACAAATAGCTAGGCAGTGAGTGGTTGTTGATTAGCTATGAAAGAGTGTAAAGAGCACAGGCAAAAGCTCTTCTGCATAAGTCTCCTATGCTGGGGAAGTAGATGCCATTCCTGATGAGGGGCCACTGGAGGGATGGGATGCAACTACAAACATTGTTTAGAAAGAAACAGCAGAAGTTTTAAGGAAAAATCTTTCCATTGCTACTTTTGGAAGGACTTTGGACTGTTTTTTATTCAAGACCTGTGTGAGAAAGGCGTGCTCCAGTTTAGTGAGAAGAAAGCTAGGAAAACAGTACTAGTGGGAAATAGGTGGAAATTCTCATTATATGTCATCCATATTCAGCTACTTTGACCCAATACATAAATTGTGTAATGCATGTAAGGCAAACCCAACCACACCGCTAGTGTAGCCCACCAATCTATTGAGGGCAACTGCACTGAGCTTTTCAAAAATGGTTTAATATTTGACCTTAAAATAACCAGTCATTCTCCTTTTGCACAAAAAGTTAGCAAACCTGAAATGTTTCCCCTTAAACAGCATTGCAAATGTGATTGTTTTCAGAAATAAAATAAACACTCCACAAACTTCTTTCAGGTATTGCTCCAGATCTCAAAAAAAAAAAAAAAAAAGGCATTATCATGAAAAATTAAACATGATTTTATACTTTTTTTTTATGTCAGCCAGTGCATTATTTTATGTAGACCTTCCTCATTAAAACAACCCTTACAATGAATTTTATATGGGAGTGTGTTTTTATTGAATATTATAACCTGTAAAGGCTCAGTTAAGTAAGTGAATACATGCACCAGCTTTTCATCTTTATCTGTTCATCTTTTTTTTCAGCTTTATTTGTTCTGCATGCAGGTATTCCACAATCTGTCCCAGACAAGCGGACCTAGAATCTGGAATCTCTCATGATCTTTGGTACTCTGATTTTCTGGAGTTGAGAACTCTGGGGAAAAATTTGCTACAGCCCTTGTTAGCAGGTGATTTACTGTCCTGGAGTTTTCTCAAAGACTTTGCTAAAACATGCAAGGTAAAGCATTGTTTATCACAAACAGTGATGCATAATACCAGGGGCTGACCAAGTTGTAATTATGTCACTAAAAAATCTTGCAAATTTATCAGACCATTAGTGAGGGGACACATTTGTCTGCTGTGTGTATTCATCTGCCACTGAAGTCATATTTATAGGATTGCTTTTTAAAGGGAACATAAAGAATGTCCGGGAAACTTGCACTCAGATGAAAAACTGCATGATTGCTTTCATTGTTGCCAGCTTCCAAACAGTGGACATCACAGATTTTCATTCAAAAGCAGCCAAGAACTCTTTACAACTTTGCTCACAGCTAAGTCAGGGTTTAAAGGAAGATTTGAGGGTGGGATAAGTCATGTCAAAGTCTTCCTTTTGGGAATGAATGACCCAGTGTCTTAAGTAGTAGAGCTCTGCAATCACACTTATGTGCGAACCTGATGTCTTAGTAAAAATTCTTTCCTCTAGTCTCTCCCAACAGATTATTTATTTGTGGACTTGCAAAGAAATAAATGTATGTTTATGTTGCACATAAGATGTAAGAAGCCTCAACCCTAAGTCTATTCCAAGTTAATGGGGAAAAATAAACAATTAGCTGGAATAACATTAAACAGTACCTGATATGGGAGGAAAAAAAGACCCATCACATGCTGCTTCTGCAGGAAAAAAGATTAGCACCATCTTAAAAAGCTATAAATTTTTCCAATTTAGTTATGCTAAGCCACGTAGAACACAGAGCTATCAGAACTTAAGTTCTTCTGTCCTGGAACATTTTTTATAATAATTATATATAATGCAATACATTGGAGATATAATGATACATTTTGATGCCAGACCATGCTGAGCCTCTCTTCCTTGCTCTTTTTGCCTGCTGCTACTTCCTGACTTGTTCATCACATGCTCACAATCCTTTTTCTTACAAGTTTCAACATTCAGCAGTAACTGGGCGTATTGACTGCGCTCTATGCCTCCTGTTTGCTTTGAAACAGCTTGTGCTAGTTTGCCCTTGCCATAGCTCAACCCTACAGCTGTAGCAAGGTATCCTGTGTTCAGGTAACACTTGCATTTTTTATCTCCTTACCACTGCAGATAGTTGTATTATAAATACACAGATACTTATAAAGTTAGGATTTTTTTTCGACAGGGAGGAAGATTGGTTGGTTGGTGCTTCTTTTGTTATATAGTATACCATGGTGAGTTATATGGTCCTGTGGGGAAATTAAATTATGTATATAGGATTGGTAAGTGTGCTAAACCTCTTCAGAATGCTTTGAATGTGCTCTCCTTCATTCTCTCTCCCTCTGGATGTTATTATTTTGCTTTTAACAAGGGCCTGTGCAGGTTGCCTTTACATCTCAAATTCTCTCCAGCTGAAGGTGCTGGAATGTCAGACACTCACTTCCAGCAGGACTTTCTATTTCTCACTATTTTTAGGCTACAGAAAAATATAACAACAACTTTTTATAACAGTGAGCTTGTACATAATCAGAAAATATATTACAGAATAATCTTGCTCTCTGTAAAGAAATAAATAGTGACAAAAGTGACCTTGAGGTCCTATGAGAAACTGAGCATACTATAAGTAAGAAAAATATGTATAAAGGAATTTGACTGGATTAGGATGTGCTACGTTTAACAGCTTGAGTGAACACATGCATCAATCTCTTCAGTGCTGTTTGAAAGTGTTGTAAGTGATAATAGCAGTATTTTATTTTCTTCTTTAATATAAATGATGTAGAACTTTTGTGAACACTACTCTATTAAGAAAAGTTGTGTATCAAACTCCCAGCAGCCCAGAGTTGGAAGCTAAAGATTTAAATTCCTGTGAGACAAGCAAGTCTAGAAAACACATGAAAGCATTAAGAAAAAAATATATATATTCTCGAACAATTCCAAATTTAGAAGAACACTTGAACACTTCCAAATTTACAAGTTCCATGGTACATGCCATGAGGTCTCATTGTTATAGAAGACTTGCTGATTGCATGGGTGAGACCAATTTAGTCTAACTGGCAGACAAAGCTGATGTTGAATTTTGACCTTCTGACTCTCTACAGCCAGTAAGGCATTAATTGCATTATTTTCTGTTTCATTAAACAGTAACTGTTGTGCAGGGTTTTTTCCTCCTTTTTGTGATGATTTTTTCCCTCCTCCCTGTGAAACTTCAAGAAACAACAAAAGTAAGTTCTTATGTCTCATATTTGGAATCTGTCCAGAGTGTCCATAGGATTTATGACCGAGTCATGTTACTCTAACTAAATTCAACAGGGCAAATTTGTCAAGGTTATCATGCTTGTTCAAGAATGAAATTTTTTCTGGATGCATCAAATCCATCTCACAGCTTGAGAAAGAACAGGGGAAAACTTCAGAAAGATTTACAAAATCACAAAATCACAGAATATTCTGAGTTGGAAGGGACCCACAAAGATCATTGAGTCCAAATCTTAGCCCTGAACAGGACATCCAGAATACCACATCATGTACCTGGGAGTGTTGTGCAAATGCTTGAACTCTGTCAGGCTTGGTTCCGTGACCACTTCCCTGGGCAGCCTCTTCCAGTGCCCAACCACCTTCTGGGTGAAGAACCTTTTTCTAATATTCAACCTAAGCCTCCCCTGATACAGCTTCATGCCATTCCCTTGGGTCCTCTCACTGGTCTCCACAGAGAAGAGATCAGTGCCTGCCCCTGCACTGTCCCCCATGAGGAACCTGTAGACTGCAATGAGGTCTCCCCTCAGTCTCCTCCAGGCTGAACAGACCAAGTGACCTCAACCACTCCTCACATGGCTTTAGATAGAATAAAACCTCTGACAGTCTGTCTAAAAGAGTTTTTCTTACTTAGAGAGCTGAGAAAGGATGTTCTTCAGGCTCTCAAAAAACTTACTAATGATTTTAAGGTAAGTGATAGTGTTATAAATTGCAGGAAAAAATTCTGGGAATTAAAACTCCATTTAAAGTGAACCAAAATGAAGTAGCCTAAAACTGTTGCTTTTGGAAACATAGTTCCATGACCTCACACTTATGAGAATTCAAAGGAACTTCCGGGCTCTGACATCTAGAAAATCCCAGACATCACACTCTCCAACTGTAAGCTGCAGTTACATTAGCAATTTGGCTGTAGTTGCACAGTGAATGCCCACAGGAATTCCATAAATACACTGTCCATCTTCAGTTGGACACAGTGATTCACTCAGTTCTTGGCCAGATTGTTGGAAGCAGAGGCCCCTGTCATCAGTTCTGGACAGTTTATATGGAATTACAGCTCCTCCTTGGACCATTTCTCCCATTTGAAAAATTGCCATAGTGAGTTCTCCAGCCTGCCAAGTTGGCAGACTCCATCCTTGAAGCTGGAGAAGAGCCAGAAATCGCTGTACAATTGTGAACCTCCAGTCTCAGTCAGTCATAGCCTCTATCAGCACTCTTGCTTATGTTCATGGAGGAACTTCCTGATCATAATTCGGGCTCAGCCAAAATCCATCTTCATTTATGAAAATGCTGAGCAGGGTCCTATTAAAATATTTGGATAGACTTATACAGTAGACCTAGTCTCTTGATAGATTTCCTGGAGAATAAAAGAGACTTGCTAATAAAATGTGCTGTGGATTTCTTTCTCATATCTTTTCAGCATGAAGGGACATAGTCTAAATAGCAATAAAGGACTGAGAAATTGCCTGCCACTATGACTCTCATCTGTTTATTTACAATAAAGTCAATCGGTAATTTTGCAAATTTCAGCAGCTAAAAACTTTTTCTGGAACTTTTGCATGCCAGCTTTTCTAATTGTTTGGATACTGCAGGGGCATGAAGAGCTATTGGAATGCTAAGTGATACATAACCACATGCAAAAACTCATAATAACATTTTTCCTTATCCTGAAATGCACAGGTAATTGAAAAGGTAACGCTTGTAGAAGATTAAGAAAATGGGTGGAATGGTGGAGATTACTAATAAAAAGCAGTGGGTCTAGTTGAGAAACTGTGAAGTTGGAATGGCAGGTTTTCCTGTCTCTGATTTAAAAATGCAGGGAAAGGAATTTTCTGTGGGAGTTATTTTCTCCTTTAATTCTGTGCATCAGCTTTCACAGAGGAGGTGAGGTCTGAGCCAGTGGATACTCTAGAGCAAACTGGTGCACACTTATTCAAAAGTCTGTCTCCACTCAATTCAGTGGCCAAAGTTCTTTACATTTCAGTGAAATCAGGGCTGCATTACAGAGTTAGGAGCAGCCACAATTGCAAATCAGTCAGCAGCCAGAATGCTGCAACCTGCAAGTTATTTAACAAAACCAGACAAACAAAAAGATGAATATTACTAGTGTTAGGTTATGTGATTAGAAGCTTGTTTCAACAAAGAGGATTCTCTGAGGCACAGGGGCAAGTGAAAAAGTTCGCAGTACCCTGGCAAAAGGAAGAAACATAAGGCCCTGTCCTGATCCATCACCAGGGTGATCAGACACACAAGGCAGGGTGAGACCCACCATGGTGAACCAATGGACACTGTCTACCCAGGTGTTGTGGTTTAACCCCACACAGCTGCTCCCTCACTCCCCCACCAACAGGATCAAGGAGAGAATCAAAAGGGTAAAAGCTGGAGAACTCATGGGTTGAGAAAAAGATGAGTTAATAGGGAAAATGAAAGCCATGCACACAAGCAAAGAAAACCAAGACATTCTCTGCTTCCCATACCATCCCCAGGAGAGCAGGGCCCCATCACATGTAATGGTTACTTGGGAATACAAATGTCATAATTCCAAATGTCCTCCCCTTCCTCCTTCTTTCCCCCACTTCATATAATGAGCATGATGTCATATAGAATATCCCTTTGGTCAGTTTGGATCAGCTGTCCTGGATGTGGTTCCTCCCAAGCTCCCATGCACCCCCAACTTCCTTGCCAGCATGGCAGTACAAAAAGCAGAAAAGGCTTTGGCCCTGTGTAAGCCCTGCTCAGCAATAACAAAAACATCTGTATATTAGTGACTCTGTGTTCGGCACAAATCCAGAACACAACCCCATACCAGACATAATTTCCACTGTGAGGAAAATTACCTCTACCTTAGCCAAAACCAGCACACCACAGCACCTCATGGACAGGGAGGGGGCTATCACTGAGTATGGAGCTCCCTGTGGGATGTCAGAGGAGAGCATTTTGGGATTGTACCTGATTTATGATGTGAAGTTTAGGTCAGGAACCAAAGGTAAGGAAAGGAAAGGATCAGGGAGTGGGAAGTATGGGAAAATAGAGGTAAAAAGAGGATAAAAGAGGCTGGCCTCCTGTAAACTGAGGCTGGTCAGTACATAAGTCTGGTAATGCCCTGTGCCTGATCAGCACAGTTTCTCCTGTTTTCTCATTAAACTCCACTTCTGACTATTTTCCTGAGTAAGGAGACTGTTCTGTGTACGTGTGAGGGTGTATGGGAGTCTGAGTATCAGTAATGACTGTAAGACCACAAGTCAGAGGGAGTTGTGTGCCAGCAGCTGGAGAAACCAAGGGTGGATGTGGGTGTGTGTGAGCAAAGTGGATGTGTCAGTGAGCAGTCACTGGCAAACATCAAGCTGGCCTAGATGCTGAGCAGTATAAGAGGCTTAGGAACCAAATGTCAGAGTGACCACAAGTTTGGGACAGACTGGGGAAATCAGAGTGTCTGCATGGTCCACTAGGTCCAGAGCTGAAGGGACTTTGGAACCTGGGGTTGGCTACAGGTAAGACCACAGTCTGGACCAGATACCAGAGACACTGTTTTGCATGCCTGCTCATGAGGTAACCAGAGGAGACCAGAATATAAAGGGGCCAGCTACTGGCAATCTAGATGTGTGTAAGTCTGCTGCCATGGGGACCCTTAGAGTACGTCTGTGTGTGTGTGCATCTGTGCTCACATAATTCTGAGTTCCAGCAGCTGCTCTGGGCTCTGTCCCTCTGGGTTCACAGGCTTGAGTCCCACCAAGTAGGAAAACTAGGATAAGTCTAAGGCCAGCTAACAGATAAAGTATGAGTCTAAGGCTAACTGTTGGAGGGATTTCCACTAAGAGCCTATTGTTCTGATCAGCCAGAGAGGGGACCAGGATGAGACCATTGGTGCTGTTTGCTTATGTGTGAGCACTGTGCCCTGTCTGTGCTGCTCTCTGTGCCTGGCTGTGTGTACCCATGCACTGAATTGTGGGGTGGGGCTGCCCATTGGGAATACCTGCTCAGCCTTGTTGCTGGTGGGACCAGGATGCCTGGAGCTGCAGCAGCCTAACCTGGACAACAGTTCCAGCAAGTCCTGACAACTGGCCTCATATTTTTATGTTTGAGGAGAGAATTACTGTTTAACTGTGGACATGTGATAAAAGAAAAACCAATGGATAGCAACAAAATGATTTAAGAGAAACATTTTTAAAAGCCCCTTAAAATTATATTCCTACAAAACTTGTAATACACTACAACTCTAAAACATGGTCAGGAATACACTATCTCACTCTCAGAGAAGGAGATGAAGTGCACTGCTTGCTGCTGAAAGTGGCCTGTGAAGCAGAACCCAGGTACAGCTTATTTATTCGCCGATTTATTCATGCATGTCCTATCCTTACCTCATTCATCCACATGACTTTTGGCATTCCAATACACCCATGGTGCTGCCAAACACTGAGGATGTTTTTCCAGGGCTAATGTCTGAATTTACAGCACAGCGTGTGCTGGCTAAAGACTGACAAACTGTCACACTGGTAACTGATTAAAACTGTTACAAATACAAATTAATATCACTGTTATCTTGGCTGGTCTCTCTTCACATTCAAAAAGAAGGTAGAAAACAACATAAAACTCTCATTTTCTTTCCAAACACTTCTGCTGGAGCCAAAAAACAGGAGCTGGTTCTTACGACCCGTTTTCTGTGTCATTTCACCATTGCTTAAATTCTGCCCACAACAAATTCTTCATGCCTTAATAAACTGTTCAGAGCAATGTGTTTTTAACACAGTTATTACAAAACTCTCCTGACTACCTTTCAGCTGCTGGAGCGGAAGAACACCAGTCTGCAGGAAGGCTGGAATTTTCTTCCCAAATTAAACACCTAAACCTGATGTCTGCCTTTGGGTGACATGAGCTAGGATATCTGCTTTGTTATAGGCAATAGAGGGCTTTTCTGAAGCTGAGTTACACCTCATCCACCTTTACAGACACCTTATATCCATCCAGCCATCTGCACTATGTGCCATTACCTGTATGTCTAAGTGGAGCTATATACATGCCTCAGTCTATTTTTAGTCCTGTTTATTTTTTACCTGATAGCGTGCATCCTAAAAATAAAAGAAACCATATTTGTTTGGTAACAGCTTCTCCCACATACATTTGTCATTCAGACCATTCAAATACTCACTTTTTTCTGTTTCTTATATCTCCCAACCAAAGATACAAGCCACTGTTATTTTTACTCTGCACCTAATTGCTTTGAATCTCTTTTTTTTTTTTTTTTTTTTTTTTTTTTTTTAATTCCTGCCCTGGCTTTATATTGATGCCATTCAAGTTCTTAAAAAAAGTAAAATTAAGCAATATGACACTCAGGTCTGAGACTGTAGTGATCACTGGCACATCTCTCTTAAGTGGATACAAGGACAGAAAAACTGATTTCACATTAGAGTTATGAGATTTATAGGAGCATGTTTTTGATTTGTGTAACATAATCTTCTACAATTTTCTTAATCAGGCACAGAACATATTTTTCATCAGAGTCTGCAAATTTTCATAATGATTTCCTATTTTGTAGAAACAAAAAATGAAAAATCTTTCCATATCTTTCAGTCTTATTCTTCTGCTGTGTCCTCACATTCAGACAGAGAAGTTTTAAAATTTGTCCACTTCCCAATTTCTGCTGCTTATGCCAAGGTTCATAATTCCATACCATGCATCTTCTGTTATATCCAGCATATAATTCTAGGACTATGATCTCCAGCTTTCAAGTAAGTCTGTAGGTTTATTTTTCATGTTCACCATAATTTTATACAGATCTCATCTTCACATGTCAGGTACAGTACTGATAAGAAATCTATTTGTGCCATTTAATAGAGTTAAAGCCAAATAAATAACTGATTTACCAAGTAAAGATAGCATTATGCATTAATCCTTTCAGAAAACCATTTAATGGTTAATTTTCAAAGCAGGATTATTTCTGTGTTTTCTTGTCATTTATTATGTTCTTCCAGGCTGAGATGGCCCTGTTTGGTCCAAGAGTCACACAAGAAGTCTCCAGCACAGTCAAGAATAGAACAATCATCCTTGACTCCTTTTCCTGTGCCTTACAAGTATTCTGATATTTGTGACACCTGGCTTTCAAGTTACTTCCCTGCTCTATCCATGCATTTTACTGAATGCTTTTATCATTTCTCAGCTTGCTTGCTGACTTGTTGTTGTTGTTGTTTTAAAACCTCTTTTCACCAGCTGACTTTGAGTACTTGTCAGGGTCATGATCTACCTATGTCATATTTTATTTTATAGTTAGTAGAGACTCCGTTTTTTTTCCCCTTCTGGGGCAGATATTGGTTATGGAATAATTCAGTTCATGACAATATTACCTTCATCATTTCTTTGACATTTCCATCTGCATTTGGGAGGCATCCAAGTGTTCATGCCAGTTGTGTTCATTGCACAAGAATTTTGGCATCAAAACCACTGATGACACTTTTTTTAGGGAGAAAAAGCTAAAAAACAAAACCTAGCCAGTTTGTCAGTAGGCTTCCTTCTTCTTATTTTCAGTTCTGGCTGTCAACCCATAATATCATCAAAGTAGCTAGGCCTGTTGAGGATCGAGTACAGAGAGAAAGAAGTCAAGAAGCTTCAGATGAATAAAAAAACACAGTGTAAAGCTGCCCAGTCTAAAAGACTGGGCTGGAAGTTTAGAGAAGAGGGAGCTAATTATATTCCCAAGAAGAAGAAAGGAGGTATGGGTCACAGTCTGGGAGATGGGGCACTTCCCTTCCCTTGCCTTTGTAATCTGAAGTCTGTGGGGACAGCACAAGAGCGGAGTTGTATTCCAAGTAACTGCATTTTTTAAATATTTGTAAATGCCCTTTGCTGAGGTTTCTGACTCTAGGCACTTCTGTTTGGCTGCCAACAGAGATAGCTGACTACAAGGATTATACAATATTTAAAGCTGTATTGCCAAATTCCCTTTCACCACTTTCTCTTTTCCCTCTGAAATGAAGCGTACAAAAATTACAGCTGTGTTGCCAAACTATGCTGCAGTGCCTCACAGTAAGTAAACCTGGGAAATAATATATATATTCCATTCAAATAACATTCTACAGCTTTTATAAGAGTATCTGGAATAATATTTCCATTTCCTTCTGTGGGTGCATTGACAGTCTTTCCTGCTCAGTAGTAGCTCAGCACCTCCATTCTCAAGATGAACATTTTCTTCATGGTGCTTTGTGGTGTCCCTCACCCTCGTTTGCTTTGTCCTGTGTTAGATCACTGACACAGGAATGAGCTGTTTTTGAATAAAAAAATGCGTCATGCAGAAACTCAGTCACGATAAAATTTTATTTGCACATTCTTATTATGCAGTAAATGTGACTTAATCAAAGTAAAGGTAGAGTTTAATGAAAAATAACCAGATTCATACATTAGGATGGAGGTAATAAAAATTTTTAGGCTTTTGAAATTCCTAAGAGGCTGTTCATCTAAAGAAATGTAGAATATAGTGATCCTTATGTGAGCTGAGTTGTTTTATTGGTCTTTCACTGATGGAGTCTCCAATCCAGCACAGTTAATCGGATTCTGTAATTGATTTATGTATTTGTTCAGCTTCATGTTGTCCTGCAAGTGTTTATTTCTTTCTTTTCAACAGAACTGCACCTGTGGAAACTACTTTTTGGATGGCCTTTCACATTGTGGAAGACTGGGTTTAGGTGGCTTAGTGCTCTTCTAATTGGTCTGAATCTTTCTTTGTTAAGAATCTTTCTTTGTAAGGCTCTCTTTCTTAAAATTAGCAAACTTTTCTGCATAGGACACGTATTTATTTGTTCTCAGTACCTCAGTATCATCCAGGATTTATCAAGAATCTCCACATTACATTTTCTTAGAACAGCTGAATT
The DNA here is from genome assembly GCF_041296385.1 of Aphelocoma coerulescens. Classification (NCBI taxonomy): domain Eukaryota; kingdom Metazoa; phylum Chordata; class Aves; order Passeriformes; family Corvidae; genus Aphelocoma; species Aphelocoma coerulescens. The sequence continues at coordinate 29,687,983 of NC_091013.1, forward strand.
TTTCCAAGTTTTAATTCTGAAGTAATTTTTCCTATTTGTTCTGAGGTTCTGAATCAGACTCCATTTTAGGGCTCATCCCTTTCACTTGTAAAAACATGCAAATGACACTTCTCAATTGTTCTCTGAAGTGAACAGTTTTAAAGATGTTACAGCATACTCCTTGGGCATTTCTGTAAACTCATGAATCTGAAATTCTCTTGAATCATCTTTCTAATGTGGATGTTGTTTTGCAAAAAAAAAGAAAAGAAAAAATAAGGAAAAAGGGACATCTGCATGTGCCGAATTTCTTGAAGAATAAACAATCACTTGCCTTGTAGGGCAGTAAAAGGACAGTTTTTAAATGCCTTCCGCATTTTTCTGTCTACCTGAACCCATTTTCTTCCTGCAGACTGATGCATCATGTTTTTATTGCAGCTCTTGAATGGTTCTGGGAACTCTTTTGAAAAAGCATTTATATTGCACGTTTTGAGGTTGAAATTGGCCTCAAACAATGTTTATTTCTGGATCATCTCACTTTGCACACAACATACTCACCAGTCCTGTTCTTAATCACTTACTCTCCCTTCAAAATGACAAAGAATTGCTAATTTTCTTAGGTTTCTCATTTACTTTTCTGTGTTCCATATCCCTTCAGAAGCATCAGCAGAAGGCAGGATAGAATGACCAGTGGTTTGAGAATACACAATTTCATAGAAGTATCAACTATCACATCAAAAGTTTTGTCTGCTGGAGTAAAAAGGCTTGTTTTGACAGGCAACAAGTTACAGGTTTCAGTTCCCATTACACTAAACACTTTTTGCAGCTTTTCCCAACAACATTAGTTATTTCATACTGTGCCAGCCTTTTGACACAGGCAATCCACTACTCAACTCAGCTATCAAACAAATCTTTATTCTTCAAAAAACAGAGAATTTTAATTTTTTTTCCTCCCTCATCTATATGGTATGTTAAAGTCCCAATACTGCAACATGCCATTTTCATTCCACTGTACTTTTGATCTGGGACCTGTACTGACCCTGGAGAACATGAGTAACACTACTCATTCTAGAATCCAAGTAGCCACATTTATTAACTATATTCAAGTACACAGACTGAATTTAATTGGGATTTCATTAGACAGCAGATTTTTATGCATAGCAATCAATTAAAAAAATCTGAAGTTATTGATGTGCCAAATACTTCTTGTGGTATTGTTACTTGCTGATATATGGCTAAAGATAAAATCTTCTCCTTTGAGATTTGGATTAATTTAAATAAAACATCCTGGTGTAAAACTGTCACTTAACATGACCAAACATCATTCAAATAAACTCCAGCTGACCAGACTTCTAAGGCCTTGGAAACAATAGACATCAACTAAGTTGATATATTTGGGCTTTCACTTTTGTTTGTATGTGTGTGCATTTTTGTTTGTGTGTATATTTCATTCCCCTGCAGCTTTGGTTCAGTTGGACTTCTAGTGCAAGCTGATTCCCAAGAACCCCACTGCAGCTGGAGGGAAAATTATCTTTGGGAGGTATTACTAATGGATTGGGTAAAAAGGAGAGGCAAGCACATGCCCATATTAACAAGTCATCATCAAAGAAAAGCAGCATTGTTCTTCTGTTTAACACAGGAGGACAGCAATTCAATCTAGTGTTTGTGCAAGGCAAAGAATTGGGGATATATATATCTGGGAATATAGGCAGGAGTTGCAATAGAGAAGAGTGCAATGGAAGCAGAGGACATCTGTGGAATGAGAGGTGGTATCAAAGACAGACAACTTACTGAGAGTTTCTGGTGTCATTTAACCATTTTTTGTTCCTGGGTAACTCACATTTTATTCAGGTATTTGGTTGAGAGTGTTATATGTAAGACAGTATGCTTTCAAGCTGCCTGTGAATTAGTGCAACAGAGTAGAGAGGAACATATCTAAGGGAAACAAAATAAAGCAGAATGCATCTTGTAATCTATACGCTAAAGGCAAGGGGAGCCACAAAGACAACATTGTGTCACTGCTACCTCTTTGGGCAAAAGGTGAGGCATTAGAAACTAATAAATATGCTGATGGAAAATGAAGTGAGTATAGAGGAAAAACCTATCTTGTAATGACAGAAGTGTGCTAGGGATTTCTAGAACCCATTAGAAAGAGGTATCATCCCTATATCTGAGAACAATAGCAATTACCAGTTTTTACCATTGTCATGAGCACAAATTTGATGGCATTTAGTGGCTGCAGAACAGAGAATGTTTGTCTAATGTAAAAGATGTTTCTAACCTCCATTTGATGCAACCATGTACACCCAGAGAAGCCATAGACACTTGAGAGGAATTGGCTGACAAAAAAAAATTGAGATTCATACATATAAGAAAAGCTCAGAGATCTCTAGCCAACAACCCTCTCTTCCCAGAAAAAAATTAACAAACCAACTCAATGTCAAGGTACAATGTATTACAAAGCCTATAGAGCTGTTTAGTGTCTCCTGGCATGAGCTCCAGAAACAGATTCTATGTCCATTTTAGCAAAAACTGGCCTGCTGATCTGTTGAAAATACAAAGGTTTGGTATTATTGCTCTTGTGCATATCAACTGTAGCACAGTAAAAGCAGTTCAGCACTATTTGAAATTGTTGAGCTTCATCATGCACTGCAGACAGATGCATTTACAGACATCCGAGATTTCTAGCTGTCTGCAGCTTGTATAGATATATCTCACCTACCATCCAGTGATAAATGTGCTTACCTGAAACTGAAGGACAAAGCACACACAGGGATTAGAACCACAATGCTGAACTTAAAAAACAATTATTTTCACAGTCCTGAGCTCCTGCAATAGTCTGGAAGATCAAGAGAAATTTTATTAAATATTATTTTAATACTAAAGCAATTAATACTCCCCAGAAAGTCAACTTAAACATATACAAGAGCCTGACTAGAAGTGATGAAATATGGAGCAGGAAACGGAACCAGAAACTCTCTCTCACCTACTGGTCACTGCAATAACAAGTTCTATACAGGGTGGGAACTGACTGAAGGAACAGAAACATTTACCATTTCAACTGGTTTTATATGCAGATCTCATCGTGTTAGGAGTTGTACAAAAACAAAACAGGTGTTGTCTATCTATTCAGCTCCATTTTATATATGAGTGTGCATGGAGATATGTTAGCTTATACATGTGTGTGTCTGTAGCCATATCAGAATGATAACATAGAATAGCTGAAGCTCACAAACAAAAGGAGACCACAAGGCAATGATACAGATATGGGAAAACAGATAAGTATTTTAAGACACATCACACGAGGTCTCTGGCTGTTGATGGTTTTCTTGATGGTCACCTAAACATAAGGATGGTAATTATGGTGATCCCATATATATTGTATGGTAGTAATCCACATCTGAAAGAAGATTGTGTATTTCTTGCTCAGCAAGAAAATAACCTTATCCCTGGTGCAAAATGATGAGGTGACTTCTCCATATGAGTCATACAAAAATATGGCTAATATTAACATATGGGCTTGTCTACCTCACTTCTTCAAACATCTTTGCTCTTCAATCCTGTTAAACAAAATGCAAGCCACTTACCTATCTATTGCTTTGTATCTGCTGTCAAGCATCACTCTGCTTACAGAGATTTGAAAATGGATGCATAAGAAAAGCTGTGTCATAATTTGACTCTGTCACATAATAGGGCAAAAGTGATATGTGCTATCAAGGATGGGGAATTTTTCTGTGTGCTGTGTTGCACACTGCATTAATTCAACTAATTGAATTTTCAGAGTTTTCTTATGCTAACAGAGAAATGTGAAAACACACTGCCTAATGAAGAGAAAGACTGCATACATTTTAGCAATTCAGGTTCTTACAATTCATATGAAATTTACTTCAAATTTTAGAGTTGAAACCTTCTAAGCAATTGAAAATATTTAAGGCATTTTCAAAATAAAACCAACTTCAATAATATGAGCAAAGGTAATAGGAGTTCCTAGGTTTGAATGTTTTTGTTGTACCACAGCAAACAATTCAAGGTAAATGAATGACCTAGATAACTAAATCAGTGCTAGTCATCATTAAAAAGGAAAGAACAAAGGACTTCAAGTTAGAAGGGAAAGTGAGGGTGAAACAAAGGAAAGAAAGAGAAAATTAGTTTTGAAAAGAAAAGATAAATGCCAATAAAATGTGGTATTGTATGGATTAGATGCATTTTATTTTTTTGCACAGTGTTTTATCTTTTTTATCTGGTTTATCAGTGCATGAGTCACTTTCCTCAAACCTTTGTTTTCAAATGTCCTTAACTTTATCTTGCTTTTGTCTTGAAATGGGACTGCTACTATTTCACGTGACAAAGTTTCTGTTTATGTGATAGTCTATTACTTGGCTGTGGGCAATTTTTGTCCTTCTAATTTAAAAATATGATTTTCCTTCTACCCTTGCCATCCTGAGGCATCTGGTCTAGCTGTGTGGTTAAAGTTGTCATTCACCCCTGAATCAAAAGATCAGTGAGAAGACAAAGTACTTCCTGAACTGACTTTATGGGCCAAACAGAAAAGATGACAGTAAGGAAAGCATCAGTCAAAGATAACATTTGTGTCTATGGCTGTCATAAGAAAATATCTTTATATAACTAGAAAAAAAAATAGGTCCTTTGCTAGAGTTGGCTGAATAATTCATTGTGAATAAATTATCCAGCAGATGTACTCCCCACACACTGCTTTTTGTTTGTTTGTGAATGGTTTGTGAGCAGACCTTTTCTTCTGCTAATGTATTCCTTATTTGGAAATGTTCACCAGAGTCTTTGTGCAAATCAAAGACGCTTCCCAAAAGGTATTTTGTAGTAATGCTATCCCTCTGGGTCAGTCACATGATTCATCTGGGTCAGTGTTGTATCAGTGGTCTCCATAAGAATGTTAGAGTATAAGGAAGTAACATGAACTTCTCACTGAGATTCTTCTCTTAGTAAACCAGTGATTTTCAAACTTCCATGAGGGAGATTTCATCAAGGTTTCTTAGCATAAGTGTTTGTATATTCATTTGTCACGAATGTGCCAAGTTACTTTTTGGCTCACTATGGCTAGGATTTTTTCTGTTTAATTCCACCACCAGTAATCAGGCATGCTTTTCCTGTTAAATTTGCTGCTTGGTCCATTTGTGCATTGTGGACAGTCATACCATGTTCATAGCTTTCGTGATGGTCATTGTCAAGTAATCACAGAAAACCAGTTACTATTGAGGCCATTAATCCTCACCCTTTTTTTCTCTTTCTGAAACTTTTCATATACCTCAGTGTTCACCCTTTTAGTTTTCCTTAATTTAAATAGCTTGAATCTGTCATTCATTTTTTTAGTGGTCTTCTTTGTAGATTTCTTACCTTTCTTTCTTTATTCCCTGTTCTCTCTCTGATGTGGTTCAGCAAGAATGTTGACCAGAGCTGGACACAGTACTCCAGCTGAGGCTCTACAAAGTGGTGCAAAGCTGAAAGATTTCCTCATATTTTTGTGAGCTATATTCCACTTACACATCTCAGTATGATATTTGCCATCTTCAGAACAGCATGATATTTTTGATCATGTTCAGATTATAGTCTAGTTAATTCCTTGGATCTCTTTCCAAAAATGGCTATCTAGCTAGCTGTTCCCCATCCTATGTTTGTAAAGTTGATTATTCTTACCTGTTTTTAATATCTCACACTTATCCCTGTTGGGTTCAGACCAGTTTTCCGAGACCTTTTCTCTAATTTACAATGACCATGCCCTCTACTCCTCTCCGGTGAGACCTCACCTGCAGTGCTGCATCCAGCTCTGGAGCTCCCAACATAAGAAGGATGTGAACCTGTTGGAGTGGGTCCAGAGGAAGGCCACAAAGATGATCAGAGGGCTGAGCACCTCTCCTAGGTAGATAGGCCAAGGGATTTGGGGCTGTTCAGCCTGGAGAAGAGAAAGTTTCAGGGAGATCATATAGCACCTCCCAGTATCTAAAGAGGGTCTACAGGAAAGTTGGAGAGGAACATTTACAAGGGCATGTAGTCACAGGACAAAGCAGAATAGCATTAAAATGAAAAGGGTAAGTGTAGATTAGACAGTGGGAATAAATTCTGACCAGAGCAGCTGTGGGTGCTGCATCCCTGAAAATGTTCAGGGCTGGATTGGGTGGGGCTTTGAGCAACCCAGTCTAGGGGAAGTGGCCCTGCACATGGCAGCAGGGTTGGAACTAAATTGTCTTTAAGCTCCCTTCCAACACAGACTGTTCTGTGATTCCACGATTCTAGATTCTAGGTCTGACTACTATCTATTTCAGACATTCTCACCTTAATTTCACCTGTAGATTTAAGAATCTGTTATGGCTTGTTTGTTTCATTGGTTTGGTTGAGGGTTTTTTTTATTTTATTGGCTCTCTGTTCTGTCATACATTACATATGATACATATATATTACATATACATACTATCATTAGTAATGGGTATTGAAAGGATTTATAAACTGGACAGACCCTTTACAGAAATCTTTAAATCCTCTGCTTGTGCCTCCTTTCCAAGCAAAAACGTCATTGCATATTTATTCTCCTCTTAAATCTATCCTCAAGTGAAAGCATTGAAAGAAAAAATGGATTTAGTATCTCTTCATATGGAAGCAATGATCTTTGTTCAACTTCTGTGATGCATTTTCAGCTCTACAGGATCCCTTTTCTGAGGGGTAGGTTGTAAAGAACACTGTAGATATACTTGTGTAATTTAGATACTATGTAATCCAGATTCCTGTTTAATTCTTAATCCTTTCTTTCTAAAACATCCCAACGTATATTAATATTTGTGTATCATACCATGCAATACTGATGTTCTTAGAGAGCTATCACAATGGCTCTTGGTCAATAATAATGCATTTGGATCATTTACATTTACCAGCAAAGTCATTGGATGCAGTTTGCTGTGCTATCTGCTGTTGTCCTTGAATCTCACTGATTAGTCCAAGTCCAAGCTACAGCAAGAGATGGCTGCACAGCTCAGATAGCTTTCTCTGAGCTTAAACTGTAAAAAAATGTGCTTCTAGTGCTGAAATTCTCAAGAAAAACCTCTCTCTAGGTCTTCCTCTCTCTCATATACTCAGTCACAAATTATTACAATGAAATTACTGCTTTTAAAAAATGAAAATTATTAAAGTTAGTATTGTATAACAACAAAGATAATGGTCAAGTTGGTTTCCTGATAAAAGAAAAGCTCCCACCAATATTTCTAAAAACAGGAAACCACCTTCAAGTTCAGTCAATCACTTCAACCAGGCTAAATGTGCATTTAGAATTAGATTTATTCATGTATTTATTTTGCTTTTGATAAGTTCTGTTTGGTTCCCATCCTGAAGGTTTCAATCTGAGTAGTGCCTGTCGTGTGGGAAACACAAATACATACTGTATACATAATGTCCTATATGCAGCAATCAGTGTACTTTTGAAATCTAACCCTAACTAGTAATGGAGCAAAAATAAAAAAGATTAAAAGAGTGGTGAAGGGGAAACCCCACTGCTGTCCAAGAGGTGATCATAAACTAATACATTCTGGACAAACTGAGACATATAACTAAACTCCTAAAAGTAGTGCTATTTTATGAGTATTTTGTTAAGTTTGGCCTTACTCTTGAAGAATATTTATGGTAGACAATTACCATCAATTTAAAAAAAGTAGAAAAATTTGTTGAATTATGTGAAAAATATTACCCCTCTAAATTAACTTTTCCAAACCAACTGAATACTTTCACATTTTTACATCTTTTGTCTTTTTCTTTAATAACCTTTGTCGTAATTTTTTTTGTATTTACAGAGTAACTGAAAGAATATTAGATTATTTTTTTTTCAAGTAAATAGTGGGTTTAAACTGATGGTACAAATTTAAAATGTCTTGCTAAAAGAAGTTCTTTTACTTTTTTGTATCCTTCTATCAGTGCCTTCTGCTTTCCCATGTCAAACTTTTATGAAGTGTGTCTGAGGAAATCAGTGACTGGTTACATACAGGGTAAGTTAATGCCAAAATGTTAGTTCTCTAGTTTGCTTTCCATTTTCAAAATCCCTTCCTCCAAGTATTTTCTCCCCTTCTAATATCTTCTAATATGATATCCCAGAGGAATAAACATCACTAATGTGACCCTTTCAATGCCTATGTTGGTAATTTCTTCAGGTTATTTCTTCAATAAAGAAATATCTGTACTACCAGTCATAATACCATATTACCTGGCTGCTGTAAAATATATCATCTCCCATTCTCAAATATTCTTTTTGGCCATGACCAACACTGATTGGCAGAATGAGATGAAAGAATAATTTATCTTGATATATTGCCTCTGCTGTCATCAGGCCCTTCACACTGGTATCTTCTATATTTGTCAGCATAGACGTTGTATCTCATCTAACTAATTCACTTCTAGTAGCTTCGACGAATAAGTAAGAGAAAATTAGTATATTCCACATTGAATGGCAGTTTTTCAAATAGCCTGTAAGTGGAATGCTCATCTGATTAAGCAAAGTTGTTTTACCATGGAACTGTATACACCCTAATTAATAATCTTAGCCGGTCTTTACACTTAGTGGACAGTAGTTCTTGGGACCTAAAAATGTAAATATGAATATCTCTAAGCAAATAAGTTTTTGTGATCAGTAAAAACAGATTGGTTTTTAAGGAGAAAGATAGGATGAACATCATACCATGGCATTGACTGATGTGTACTGAAAGGCAGTATGCCTTATGGGTATCTAAAGATGAAGTCTTTGTATGAAATTCACACACAGTGTTAAAACCCAGCTCATTTCTGAATAAATTACATCAACACACCTGTATTGATTTACAAAAAAAAAAAAAAAATCACACAAGAAAAAGAAAAGAGAGTCTATTATGTTGTTATATCAGGGTTTAGCAACATTTATTACTTTTAGGTAGCCTAGTTGAATTTTATGAAACAAATATAATGATTACACTCTGCTTTATCTACACACACCTTATTTGTAATGATTTCTGAATCATGTGATTATATTTCATTAAATTCAATGAGTTTGTTCATGTCTATTAATCTACGTGTCCCAAAACAATAAGTAATTTTAATTTAAATATGACTATAAAAAAATCATAATTTTAATTGTTTTTAAAAGAAGGTCTCAGTGTAGAAGACTACATAGAGGATTATTGATCATTAGAGAACTCTTATATGCACAGTATTAAATTTTTCAGTGATGGTCTTTATTTTCTTATGCAAGCTGTTGTGCACCAGCTTTCTACTTCACTGGCAATGACATTGGTTTTAAATGCCCTCTGTTTCAGAACTGCATTGCAATAGCATTTAAAAGCATTAATATCAAGACCTATTGATTATCACTATATGAAGTAACACAGCTCTGGTGAATAGTTGGGAAGAATTTCTTCTTACAAATGCAACTTCCAAGAGGCCATAGCTTGCCTTTTAAGAATGGAAACAGTAATTTAGTTGCTTTTTCCAAAACAAACAAACAAACAAAGAAAGAAACAAACAAATTAAATGATGGGAGTTGTAGAGGTCTTTGTATTCCAGTGACTGGTGACCATGAGTAATCTGTGTCTGTGTTGCTCAGACTGTGATCTTCCATTTGGGTTGAATCTGGACCTGCTCCTATCTCACTGAGCTTTGTGGGGCTAATTGCCCAATGAGCGCCTTCTGAGAAGCCCAGCAAAGTCAAGCTGAGACTGTTCCCCCATGGCATACACTACTTACAATAGAAGAATTAAAAATAATTTTTAATGTGGATTTATACTGAAATAAAACAGCTCTATTAATTTCAAGTGGAAGTGAGTGGAGTGGAAGGAGAATCTAAATGCTTATGATTTTGGAAACATGACTGAATATACTGTCATTATTATTGTAGAAGCTCCAGAACCGTGGGGTGCTACATCAGTATTAACCTACTTTTTGAAGTTTCACTGTGAGGTACTAATAGATTTGATTTATCCTAAGAACTTCAGAATGATTTAGTATCACCTTATCTGCCACTGGTAGCAAACACTATGTTTTATGTACTGAAGAGCTACTTTGGAAATACTTCTCAGTATATTGCACACAAGAATGAAAATAATTTATAAAAATTTCAGAAGTTATTTTAAAATATAGGCATGCAGTATCTAAGAAATCTTGTTCAGGTAAATTAAAGAATTTGCCTTTGGAGACCAAATCAAGGATACTGCAGTTAAAGTTTGTTGTTCATTGCATCCTTGCTTTTCAACATCAAACAGTTATGTCAAAACATTTCACTGTGATTTTAAGGAAGAATCAGATCAAAAAGATGCTGCCATTACAGAATTCCCTCCATCTCTTTAGCAAATGTATTTATGACAGGGTTTTCTGGTTTTCGGATCATCAAATTCCTTGGTAAACACTGAGTATTCGCTGATGTAAAGTGTAGCAAACACTGGATACTGATGTGATCTATCATTCACCAGCATAGTATCTATATACAAAAATCACAGCTTTCTATGTGCTATTTTTCTTTCTCCTCATGCTTATAAATGAAAAGAAACACAGTTCTGAAGATAAAGGTTTCTGAGGTCAGTAATGCAGTGAACAGCATAAAGTATTGAAAAAAAATTCTTTCTGACATGGAAGTGACAGAAATAGGGTGAAGCTCTGAAGGCATCAACTTCATACTGGAGTAACCCACTCTGAATGAGAAGCAATTAGAAATGAAAACTTTTCTTAAGCTATGTATTTAAAAAAAAATAAACAATATGCTTATTCAAAAATTACCTACAGACGTACAGCTTTGAATATATTCATTGTAACAGACAAATTTTTACAATTAACAATTATGTGAAGGAAATAATATTTTGATAAATGAAATTATTCTTGGTCTACCTTAAAATTTTAAAAGTTTGCTTCGTAAAAGTAAGGATTCTATAGGATGTTCCTTCAAACTACAAAAAATATATGCTGGCACACCATGTAATCCAACTGGTAACATGTTTGTTTACTATTTCCTTTTAGTAGAAAATCCCAAAATGCAAACAAATTTCTGACACTATCCAGTTCATGTAAATGAAAAATCTTGCTAGAGTGTCATCTTCCAAAATGCTCTGGTATTTAATCCACTCTGCCAGTTTAGTCATTTTTATGGAAATGCATCATAACTGGTTTTCACAGCATCCCTAAACTATGTTTTACTTTGAGTCTTAAATATCATTGAGTAAATATATTAAAAGCGATGCCTTGTACTTGATAATAGAGCAATCAAAAATTGAATAAATGGCATGTCCAGCTAGGCATATTATTTCTTTGTTTTCTAATCCTTTTGTTGTGCTTCATTTTGTAAGTCCTCCATACAGCTGAATAGAAAATGTTATCAATAAAGGCAAGCCATTAATCCACCCATGACAAAAATTAAGATATATTTGTCCTTTAAGGCTGACTGCCTCTGTTCTGTTCAACTATGGAGGTCAATAACCTGTAAGTGTTTAATGAATATTGCTATAATGTTACTTTCATTATTGAATTAGAGATGGCTTTGAAGAAGACATAATGGTTTGATCTGTTGTGTTTTATATTTATTAAACTTTCAAAATCTATGATTTATATTTCTTCAGTTAGTATTTTGAAAGAGGATGAATATTTACATGGGATTTACTTAAGGAAAAATGTTTAAAATTTATAATAAATAATAATCTGTCTATTAATGAATACATTTATACTTTTGTGAATTCTAGCAAATCTGAAATAGATTTATTACTGTAGACTATTTTGAAGTCCTGGGATTAAATTATTACCATGTAATTTTATATAAATATTTTATATATTCATTATTTCATGTTACTTAGTCTTTATTATCAGCCAATTAAGAAAATGGAAGGGCCAATTAAAATCACAAAGATGTCACTGTTAGCAGAATAAAAAAGCTCAGATTCAAGGTCCATTCAGAAAATGAACTTAAACCCAGATGCAGATGATCTGTTAATGAAAGCTCATAAAGGCATAAAACAAGATACTTTCACTTCCAGTAAATGTGCAGTGAACATGTCTGAGAACAGGTTTACCTCTAGCCATAACACTTTTACAGTGATCTACAGAAACTACCCTCATTAACACTTTTCTAAACATACCAGACAACATATTGAAGAATGTTTCTGGCCCTCAGCCACTCAAACTGCATGAAGAGACCAAACACTGGTCTCTGAAATTGTCCTAGATATTTAAACTGCTACATATTTTGCAAGTTCCAGCAAAGAACGAAAAGGAGGAGTCTCCCTTTCTTCTGCCTCCATTGGTATATGGATTTTGTAAGTTACATAGTTGTATTGATGGCAATTTCTTATAGGAAATATGATTATATAGGAGTTTTCTACAGAAAATCTGACATTCCAGTTTTCCTAACAAAGCAGACAGACCTGAACCTAAATTTTTTAGAAACACCAGTTGTACTGTTCAACTCTTTTCAAAAGCCTTCCCATATGTTGAAAATGAATAATTCTTAAACAAGCCATTAAATAACAAACTGCACAATGAGGACATACAGAAACCTAAATTATATTTTAAAGCCTCCTCTACTGTCATAAGTTCATGTCCAAGACTGCTTAGACCAGGCAACATCACAGTGCAGGACACTGAACAGCTCTATAACAGAAGATTCTTTTTCGATTACATGTATTCTTAAAGTAATTATGTACAGCCCTCAATTCTTTTGTGTTTCACAAAATCTTGAAATTCTCCTATGTTTTCTCTTTTTCCCCTATTCTACAACAATATATCAGATACAGGTTAACCTAACTCGTGAAACCACACAGAGATATGTATTGAAACTATTACTGCTAGGCAGCTCAGCAGTCTTGTTATTTTGCTTGTATGACAATTTCATGGTTATGTTCATGTTTAATAGTTTTTTTCCTTGAATTAAAGTTAAGAATGTGATAATGTTATTCTACCATATGAGTCGAACTATCCTGAGATAAATATGCCTCATAAAAACCAGACATACATATTCCAACTTATGTTATATTAGAAATATAAATAAATAAGAAAATTAAATCATGGGGTAAAAAAAAGAAAACCAAAACACCCAACACAATGGAACAATAAAATTAAAATTATTCTTGTAGTATTCAGAAAGAGGTTATATACTAATATGCCATACCTGCTCTCCAAATGACATTGCAAACACTTTCAAATGGGAAGAAATAGAAAGGACAAAAGGAGCCCCATGTCTTAGATGCTATTACCAATACTTCAACATTTCCATAGAATTTGTCCTGTTGACAATTAGATATATGTAATTTGAACTTAAAAAATATAGACACATATGTTTTTAAAAATGCTGTCAAACTATCAACAAAATTAATGTGAAGTTCAAATTTTTGTGTGTGTGTGTGAAAGGACAATAATTGCAAGTCAGTTTCTCAGCATTGTGACAGGTCACCAATCTACTCTCCTTGCAGAACTGTCTTTTAGAAATTGCTGTTTTATTTAGTAGAATGTTTTGTAGCTGTTATGGGTGCAAAGAAAATATTTGTGATGTGAAAAGGGTATTAAATGGAGCAGTGTCCTATTTCCAGACATAATGCCAAGTGAGATCCATTCATCAAAGGAGGCTATTAACCTTTATACCTAGAGCCTCACTTGTCAATATCTTTAACTTTCATTCTGATGATCATTTTATCAGAAAATCTGATTCTTATAGTCGCTCCTTCCAGACGGCCAATCACATCTGCCAAAATATCTAGCTTTCTTGATGGCCTTCTTAATGTAATATGTTGTAAACATAATGATCTTAAATATATGAAACTATGGAAGAGTATAATTTAAACTGAACAAAATAATAACATAAATAGCAGTGCTTCTATTTTTGCTTGATACTGATATTACTATTTACATTGCTATGAAGCACTTTCTATATGATTAGTCAAAATCTTCTATTCTTCAGTAATGCATTCTGCCACAGAAGTTCTAGTTTGTCATTTTATAATGCCATACAACTCTACAAAATCTACATCTTAAAAATAGATATGTTTTATATCTAAACATGCGACTATATCTAAACATGCTACTGTGGGAAAATAGTGCTATTCTTTCTTAATGTGTCTAGTCACATCTTTTACTGTCATATTTTTCTTAAGTGCCTAAGCTTGTTTCCTCTTTAGATACAAGTTTCTCAGTAATTCCAATGTCCTTTCTGACATACTTTTTTCAATCCTACAACTCCTTAACCTTTCTCAATTCATGGGATTGAATTCTACTTGCCCTGACTTAAGAAAAGGGATTTAGTTCCAGAGTCAGACATCTAAATGCAGATGTTTCTGGGGAGTGGGGTTTCCTAGTTCAGTCCCCGGAAAGCTGTACCTCAATTTGGTTGATCATGGAGATATTTCTAACGCCTTTTAAATACTCTGTGGTAACCAAAGTATTTACATGATAGATATGATTAGAAACCCAGGTATATAATACAGTGATATGAAAACTGATGCTCTTCTGCTGCTCACTTCTGGGCCCTTACTAAAAGAAAAACTCTCTGAAGCAAGTCCAGAGAAAGGCAACAGAGCTGGTGAAGGGTCTGGAGCACAAGTGTTATGAGGAGTAGCTGAGGGATCTGGGTTTGTTTGGCCTGGAAAAAAGGAGGCTCAGGGCAGCCTTTACTGCTCTCTATAATTGCCTAAAAGGAGGCTGTAGCCAGGTGGGGGTTGCCCTTTTGTCCCAGGCAACCAGCAACAGGACGAGAGGACACAGCCTCAAGCTGTGCCAGGGGAGGTCCAGGTGGGACATTAGGAGAAATTTCTTCACAGAAAGAGTTGTCAAGCACTGGAACTGGCTGCCTCGTGAAGTGGTCAAATAAACATCCCTCAAGGTATTTTAAACACATGTGGATGTGGCTCTCTGTGTCCCCTATGTGGGGACATAGTTAAGTGGTGAACTTGGCAGTTCTGGGTTAACAGTAGGACTCAATGATCTTTTTCAACCTTACTATGATTCTATGCCAGAAAGGATTTGCAAGAGCATATCAAATAGCACTCACATTTAGGTGACTGAGATTGGTTCCTGTTTGACTTAAGCATTGGAGTCATAAAGCAGTTCAGCTGAATGAAATAAGATATCTAGTACAAGGAACTAAAAGCTCTTTTAGTCCTGCTGGTGGTATTGACCAGCTCTCCACTGACTGCAGTGGATGCTTAAGATTCCTAGGGCACATAATGATGACTATTCTTCTGATATTTTTTTATAACTTTTTCCACCCTTGGCAAATAATCTTTTAATTCTATTTCCCCTCACATTCATTTATCATAAACCTAAATACTGATCTTCTTTTCTCTTAATCTGCTTTTGTTTCCTCCTATTTTTCTGTTGTTTATATCTTTCCCAAACAAATTACTATAGCTGTGATCCTTTTGCTTGAAGTTAAAAGTTTTCAGTGTAGATACGAAGCCTAGAGTTCCATCTTTGTCTCACTTTATAGTCAATGTAGGAAGGCACGGATTTTTAAAAAGGGCTTCATGGATTTGCTTTAGGTAGTAACTCTAAGATGATAACAATTAGGCAATCAAGTGTCTATTTTATTCCACTGAAATTTTATATTTAGGAAAACTATTTGAACATGAAATTGCAAGTTGACTAAGTTCTGGAAAGTTAAGGATTTTCCCTGTTTTATCAATATTATTTACTGCTTAAACCACAAATGAGCTATCTATTTCTAATTTAATGCTAATTATCTAATCACACATCCACTCATATTTTACTTTTATACATACAGCCACAATGCTTGACTTACTAACCTCATGTGTATTTTAAAACATTTAATAATAAAAATTAAAAAGAGAAGGACCCCTTGCATGCAGTTTATGTGTATTCGTCTGTTTGTTTTGGCATACTGAAAAATAGAAGAGCCCAGGGAAAGCTCACTCATCCTTTGCAAACTTGCCACTTAGCTGCCAATATTTGATCTCCAATCTTACATCTTGTTTATTTTGTTTGTAGTGAATTATCATTATGGCATTGTGCCTTTTGAACAGACTTCATTGATATAAAAATGTGCTCTGATCTGGCCAAGTGAAAAATATGTAATGTCTTCCAGCAATGTTTCCTCTGAGAGTCCTGTTAGGACCCCTTTTAAAAATAATTAGATGGACTTAACTCCAAACCAAAGAATATTCAGCAGTGTAGCCATCGTCAGTCCAAAATAGCTTGCAAGTTAATAAGAATGAAAACCAATTCTTGAACAGCTTTTGATTCTGATACAAGCAACTCATGTACAAGACCAGACTTGTGATTTGCTTACTGGACTCCAGATGGGCACATATCTTGTGGCAAGTCCCAGCTAATGGGACAGTGTAGAAACATAGTTAACAGTGTAGAAAACATAGAAAGTCATTAAAATTGTGTGCAGAAGAAATGATAAGAATACATTAAACTGACATTTTTCTATACAATTAGAAATGTGTATCAATAATTCCTCTTCACCTCTATATAACATATAATTGAGAATTCAACAGGCAATTTGGAAAAAAAATACCCCAAATCCACTTTAGTTTATTTGAATGTAGATTGCAATTTGTAATGATGTGTTACTCTGTTTCCATAATACACAGTACGTATATGTCAAGGAACATATTAATTTAGTTTTCAAAAGAACATACTAATTTAGTTTTAAGTTCAATGTAGTAATTCACTATTCTTTCAGGTTCTAATACTTTAAGAAGACTTTTTCAGAGACTTGAGTCTGACCCAAACTGAGCACAATTCAGGCTGATGACACATGCAAATACAACCAGTGAACTCTAGTGTTGCATAATCTGGAAGCATCTCTCAAAATAAGGGAAGGAATTGTCTCTTTCTCGCTTTTCCTCTTAGTTACCTCATGCTCCAGACTTTTTCATCTCCTTGGTGATGCATAATGGTGTAGGGAAGTTATGGCATGGGGTGAAAGGACCATTGCTCCAATCCCAAAAGAGGATGATGATACTGTCCATACCATAAGGAAGGTGTCAGTTCAGTCCAATCCTAAGCACTTTGGAGAGAGCATGCATCTAATTGCCACAGCATGGTTACAGACAGCTGTAATTATTATAGAGATAAATTAAAAAAAAAAAAAAAGGGAAAGACAAAAAAAAACCAAAAAATAAAAACAAAAGATCCCCATTCTTAAAAAAACCCCCACATTTATTTAGAATTTGTCTGCACTTATATGTAATTTGTGATTAGACATCACTGATTTACAGATAAATTATGTATTTATAGGATAGCAGGAAGGTCTGCTTCTAGTAGCTTAATGTAAAATAAATTACATTAATTTAAATTCCTACTCTAGGGTTTTGGACAATATCAGACTGTCAGCAATTACTTAGATATTGTATGGGGATCAAATAATTTCATATTTACTACCTGTGAGTTGGGGGTGTGTGTATGTGTATTTTTTTGAACCATCTGGCACCAGCTGAGCACAGGATGACCATTTCAGCCAGGCAGTAAAGGGGCTGAGCCAGGTATATGAACCCCTAGGGCGCTAATGTCTTAATTAACGACCAGGGTGATGGGCAACAGTGCACCCTCAGCAAATTTGCTGATGATATGAAACTGAGAGGAGTGCTTCATATACCAGATGGCTCTGCTGCCATTCGGAAGGACCTCAAAAGGCTGGAGAAATGGGCTGACAGGAATCTGCTGAAGTTCAGCAAAGGAAAATAACCAGTCTCACTTTCTGGGGAGGAGTAACCCCAGGCATCGGTACGTGCTGGGGCCTCACTCTCTGGAAAGCAGCTCTACAGAAACACAAAACCCAGCAGTGTGTGCCCTTGTGGCAAAGAAGACCAGCTGCCTCGTGGGCTGGAAAAGTATCATCTGAAGGCTGGAAGAAGAGACTCCCTCTTCTCAGCCCTGGTGAGGCACATCTGGAGTGCTGGGTGTGGGTCTGGGCTTTGAACTACAAGAGAGGCATGGACATGCCATAGCCTCTCCAGCAAAGTGCCATGAAGATAATTAAGGAACTGGAGAATCTCTCCCTGAGAGCTGGGACTGTTCAGCTTGGAGCAGAGATAGTTCAGAGGGATTTTATACATGTATTTAAATACCTGAAGGAGGAGTAAAGACAATGGAGCCAGGATTTTCTCATAGGTGCTCAGTAACAGGACAAGGGCTGATGTGGACAAACTGTAATTTAGAAAATTCCATCTAAACATAAGGGAAAGTTTTTTTTTACTTTGAGAGTGATCAAAGACTAAAACAGAGTTCTCAGCAAAGTTGTAGTCTTCATCCTTGGAAATATTCTAAACCAAACTGAGCATAGCCCTGAGCAACATGCCTGAGCAGAGATCTTGGACTAGATGATCTCCAGAGGTGCCTTCCAAACTCAGCTATTTTTTGATTCTGTGATCATATTGATGTTAAATTTTAATTATAAAACTTATATATCTCATTATTATTGTCCTAAACAAAAGAGAAAGAAATACAGAAAGCAACATGCATTGCATTTCTTTATCTGAAATACAAGGGTTTTATTCTGAAATTTTGATGTGAAAATTTCCAGTTAGTGCAAAGGAAATTTTGTTTGGGAGATTTCTTAGATAATTACTGTAACAAAAATCATTGTAACGAGTCTAGTTGGGATAGATTATTTTTTCTTCAGGGCGACCTATATGGTGCTGTGTTTGGGGGTGCTTTTTTGTGATAAAACAATGGTGGTATCACTTCAGTGTTATAGTTTTGCTAATTAAGCTGTCTTTATCTCAATCCACAAGTTTTTCTTGGCTTTGCCTTCCAGTTCCCACCCCCACCCTGCTGGGGGAAAGTGAAAGAGCAACTGTATGGGGACTTCTCAGCTGGCTGGGTCAACTCACCACTGCAGTCATTTAGACCATTTAGATCAAATACAGATATGAGCTTACATAGTAATCAAACAACAACTGAGGCTAAAAACAACTACTGTAAACACGTTAGTATTTGAAATTCTGTTATGTTAAGCAAAGACAGAAATACCATAGAGAATTCATGACACATGGAGTTGTATTTTGTATCTTCTAAAGCGAGATTAGTGATATAAATGACTCTCAATCATCAAGATTATTTAGATATCATTCACAAAATTGCAGCAGTTCCAGACTTGTGCTGTTTGAATATCTTATGATAGTATTCTATTTAATTGACTGTACACAGCCTAAAAGTGGCAGTTTTGCAAAATTCCTTTTTATTTCACTTTACTTTGGCATCTGAGAGACCACAGAGACATGAGCAAAAGGGCAGTGAACAAGGCTTGAGGAAAATTGCAGGAGACAATCTTACTTCTGCTGTCATCTGAGTTTCACTGGTAATGCCTGACACTCATGGGGGAAATGAATTCTTTAAACAGGTGCGGAACTTACAGTAGCATTTAGCACAAGTAGTCTACTTGTTACATAGGACTGATTTAGGTTTTTTGATTCTTCTATGTGCTCACTCCTCGCATCCCCCTAAATCACTTTTTCCCTAAATGGATGTGCAGCTCCAGTATCTGATCATTTGCTATTCTTCACCTGGTGCCCAAAGTCAAAGGACTGACTTGTACTTTCAGTTATGGACAGCTACAAGTGAGAAGCAATGCCTCCATCAGTTTAGGACAAAAGTGGCTTTGCAAAATGTGTTTCAGATCAAGTATCCCGGTGCAACATTTTCTCAGTTAGAAATTAATATCAGCATAATAAAGCAGAGTATCTATTTGGTTTTAAAAGTCACGATATGAATATTTGAATATAAGAATATTCATTAATGTGAAGTACATTGCTATTGTATACAGGCCAGATACCAGTACAAAATATCCTGATTTATTGAAAGGCTGGACCTGATTCCCTCTCTCTAGGCAGTTCTAGAAATGAAGACAAAGGTCTCATTTTTAGAAATGACAGAACTTTTCTTACCAGTTGCAGCTGGAGCAGCACTGATTTCCCAGAGGCTACTTAGCATCCCATAGTTGATATTCAAGGCACACTTTTTAAAATTTTGACTGGAGGTTACTAACCCCATTTGTCCCTGTTTTTATATTTGAAAATATCAGTGAGCAACATGTACCTAGCCTGGTGGGCAGGTATAGAGATGCTTCTTTATTCATACTGGTACTGTTTGCTAATCCAAAAGCAAAAGGTATGTGTACATCAGCTCCTGCACACCACTCTGAAAATACTAAGTATCTACTACCCTGAACACTAGTTTTTGTTCAGCTCAGGATTTATCAAGCATTAGGTACATTGCTTAGAATGAGCTTTCGGAGATTAATTTTCCCATTAAAATTAATTTAATATAAACACTTAGCAGCATTTGGGTAAATTCATTGCTTTTTCTAAATCTTCTCCCTAACTATCTTGAATACATGAGACAATTTAAGAAAAGCTATTGCATGGGAGAGCAAATCCACCCATAGGAATTCAATTCTTTTTAGTCACCTGTATGTTCACAAGAAATTTTTAGTTACTTATGCAGCTCTTACTGGTAAATTTGAAAAACTCAGGACTAAAGAGATTTTTCTTGGCAAATGGTTAAGTTTTATATTTCACCCTTATAGTTACTCCTACTGTGCTTCCCTCAATGGTAATGCTAAAATAGTTCTGAACTAGTAAAATAAACCTTTAAAAAGTTTCAAGCAGATTTTCTTGATTTAAAAATGATGATTTATGATTATGCGAACTAGGTTTAATATGCATTAGGAATTCAAATGCTGTTGCAATAATTTTTTAGTAAAAGCTGCTTTTTAGAACTACCTTTGCACATTCTCTTCACAAGCAATAATTCTTCATCTATAGAGTAATTTATTTCTTCTGGTTTTAATATGTTACAGATGAATGGTTGTATGTCTTTCCTGTTAGAGCATTACAAGACAGGCCACTTTTGCATTAGGCTGGTACTACAACAGATACCTGTGGTGCTCTTCATGGTTCATGTGGTACTAATTTAAATGGGAAGTTGCACATATTTCATTGAAACACTTGGTAAAGCCAGCTTTCACAGAAGGGTGCAAATGATGGACTGTTCTCTGTGTGCAGCTGAACTGCTCTAAATGTGTCAGTGAGGGTTATGGATCATTTCATTCACCCATCAGCTCTGGTCCGCTGTGTGTACAAATCACAGTATAGTGTCATCCAACAGAACATTCCTGACAATACTAGAACATTTATAGTACTGCCATTTTTAATAGGAGTTCTGCAACCCTGTTTAAATAGTATTACTTCTTTAACTCTTTAAACTCTGAATTTAAAGTAGTTTTTGGTTTCCTTCTCTGTTAGCTGCTGTGACTCTACTTTGGATTTTTTGCTCATTTTTCTTGACTTCATGGCTGGTGGGAAAGGAAATAAGAGACACTCAAGGTTAAAGGTAAGTTACATCTGGGAGCTACATACATGAAGCTTTTAGTCTCCATAAAAGGTATGTTATTTTCTGGGCTTTTTTCTGTTTTTTTCCTTAGAAGTGATCTTTGGATAATTCAATATCCCCTGAGCATACAGTGCCTTTAAATATCAAACAGTCCACCTTCATTCTCTGTCAGGAATTGATTGAATTGATGATAAATGTTACGTGATTAATGAACCTTTTGTCTTTCCATTGTCAGGATGAAAAACATTTTTGGTAGTTGCACTACAGTATTTTCTAAACTTTGCATCTGAGAAAAGAAAAAAATTCAAATGAAACCTTGTCAGTGGCTTCTTCTCATGGATGTAAGAAACTGCACCAAGAAACCTAGTACAATTACAATCCTTATAAAAGCAAAGGCATGTATGTTTAGGGAGCGGTCAACTATTTTAGTGCTTCATTTTTTTCTCTTACTTCTCCTGTGTTAGAACTGATCCCTTCTGTTCCTAACCAAGGGGTGTGAGTATTCATCTTCTCCTGATGACCTTACCTAGGTGCAAGGGAGATTTTCACAGTGGTGCATTTAAGGTGGCTTATTCAACGTACTACAGTTTTAAACTCTTGCTAAACCAAAGCCAACCATTACTGGACATTGCCACACTCCTAACTCAGACTGTCGGGTTTCTCCATGGACTATAGGAAGACTCATTGTCTATGCTGGGGACTAAAATTAGGTGTTTGAACCTACACAATATGAAAATTGCCTGGCTGGCCAATTATGGATTTAGAAACCTATATTTAAGAAATAGGGTTTGAGAAGCTTTAGTTCAAATTTTGGCAGTTGGTATCATGCCAAATCAGTTTACTATACTGTAGCCCTCCAGAGTGGCTAGTGTTTGGTCAATGACACTTTATATACCTAATTTCTGAGTTTATACAACACACTGTTATTCTGCATATCTCCTAGATACACAGGGTTTGCTCTGAGAGCAGCATTCTTCAGCAAAACAAGGCAGAAAACAGCACTATTTTTTTTTAACTGTACAACATAGGATTCTTTCTGAATGTGACTAAGCCTGCAAATCTGTTCTGGCTGATGTTAACAATACCAGAAAAATTTCTATCACTAACCATTTTCTTTACTTGAAAGTAAGATCCTAGCTCATCACTGGTGAACACTGTACATGTAAGGATATTAACCACTGAATATGGATTACTTATTCCCTTTTAGCTGTGGTAGAAAGTGCTCCCCCATGGACAACACAGCACATGTCAACAATGTTTTATTTTACTGTTTCAAACAAAATCCCATGCTCATGCTCTGTACACACATTACCAATGCACCCACAAATAGGATCATGATGTCTCATGTATTTTTTTATTATTAATTTAAATGTATCATTGTTAAAGTGGCTCTTAGCCTTTTCACAGAAACTGGATCTTTTCAGTGCTTTTAGGTACCAGGTTAGAGGTAGTTTGGGGAGGCCACTCTCCAAAGCCACATAGTGGCATCTTCCTTCTACCTTTTCTTCCCTTCCTATTGACAAGATGCAATGGCAGCTCAAGAGGTTAAAGAAATAGGAAGATGAATATCTACCAGTGTAATTTTTCCTGTTGCAAGAACTACTTACTTTAATTCTCATATTTCATGTCAGGGTAAGGGCCAAGTTCTGCAAGGTTGGAACAAAATTCCATTTTAAAATTAGAGATAATTATCATGCATTTTATTTGACTTGGGAGTATGATATAATTACTCTTTGCACGCTCTTACTCCAGCAATAGCTTTTGCTTCTAAGCTTTTGATTTTTCTGCAAATTTAAACACATATTTGCTGAACATATTTGAAAAAAAATCACACCGTAAAAAAAGAAAGTTATTAAGTTCACTGTGACGATAGTCTTGAATTTAGTTTTCCTCTTAGGTATAGGATAGAAAGTTCTCTCTTTTACCATTGACTTCATTGAGAGGAATGTGAATTACTATTTCTGCTTATGTAAATTAATGAAACTCCATACTGGTATCTGTAAGCCTGTCAATATAAAATAAGTAAAGGATTTGATCACATTTGTGTCTTTTTCCCTGTGAGATTATTACTGCTTTTTTTTTTATCTTTGTTGGCAACATCTCTCCTCTCAGAGCTAGAGGGCAAGGGCCCATTCTTGGCTTTTGCAGATATGCATGTTGTGTTACAGAGACACTCCAGCTTCTCCTTAAATAAACCCTAACAACACCATTTATCCCCCCTGTAAATGAAAAGAAAAGCCATTATACTTTCCAATTTCTGAAATTAAAGTTGACAGACAATGGGGATATGCTCTGAATATATGATTGAAATTATTTGCAAGATTAAAACACATAAATTACTCCATTTCACACCATGTGTAAATAATGTTTCTTTCTGCCCCTTCATACAAGACTGAATGTTTAGGAACAGTCACTTTTTCTTTAAAAAAAATCTATTTTTTAAAAATGAGACATGGTTTCCTGCCAGGGAAGCTGACAGAGGAAAAAAAATGGTGATGGAGAAGATTCTTTTCATCTGCTTCTGAATGATCACTGTGTGATGCTGCTTCCTAAATTCCCTAGCTAAAAGCCAGCCTCACTACAGAAAAATTACTCATATCCATTTCCCAAATTGAGTAATGGCAAGCAGAGATTCTTGGAATATGTCTGCGCTTCACAATGAAAGGCTGTGTTGGACGTACTCTGGCGCGCTCGGAGCAAGCTGCCGTGTCTGTATAGTGAGGATACAAGCATGTGACGCAGAAGCCATAAAACCACATTAAAGTAGCATAGCCCTGACAGACAGGACTAATAAGCCCATATGCAGTACCTCCTGCTCCAAAGATAACCCACTCCCAAATTGCTTGGGTACTGCAGTGTGGGACTTCACACACAGACAGTCTTGTCAAATGCCACACAGGAATTCTATTCTCTTCCCTGGTTTCTGCAAGGGGAGGCTTATGGCTTCATCTTTAGTCTTTAGATCAGTATAGCTGGGTATTTGAAAGGCTGTACAGAGATGGGGCAAATCAAGAAAAGCATAAAAGAAAATTTTTCTGAAGGGGGAAGTTCAGCACGGCTCGCTGTTGCTACTGCTTCTAAATTGCAATCTTTCCCATGGGGAGTTCTTATTTAGGAGGCTTGAAAACTGATAATAACTGTTTTTTTCAAAAGATTTTGTTTGTTTTTATGTTTTTCTACCGAGTGTCTACCCATGTACTGTGCACCAAGCAATTGACCTACACAAACCTGTAGAGGAACATGCTTGCCAGTGACACATGGTTGTAAGGAGCTCGACATTACCTTGAATATGTTGTGATGATTGTTTGACAAAGCATTAGTAATTCAGGTTGTGTTTGACAAAAACAATAATGATGAAAAATGTGATTCAAACTTTAAGAACTGGGCCACATTTCACAAATACTGATTGCTTAATCACCACCTACCCATTGACCAATATGACTCTAACAATGAACATTTGTTTTCAAGGAAACATGGCAAGTTCCAAACTGATTAACAAAACATTAAATGAGTTCTCACTTTCCCATTCCTGTGTTCATTTTTGAGCCCCAGTACATCGTATTCCTACATCTCACACAGTTATGCAATGTGCAGGTTAGAATTAGTGGAATTCCTAACCCATGAGAGAATTGCAAACTCTTTTCCCATTGATATTCCACAAAGGAAGTGAACTTGGAAACTAATGTGGTTTGGGGGGAAAACCTGAATAGAGGTCTTAGTGGTGTTCAGTTTTCAGGACTTGGCATGTTGTTCAGTTTTGTCCAATTATCAATAAATAAGAGGGATTAGCTGCTGGTAATGGTGCAGGGGACAAAAGATGCAGGTCACATGCAGTGAATTCAGAAAAGTGAGAGTGTACTTAGGAAAAAAAGCTTTTCTAAATTAGCAATAAAAAGAGATGATTAGGTTAACTGTTTAGTTTCTAAAGTAGATATATCCTGATGATATGAATTCACTGCTGAATTATACCCTGAGTGATATGTCAAGGTTCATCTAACTTTCATCTTCTTACTACAAAATAATCATTTAGCTCTTCATCTAACTTGCTGCACAAAAAGCCAAGCCTTTGGAAACCGATGAATATGACCTTGAGAACTGAAACTAAAAGAGAAGACAAACAGAAGAGAAGTGAAACTTCAACTGGTTAAAATGTAGATTAATGATTTTAGAAGTTTAAATGTCACTCTGTCTATTTTCATGAAATTTGTCCTGAAAGAAGACTAAAAATGCTTAAGTCTCTAAGTACAGAATGTGAGCTTTAACAGAAGGTGTTCAGTACAGAAAGTATGTTGATTTATGTTATGAACAGTTCCCTAGCTTTTATATTCCCTCTTTCAGTATCAATTTAAGCAGTGAGGTAATGAAAGTTAATTAAGAAAAGTTTGGTATTTAGAGTTTAGAGATGCAGATGCTTTGAGACTGATATTTTACACTGTCCAGAAATCTGAGAAACAGTAGATCAGGAGTGATTCACACTCGCAAATTAGTTTGGAGGCTTGGAGCAGGGGATAGAAAAGCATCTCCTACTGAGCACACAGAATCTAGGTATTCAGTAAATCTTTGCCACACTAGTTCTTCAAGTGAACAGTGGAGAAGGACACAGTAAGGCATGTAAGTGCTCAGCATCAGAAATTTTAGCCAGTGGTACATTATCTAAGATATGACATTACACACTATGCCATCAGCTGATAAATCCTACTGGACAATATATTCCCTATAGAACATCATACATGAGTAGTTTCCATACAATTCATTATATGTCTGAGTGAATAATTTGTGGAAGAAGTGAAAAGAGAGCTTATAGTATTTGCAATGTATTTTAATTTTAAAACCCCATTTTTTCTGCAAGCTGGCATAATGGACACTCTCAGTTTCTCTTCAGTACATGGAAATTGATATTTCAAGTTAGTTTAAAGCCCTAGGTAACATGACAGGCACAGAAATGTCCACTTGTAGTTCTGTTGTTTAAAATAACTGTCATAGATGCCTCTTAAACACCCTTTCATCATGCTTGTGCTGAGAGTGCCAGAAATAGAGATACCTCTGTCGGCTTTGTGTATTAGTTTTTGTCAACAAGCATCAAAAGAAAAAAAACATGGCTGGGCAACTTGTTCCATGAAGAAAATAAGCCACCAGCATCTTATAGGTATTCTTTACATGCTTTCTGTGTTCCCAGCACAAATATTCAAAGTTTGAGGGTATCGAGTAGATGAAGTGCTGGGAATACTACAGCAGAGCTCCCCTGTTTCATCCCATGGAGCTGACCAGAGCTGCTTAGGGGTTGTGCTGATGAACTTCCAGAAGTTTACCACTTTCCCAGTCAGCTACCATATGGTATTAAACCCAATACACATAGCAAGGGATGTTGTTCAGTTTTGATTAGAGGAGGTTGGAGACACATATTCCATTTTATGAACTAAAATACCTGCTGCACTTGGCTTGTGGATTGCACTTTTCTCAGGTATATGGCCTGGAAAATGGCTGATCTGTGCCAAGTAAGTGATGTTTATCAACTTGCAGCTTTTTATGAACACAGGGGAGAAAAACGTGTATAACAGGATTATAAAGACTTGAATCAAATCCAGACAAACTGTTCTTGTTTTCTAATCTGCAAACGTAAATACTGTTATAGCTCTGAAAGTAGAAAAAAAGTGTAACTTTCCAAATAAAATTCTATTAAACTCTGCAAAGTTAATTAATGTAATAAATATGCCTGTGCTATATTAGGCAACAAACATAACAGTATTATCTCTTTCTATTTTCTTCCTGGGTAACTCAGTACCATCAGTATTCTAAGGCCTTGAACTATATACAGTGCAGTCACATAACTATCACCACCCAAAGCCAAGTATTTCAGGAACACACAGCAGCAAGTTATAAACAAAAAGTAGTTATGATTATATTGAGTAAAGTTTGTAGCCAGGACTTTCTATTGCAGTTTTATAGTAGAATGTTATAGGAATTCCTTATTAAGAGGCTATAATTACTGGAACTGGGATAGAATGTTTGTTTTATGAGACTATGATTCCATAATAAAGGTGGCAGTAGAAGAGATGACTGACAAAAGTTAATGACACATATCGTTAAGAACTACATTCTCTACAGTTTGCAGATAATGTCTTGTGATGTCAGCTAATCTTGTCACTTTTTATTCAGGCTCCACTGATAAGTAGCTGATTCACTAACTTGGAATACTTTAGAATAGTGGATATTTAATGAATTAAGTTGCCCTTATATTTGAGAGAGGAAAAACTGTACTACTTAGTATACTGGTTCTGGTTGTATAAATTGGTTTTTATCTGAATTTCAAAAATTCAAAGATCAGTCTCTTTTCTCACCATCTCGCATATTAAGGATATTCATTTTTTATGAAGTATCTTGCTTGAGACTGCAGAAAGTCATAAATATGAGCAGTCCTTTTGCTTCCCCTTTTGAGGAACAAAAATACACTCATCATATTTGCTACAAGTTTCTGGTGATTTTGTCAACTGGGCAATGCCAGCAAATGGTCCATTCTAATGAGTTGTCATTGTGCAACATTTTCTCCCACCAAGCCTGTAGGACCTTCTTGAGAATAACATAGTGCTGGTTAAAAGTAAAAACATCCAGATCCAGGCTCGCTACCAAAATCTTTTGCTCACTGGCTGATAGTGTCACTGGAAAGCTGTCTCTGTGATCAGAGAAATGAGGGAAAGGGAAGCAGTGTCAGTCTGCAAACTCCCATCTGTTAGGAGGGTTCAGGGCCTAGTTTAGTGACTTGCAGGGACAAAACAGAAAATAAATCAGTGAGCTGAAGTATTCAAAGAAAGGTGTTTACAATTCAGTTCATGTTTGTGTTCTGATTGATTGAAGATTTCTTCATATCCAAGTATATCACAAATCTAAGTTTTGTGTCCTTTGGCTCCTAAAGTCTCAATAAATAAGTTCTAAACTCAGTCCTTCCACAAAGTTTCCCAAACATTATCCCCACTAATGGGATTCACTTCATACGGTAGTTTATTTACTTTCTGATATTCCCTGTTCCCAGATGTGTTAAATCTGACCCATATTTTCACTAGGCTTGCTGTTTCAAATTTTACATTGATTTTGTGAATTTCATTTGGACTGACACTATGGAATAGCACAAAAATGTGGTTCTATATTAATTAAATATCTAGTACACTGACAATATTTTAGTTATATTGGGATATGGTGACACCAATAATATATGACTAGATATTTACCTTGTTCCTGACGGGGAATGCGGGATTATATGTCCAAATGGAAGACAGTCCTTTGCTCAAGCTGAGCTACTGCCAGCTATCTCTGCTGTGGAGAAAAGAAATAGAAATGTAATTTCTTCCTTTTTATTGTTGCTATTGTTGTATTTGAGAAGTTATTAAAGGGTTGTTGCGTCTCTACTCCTTTTTTTTTTTTATTTACTACAGCGGTTGACACTCTAGTATCAATGGCTAGGTATTGCCATATTAAGAAATCATACATATGCAAGTAGTGGAATACATTTACACACTTAATTCTTCACAACAATTTTGGCAAGCAGTACTTACGTTTTATCTTTCCTGTAACTAGACTTTGTTTTTAATACACTACATTTCCATTTACTTCTGAAATCTCCTCTAAAAGCTGAGTTGAATGAAAGGCCAAAACAGAGTCTCTGTTTCAAAAAGTGTGTGAAAGAGGAACGAGCAGAGAAAATACATATTAAAAAAAAGAGAGGTAACAGATACACTTGTGTTTGTTTCCATGTGCAACACTGTGATATGGATATGCTTTTTTGTTCATTTGTTTAAACAAAAAAATAGTCTTTCAGGCCAGACTTTTTCTTTTACGCTGATGACAATGACACCCAAGTATATGTGGGTCTAATGGAACAGTTAATCTATCTCTGAGGTAATACATTAATTATTGTAAGTAAAAGTGCAGAATTTAGTGGTCTGGGCTTTCATTTATTGTTCATTATTCTTTTTCCCTTTTAACGGTTCTGTCTCTGCTTATGGATATACACGTGCATTGTTTGACATTTCGCCATATATTAACTAACCACTATCTTACTGCCATATAAGGTGTAAAGACCCAGGCTTAGAGAGGGTAGCAGAGCCAATTCAAGCTAAGTTCATTCTCCAAGGGTTAAACATAAAAGTGATTGGGTTGAAATGATAATTTTCCAAGGAGATTTAAATATTTTTTAAAAGAATAAAAAATTGTTTTCAAAAATTAAATTGAAAATTCAATTTTTTGAGTTTTCATTAAAGCTGTTCCAGTAAAAGCAATTAGGCATTTTAGGTACCTGAGCAGCAGCCTATGTCCACACTGCATTTCATGCATCACCTCACAAACCCTCTGATCCCCAAAACCTTGCATCACCCTTAACAAACGCATTTCAACATGTGCATTTCATTTGTTCCAGAAAAACATCCCTTAAGCCCAACACACTGCATCTGTGTGAAAGATTTGCAAGCTGTGGATAAGCATGCTGTGATTGCTGACACTTGTGAGGCTGGAGGGGTATAAAGAAGAGCAGAAATATTCAGAAGCCTTTAAGTGGTACAACTTCCTTCACCAGTTAATCAAACAGAAGGACACAGAGGACTGGTTTTGGGAGACTCAGAGACAGCTGTAAGTCCCTTCTGCACCAATAGGGACTGCACAGAACCACAACTGAGGTGTGGCTGCACAAGACAAAAGGTCCAAATGGGGTGAAAATGTCAACAAAGATGAGAAAACATTCAGCTCTGAAAGTGCTCAGTCACTGTTCCATATGTACCTAGGACATTCCTCAGCAACTTGATTAAAGCCTGTAGGTGTAAATATCCAAAAAGGTAAACCTTTCTGCACAGAAGAGGCTTTATCCCAAAATTTCAGAGCAACTGGTCGTGCAAATAGCTCTGTCACAAAAAGAAGCTTAGGTGTCAGATAGCTTCCTACACACTGGGCACAATTCCCAGGCAAAGTGCATGTCTTCCCAAGCTCAAGATGCGGAAGAGAATGATGGAAGTCCATGAAGAGTTGGTGCTCTGCACTGAGAGAAAACCTTCAGCTCTGCAACCATATCAGGTTATCACCATCATATCCTCAAGGACATGAGAAAAACATTCTTTTTTATATTTGTCATGTCCTTCTTTCATCCATAGGGTCATGTTTCAGCTCACTATCATGAACTGGCTCCCTTGCACATGTCTCCTGGAATAGTCTCTTCCCCCTCTTACAAAGATGGCTCCCAGCCTCCTTGTTGAAAAACTCTTCCAGTTTGTAGCAAGGGTTCCTGTAGATGAGGGATGGAGCACATGGAGAACATGAGTGGTGGAACACGGATCAGGCCCCACTGCCTGGTGAGGCATTTGCTTTTGGAGACAGGAACTTCACACAGGGATCTTCACAGCTCTGATCTTTTCAGACTCCATGTGTATATATCCTCCAGCACAGTCACAAACTACAGGTTTTTCCTTATTGTCCTAAGTGGGACAGGTTACCTGCAGCCCAGAAGCTGTTTTCCACTGTGTGAGCACTGAGGGAAAGCCTAAAAGTACATTCATGCTGTTAGTCCATGAGATATGGGGTTTATGGGGTAACACATGTACTTAGATGCCTAAAGATTCTTCAATGCAGATGTGTATGTGTCCAAGAGATGATGGAAGTTTAAATGTGGACTTTTATACCTCTTCCTTACCAATCATTTTCTGAGTACCCCCCTTCTGATCCACTGATATGTGAACAAGTATGTGTATTCTGACGTATTTGTGTATAATCATATATAAATATTTTTATATATGTGTGTGTATATGAACTCGAGCTTCTTCTTCTTCTCTGATCCTCGCATGAACAATTTATGGATAAGTTACACCCCTTAAAATTGCTGAACTTGTCCCAGATAGACATGGATAAAAGGATCACTAACTATATCAATTGATCAGAGAATCCTGTTCTTGCTAAATAGATATTAAAACAATAACAAGATTCAGTACTCCAATCTGAATGGTTTCTAGTGAAAAAATATCCTGATGCTGGAAGTCTAAGTAATACAGAAACCCTTCAGAAAGGCCCGTTGTGGTAAATGGATCTGCACCTGTGGGAAACATCAAAGTCAGCATGTCTTTTGCTTTGAACTGAATTCTCTTTTATCATCCATTTTTCTTCTATGTGTTTATATATAAAAATACAATATTATTAGCTCTGTCATCTTTCCACCAACATCATGAGTTAATCCAAGTCAGAGCAATAGATAAATTACATTTTCTTTGGAGATACTTGTGCAAGCAGAAGGTATTTATTTACCTGTTCCTATCCAAGAGCATCAGGGCAGAATTTTCAAATGTTTCCTGCAGAGGTCTGCTTCCACTAAAATCACTATTGCTTCAGAAATTCATACAAACTCTCCTGCTTCCAAAAATCGCACATAAATTTTCCATTAGGGGAACTGCCTTCTATGTTGTCCTAAGACTGAGCAAGGTATAAATACTGTAAATAGACACAATAAAAACTGAATTCAGAAGTTTTTCTTGTTCTCTGACTAACTAGGGGTGGGGAAAGGCTGGGTCACGTGTATGGTACAAATATATTCAGTGATACCAATTTCCTGTAGTGTTTGCCCAATAGATTGCTCATAAATATTAATGTTTTTTCAGCTGGGTTTTTTTCCCATGTTAGTGGTACCATTTTAGGGAATAGTCATAGATTAAAGGCCACATTTTGACAATCTAGCAAGAAAATTATTCTAAAGTCTTTCAAATATTAACATCCTTAAAATGAAGCTAAATATGAATTCCTTATCCATAACTCCATTATTAATTAAACAGTATTGTTGGAGTGTTCCTTTTCAGAGCCTAGGAAAGTAAATTGCATCAACTTTAGGCTAAATTCTTCACAAAAGGTAACAATGTATCATGAAGGGTGACTATTCATCTCAAGAAATCCGTCAAAACCCCTTGTACTCTTTTTTTCCTCTAGGCACATGTGTACTGTTAAAAATAGGAACAAAATATTCAACAGAAGATAAAATTGAAGCAAGAATTGCCCATAATGAATAAAGAGAATACAGCATATGAAATCAGTAGTACTGAAAGCATCTAGGAATAGCATTAACAATATCAAATATATGAATTTTGAAGACACTGTCTTCACATACTTTAGTCTTATCAGGAAGCTTACAGTTAAAAAAAACCAAAACATAAAATTCTCTGCATAGCAGCATTAATGATGGGAGTTAGAAAAAACGGTTGTATGGGTTTCCCCTTGTCCTTTGATCTGGAAATCTCTTTTCCCTTGAAAGGGAGTGCTTTGGACATGACAATTTAGAATAACTTTTTTAAGTCATTCTGTTGGGAAGTCACATTTTCATTCCATGTTTTGTGGTGAGCAATCTATCTGTCCAGATCTTGCAGGAAGTAATTAATGGAAACATACAGAGCATGCAGAGCAATCTATCACCACAAGGGGAGATTTTGAGTCTAGGAGCCTGGAGAAAACGGTATAGTTTTTTCACAGTATACAATATACTGTATCCTATAGTCATTGTATCTCTCTCTGCTAGAGAATGAGAAGGAGCTCACACACCCTGCATACTCCTTTTAGGAGTTTTAATGCACATCTTTAGGAACTCTGTGTGACAACATCATGACAGTGGTGTCTTTGTTGTTACCACAAGCCTGACAATGGTCACAAGAGAACATGTCCTTCATCATTGCCTGTAAAACAGCAATGTTTTATTCATGCTCATAAGTTAAGAGAATAGCGAGTACTCCCTGTGCTTGCAGCTAGGTTGGAAGTATTAGAAGATCCTTCTTACCCGTATTTGTTTCTTGTCTCCTTCCCTTCTGTAATATTATAGACAAAATTATCCACGAAGACACAACCCACAAGGGTAATATTTGTAATAAACCCTTACTGAGACTTCCTCTGCAGTCTCTTCAAAAAAACCCCAAACCTTACAAATATAGAAATTCCTTGCATACTGAGCTACCTGCTCCGTCTTTATTTTTGTTCATCTAAGCTTTAAACAGCCTCAGTTTATGATTCTGAGATCTCTAATTACAGATACATCTCATTACTTCTTGACTGGCAACATTTTCTTCAGCTATATCCAAAAACATTGACCAGAAAAGCCTCACTCCTCTAGCAGACTGAATACTGCTCACTTATTTGGAAGCTTTCGCCTGGGGCTCCTGAGGGTGTGAGCATTGTACCCAGTTGAGCTATTAAATGACCTGCATTTCCCAAAAGAACGTGAAAGGTATTTATGATATTTGACTTACGCACTCGCACGTGTACAACTGCATGTTTTTGTTAACTAGAGCCATGAGTTTCTCCTTTGTTGCTATCCTTCTGTCATACCTACTGCACTGCTGCCACTCTGTGCTGAGCTCTTTGATACAAAGCATCTTTCTACTTTTAGCTTTATTGATGTGTATTTATTTATTTTAGATAGAGTTTGTGCTAGAACACATACACACATATGAAATAAATAGGTGCACTTTAAAGAAGCTTAAAGAATAAAATCCAAATGTCATGAATTAATCTGCATATTGTGAAAACAGGCAGTAATTCAAACTGAAAAGATGACCATAGAAATCTTTGTAAAATGCTTTTTTCTTTCTTAGGAAGACATGAAAAAGAAGATATACATTTATGGTAATATTTCTAAGTAAGGGTAATAATATAACAAGGGGGGAAAAAGAAGGATCAGTGATTCATTAGAAACTATTTTTCATTCTTCTGAAATATGAAAAGAGAAAATGAAAGAAAACACAGTAAAATCTCATTTACTCCGGAGAAGCATAGACTTGTCAAGGATATTATCATCAGGATTTGAATTTTCTTCCACAGTTAACAGGATTTCTTTTTTGGCTAAAAAAGAATTTCAAAGCACCATTAAAATAAAACACCATCCTATTGAAAAAAAATACCAAAAAAAAAAATTACTTAATTCTTCTAGAATGATTTTGACAATTAGAAAACATTTCTAGAGGGCAAGGTCAGCAGCTTCCTTGTTTATTTTGCCTAGTCTAAAGGAGGAAAGAGTAAAATAAGTACACATCATGATGTTTTAGTAGTAATGAATTGTTATTTAATTTTCTCATGTTTAAAGAGTTCTCACTGTAAGAATATCTTTAACTAGGGGTAAACACTGGAAGATTATGAGGCAGATATCTATTTTGCACACTTTAAGCAGATGGCAAAGATTCAAAAAGTTTTGCTTAGTTTTCATTTTTGATGTTTCACTTAATTCTGAAATAAGATCACCCTTTCTCAGATCTCAGAAACTACAACTAAAAATGTTGAGAAGGACAGAAGAAAAAGATGATTTTGTGAGTAACCTTCCAAAATAAAAATATGAGGGCTTTCCTAATGAAATCTTTTCTCCTGAAAACCATCATGGTAGGGATAGCTGAGTAACACAGTATTAACCCAACAGTAGGAATTTCCAATGGCTGGTTTCTCTCAGGATTGAGGAACTTATGGAAAGTGATGAACTGTGGGGAAAAATGTGGTTGGGTAAAATACCAAGTATAATGCCAGTAATTTCACAGCATTTTTTTAGGGTTTAGTTGGTTATAAATAGTTCCTATTCAGCACAGTGTCTAATGGAAGATTATTTTGAACTGGAGCCAAATTTGGAACTTTTTATTAAAAATGTCTAAATGGGATATTTGACCACTTAAAAAGTCTTTGTGTCTAAGACTTTTGAACCAGAAAGTTGTTCAAAACAACTTTTATCCTACATTCAGTTCCACTTCAAACAAATTGTCATTTTCTAATGAAAAAAATATTGTTAAAGATGGTTTCTGAAGGCAGAATTTCTTTAAGTCAAGAAATACAAGTTACTTCAGACACTGCTGTAGGGTTTCAACCTTGTTTCTTGAAGAGATCGTGATGAGACAGCCATTTCCAGTGTTTACAAGGCTGCAGTATGACTTAGTTATCTTTCATTCCTATTTAAGGGTCATGTTGTGACCTGCAAGCAGGACTCTTAATGGACATTGATAGAGGATTTGTTCTAGCACTTGTGTTGCCTTCTGTGCTGATGGCAGTGGTTACTACTGCTATCTGCATGAACCTATGATGGGCCGCTTGCACTGACTGATAGCAAGCAGCTTCCCACCTTGAGCTTGGACTCAGCACCTGGTTAGATGTTAGGGCAGCATTGTAGAATGAAAGCTTTCCTCAAATGGACAAACTTTTTGAACACTGTCACAGGTGTTAGGTCACTTGAGTAAATATTCTGGGGTCTCCAACAGTGATGTCAGAGCATGTAACAGTCTCAGCATCTTCAGTCTTTCCTCTCTATAATGTCATTGTTGTGGGTATTGCATCTGTTAGACCTTTGGAGTATAGTTAGATCAAGAATAAGACATGCCTGGAGCAGATGCTGCACAACTGGGGAGAAAAAAAATGGGTTTCTATGCCGTGAAATGTTGGAATTGGATTTTCTTAATCCCTCTGAGAAGTACCTTTCTTTGAGTAACAGCTCTGACTAGAAAATATGTAAAGTACTACATGATCAAGATGTGGGCAATGTTAGAAGCATATATGAATGTGTATATATTATTTATACATGTAGAATTAGGTGTTCTAAAGAAATATTTTGTATTTCAAAGACACCATCATTGGTTAATATCCTGAAAAATTAAATTGTGCAATTATTAAGGGAGAATATACTTCTCATCCTACCCACCAAAACAGTCAGCCAGAGGGACTTTATTTATCACTGTTGCAGAGTCTATTCACTCAGTTCCCATATCCCCCTTTCCCCACTGCCTCACCTGTCACTTCCACCTAGCAGGCACACAGCTCTGCACACACACACAGAGAAACTCAGCATTTTCTGCAATCAACCAAATAGCCTGAAGTGAAAGACAAACATGATGCCTGAAGCAATATTGCTTGATTAACAATGAATAGTTCTTTAAAGCGATCACATGAACTTTAATCTGAAAGATTGCTTTGAATTGTTAAGGATGGAATCTGTTGCTATGAGAGTTGTCAAACAACTGTGGTGAATTTAATGTGTAATAGATGATAACCTTTGTCGGTTTTAATATTGAATTCCATGTTACTGATCCTAGTAAATAATCCTTACCCTCCCCTAGTGAATACCTGCTACATCCCAAAGCTCTACACAGTACGCAAAGGCTTTTTAGTAGAGCGTTTTTCATGTAAAGCACACATACTGTATAGATCTGACCTCATCACTGGTTGCCTCAGGCTATCTCCTGTATACCGTCTGTTTTCTTGATTTTCTCCTGAGGTTGTCATTATCTAAGGTTTGTAAATATTTCAGAAATTTGAGACTTGTACAGCAATTGAAAATGCCATACTGCTGTTATACTGAACTTTCAGTAGCATTCAGACATTCATTTTTCTCTATTTTATCTATTTTAGTTCTGGATGATACAAATTCTACAACGCAAGATTTAGCTGTAATTGAATTTGGAATCTATTTACAGTCATTTTAACCAAAAGTATACAGATAAGCATAATTTTGATCTCAGTTAACAAAGAAACAATATAGGTTTTTACCTTATATTGTGCTATTTTCTATTTGTCAAGGTGCTATATAGATTTTATGGATATTTTATGCAAGTTTATGCGTGAAACTCAGCTGTTTGTAGAAACTGCTGACCTCTCCATTGAAGGGAAAAAAACCACAAAACAAAAACTGAAAACCCTTTTGTCCTTTAAAAACCCGTAGGAATGTAGTATGTATCATAAAGGACACATGTACTTGAAACAGATTAAAAGAAGTACAGAACTGGTTCCTTCCCAGAATCTTAGTATAGATGAATTTCTTTGTATTAAAGCAGCCTTCATTTACTGAATGTTTTTGCTTTCATGTAATTATGTACATATACTTAGCAAAGTATCTTGTATAAAGCAGAAAGCTACAGAAGCCCTTTAAAATCAGCTTTGAAAATCATGTGTGGCATGAATTTTGGCAGCATTATCATCACATTCATTTTTGGAAGTATACTCCAATTTTTATATCAGCTCCTGTATTGTAGCAATAATTTACTCTGATATTAACGTTAGTATCCAATTTTCACATCAGATTCTTTATCCCAGTATAATCTACTGCAATATTACATTGCTAGCCAAACCTACCTACATTGTTCTACTTTTGTAGTTGCCTTTAATACACTTCTTTTTAACATTCATTATGTTAAGACTGTGATGATACACCACCAAATGGGATAGAGAGAAGAATGTGCATAGTGTAAAAATGATCTATTGTGATGATAGGGAGGCTTAAGAGTGTTGATGGATTCTTAAGATCCTGCTAAATTTTTTTTATAATTTTTTAATTAACTCATTTATACTAGGATCAGAAAGTTCTTTTGCTCTGCACTAATACAAGCTTTACAGATAACGGGGAATTCCTTGAAATTTTGCTTAGCATGTTCTTACATTGAGTCATGTGGATTTCTATACTTTATGTGAAACATTCGAAGTGGAGGCAATAATTTGTAAATGACATGAGAAAAAGAAATCACAGTATATTTTCTTTTCAAAATATTTAGTGTCTACAATTCATCTGTGAACCAAGTAAATCACGGCTTCTTCAAGTGCAAGGATCGAAACCAATTACCATTAGTGACCATCGGGTGCAGCCGATCCTTTCTGTCCTGTTGCCTGAATCTCAATGATCTCCCAAGTGTGCCCATGCAATTTAACAGGAAGATCAATACACCGCGGCAGTTAGCAGCAGCTCTCTTGAAGTGCTTCACAAAACATGCTACATTTCTCTACCGAATAAATGTCAAAACATTCCAACAGCTACAATTCTTGGGAGAAATTGTTCTTGTGAAACATTATTGACATACTTTAACCCACATTTCCCGCTGCTCTCCAGCTTCCTACAGGCCAGTCAATTCTGATTTGGCAAGGGCCACATCGACACATGTCCCCTGTTGACTTTGTCTGTAGGCATGAAAGATATCACGATGCAATGCAGAAGTCCTGAGTGTCAGGGGTCAGTGGTCCAGCTCTGACCCAAGGTCAAGGTGACAACAACCTGTCTCCTGGGACTTGTCTTCATCTCTAATATGGCCTTGGAAGCAATCAATATCATTACAGAGCTTACTTTTCTAACAGAGAGTGCCACCTGATCTAAGCATTTCAAGACGATGACTTGCAAGCCTTGCTGCTTGAAAATGTCTTCATTTTCCCACTATACTGCAAAACATCTGTGTTAGGTCTGGCATTGTTTTTTTTTTCATTTATTTAATTTGATAAATGAAATTGATTCTTTTCACTTTTTAATGGATTTCTGCATCATGGACGTTCTTGATATTTTCTTTTATATTCTGGAGGTATTATAGGTAGCTCAGTACTTTCTCCCAGCACCCAGTCCCTATATCTTTTTTTTTTTTTTTTTTTTTTTTTGCTATTATTTTGCCCTCCTATTTTTGTCCCTATTGTCTATTAGTAACCATTTTCTTCTTTATTTCCTTCTAGATTTCAGGAAAGGAAATCTCAGTGCTGCATCTATATGGTAGATTTACACACACACACATAAAACCTATCTTCAAATATATTCTTGAAAATATAAATTAAATGCAACATCCTTACCAATTTTGTCAGGCCATAGAGGGTTAGTGCATTGTAAGAAGTAATTATGCACATGAACAACCTGATAACCACCGAGACAGACACTTTTATCACCTGTTTACAAGAGCTATGGTGATTTCCAATACCGCAAAATGTTGCTTTCTTCAGAAATGTCAACCATGATGACTCAGCACAAAATTCTGTATAGTTAAGGAGGTTTTTACCTCTTTTAATGTGTTTTTTCTTTCCCCTAGGGAATGAAAAAGTCCCAAAAAAACACAGGTGTCAAACTAAAACAAAATATGGCAAATTTAAGTATTTTTAAAGAACTGTTTCTATTAATTGAGCAGTGGTAGAAAACACTATCAAAATTGACAATAACTTACAACCAAAACATTAGAGGAGGAATAGAACCTACCTATATTGTATCATTAAAATTACTCAGCTTTCTCATCACACACAAAATTGGGCTTCAGATTCCCCGCACAATGGACAACTGAAAGTGAAACCTGAAAGCAAATATTTAATTCAAGAAGATCAAGGTATCCTTACATCATGCTGCTATGGAGACCTTTTGTGTCCTACATAGACTGGTAGATAAAATCAAAACCAAACAAAGTAAAACAAAATCCAAAGCCATAAATATTGCTTTAGATGTGAGTCACAGCAGTCTAATATGTCTGTAATTTACCTAGCATACTTTTGAGGTCCTTCAAAACAACAGCATTTTCAATGAGAGAGAAAGAGGGTTTTTTTGCTTTAAAGGTTACATGCATAACCTTCACTCTAGGTTTTATGTATACTAAATGAACCCTGGTATCCAACTCGGTGGATAATTCCCTTTTAGAAAATGCAGATCAACTGCTCATCAACTGTTCCTTGCCGCAAAAAGGAGTTAAGGAGTTAAGGCAGGAAATGGAAGGATGGGCTTCCCCGTCTTCCCTCATCTCTTTCCTTCTGTTTATCCTTTTGCACCCCATTCTTTCCTTGGATTTATGAGGCTGATGAGGCAGTTTCATTCAAGATGCAGTTGAAAGACTACATTCCCAATTTACACCCTTTAAAGAAGGAGGGAATCAGACTCTACTCACAGCAGTTCACAAGGATCTTACAGTCTCCAAGTCCCCCTGTTGCTGTTTGAGGACGTTCAAGAGAAACAAAAGGGCTGGTGGGATCTTAGGTGACTGTGTATGAAAGCTGGCACAAGACACCCCTGAAGCTGAGCATATACCTGTAGAGAAAACGTGTAAAATCTCTCACTCCCGTTTAAGAGTTCCTGAAAATCTACCTCAAGCCTGAGCAAGTGCAGTGCTTACAATTTAGCATATAAGCACTAGCTAGATATTAAGGGCTCCAGCTAATAATTACCCCAGCTATCAGTGTCTTCTCTTTCCACACAGGCCTTCAGTGCCTCCTATACACGGATCAGTGGCCAGCACATTCTGCGCAGCCCGTTCTCAGCATTGTAAAATGGCTAAATGACCCTCTTTTTACCTGTCAGGCAGTGATCTTCTACACATGAGGCAGTATAGAAAGGAGAAGTACCCTATCATCAGAGAAGTAACAGGAATCACAAAACTAGTGTGTTCTATTTAAACAGTGGTGTTGCATGGAAGAGGCTGCAAAGACAGTTTTTCCTTAGATCAGAGCACTTGTGGGCTCCCTTTACCTAGCTCAGTCATTCTTCAATGCTTCTTTGGAGGCATCCAGCAGTGGAAGGGCTGGATCAAACTTCTGCAGCCTTGCTGCACATTGCTGGACATTGCTTCAGCCTCAGCCTCTTGGAGCTCTGACTAGTCTCTGTCAAACCAGACAGCACAACTGCAACTGCACTTCCTCTGCACAAAGTGATAGCTACTAGTGGAGGAACATGATAAGGCTTTAACCTTACTTTAGGCTTCTTTACCAAGATGCAACTGCCTAAAAAAGTCCAGTAGTATGAAAATCTGACTCTTTCTTTTCCCTGTTTACACTCTGAATTTTCAAAAGCTGTCTAGAATAATTTTTTTTGCATTTTCATTCTTGCACAAATGCTATAACAGAAACTTCTAACATATAATTGGTAAGGTATGTTACAGACTTCTTTCTCTTCTCTAAAGTCAGGGCAGCTGCTCTCCTTATCCTTCATATCTATTCTTCTTCATATCTATATCAATTGATCAAGATGACTATACAGATCTGTCAGGACAGAAATTGCCAACCCAGGTGAAAAAAAACCGCACCAAAACCCAATCAATTTTGTGAAAGAGAATTACAAGTTTTCTTCGTTCCTTCCTAATTTCAGATGAAATAAATTTTTCTTTCTATTGAAAGAAAATGCAGGATATTTCTGTTTGAGAACAACAAAATATCTTTAATAGGGAATTTGTAGTGGATTCAAGTACAATTGTAGGACATATATAAAGAGACTCCAGTGTTCAGTAAAATCAGGAGGAAGAAGAAGATTTATGATGCTAAAGAAATCTGGACGGTCAAGTAGATTTGTCTGTAATATCAGTTCTACATCATGAGGAGAAACTTTTAGAGAGGTAGACAAAGGTAACAGTGGAAAGTCTGAAAAAATGAAACAGCTTAATAGAGACCT
The DNA here is from genome assembly GCF_041296385.1 of Aphelocoma coerulescens. Lineage (NCBI taxonomy): Eukaryota > Metazoa > Chordata > Aves > Passeriformes > Corvidae > Aphelocoma > Aphelocoma coerulescens. The sequence continues at coordinate 29,729,390 of NC_091013.1, forward strand.
CTTACTTTTTTCAATGTCACATTTGTGGCTGACATAGAAGTAAGGTATTTTATGTTGCATCTTGGAATACAATGTGGTGAGGGGATCCCTGCATTCTCTCCACATGCTGCCGCATAACAAAAAGAGCAAAATATAAGCAGATATGAGAGCTCAGTATTTTTTAAAATATATATATGTATTTCAATTGCAGGGGCTAAACAAAATGGTACAAATATTCTCAGTGCAAACATGCTCTCCTTCTCCTCTGCTTTGGAGAACTGCAGGAAAATAGTGAATTCATCTGTGGTAAGGAACCGACATCTTTTTCAGCATTAGTTGGTAGATATCATCTGTTTTAGCATTCTCGTCATATATTTCACTCTCAAGTCTAGTTGGGAATGTGTCTTCTTATTAGGACTATCATCATTTGTATTTTAAGACTAAAGTAGTTTAGTTTTAGAATCTAAGAAGTTACTGAGACATCCCGAGCTAAGCTCCATTAAACTCTTTGACCTAAACCCTATGAAGAGCCATTAGTTCAGCAGGAAGAACATTATTGTGCCAGCACACAGTGTGAGTACAAATCCTCTTCCGCCTCTGTCTGCCAGCTTCCCTCCCTCTAAAGTATTTTGCTTTATATGAAAAAGCAGAGAACTATGTGAGGCCCTAATGGATTATCAAATGAAATATGATCACCAATGGTTATGTATTATAGTTAATGTTTCATTAGTTGTAGTAAGAGCAGACAAAAAGGTTGGCTTTACTCTGTAAAAGGTTGGCTTTTTTCTGACTTCAGCTCAGTTCTGCAGAAATTCATTGTTAAATTATTTACCTCCTTAATTTTCAGTGTCAAGTTGTTTTTATCTTTCTATGTTCTCTTGTCTTTTACAGCCCCCTCCATCTTCATTATAGAAACAGAATTTTTATGGGAGCCGTTGGATGGAAGATGGAATGAATGAAATGGTTCATGAGAAGGTAGTTGCTGTCCGATAGTGGGTGGTATAGAACAGAATGACCCTGATCTCATGAATCTTGCTTAGGAAAGGAAATGGTTTTTACCTGTGATTTTACTGTGATGTCAGTCAAGGGCTCTATCACCCTTTCTGGGGACCAGGTGTGAAAACTTGTTTTAGGTGCTCTCTTTCTTTTTATAAATCCTTATTTATAGAAGGATTATAGAAGAGAGGATTTTGGTTTATTCCATAGCTGAAGTGAACACCACAGCATTTTGTGTTGGCTGTTTACCCAAACACCGACCTTTCGTATTCACCTTTTGCAATTCACATTATTTCTCCTGACAGCACTAGCCAGTTCCATACTTTTGGGGAAAAAAATGCAGACTTCACCATTCAGATCAAACGTACATCCATTCTAAGGGACAGGTATGACACTTCTTAGTCTAGCAATTCCCTGCAGGAAAGACCAGCATCTGCAGCTTAATGATTCCGAAGGTTAATGTGTTTGCATTCACTGTTTACAGCCTGAAAATGGGACAATTCTGTCCTAATGACACCGAGAGATGTTTGCACTCACATAATCTACTCAAGCAGAATATTCCTCAGGAAATCATCAAACTTCATAGAATCACAGATTCATACAATGGTTTGGGTTGGAAGGGACCTTAAAGATGGCCTAGTTCTAAGCCTCATGCCATGGGCAGGGACACCTTCCACTGGACCAGATTACTCAGAGCTCCATGCAACCTGGCCTTGAACGCTGCCAGGAATGGGGGACACACAGTTTCTCTGGGCAACCTGTTCCAGTGTCTCACCACCCTCACTGCAAAGAATTTCTTCCTTGTACCTAAACCTGCTCTCTTTTAGTTTGCAGCCATTATTTTTTGTCCTATCATTATGTGACCTTCAAAAAGAACCTCCCCAGCTCTCTTCTAGTCCCCTTTAGGTACTGGAAGATGCTGTAAGCTCTCCCTGAAGCCTGCTCTTCTCCAGGCTGAACAGGAGAGGTTCTCCAGCCCTCTGATCATCTTACTGGCCCTCCTTGTGTCTCAGTCCAGCAGCTCCTTCTTATGTTGGGTGCCCCAGAGATGGAATCCAGGTGGAGCTTCTCATATTTCTTCTCTACCTTGTATTACAATGATATTATACAATTATTTCAGCTGTGCTGCTGAGGCTTTATTACTGGTGCAAAATAGATTTCAGCTACAGGAATTTTATTCTGTGACCTCAAGTAAGGCTTAGGCCTGATTTCAGTGTAATCTTCTCTAACACCACTACCAGCAGGTGTTTCGCATTCTGTAAAGTGAAGAAGCCACAGAGAAGCTCAAGAAAAGTAATTTGCACTCTGCCCTGGAACCCTCTGGCTCTAATCAGGTCCAGAGCATTGGGAACTTTGTTTATTTGTGCTTGGCAATTTCTTATAAACTTATTTTTGAAGTCAGCAGTTGTGCTTCTCTATAAAATGCAGAATTTCAGAATTTGAGACTTATCACCTGCAAGCTCAATAGCGGTCTGGCCTTTGAAATATCACCTTGTTCTGGATACTAAAATTTAATACTTTACTTCAATCACAAGGGACATTGGCCTATGATGTTGTCAAGACCCATGATATAACAGATGCAGAAAGGCTGACAACAGAACAGCATGTTGCTTATAAAATCAAGCAAAGCACTTTTCTGTTTGAAAAGAACTAAGACAGCAGGTTTTTCTCCTCTTCTCTTTTAACAGTTTTCAAAGCATACTTGAATACTGTTTAAGTAATTGCATAACTTTGTAAATACATCGCTTTCTTTGCCGTGAAATACCCTCTAGAAATGCTTTCCCTGTCATTTTTCCTCAAATAAATCTTAATTTCAAGTGTTTGAAGATTTTTTTAGAGCATCCAACAGTTCAACACTGAGCAGTAGGTAGAATAACAGGTGGGTAAATTGATACTTAACAAATTATTTGAAGCAATTGTCCAGTGTAATGCTCTTTTCAGTATCTCCTTTTATATAGTAATGATCTTGGTCACCAAAGACTGAGTGCATTTCAGCATTTTTATGAGCACTTTTCTTAATCCATTCAGTTAGCAATGTTCCACTCCAGTGCTGGTGACAATACAGTTGCTTCAGCAAACAATGAGGTCAGAGACACTTGCTACTGACCTCAGCAAAAAAATCAGATAATCAATTGAAAGGAGAAAAACTCAGTTCTATACTCATCACCATAGTATTTAACTGTCATATATAAAATGAGAGTCACACCAATTAGCTTTGTCTATTATCTCTCTCCCCTCATCCTAAAGACCAAATTTCCCTGATCTCCTTCAGGTGCACTATTCCCTGTGGGCTAAATCCTTCATGTTCAGTCTGAGAGAGTCATTCCATATTGTCCTGAGCATGAGGCAAACTTTATTTAACAATTGCATTTACCAAATAGAGATATCCAAGAATAATCCACAATCTGTGCATAGTTTTGGGTTCTTAACCACATACTCACAGGGAAATGATGCCAGTCCCTTAGTCAAGCTGTAAGCTGCACTGAGAATGGAGAAAGGAGACCTAATTTTTTGAGATCCTAGGTTTCTAAGTAGGAACCCCTGTGCAGCTCCAAACATGCAGTTCATGGGCTTCTGCTCCAACTCTTAATTATAGAATTAACAAATTATAGACTCATTTAGGTTTGAAAACACCTCTAAGATCATGGAGTCTAACCACTAATGAAGAAACACAGCTCAAAAAAATGTCATGGGGAATGGGCAGAATTAAAACCTCCTGATCTGAGACAAGTTGTCCTTTCCCAGTAAATTTTTCCGGACCCTGACAAAATTGTTGATGAACTAACCAGCAGACTAGCCAACTTTTTCTGCTCAGCAGACACACAGCTTCTAGATTTTAGTGAGCTCCCATTTGTGTTGGATTATAAATCCAGATAAGAGGACCAAAAAGAAGGTCAAGCGACTTGCCTGCAGTCACACAGCGAGTGGCTTAACTTCTATCTGATGACAATTAAATGGGCACTAAAAATACAAGAAATTCAGACAGCTGAAAAATAACATAAATGCTTGAAAGTACAAAAAAGGACTGCTAAGGAACCTAAACAGTTTTTGCTTTGCCCCTGAGGTACTAACCATTTCCAATTTCAGTTCTTTGGTTTTTTATACCTAAGTCACAGATGGTATTACTTTCAGATCAGGGTCTTTTTCTCAGGCCTTTCATAAGTCTGCAGTCTCTGGCTATAGTAACCTGAAATCTGAAGGGACAGGTACACATGTACAAACCACATGTGGAGCGCTGAAAATGTGCATGGGATATTGTATTTTTGATCTCTTTAATGCTTATGTATGTCTATTGATGTATGTGATGCTTCATCAACATGCTCACCTTTGCTGTTTTCTAGTAAGTGCTATAATTTAATGATGTGGTTTTAGGGGTTAGGAAGCTTGTGTATCTAAGTACACTAACTCTGTGTTTAATGACACTTGTATAAATGGTAGCACCTGGAGTCTTCGCCTCAGTTTCAGCAAGGTACTTAAGCACATGCCTGGCTTAAAGCAAGCAAGCAGTCCCATTGAAGTTAATTAGACTTCCCTTGTACTTAAAGTTAGGCATGTGCTTAAGTACCTTGCTGCATTAAGACCTTAATGAAGATTGGGGTATAACTGCCTTTGTTGCAGTGTGTGTAATGTGAGTCATTTAGTGCATTCAGTGTGGAGCTGGGAGTACAGTAAAGCAAAGCTGAGTGAGTACAAACACAGAAAGGTTAGGATATAGTTTTGTAGCTGTTGTGGTCACTGCTCAGACTCAGCTCCCTATTTTAGGTAATGGTGTCTCCCAAGGGCTTGTTTTCTAATTTTTTTTTCCCTGCAGCTGGCAGGACTCACATGACGTGTCTTTGTTGTGTTTTAGGGGTTTTAGGTACCAATATTGATAGAGAGATATTGATTTCAAGAAGTTCTCCTGGCTGGTTTAAGGATGCACAAGTGTTAACATCTTTTCCCTGGGGGACTGGATCTGAGGCCTTCTGAAGTCAATGGTAAGGCTCTCATCAGCTTTAATGGGCTTCGGATAAGGTCTTTAGGAGGTGAGAGAATTTCTGTGAGATCTGTGTTTTGTATCTCAGCCAGAAGTCTGCATAGCACAGCTTCTGCTAGGGAAGTGAGCTGGATGAGCATGGGTGTGGGGAAGAGGGTGAAAGTACACCTTGTAAGAGCAGTGGCTTGAATTTCCACCACTCACTGCTGTAGCACCTATCAATAAATTAATATGTGGACAATTCTCACTGAAGAAATTACTCAGTCCCAAATTAACTTATGAGAAGTATGTGGATCACAGCACAAGGTAATACAGCTTCAGGCCAAAGCTGGAAACTTTGCTCTTTGTCATTTACTGTAAACATACAGAGATACCGACTCTGCTTTTTGTTAAAAGGAATTTTACAGGATACAAGGATAGAAATAGTAAAACTGAAAGTTAATGCAATAGTAGGTTGTTTATTTTTCTCATTCATATTTCTATACAGCAGTTATAGAGCATTATAAAGAAGAATCCTGGTGCCAATCCTGCAATTGCTATTGGTTAGAGAAATTAATATCATGCTTTCTATAATCATACTCTTTAACTACTGCTTATTATAGATGTAGTGTAAGGTGGTAGAGTTTATTTCCAAATGAACATAACAAACACACCATGATATCAATATAAAAGTAACCTGTAAGAAATTTGCACCTGTACAGCCAATTCTCATTGGAGGCATATGAGTGTGGCTTTTGGACACATGGTTTAAAAACTAATTTAAAACAGTCTGGAAGGGAAGCAATGCCAATATCTGCTTGAGATATTTTTAAAAATTCTGTTAATTTTGAGGAGGGTGAGGCTTAAGTATGCCAGGAGATAACATTATGTACAGGTCATGAATGCTGTGATTTGAACAAAGGAAGAGAGGCAGTTTGAAAGCATTAAACATATATAGAGCGGCATACATTAGACCCCATCGGACAGAACCTTTAAGATCCTGAATTTATCAAATGACAACATTCATTTTGTACTATGTAGAAGACAACAAGAAAGTCAGCAACTTCATGTGCTGACATTGCAGTAAAACATGATTTTAATTAGCTCACACAGAGGACACATTGAGGAAAAAGTGACATTTCATTGAGGAATATACTATTAAACACAACCCTCCTTGACCTGCCATTTATCAGGGTGCAACACAAAAGTCACATGACTCATCCTTTCTCGTTGTCCTTTGAACCCTGGAAATTCATGGTTCATTTGCAGTGACATGGGATCCTCCTGGTTTCTTGACACACAGAAGTATCTGCTGCTTCTCTGTACAGTGATGGAGAGCGAGAGGCACAACTTTTTATAGCAGTGGCCAGTTTGAACACCAAAATAGCTGCATGACAGGCAGTTTAATTCTTGAAATCATCAACTGAGAGGAGTTTGGGAAAAAATGGAATGAAAAAAGAATCTTACTTGAGAGCAGCACCAGATTGTCCTCAAATTAGAAAAATTAACCACAAACAGAATCAAAAAATAAAAATAAACATAGAGCAACTAATTTAGGATTACTGCCATGCCAAAAATGTGTTAGGCTTTGGCTGCATGCAAGTCTAAAGTATATCAGTTGCTTTTATTAGAAACACTAATGAAAAAGGTGTGCTGTATTGATAACCCCATTTAGATCTCAGCAATGAAGAAAAGTGAAAATAGAATTTTACCTTTTTTTTTATGTATTTAACAGCTGCTAGACCCAACACTGAAAAAAAAAAAAATCAGGAGTCAAATATATCCATGACAGTCTGCTTTCTGTATTTCTTCAATTTCATTAATGCCCCTGGACGGAAATTTCTGTGGTTAAAGTTTGGGAATGGAACTCAGGGGCTTGTCCAGTCCCAAATTCTGCCAGATTCACCTTCTGAATCTGAGCAAGTTAGTGACCTATTAGTTCTATATCTATAAAATGGGGATAATAACTTTTGTATCACAAAGAGGGGTTGTGAGGGTAAGTCTGCTAATACCTCTAAGATGCTTAGATATGAGGGTGACGAGTGCCATAGAAAATCCTATAAATAAATAAAATAAACTGTGAGAGCCTGAGGCACTGGAAGCTGCTGCCAAGGCTGTGCATTTCCACACTCCCCTTACTGCGGGAGATGTGGCTCAGAGCCAATATGCAGTCTGAGAGCAGCTCCTGCATTACTGGAGTGTGTGTGTTGTTTGTTTATTTGGTTTTCACAAAGGGTACCCACTACATAACCAAGGTAACCACAGCCTGTTTAAAATGGGCTGGTGTTGTGATGTGGTGAATCTGCTATGCCTAGTTTTTGTTGGTGTCTGCTTTTTACTTTCTTTTTTTGAGTGACAAATATATTTCCTAAAACCCTTCAGGCCTCTTTTATTGGTGTGGGTGGGTTCAATTGCTCTTATTTATTTTGGGATTTCTGTTTGTTTGTTTGCCTGTCAGGCTGTGCTGGCAGCTGGCAGGTCTGAGGGGCTAGCCCTGCCACCCTGTAGGGCTGCTCCAGCCTGTCTGCAGCACAGGACCCGAGGACAGGGCCAGCAGTGGGAAACGTTTTGCCAGTTTCTTTGGCAGGTTTTTGGGACTAAGGTCCTGGCACCAACGTGGCAGTACAAGCACAGAGAGGGGAGCTCCCACGAAGGAGATGATATTTTCTATAGCAGCTAGTAAGGGACTTACTGAACCTTCACTGTTGTTTGGCAGCTTTACCCCCTGAATGTTCCTTGCTAATTGGTGAGTGGACATCATACCACACATACTCTGAGCAGCAAAGAGACTACATACATGCATGGTCTTTGATTTTCTTGGCGTCAGGAGTCCCAGCTTGCAACATCCAAGTGACTGTGCAGAGAGGACACGCTGCAGTAAGGAGAACACCATGTTGTTAACACACTTCCAGAGTGAATTAATCTTTCAGGACCAGTTAAACCAGTTCCTGGCACCAGCTGGCAAGCGAAAGCCCTGGTGAGAAGGGATAGGGGAGTAGCAGTGCAGTCAGGGCATTCTCACAGAGTCTCAGTGGAGAGATGAGAGGAAGGGCTACGACACCCAATCCTGTATGCCTGCTGAGGAAATGCTGGCTGTTTGGAGCCAAGTACATGCTCAAACAGATCTGGGAGTCTGTGTACAAACTACTGTATAACCAATATCAATTATGAAACAGGAAAGGAAGAATCAAATATGTTACGATAGAGCTTTCCTGTAGTCTGATCAGCAGGACCCGTGCTTTTCCCCAGGGGAAGAGACCATCTCAGGAACTTGCAAAAACACACTCTAGACTAAATCAAGACTAGGAGGAATTAATAAACTAGAGAAGAGAAGAAAAGAAAAATCTTTCCCCTCAACCTGCCAAAAAAAAAAAAGGTTTTCCCCAAAAACGCCTTAAAAGACAAATATTGTTCCCTTGCAGTACTCCTGAGAGGCTGAAGGTTGAAACCAAGTTCTTTGCCCTGAGATAGTAAAGGGGATGAAATCCAGCAAGAGTGAAAATAAGCGTAGTCTAGATTCGCCTATAACAAATAATCCATGGTTAAGCTGCCACCCCCATGCTGGCGCAGAAAGAGGCCGTCCACAGCAACATCTGGGGCTCAATGGGCTCCTCTTTGCATTTCCCTCCACAGCAGATCCTGCTGCTCTGTGACTGATGCCACTTGACCACCTTGCAACCCGAGAACTGGGAAGACCAGCAGGTCTGACCCCTTGCATTCCATCTCTGAAATCCCAGAAGAGGAATAACTGCCTCTAGCTCGAGGCTTTTCCTCCCTCTTGAAAGACAGGAGAGGACAAGGAAGGAGAGAGTTAAAGGGAGAGGAGACAGAAAGGAGCTAAGAGAGAAGGGAAAGAGATGTGCTGTGACTGAAGAAACACAGAAAGACTGGACGTCTTAGAGTGGAGCAAATAAATGGACAGAGAAGAAAAGCAAGAGAGCAAGACAGAATCAGTGTCATGGAAAAAGGAAGGGATGCACCCCCTGTTTTAAAAAAAAGGAATAAGGGGAGCAACATGTAGTGGACATTTGAAGTAAAGGCAGTGGAATAAGACATTGGAGCAGACTCTGTTCTGTGCAAATGTCATGAAAGGGGGGCTGGAGGGTGTTCAAGTCCTCTTGTTGACTGTGTCCTTCCATGAGTACCTGTATCCACAAAACTGTCTCTCCATGAACCAAAACAACTTGCCTACAAAAATTCTGATCCTTAAGCAGAATCTTTCTTGTTGGATTTTGAGTCCAGACCTTCTTTTCAGACTGAGCAGGAATATGAGTAACAGGTTTTTCCCTTGTTCTTGGAAAAACAAACTGTAATTCCCTTCTTTAGCATCTTTAGATGAACTAAATGCATCCAATCCATTTTGAAGGTGTTTGCAGGCCTCTGATCATTCTTGTCAAAAAAGATACATGTCAGTTCTGAAGTGTGATATTCAAGAACTTTTATTAATGCCTTCACAAACACAAAGAAAACAGAAAGAATTGTTTTGTTTTAAATATTATGTATATTTTTTCTTGCATTTGCACCACAGAATAAATTTTATTTTTCCTTCAGAAATTTGATGCTCATAACACATCAAGCCTGCAGTAGGGATGACCCATATAACTACCAATTTCTAATAAAAATTTCTGTCTGATCAGCTACACTCTATCCTGTATTTATTGAACATTTATCTTTTACATAGTGACTTGCACTTGTCCTTCTTGAATTTCATACTCCCACCCTGTATTCTTTTCCAGACCATTTTGCAAATCTGTCAAGGTCATTTTGAATTCTCAGCCTTTCTTGCAATGTGCTGTGGTTCTTCCTACCTTCCTGCCATTAGCATGGTCACTAAGGATATTTCTCCATTCCATCACTCTTTGTGTGTGTTGGTATCCATGTACCTGTATGAAAGAAGAAAATGGGAGGAGCGTAACCTTTGTGTATCTGATGTTGGTTTATGTGTTAGAAGCAGAATGAGATGACAGATGTCATCTAGGTGACAATGTTGCTCTGCACCATTTTTTCACTCACTGAAATGGATCATACTTGAGGAAACCAGTGTATTGATTATTGATTGTGGGAACCTAGAATGCAGAGAATATTTCTCTGCCTGTTTTGAAAGGTTTTACCCCCCTGGACAGTACTGTTTTTGACCTTTGTCCATGGGAAAATTTTTGATTAGGGTTGGTAATCTTAATACCTACCACCCTACTTCATGTTACCTTGGTAAAATGAAACTAGGGTAAAGAGCAATACATACCTTTTTACATACATTCTAATATATAAATATACCTAAGTGTGCATGCATGTGTATGTATACAGGTATGTATTTGTCGCTTAAACTGTTCCTAATACAAACAAATAATAAATAAGGGAACCAAATAAACTAATAAAATAAAATTAACTCTTTGGAGGGACTCCTATATTTCAATGGAAAATTCCCATAATTTCTGACACAGCGATAGGACATAATCTTTCAAAATCACACTGTGTCTTTTTGTTCTGCATAGAGCTGAGACCTGAAAATGAATGTACTGAGGCCTATTTCCGTTGCTTTCGAGCACAGGCTTTTTCATTTACTTCTCAGGATAACAGTTGGACTGCACAGAAGCACTGGAGCTTAACAAAAAAGACTCTCATCTCAGACAAAAACTGTAATTATCACAGGGGAACAAATTAAACAGAAAACCCTGCTGGAATGAGATTTCCACATATTTAGAGTGTGTTAATACCAATAATATGGTACATACTAACAATAGAATCTTTCTGCAGCTTTTGTAGTATCAGATATGAATAAAAATATGTATGATTACACTGCCTCAAAAGAAACAAGATGCTCAAACTCTTTTGTGGATTATTTTTTAAATGTTTAGGGGGTGGGGAAATTAATTTGAGAAACTTTAGTATATTTTGTTTATAAATGTTTCCATTTTAATCAGTACTAATCACAATGGTATTGGTCTAGACAATAAAAGGGAATTAATTTCAAATACATTTTCTGAATTACAGCATGCTATGTACAAATACAGTTTTTACATTTATTTATTTTAGCATTATTTATTTTATTTCTATTATTTACAATTATTTTTCCACCAGTTCTGTCATCTGCCTATCACATATCTTATACTAGGTGTCCATTGAATTGGGCATCTGTGAAAGAAGCAGACTCAGTGTATCCATCTTACAGTTAAGTGTATTTTCTATGGGAAAAAACCCCAACACAACGATTGCAGATAAATATATATATTTGTGCATACATGTACGTGTGTGTGTGTGTGTGTGTGTGTGTGTGTGTGTGTGTGTAGGAGGTCAAGGTGTTAATGATGGAAAATACAGAAGGGAGTGTGTCAGAAGATTTACTCATGCCATAGGCCTTACAGACAATAAATATTGTTTCATAGCACCATCAGAGTCTTATGTAGCAATATGTATATAAACACTGACAAGATTGAGTTTTGCTTCAAAGTTCAATGATCCTTCCCCTAACAATAAATGTCATGTGCATCTCTCTTTCTAGAATTTGAAACTATGGCATGTATTAAGCCTGCCTACAAGTGTGCACATATATTTGTGTATATAAATCTCTTTTGTGTGAACACAGATTAATGTTACAGTGTCTTTATCTGTTTTCAGATGCACTCAGACCCTGAAAGATTGACTTTTAATCATAGTGTTAGATAATACCATTCAATTCTAAAATAACTGTGATAAACTTATCATTTTCTCTCTTTTCCTACCTTTAAAAAGTATTCTACTGGAAATAGAAAGAATCTTACATTTCCATTGAAATAAATAAATTTTAAAGCTCGCTAAACAGCAAACACTTTTTGCGATGAAAATATCCTGTTTGAATCTGTACAGAGCATATTTATGTTATTTTCTTTTTTCAGGAGTTATCTCTGTAACACTATTGACACATTTGGATCAATACTTTTAAAGGTTTCTCTTTTTTTTAATATCAAATACTGGGATGATTTGTATGTTTACCTTTATAATACACACTTGTCTCTTTAAGGTGACAGCAGATGGTCCAATAAGAAGTGGCAGAACTAAGTGCTGAAAATATAGCAGCCCATCTCAAGCTCCCTTAACCGTAAAATCTATGAATTTATGCTCAACTGAGCGATAAGACATAGTCATGAAATGTCCAAGGGTGAATCAGGGTGGCTGGAAGTGTACCTATTTCCTCTGCACAATGAGAAACCCTTCAATGTACTGTCTAAATGCACAGACAGTATTTAGTAGCTTTATTTATCAATTAATTATTTCCATCACACTCAGACTGTGTACATCATAGTGTGCTGCTGAGAATTGCTGTACTACTTTGCCCTCCAGGTTTCTGTGGGCTGTTTTGTTAATGCAGGTTTTGTAGCTGTCCAAGGTTAGTTTAATACTGGCATTCCAGCGTGAACAGTTTGATAGTCTGGGGATTAAATCTTCAGAGGATGTAAGTTAGTGCAAATCCACATGGCATCACAGTTTGCATCACAACACCATCAGGTCCACTACTTAACACACAATTTCAGGTTATGTGTGATTTCCCAGACAGAACTTTATCCTTTTTTGTGTCTGTATCTGTCTCTCTGTCATTACCTACACCTCCCATTGTAGGTTATAATTTCTGCTCCACCTGCTCTGCAACATACAGCCAAACAGAGTAGCAATGGTCTGCTGTGTTAATCAGATGAAGAAACTACACCAGAAAAAATATTTTAAATCATGGATTTTCTTCTGAACCATGCTATGTCAGCTCCATGTCCTCATCCTCAAATGATGTCTGGTATCGAACAAGCTGATTGCAGAGCAGCCAAACAGCATTTCCTGATTAGCCATTACCTCTACTGTATCTGTTTTCACCATCCTTGAGCTTACTGGAATGCAAAACCATTGCCAACATCATCCAGATCATCCTCGGACACACAAACCAATAAATTGTGTATTTTGAAAAGAGTAAGTCGGTGTATTTTCTGAGGAAGCTCAGTGAAAGTGAATATACCATTTGGTGTGAATAAAGCAGGCAGGCAGACACAGAAGATCAGCATCCAGAGATAGGGAAAGATGCCATCAGAGAAAAGGGACTACTTATCATCCTTTTCTGTCAAGACATATGGGCCTGGCTGTGATGTAGCATGGCCATTTTCTGCATAAAGTTAATTTAAGCAGTCCAGGACAGATTATTCCCCTGCAAGAAATAATTCCTGCTTAGTCTCCAAGCTGCCAGTGTAACAGAGGAAAAGAGTAGAAGCAAAGGGAGGAGGTGGGGGCTGTTGTACCTAATGCACTGTGTCAGTCCTCAGTCCAGGCATCTGAAGTAGCTGCATGTTTGAGATTGTTACAGTTATTTTACAGGTGGATAGTTTGGGAAACAAAGAAGTTCAAAGGCTTGAACAAACCAAAAAGCAATCACAGACACTAGGGAACACTGGATCTCCGTTCTCTGCTGTATGAAGGTAGGAGTTGGAGACAGGGAGAGAGAATATGCATAATGTATTTTATATGCAAAACACAGTACAGTATAAAAACAAAGATCACTCACAGTTTTGCCATACATATATATAGCATAACATTAAAGAAATTGCTCATCAAAAAAAGCGCAGTGATTACACAATAAAACATTTCAAGCAACAGAGATATAGCCTGGGCCATTCTCCAATGAAGAATTTTAAATTAACTAATGCAATTATTTTGACAACTGTAATTTCAGTAAAATTAAAATTCTTGATGTTGTATTTCATCATTAACACATGGTTATGTGTTATATATGCCTCCTTTTATATTTGTCATTGAATTGTTCCAGAATGATACAAAAATATCCTTACTTCCTGTAGTTGCAATTTACTCTATATTTACTCATTTGCCAGCGTGTGAAAGAACCAGTTTTGAGTTTGCCTTTGTGATTTAGAGTCGAATGTAGTGTGGTAGAGGGTCAGCGAGTTATCAGCTCTGAACTTTGGTAGTTGCGGTAGACAAAAATACATCAGGAAAGTCTGTATGTCTGCTTGAGCTGTTCAAAAAGAGTGTTGGATATTGCACCATCCAGCCCCTCTGTAAGTGACCAGCCCTGGGTGTGCATCTCACCCCCGGGCTGCCACATCAGTTGTGTGCACTCCTCACACGCCCATGTGATGCAGCATCACCAGTACCGAAACGGAGGCTCCAGCCCTCCCAGTGCCCCATTGCCCCAAGAAGTCGTTCTGACAGACCGAGTGCTGCAGAAGCAGGTTGTGCAGCTGCTTTTTCCCTCTTTGCACATCCATTCCCCTATCCTTTTCCAGGTCTGTGACTATTTCTAGTGCAAGTCCTAAATGAAGTTTTTTCAAATGCTCTAAAATCTGTGTAAAGCCATATTCCGCTAGATAAGGAGGAAGGGAAATTTATTTAGCTGGTAATCTTTCACTTTTAATGAACTTTTAAATGAGCCAAATATCGTTATCCAGGTGACCACCCACTTGTGGAGGGAGTAAAGGTTAGTTTTATTCCCCTTCAATGTCTACTTTGCAAGTTTCAGAATTGCAGTACCAAATTTTAAAGGAGGTACTCAGGATGGAAATCTTGGGGAAAAAATGCCAGAGGCTAGAGGAAGAGCCTGTGAGTAAAGAGGGGGATGAGGGTCAGTCTTTCCCACATCAGAAAAGAAGTTTCCTTTCAGAATGCCTGAGGTACCAACAGATAATGCATCCTACGCATCCTTTTCTTGTGTGGCTTGGGGCAGAGACTGAGAACATTTGTAGGATGTCTCTTCTGGTGGGCCACAATTTAAAAATACTATTCCAAGAAAAACAGCTGTGATCCCAACGGAAGCAATCTTCCTACTCAGTGTCCTTATGACATTACAGTACATATATTTAAATCACTGAAGCTGTGATTCTATCCTCCCAGCTTAGGTGAATATCTGTTCTCCTGAAGTCAGGCTCATTATTAATTGCATCTTCATTCTATGCAACAACAGACAGCAGAGACTGCTAGGATAGTTAGCTGCTGCTGCCTGGTTTGTAACAACAGGTTTTTTCAGACCTGATTAATAAATGGAAACTGATTAAATTAACTTCAGTACTTTCACAGAGTTGCTGAAAATAATTTTGAAAGTTGCAATAGGTATTTCTAAAATAATATATCTCTCTATTGGGAAGAGTATAAGAGAAATCATATAACTATTACAAAAAAAACCTGCTTTGAAAATCTGGAAGGCAATCTGTGCAACTTCTTTTGATGAAATAAAGTGAATGGTCCTTGGAGGAACAACAGGAGGATGGAAGCGATCTACTCACTTCAATTCTTATATTAAATAAGCTTAAGAATAGAAGTCTGAAAAATTACATATCTTTAATACTTTAATCATAAACTAAAAGCAGATGCAGAACAAGCAAAATGAAAACCCAGTTTCTGTCTTCATTTTGCTGTCTTCTTTCAACATTTTTAGAGGCATTTAAAGCTTAGCATGCCAGTGATAATAAAAGTTTTCAAGGAGCTTTCAATTCCTAACACAACTTTAGCTTTTACTATGTCAGAGATACAGAGGAGAAATTCATGTGAACTGAGTTGAACTGGGATTCTCTTTCCAGAATCTATTTACTAACTAACAAATCGTACAATGTAATGCATTTGGAATTACACTTTGCTACATAAACCTTATTTCTTTGTATATGCAGGCTTTGGGGTCCACTGATCCCTGCAACTTGTTCTCATCTCTTGCTGCTATCTTTTTCCCTCAACATTTCAACTGTTTGCAGGGATTGGTCCCTTTTGCCACCCAGTCATTGCCACAGTTTATTAAGTTGGTGCTTCAATTTTTCCTAGGTGCCTTTTTTGCATGAAAGCACTGACTTCCTGACTCTCAGCATCTGCACACTTGGGTACTCCTAAGCTCTCTGATTCCCAGCCATGGCCAGTGCCAGTGATGTGGGTATCCCTCAAGAGTTCCACTTTGGGAGCATGAAACTGTGTCATTCTGGACATACTCATAGCATCTTTGGAGAAAACTGCTGGTTCCTTTGTGATATGCATCAGAAAGAGCAAATCCCAGCTGATTTTACACTTGTGGATTTCCTAAGTGTTATTTTTCTTCACTGTCCCCTTCTTCCCACCAGGTTCCCTTCCAGCTCTGAAGGATAAGGACAGCACCCAATTCTCCCACAACCTAACACAATGCCGGCTGAGCTCCTGGCAATGCAAACCAGCTCCTAGCATCTTTTCAAGTGTGGAGATCCAAGCCTTCTTTGCAAGTTCAACCTTGTAAACAATGAACAGGATAATGTTGATGATTTTTCTAATAGCTGGTCTTGCCTTTTTCTCAAACATAACTCATATGAGCTGAATACTGCCATCCTTTCTGACTCTGATTTTTTTTCTTTTTCAGGGTACTCTACCTTGAGGGCACTCTACCACTCTACCATAGCTCATTTTCTCTCCTTCACCACATCACCTGTATCTTCTGCAGTTGATTACACATTCATTTGTCAGACAAGCTTAACCACACTGGCTGAAACTTGCCTTTCCTAAGATAGCCATGTAATTCCATGAAATTATTTTCTGAACAGTGTTTCACTTTCAAAAGTGACAACCTTTAGCAATTTACAGCCCCATACTGCTGTGCAAAAGGACACAACAGTCCCCTTCATGCAGTCAGCAGGTTTCTAATGCAAAGATATTCTTTCTCTCTGGTTTCACATAAACTCTGGTAATACAGATGTTTTAGTTCTTCCTTCATCATCTGAGACCTCTTGACTCCAGTACTGAAGCATGCCCCAGGTCTCACTCACTGTGTGCTGCAGTGAAACACACATATACAGAGACCAGAGCAACTTTGTTCTGGAGGCAGAGGTCATCCCAGACGGTGTTTGGCTTATGGACAGCTGTGCTTTGTGAAGAACCTGACAATGTAAGGCTTCTTTATGTTCAGGATGCTGCTGGAGTGAAACCCAGGCTTAGGTTCCATTGAAGTCACAAGTTCAAGTATGCTTGTTAATATAGATAAATTTTTGTATATGCTTAAGTGCTTCCCTCAGCTGAGCCAAAGAACATCATTCCCCTTTTTTTTTTTCTCTAATAAATAAGTTTATTTTCTCCTTTCCATCTCTCTATTTGATCTTTGTTGCTTGTGTTCATCTCAAGTATTCTTCCTGCTGATTTCTATTTTTAATTTTTCCTATCACTTTATCGCATGTTAGAGGGTGATACACGTGGATGCTGAACTCACCTGGTATTGGTTTTAAGAACAAATCATAAAATAATGTAATGTTCTGTAGAGATTCAGGTCATGTCTTCAATTGAAGATAAAGTGGTTTTTACCTCTTATCACTCCAAGAAAATTAATGTAGCCTCTACTTGCCTCTCTCCACCTTGGTATCCCTTATTAAACTTAGGGCAATTATGATCTGAACATTTTTAGTATGACAAACATCAGGGATCACCCAAGGTTAATGTCAATTAATAGGTTGTGGCAGTTATGGAGTAACTGGCAATTTGGATGAGAAAATGAAAGAAACAAAGAAGCAGAAAAAGGTAGAAGGGAGTAATATTGTATGGCTTAGAAATCAAATATAAAAGTTCAGTAAATACTGATACTGATAAAGGAATCATTAGAAGTTAAATTCCATAGCATCTGTCAGTCCATGTTGTTATGTCACACTGATAACTGCAGCATATGAACTACAGAGTCTCTACAGCCCATATTTCGTCAAGGAGTTTCACTGGGCACGTGGGGGCTGTCAAGGCCTGGAAAGGTGATCTGTCAGAAAGATGTCTGCAGCATTAAGTGTTTAATGCCATTTTAATAAGACCTGGAGCAACTGCTTTGCAATTCCTGTACGTATCTGTGAATGTCTGTGTAATATTTTAAACCACTCCTTCCTTTTTATCTTCAGGTGCAATTGAACCAGATCCTTTACAGACATAATTTGCTATAGTTCTTTTGATTTCATCAGGATTGTGCCATCTGAAGCTGAGACCCAAGAGATTTTATATCCTCTGAGATTTTATATCCATATATCCTGGAGAAACAGATTTATGTAGAAGATGGTTTTCACCTGGCATAACATACTGTGAAGGAAAAATAAGAAACAAGAAAACAAACTGACTGCTTTCCTAAGTTAGAACTTTCTCCATTCCAGTTAAAGAAGTAAATAATAAGACATTATCTATTATTGCATTTCTCTATTATTGAGTCAACTTTAAATAAAAGTCTTGATTAAAACACATGCATGTATTTATGCATTTTTATGCATATGAGATATAAAAAAATGCACATGGGATCTGATTTTTCAATTAGACACACATTAGAATCTAACAAAAAATGTCACACTGTCAAATTTATATAAATTTGCCATGATTTCATATCTCATGGAAGATCATGACCTGTTTCCAAATCTTACTAATAATAGAAACAAAATATGATTTCAGGAAAAAGGTGTTATCACCAGTGTCACAGTAACTGCACCCACAAATCAGGCACACAACTGAGCATAAAATATGTGTTACTAACACATTTGGATTTCAAACAATTACATCTTGCACCTAACTATCTTGTAATTTCCCTATTATTTTTATCTGATATTAAAGGCCATAGATTTCATGATGTTTTGAAGATGTTCAGTGCCATTTTTAGCTTCCTGATCACCCATATTTGGATATATAAAATGCAAGGTAGGTTATGAAGAAAGGGTAAGAAGACAATCCAAATTAATACATAATTATGTGCATACAAGAAATACCAAACTGTCTTGGATTGTACCAGTTGTATTCCAAAGACTTTTTCTTTCTTTTTTTTTTTATTCTTCCTTTCATCTCAGACAATATTCAAGTGCTGCCTAGTAGCCATTATTCAGTGCCATTGCAATGTTCAGTGGTGAGGTTTTTTCATTGTACTATTACTACTTTCTTTCTTATTTGACTTCATGAATTTAAGGCTTGCAATTTATCCTAAAAGCATTTAATGAGAATCATAGAACCATGGAATATCCTGAGATGAAAGAGACCCACAAGGATCATTGAGTTTAACTTCTGGCCCTGCACAGGGCAGTCCTAAGAGTCACACCATGTGCCTGAGAGCATTGTCCAAATGCTTCTTGAACTCAGGCTTAGTGCTGTGACCACTTCCCTGGGGAGCCTGTTCCAGTGCCCAGACACCATCTGGGTAAAGATCTTTTCCTAATGCTTAACCTAAGCCTCCCCTGACACTGTTTCAGGCCATTCCCTTGGGTCCTGTCACTGGTCACCCGAGAGAAGAGATCAGTGCCTGCCCCTGCGCTGCCCCCCATGAGGAGCCTGTAGGCTGCGATTAGGTCTCCTCTCAGTCTCCTCCAGGCTGAACAGACCAAGTGACCTCAGGTTCTCCTGGTCTAGAGGGCTTCCCCTCTAGACCTGTGTCTAAGAATGAGTTTGTTCATCTTCCATCTGCAGATTTCTAGGGAAAATCAACTAACTTGGTACCCTATATCAATAGTATTTAAGAAAAATGAGATCCTCTACCTCTGATAGGCTGGAAGCCAGAGCAAGAGTGTAAATAGAAACAGGGAATCATGTTACACTTTAATGTCTGCTTAATAAATTAATCTGCAGCTACCTCTGGGACATATTTTAATTTTAAAGCTGGGGAATATGGTGAATGATGTAAAAAGAATGCCCTGAACAGAGCTCCAACATATTCATGTGCATTCAAACCTTACTAATATGTGTCTGTTCTTTGTGTTTTAAACTGCTATTCTAAAAGAAAACAAACAAACAAAAGGTAAATTGGGAGAGAGCAAAGAAATTCCATTTTATCTTACCAAGATGTAGCATTTTTTAATACCCACTTGGTAGTGAAAAGTAGGGAGATAATACGTGGATTATTTAAAATTATTGCATATCTTCTTACTTAGAACAATAAGTAATTACATTAGTACAGTTCACTATAAAAACAAGCAATAAATTCACATTAGTTTGTTGAATCTGTGTTAGTGGACATCCTCTGTGTATAATTCAGATTAATATTTATAGCTCTGCATGAATTTCTCATACTTGGCTCTGTAAATTTAGCTTGGAGGACACCAACAACTGTGCTTAGTTTTGTGATGCAATGAAAAAAGTCCATGCTGATTGAAGTCCAAAACTATTTTCAAATATAAATGTGTGCTTGTGCTTCTGTCTTTCCAAAGTTGCTGAGCTTAAAAAAGCATTTTTTTTTAAAAAAAGCCTCTCAGGTTCAAGATACGGTGTTTCTACATTATAATATGAAAGATGAAATTCTGCATGAATGTACGTCATTTTTTCAAAGCAAATAAAACCTCTTTGAACTTTCATCTTAAAATCTAAGTCATGGTTGAGTCTCTTGGAAAGATTTCTCACT
Organism: Aphelocoma coerulescens; assembly: GCF_041296385.1. Lineage (NCBI taxonomy): Eukaryota > Metazoa > Chordata > Aves > Passeriformes > Corvidae > Aphelocoma > Aphelocoma coerulescens. The sequence goes on from NC_091013.1 coordinate 29,749,627, forward strand.
TGTTCATCAGAATTCTGTCTCTGAATTCATAGTTCCCCACATATCTTTAAATGTTTTTCTAAATATTTTGCTTTCTCCCAAGTTTAATATTTTGAATTAGCAAGAGAAGTCTACTTTTTCCACTTTTTCCATACTTTTCTGTATTCAGAAGTTCTAAGATTCCAAAACTAATCAAATTGAGAGTGTATTGGGGGCTGTTTGCTGAAGCAAAAGGCAGCAGCACTGGTTACAAAGACAACCACTTTAGTACCTGCAATACCCATACGAATGTTGTATCAAAAAAAATTACCTCATATGAGGGAAGGTGGGATCTTGAGGCAACTAGCAAATTATCCTCCACCAGATGGGATTTTGTGTTAAAATTTTCTTTGTAGATAGCTAGAATTTATGAAGGAAAACATGCTCTTTTAAATAAGAAATAGCTATTAGGGTCTAAGGAAACATTTTAAACTAATAAATGCTCAGATTGATGCATGAATTGCAATGCTAATGTATTACCCATTATTAGCATAAAAGATATGGCCTAGATTAAACAAAGTAAGTGTTTGTACCTAATTTAAGTAGACCCCCAAAAATATTTGAAACATTATGCCCCTGTCAATAGATAACCCATTTTAAAGCCAATGTCTGTATTCCCAGTTGAATCCATAGGAAGATGTTGGTCTGTCTAGGAAATGACAGTGAAAAAGTCCTCCTTAGTCCAATTTAGAAAACTACCTCTACATTGTCCCAAAAGAGGATCAAGCAGAGGAAGTACAGATAATACATTTGCAGATTAGTAATGTAGCAAATAGAAAAATAGAGAGAAACAGGCATGACAGTAGACTGGATGGTAGGACAAATGACATCCTTTAGAGCACTCTGTGGTTTGTACTAAGAACAATTTATAAATAGTATTACTGAGCCTATCTCCCAGAAGCAAAAGTTGGAAGAAATTCCAGTTTCCAGGGTGTATAAGGATGGACTTATCCTTTAAAAATAGGGGCAATTTTATATTTGATAACTGAAGGTAATTAAATGACACTCTCTCAATGTTAATATTCCTTAAAACCTCTCTCTTACTGATGTCCCTCTAATTGGTGGTAAAATATTTTCCAATCCACTCTTTTACCAATAGTGACCAATGCATATTGCAATACATATTACAAATGTATATTACAAATATTACATAAAAATGAGACAGTAGCAGAAAAAAATCACAAAGGATGCTAGTAGTTGATTTTTGTCTTTCAATTACTTGAATTATTCATTTACAAGGTTTCTAAATTCAAAAAGAAAGTTAAATATCGAGCTCCATCCCAACCTTATTTACATCGTTAGCAACTCAGTAGATGTTGATTTGTCATCGTAGTGTATTTTTCATCTATTACATTAGAGAAAGTAAAATATCACATCATTCCTTTTTCTTTTTGTTTAATAGTATTATAGCATACCTTTTTGCTGCAAAAACGGTAAAACCCACAGGAAAAAAAAAAGAAGAAGGGTGCATTTTAAATTTTGTACTAAGCTCTGTGCATGTAGGATACAGAACTTTTCTGAACTGGAAAAAATGATAATTAATGTCACAATACATAAAAATTTTACTTAGTTTGTCAGAGAGGTTTTTTAGCTTGGTTTTGTTTTTTGTTTGGTTTTTTGCTTTCTTTTGTGAGTAGCAATATCCAGAGTAGAGGCAAATTAAAGATTTTAGCAATGTTTTAGAAATAATTCCTGAGTTTATCTTTCTAAACTGCACATAGATGGTTTCCGACTTTACTGCTGTTCTATGCTGGTTTTCTGACATTAATTTGAGATGACGTGGATAAGAGAAGCAGTTCCATTCATGAAATCAAATTCTGCTTGTAAGTAAGCCTTTCAAGAAAAAGGAAGATCTGTATTTCTTCTAAGTGTTTGCAGGTCGTGCATCTGTGTTAACTCAAATAATGAAAGCCAGGATTGATGATTGGCTGATTCAGTGAAGCTCTTGCCAACAATTTTCAGAGATTAGGAGGTTGTTGGAAAGATATCAATGAAGGTTTAGGGATCACTGTCTGAAGTATTCTAAATTAACAGCTAATGGATGTTTTTAATAGCTCTTTTATAGATGAGTGCCGCTGAATGAAAACCGACAAGAAAGCTCAGCTTTGCTTGGTATGAGCTTTAACTTTTTTTCACACATGATGACCTGTCTCTGCACTAGCTTTCTCACTTTGTTTCTGCATAGGGTAAAAATTCATTTATTTTATAGTTAATAAACATATCCACATGCACTTTAATCTTTTCAATTTTTTTTTTTAAGTAATAGAGATTATTTTTTTCCTCAAATGCTGCAGATCCCCAGTGCTGCACTACTCTTTTCCAAAGATTTGTTCATCCATCCTGCTGTTTCTGGCAAAGTTCAGTTCTCACAGAAATGGTGAGCCGATATGAAAAAAATGAATACTCTTTGATTATAGCTGGTGTAATCAAGTTGTCTGACCTTCCTGGTGCACAAAGAGACCTGACTTGGGTATTCAATATTCAATTTCAGTGGCCCAAAGAGATGAATAAATATAAGGGAGACAGAGTTCATATGAAAGTACACCATGGGGACAGAAAATAAATGTCTTGACGCTGTTTTTTACACTAGAGCTCATATGATTCTGATCATCTCCACTGATGCCAACAGGCTGTCAAAAGACAGTATTTTTGTCATAGAATAGGGAGAGATGTGACATCATAGCTTCTGCCTAGTTCGCAGGTGTTTAAAATTATCTAAGTGTTTTGACTCTCAAAATTTTGCCAAGAGGGATTCACTGACTACCTCTTCCCATAAAGAACTCTATTTGTGCTTTACATGTGCCTTTTTAACTTCTGCACTATGAGCATATCAGATGAATAAGAAATGTAATTCAAAATTTTGCATTTACCTTAAGGTAGACAAAAGAAACATCTTTTCCTCATACTGAGGCTCTTCTGCTAATATAGAAGCAAAACTTGAAAAACATCCAAGTGAAAAACAGTACATATCCTTAAAATGGACCTGACGTCAAAGAGATTCCAGTAAAACATAATTTTAGAACTATTTGTCAAATTGGAAAAAGTCTATTTCTACTCACAGACAGGCTGTACAAGGAAAACATGATGTTGCTGGATGTATATGTGTGGATTGCTAAGTCAAGCTACATATTTCCAGTGACTGTAATTGTAGCTTAGACATGTAGGATCAATGTGAAAAATACATTTAGACAATACATTTCGGTGTCTGAAACTGGAGTGGAAATCCAGTATAAAAAAACTTTAGATCATATATCAATAAAATAACAGTTATTTCACTGCATTTTATCTTGTACTATTGTAGTGCATTCTGTAATGGTGTATATCAATAAAATAACAGTTATTTCATTGCATTTTATCTCGTACAATTGTAGTGCATTCTGTAATGGTGTGTTCCAGGAATTAGCTCATATTGATTGATACCATCCCACAAGAACATAAATTCACTTCTTTCATTTTTAGTAATTGCTATGAGAAGCAAGAAATTTCAAACTTCTTACAAGCTTTCTAGATTACACATCTTTATGTGAATCTGAGTTACATCTTGAACAGTGGTATAGGTACAGTATATAAGGAAGCTTTACAAAAGGTTTCAGTCTTATTATCAAGCCTAATTGGCCTATTATGATCCTTTATTTGTAAGAAAACATTAACTTCTTAATGTATTATGGGCAGTAAGATTCTCATCAACATATTCTATAGCATTTTTAAATCTTTCTTTGATTTAATCCATGAAAAAAAAAAAAAGGAAAAAGAGGTTTGGCTGATATTGAAAAGAAATCACATATTGTGGGTTTTTCCCCTGACACTAGCACAACAATAAAGAATTGAAAATAAGATCTTATTGAGGGAATATTTTAAATTCTTTTAATTTTCAAAAATACCTCAGTAATTTTTATACAATATCAGTAAGGATATGTCAGTAGAATGTGCAAGTGATTCCTACCCCAAGAAACCATCCCATATACTTAGAGAAAGAAACAGCATTAGTACAGTTTGCATCTTCAGATCTCTCTTCATTTTTCTTTCATTTTTCTTTTTGCTTTTAATATTTATACCCATTATTGTCAAAGTTTAATATCATGATGGTGCTTTCTAAGGCAAAGAGGCTGACTTCAGTGATAGAGTTCTATGACCAAAGTGCCAGTCTGTCTTCAAAAAAATGTATGTAAAGTATGATTGAAAAGAAAATACTAACTAAGCGCAGATACAGCTTCCTGCCAGCTAAGGAAAGCTAACTCCTCACATCTGTATTCTTAAGCTAGCACCAGATATTTTAAAGGAAAAAGTCCCAGGGAGAAAAGCAGCATCAACATTTTTAACAGATTCAAGATTCCCATCAAAACAAGCATTCAGGAAATTTGTTCTTTCAGATCGGAGAAGAGTGCAGCAAAGTATAATTTTAACTCATAACTAGGGAAGATATGCATGAATTCCCATCTTAAGATCACAGCCCTTTAGGTAGGCTAGATAACCAGCACTGTGGAAAGGACCACTGCCCACTTGGTGGCAACTTTTTATGCCTTTAACTGAAGCATCTGAAGCTCCTAATTTCTCATCTATCCTTCCTTGAACTCGGGCTGCTGTAGATGATATTGTCTAAGTTTGGAACTTTTTGGATGCCACCAGGCTGTGCCAACCTGGGTCACTCACATAAGGATCTATGAAGACAGGGATGAATCTCCTGCAGACAAATCCTGTACAGGATGGGTATTGGAAAAGTTTAGGCTGTGTGGCAATGCATCCCCTCCAGCAGGAAACACAACTTGGCTGAAGGAGTCCAGAGGCCCTGAAAGGCTGCAAAAGTGCCTCCAAATGAAGCAGGCTGGCTGGAGCAGCAATCAAGAACAATCTAACAGAGCATTGTGGACATTGTCATCACTATCACTGGGAGACGTAAGAATGGTTTGAGGACATTTGTATTATCCCATTTGTACCATCATATTAAAATACTGCAGTGCATAGAACTGGAAAATGGTATCTGGGAGTCATTAATAAATACCTGGGCCAGAATAAGGCAAGGTTATCACCTTTTTGTCAAAGTGATAAAGATACTTCTCTTAATGAATGGCCCCAATCTGTGTTGGACAATAAATATAAATGCACACAGATGGAAAGGCTTTTCAGACTACAGAACAACAGCAAGATATAACTAGTTGGTTTCACAGACCCAGGTAAAGTTAATTATTAGTAAAGATTGTTTTTGTCATAAGAATTGCAATAAGAATGAATAGAAAAGGATATATCTACAAGAGCATTTTAATTTCTTAGACTCTCCTTCCAGATATGGGAGAAATATGTGGAAGTGAGTCTGTATTTCCTGACCTTGGCAGATCAAAACTCAAAAGGTTTTGCCCGCAAATGTCACCAGTGGTTTAGAGTGAAGAACCTTTTATTAACATTTTCAGAGTTTCTGGGTATATTCCCTTTAAGAATTTCCTTTCTAAAATCTTCATGATAAATTATTCTGCTGCCCCGTCAGATCACCTATGTTCCATTGAAGCAGGACACATTTTTGCTTAAGTTATGCAGAGGAATAAATCCTCAGTTTTTAGCCTTCAGTTGGATTCTAAAAAATTAGGGTGGAAGAAAGAAACTTTCTGTAATGTTCAACTTTAAAAAAATAAAAGCAAACAAAACCCTTTTCATATTAAATATAACAATCTAGGCAGAAAAAATATATCAAAATAAGTACTACACAGTGGCAGAAAAAACATCTGTATTTTACAACTTATTGAAAGATTGTGGTAAATTGAAGAAAGTTTAAAATTTCTTGGGCTATATTGCAAAGAAACAGACACAATCCTAGTTTAAATATTATCAACAAACTAGTCTTCTTGGTTTGAGAAATACTGAGTTTTCATCTAAAGTGTTTAAAAAATTAACCTCCCAAAGTTCTTTTTCAAAAGAGCCATGATATCTATTAAGGCAGAACATGAACATACAATTAGTGGGTTTTATGTTTTATCTTGCTATTTTGTTTTGATTAAGAAGGCAAAGAAATGTTCCTTAAAATGATTATGTAGTAGTCTGAGTAATTTCTTTGATCTTAAAGTAAAAATCTGAAATGGGTTAACGCATTTTATACAAATACCGCTGTCTTATTCCAGTAAGAACTGGACGAGCAGATACCATTATGGCAGAAGGTTAAACTTCATCAGTGCTGAGGAAAGGTAGAAATACCTTGGTTATAAGAATGAAAGAGTTTAACCTGATTTGGAAATGCCAGCCAAACTTGTGTGTTTGTCTGTATCTCATCATCTCCTATCTTGATTTTTTAATAGAAATTGTTTACTTCAGCTATCGAATAATTGGTTTGATTGACTTTTCCTGCTAGGCTGGATCAACTTAAGCTAACACATATGAGTATTTAGTGGTGGTCTATATATATAATATGGAAATAGTCAATTGAAGAAAAAAAAGCTACATGCTACTGACAGAAAACAAATAAAACTGCTAAAATACAAACTTAAATATATTACAGGTGTTAAATGCAGTCCTGTTTTAAACAGACTGTTTGTAGGTGATGCTTTACATGCTGATAGCTTACAGTGGTCCTTTAAGCTTGCAGGTGCACATGTTTTTATTTAGGAATCTGTTTAAAAATAATCTGTCTTTAAGATATGTCATTTGTATAAGAACTAATGTAATTTTTATTCATGTTAAGTGATTATTATTGTATGCGTAAAACGTGGGTAAAAAGTCATACACCTGGCAGTTGATCTGTGCTTACCTCTGATTTTTAGCCTTGTGGATGAAAAGCCAAAAGCTTAAAAAATAAAGGAGCATTTTATTACCTTCATATAGGTAACACAGAATTTGGGAGCATTTATATCTATTTTTTATATACTTGCCAGGAAATCTATATATAATGACTAAGTTTGGTAGCATCATGATGTCATGCATATCTTTCAGAGTTTAACATAAATTTTTGGGGGTGGAAAATATAATTTTATGAAGCGTCAGTTCTTGAGTCCCAGTAATAAAAATTCCCACAATGAATGCAAACCCGATTACAGTATCAGTGCCAAAAAAAAAAAAGAAAAGGTGGTTTGCATTGGTGGTCCCTTGCCTTTATTTCCCTTGCTTTGCTTTGCCTTGCCTTGCCTTGCATCCACTTCTCTCCTCTTTCCTCCTCTCCCCTTTCTTTTGTTTCTTAAGTATTTTAAGAAAAAACTATTGACTTACCTGCAAAACCTATTAAGCCTTCAACTCAAAGATGTTATGACAGAGTTTGTAGGCAGTTTGTCCCTTGGGAAAAGCAGAGATCAAAATTCCTCTAAGGAAATTATAGGTTTGCTGGTTAAGAAAATCTCAAAAGACTCTATCTCATCTGCTGTTAAATTTGAGGGATTCACTTTAGGTTCAGCTTTTATCTCTAATGCATTCCATTCCTACATCCAGAAAAGAACCCCAGATGTTTGGATGGGGGTCTTGAGTAGTAAAATAAGGATCGAAGTTATTTGTGGTTTCATCCAACTTATCAAAGTAAATGGAAGGAAACCAAAGCTAGCAATATGGCCTTCTTAGACATATAGGACATCTGAAATCAGTCCACTAAGAATGCTGATCTTAATGCAGTTTTCAGTCTGTGTAGAGCCAAAATGGAACAAAATCAGTCCAGCAGCAAGAAGTTGTAAAGCTGCTCAAGAAATGCATTTTAAGACGCCATTGTGAAAGATAGAAGCTGTGAAGGTGTATTGGGTCTGGCTGATCTGGAGTTCATTTTCCCCACAGCAGCCCTCACAGTGCTGTGTGTTACACTGGTAGCTGGAAAGGTGTTGATAACACATCAGTGTTTTGGTTATTTCTGAGGAGAACTGTCACAGTATCAGCACTGTCTCTCTGATATTATTCCCCCACATGAACTTGCTGGGGGTGGGCAAGGTCCTGGGAGGGGACACAACGTGGCCAGCTGACCCAAATTGAACAGAGGGATATTCTGTACCTTACGACGTCCGATATAAAAGCTAAGGAAAGGAGAAGGAAGAGGGGGTCATTGTTATTGACAATGTTTGCTTTCCAGAGCAACCACTACACCTGCTGAAACTCTGCTTCCCAGCAAGTGGCTGAACATTGCTTGCCATGGGAAGTAAACAATAAACCTATTTTTTTCTCTTTGTTTGTGCACATGCAAACTTTCACTTTTCCTTTAGTAAACTGCCTTATCTCAACCTACAAGTCCTTTCCATCTTACTTTCTCTTCCCTGTTCAGCTGCAAAGGAGAGTGATGGAGTGGCTTGGTGGACACCTGGCATCCAGCCAAGGTTAACCCACCTCATATGGGAACAAGGTTAATTAACCAAATAAGTCCAAACTCAGGAGATAGAGAAATAAAGATGTTTCCCATGATGGAAGAGGTATTTTCTCTGATATACCATTTGGGAGGCATCACCACAGAGGCAACATTCTGCTGTACTCAGATGGGGACTATCTGACAACAACACTTTTTCTTATGAACTCAGAAATGACGTATATTTGAAAGTACCTAAATGACATTTTTTAACAAAAAAAATAATGCAGTGCAAACAAACAAACAAAGATGTTTAACTGGTAAGTTTTATGCTATGTGAAGGGAAATCTGTGCTCTGCTGTTTGTTAGGCTGGAGCCTGTTACCACACTAGTGCATGCAGACCAGGGAAAGGCTCCCAGCTCTAAACATTGCCTGTGTTGACTGCCTACAGCCTCAAAACAAACCAAACTATCCACCAAGAAAACATTCTTGGCTTTTCCTACATGACAGCACAATGTACATGTTGATCTGAGAGTTTCCTTTCTTTATTTGTATTTTTTTAAAAGCACCACAAACATCTCTACTAGAAAAATTTTCTCTAGAGATTGTAACGTTTGTGGGTGCATTTGTGCATACATGCAGACTTAGGGCATGTCTAGTATACGGTCACCTCTAGTTTTGCTCACACCTTCTTCTTTTCCCTTCTGTTACCAAAAATAAAACATTCTTTAAGTTTACCAAGTCCTCCTCTCCTTTAAGTCCACTCAAGCATTGTTTTGCTGGTCTTGTGATGTGCCCACTCACCACAGGTTCACGACCACAGATCAAATATTTGTAAAAATCAACTCAGCAGAGATTTTCTACGGGAAGATGAGGGATCCCAGGAAACAGAATTCCCTAACATAAGAATTGGCATCACAAGACTGTCAACACTTATTAGATACGATCTTAAGACTGAAATAAATTATTAGTATTAATTATTAATTTATAAATATATTTTTAAAAACGGATACCTTTATAGGTACCATAACAATGTGATTTTTAATCAGAAGCTTGATTTCGTAGAAGGCATTTATCATGAACACACTGGCTCAGTCACTCATGAGACTTCCTCACCTACCCACTTCACCAGTATCCACGACTCTGAGGAACATCCCATGACAGCTATATTGTGCCAGATGGAAAAACCTCAAAGCACCTAAATTCACCCTGGATCTGGCCCCAAATATAGTGGCAGGCTTAAAAATGAATACTTTTAGTAAGATTATGTTCAATTACAATGGACTTCCTATGGAATCTTGCATTATATATGCCTGAATACCAAAAGAATTCATCATGATTAAAATTATTGCAAGAAATACCAAAGGAAGTAAGAATGATTTGCCACTTATTATAAAGTGTTGCCCATTTTGCAATAAGGGGCCAATCATTATTAATTCATTTGATATTCTTTATAGCATTAATCATGACTAATTCATTTGGTAATATTAATGTAGATGTAACATGAAATTCCATTGCAATTTAGGTATTTATTTAAATGTATCATTAATTTAAAGAGTTATCAATCCAAAACGTCAGCAGTTTTACTCAAAGTCTATATGTAAGGCACCTTCCTTTATTTTTACTTAGGAATTCTCCCATTTTTATTTTTTTCTTAATGGTAACAAATGATATGGCATGAATTTAGAATTTATTTCTATTACCTGAAAAAGGCAGAAGCAGAGTTATCTACAGTCTAGAACTCCAGTCTTTCACTACAGTTACATATGACACATCCTGCTTCAAATTACCTACTCACATGTTTAAGCTGAGCACATATTTAAGGATTTTTCAGATAAAAGGTTTATTTCATCTCCATCTGGGAAAAAAATTTAATCTTTAGTCTGCCCAAGTAGCTTTCATATTCAGAAAAATTGTTGAAAAGAGACCATCTTGACAGCCTGAAGGGTTTATAAGTCCTACGGAACTTCTTACAAGTTTGGAATTTTTAGACAGTACCAATGCCAAAGTCCAATGCCTAAAAAGAATCCCTTAAAAACTATACTTTGTCTACTGGAAGAATTCACTGTCATGTTTCCATTAGATAAAATATTCCCCTCTTCATTTGTTGAGCAGCACTGCTTTGCTCTGTCAAGCAGTGAAACAGCTTCTATGTTTATATACTGAAGGAATTATTTTCTTTTCCATGTATGTGTAAAAGGACAAAATCAAGAGCTAACAAGAAGTAAAGGAATGTTTATAGGACAACCCAAATTTGTTTTACAAACTTCACTGAGGTGTAAGAGCTGAGGTTCAAGCCGTTCATGGAGCAGCAAAAACCCTCAGTAGTTCAGAGCAGTGAGCCGAGGAGCAGGTTATTCACCACAGCACAGAAATGGTCTCCAAAAAAGACCAAACACAGATCCACAGACCAAAGTTCTCATCAGAGAAACAAGAAGAGAAAAGTACAGATAAGCAGAAGAGAGATAGAAAGACCAAATAACAATGTAAAAAAAAAAAGAGTGAAAATTAATCTGCAGCTTTTCAAATTACTGTCGGAAAAATTGTGAAGATTTTTGTGTTTTAGGCAGCATTAGTCTACCAGACATGTATTTTTCCTTTTGGGAGTTTTTTTTTATTATTTCTGATGTGCTTGTAGGAACACTACAGAGCTCATAAGGCTGAAAAAGCCTTATATAAATTCAAACAATCTTCTCTGGCTCTCTAAACAGTCTTAATATCAACACCAAAAGTCAGACATTCCTAGATATCTGGGCCCTTCTGAAGACTATAAATGTTACTGGCTGAAGTACATTTGAGCTAAACCTCATAGCTGTATTAAAATTCCTCATTTACTGCAGTTTTTAGTTGTTTTTCTTATTTTCAGCCACTGAAACAATTAGACAGAGCTTGGAACTGCAACCATGTAAGTCACTTGTGATGCACTTCTTATTCTCACAATGTGCTTTCACAGGTTTTGCTTTAAATATTTGATAACTGCAAAATGAAACTGTTGTCCCCAAATCATCAGCAGGAATTTTGTCCAGAATCATGAATCCCTGTAAAGAGGAAAGGTAGTATAGGTGGACTACAATCTCTCTTCTCTAAACCCAATGAGTCTTCTGGTAACCCCTGCCAACAGGCAGCACTAGAAGATGCAGCTTTACATCAGCCTTGAGGCTTTCCTTAGGGATGAAGTGTCCCACTTCAACAGTGTAAGTAGGGCTTACTTCTGCAATTATAACAGTATTTATCACCATCTTAATTTCAAAATCTAAAGCTGATATTATTTAATAAATCTGGACAAGACTGAAAAAAATTTTGGATAATTTTCAAGTTGTGGTTCACTGCACTTCTGCAAGGGAGAAATCCTTCTGTGGGGGCCTGCTTATCACAATGTGATATGAAAAAGAAATATATATAAAACTGACATCCGCTTCAACTTTGCTATAGAATATTCAACACCTTCCACTTTCATTTGTATATTCAATGATAACATTTAAAATTACTGTGGTCACCCTAAAGGATGTTAATTACAATGCGACTCAGCAGCCTTTATACAACATAATTGCAGGTTACTAATGTTCATAGTATCCATTGAGGTTGTAATGGGGAGCAGAATTTAGCTCATGGATTTTGTGATGAAGGTCTTACAGCCATTTCTTGTTATTAATCCTCTTTAACACTCCCCATGCATCATCTTTTGTTTGTTCCCTTAATTCAGAGTGAGTTTTATTTTTTTCACATAAAGGATATCTTTCTTATAGGCCTGTCAGGTTCAGATTTACATATTGTAGATTTAATTGCTTCACATTTCACTTTTTGATAAGGTTCTCAGATGTTAGGCTATATTAAGAAGGGGATGGAGACTAATACAGGAATTATTATAATGTCATTCTATAACTGGAGGTTTCATACTCATGTTGAATACTCTACCGGGTTTCAGTCACATTTCAGAATGATACAGTAGAAGAAGAAAGGTCTGAAAAAGGGCAGAAAATACATATTAGTTGGAGAGGGAGTATTCATATGAAAAGAAATTGAAAAGATTATTTAGTGTGAAGCAAAAAGAATAGGAGATGACATATATAATAATGAGTGGTACGGAGAAAACAGTGGGTAGTCCTCACTACTCTGTTCTACAGTAAGACACAGAGGGCATTGAGTGAAAGGAAAAGGCAACAAATGTAGAAGTGATAAAATGAAAAACTTTTTATGGCATTGCATCTTATAATTAGCCTGTTGAACTGACCACTGTATGTTATTATTGAATAATAATTGAGGGCTGCTTGGAAAATTTCAAGAAAGATAAAGCAATTATGTTAATAAAAATAGCATCTGCAGTGGAACTAGGTAGAACAAGTTGGTAAGGGATACAAGCTCTTGCAAACCAAAGGAGAGTGAAATCACTGCCAGAGGCTGTTCATGCTACTTACTATCATTGTACTAGGAGCTGTACAACTATACAAGGCCTTCCCTTCATATTTTGCACCTAAATCCCTGATCTGAAAGAACAACAATCCTAAAAGGCACTGGATCCCATCTGGGTCCCACAAAACTCTACAGATAATTACCTTGTTGGAACTAATGATGAACAGGAAACAACATGAATGAGTGGACATGTTGCCTGGGTTGGTCAGAACAATGAACAGGCAGTGCGTCATGCTACTTGTGTCACAGGTATTAACATCATAGGGATACAAATTGAATTTAATTTAATGGTGGAAAAGGCTGTGAGGAGCCATTAAATACAGGCTGAAAATGCAATCTCTGTCAGGAGATGCCCAAAACACAAGTTGCTGCATGTATGGAGATTTAGGAGCAGAAGTATCATTTGTGAAATTTTCCTGTTGGATCTGCTATTGGCCACCAGCCAAGGTGAGACTGCACAGAATTTTCGTGTAACCTACAACCCCAAATCTCTTCTTTTGCATGGTTTTTGCATTGGTGTATGCTGATTGTCTTCAGCAGTAGTAGGAAAAAATACAATTCCTTTATGTTCCTGAAGCTCATCTCATTACATGGCAGTGGCAGGACCATGGCTGGCAACCATATCTGTTTTGTACAACAGACACCTTTCTAGCTTTCAGTGTTGACAGAGGATAAAATCTGTGAAATTTGTGGATGATTTTCAGTTTCAGGGAGTTCATCTTTAGAACAGGCACCTCTGATGAAGCTAAACAGAATATCCTATTGATAGATTATGGAGGATTTGAGGTTTTCATTAAATAAAAGACTGACTATAATTACATTAGTTTATTTTGCAAATGTTATCAGTCATATGACAGCTTTGGGTTAATTTGACAGGGTATTCAGTATCCATCAATATTGATAAAAACTTTGCAATGTATGTAATGCCTTCATTGTCTGGTAATTTGTCTTAGAAATTTTCTATTTCATATTCAATATAGTATTAAATACAGTCCTTGATCTAAGTTAGTTTGTTTTCCTCAATACAACCATATAATTCTGAACAGATAACATGGTATTAATACTGAGTTCTGAATTTTTATTTGTTAAAAATATGTCTTTCGCTGTTCTTTGCTATGAAACCCTGAGTGGCATAAAGCTGTGTTATTGTGTTAATTTTATTTTGGTTGTTGTCTTTAAAATATTTCCCTCATTGTTAGTGACATATGAGAAGTTCGAAAACAAAATGTTTTCTTCTTTAAATAACGAAAAGCAACCTGCAGTTGCAACAACAGGCAATTTTCCACAGCAAGGCAGCTGATGCTTTGTCATTAAGGATTTGGACTTGTTGAACTCATATGACATACAGACTCATATAAGTTTCAATGTACATTTCCTGTTGTGTGGGATGAACCCTACTCCTCTACTTCAGAAGTAAAGAAAAACAAAACATGTAGGAACACAAAGAAAGACACAAGGTTAAGTGCCTTTCAGCACACTTCTATTTTTTCTCCTAATTTTTCTCCTGAAAAAAAGAGGACTTGTTAAAGCTTACTTTTTTGGTTTTATTTTAGTAAGCTAAAAGAAAAAAGAAAGGAGGAATGAATGAATATGAAAATGTCCTGAGTGCTGAGATAAAAGCACGAAGTTTTATGGCAAAATATTTCTCTGAATCTTCATGATATTCATCCTGTACCTCAAAAAGTTTTTCTGGTGTGAGCAACACTTCTTGTCTCCTTCATGACTAGTCCCAATACACATTTCTACCAGCCCACATCCAACAATCTTGCCAATCTGTACCACCTGCCCTCCACCCCTTCAACAGGCTCTCTGTACATTCCTAGCTACAGTCTTCATCCACACACCCCTGCTTCAGCTATTCAATCTGTTTTTCAGTTAGGGAAATGCTCTTTCTTGCATTTTAAATTCTGTTTTCTTCATAAAAAGAAGTGTCCTTCAGAAAATGCCCAAGTGTCATTCCCAAAAGATTTTTCTTTGGGGAGATTTTGTTTAAGATGCCCTATTTTGCTACACGATACTTCAGGTACATATTGTAAAAAGCAAAGCAAAAGGACACATTTCCTGAACATTAAAAAGGAAAACAAAATAACAGAGCACCTTTTATTTTGGATTATGACTGTGTTTTACATTTTTCAGTTGGAGTGATTTTGAGGGAATCCTTACATTAGTTTTCATTTATATTTCATTTATCATATTTGTTGTTTGTTGGCATTAGAAAACACATGCATTTCTGCCTTGGTCTGAACTACTGAATAATCTGGGAGAACCTCTATACCCTCTGGGAGAACATCTATATCCTCTGGGAGACACAGATGGGTGCAGGGCCTGCTTGGAGAATGGGGAAGAAAAGCATTCCGCATCTTCCAGCAAACCCTAGAGAAGCAGGTCACCATGGACCAAGGAACTACTAAAACATCCTGTCATGTTTACAATATTATTGCTTCAAAAGTTTTCTGTGTTCTTCACTGCCACCCAAGCTTAATGGGTCCATTTATTACTTGCTTTTTTAATGTAAAAAATTAATGTAAAAATAAGTGCAGCCACAGACACAGTGACAATCTGCAAAGGAGAGGAACCATATTTCTCCTCTTTTCATATCTCGTAACTTGTCAAGGGGTGCACAGTTATTCCAGCTGTGGGGGATGTTCAGGTAGGAGGCTCTTGCTTCTCACCCCTGCCTAGCACCCATGCTTTTCCTAGGCAAGTGATAATAACAATGCGAAGATTACTGCAGGCACTGCACTCACAGCCAGATGCTGTGAGCGCTGCAGTTGGGAAGCTGGGGTAGCAGAAGCACAGAGACACCCCTAACCCTGTTACGATGTCTGTGCCTAGTCAAACAGGCAAACCCTAGTAAAGGTAAAGGACTTTAAAACCTAACAGTCTGGTACTTACAGGAGCAAAAGGCACCTATCTCTGTCAACAGTCGTAGCCTCAAGTCAATGAATAATCAGAGTAGAAATAATAAAGTAGAAATTGTATTGGATAGTAAGTATTTTAAACTATGAATAGTTGTATGCTAAAATCCTTAAATTATACAAATTATACTAAAAATATGAATATTCTAGAAATATGCATTGCAGGGGAGTGGAAGAAAATTATTCTTTCAACTGTAGCCTCTTTGCAGGTGAAAGTGAGACTGATTCCAGCTTGAGTAACACCTGACTCCCTAACTGCTTTCCAGTAGCTCACTGGAAATGTTCAGTGAACAAGGTCTTTTCCAGGGTGAGTTTTAAAGAAAAATGAGATTATTGTTAAAGAGTCTATGTAACTTTTAGAGACCTCTTCACAAAGTCCTGATGATTTCTGATTGATGTCACTGTTTGTGTGTCACAGAGGAAAGGTGCATCTATAGCAGTCTGGGTAGGAAAAGTCCTCACAGCATTCGTTTGTGTTATACCAGTGCAGAGAAAAAGAAATCGCTCGATGCCCTTGAAATGAGGTCATTTTCACGTTCACTAATCAACAATAAAAGAATGCCCAAATTGTCTCATTGATCTAGGAGACTGTGCATCTCCTCCATCTAAGTTATTAACTGAGGAATTAAAATGAGTTTCTCTGCATATTTATTCCTCCTGGTATGTTTTATGGATGCAATATTATGTGGGTTATATTTTTTAAAAAAAATATATCAGCTTCATTGCAATAATAGTTGTTTTAATTTTTTTTTTGTTTATTTGGCACCTGCTGCTGGGGAAATTTTCTGGGTTTCTTTAAAGTCTAAATGTATTGCATTAAATGGCTTTGGGAAAAAAAAAAAAGGATGGTTTCGAGCCTGCTGAGTAAACATAAATTTCACAGTTAAATACATAAAATAATGATTACATCCAATGGTCATGAGGGACATGTTTTTAGGAGTATACTAATTAAACTACATCCTTCAGACAACATGTTTCTACACTTACTAGCAATGAACCATATCTGATTTGTCATTAAGTAATTATGAATGCTAATGCAAATAAAGCACCTTTCAAACAAGGCTTCAGAATAGAAATTAATCATATATTATTCTTTCTTATCCTACCACACAAGGGTCATTTAAACAAAAAAAGCCAAGGATATGAGACACACACAACAAGAGAAGTTGCTAGTTTTGCTCAGGCTTTAGTTCATACCTTTGTCTTTGTGGAGTTGTTTATGTATGCATGCATATACTTCTAAATTGAGAGAGAGTGAAAAAAAACTTTAAAGTATACTCAGTAATTCAACTCTTGATCCAAAAATTTCTAAAGCCTATTGCAATCTTCCATAGTAACAATAATAATTAGCAGTTCTTGCTCCTTTCCTTTTGCAGATCTCAAAGAGCTCTACTAAAGCCCAGGATGAAAAAGCCCATAAACACAAGGGAGTAAGTGGGATGAAATTAATAAGCATACTGAGTGTTGACTCCAGAACATATCAATGTGCACTGCAATTTCTCATGCCTTTTTTTAGCTGGGAGATGTCAGAAATGTTCTGATGGCAAAACCAACACTATTTTTGACTGGACAAGGATGATTCCCCAAATGTAGTCTATTGCTTCACACCTCCTTTGCCATCCTGCATATGCCCATAGAATGTTGGTACTGTTTCCACTCTCTTCCATTAGGAAAATAGGATGCAAAACAATGATATGCATAACTCCAGGAACGTTAGCAGATGGTCTGCAGAGTTTTCAACCTCCAAAGTTTCTAGTGGTGGAGCCCTCCACAGCTCTACGAGGAATTCTCATTAAGTCCATTCCCTACCCTGGTTTTTTTTCAACTTCTAACATTTGTCCAAAGATAAGGAAAGATGTATGCAAAGTCTTCACTCTCCAACCTAAACAAAAAGACCACATAAAGTACTGTATTATAATTTAAAAAGGACCAGTAGAAGCACTTCATCTTCACAGCTGGAAAGGAACATTACTGGTATTTTCCATCAACCTATTTGCAGCAAATGTAAGTTGATTTACCTTCTCATTGTGTTGTAAATGTTTTCCTTCCTCTTGACTTGCCTTTGTCCTCCCCTTTATACAGCTAGTGAAGTCCTAACTCCTTTGAAACAACTACCTGCACATTATAATGCTTCATTGCATAAGCAAGAGGATGAGTTATGAAGAACAAAGTTCTCATTGCAAAAGCTTCTATAATCCTTAATTCTGAGAAAGAAAATAGCCAATAACTTGTGAAAGATGCTGTGAATAGATGTGTTTAAGGCAGAAAAATATGGTTTTAAATTGTGACTGATTGTTTAGGACCCTTTTTAAGGCAAAGGGCCATGAATAACTGATAATCTATGGGAGGTCAATTATTGAGTAAGGTACACTGACAAATCATGCAGTACATCTTATTCATATAACTTATATTAAGAGGTGCTATTCAAACCCACAGGTATCAGCTTGTAAATGACTGCTGCATGGAAGGGAGAAAATGCAAACAAGACAATGACAAAATAAAATGTAAAAATAGTAAAAATGAAGAAAGCATAAAAACTGAGAGTTATGAAAAAATGCAATGACTAATAGATCCTTTTGAGACTTGAGGTGATTAGGTTAAGCTAACTTTTTTGACCACTACTTACATGTGTTACACAGGTTAATAATAACCTTGATCAGGGTTATATTTTAATGAAAATTATCAGGTTTGTGCACAGTAGGGTAAAAAAATATTTTTTTTTTGGCACATGCTGCTTCATTTTAAATGAGAAAATAGCTCTAGGAGGCAATATTATTTTCTGTGGAAATCCTTTGTCTTCCTAAGAGTTTTGAGAGGTCATCAGCATTTCTGGGGTGGGATTCATACTCTCTGACACTGGCCTCTGATTTGTGGCCAGCTGCAGGCACCAGCTGAAGTGAGTATCCAAGTCCTTTTTACTGTCAATGACACGAAGGCAATTTATCCCATATCAAGGTGGTTTTCTAGGATAACAAATCAAGCACTAAAAATCTCTTTATCTCTCACTCCACTTATAGATGAAGGAGGGTAAAGTTGCTACGCACTGAGTCTGTGTACACTAGGTGTCTACAGATGGGCATATGAATCCTACCTGAAATGCCTAAGACGTACTTGTCTAAAGCAGGCAGATTTAATTCATTCTGGCTGAATACAGGCGTTTTTACATAGTTACCAGGTGCAACTAGAGTAACTGGACACTCATTAAGCAGAAACTGATGCTTAAAACACAGAAATCATCACTAATCAGCCAGCAGTTTTCAGGAGTGTTGCCAACACTACTAGTTATTTCCTAGCCTGGGGGTGTGAGAAAGGGAATAAATGACACAGATCTGGTAACTTCAAACTTTCTAGTACTGATTGCTCCCAAGGCAACAGATTTCTCATACCTCATATGTGCTCCTTTGTCTTTTTTGGCTGCCTGTTGGGAGTTCCCTGCCATGTACAAGGTTCTCCTGGTACCTGTTGCACTGACGATGTTTGACCATAAATGATGATTAGATATTTGAAGTGCAGGTGCATAGAAATTGTAGGGTGATGAAGGGAGAAAAATGTAGTGGTTATTATAGTGGTTATTATATTATTATAGTAATAGTATTATAGTGGTTATTATATTATAGGCTGATTTGTACTGTGGTGAGGAAAGCCCCCATGGACATGGGGGCTCTCCATAGCTGTATGCACCAAACGCTCTCACCTGGTACTACCTTGGGGCAGAAATCGCTGTTGAATTGATCTGGCTACCCAGATTAGAGATGGGTGTGGTGAGTCATCTGACCTGTTGTAGACGTCTGCCTTGGGATTAGATGAATTGCATATCTTGGATTCCTAGTTCTTTTTAATGTGCTTGAAGATTAAAGACCTCACATTGAACTTTTATAGTGTTCAGTTAAATAAATTCCCCTATAAAAAAAAGCATGCCTGGGTTGATGGATGATCAAAATAATTATCTAGGAAAAGCTACCTATAAGGACAATACTTCTAAAATATATATTTTTTTCGAAATCAGTTTTTTTCTTTCCTTGCTTTTAAATCTTTTCTAATAATTAGCAACCCAGAGTTGTGTCACAGTTTTTTAGTCCTCCATACCTTGAGTATGCTGTGATAAATGGCTTGGCATGTTTGCCAGAAAATTTTCTCCTTGTACCCTGGCAGTAATCATGAAATTTGTTCCTGTGCAGAGCCGTAAGACTGAATATGACACTTATAATGGAATCCAGTGTGAAACATTTATTATGGAGGTATTATTGAGCTGCTACATTTCCGGATCATTTTCTAACTTCCTTTGACTGGAAAGCACTATATCACTTTCAGAATTAATATGCTGCAGCGAACAGCAAGACAGTTACCAAAGAGAGCAGACAAACCAGGGATCAGAACTGGGTTTCTGCAGCTTCTGAATCATAGCTCTCTATTCACAGTAGCATTTGTATCTCAGGAAGGATTTAAAAACAAACCATCTGTTTCTGGTCACCTCAAGTAAAATCTAGATTATTCAATTATGAACACAATTGTACAGAATATTTTGCGGAATTTAGTAACACACCTAAGGTACTGAAGTTAACCAAATTGTTTTTCATAGAATTATAGCAGCAGTTAAAAGAAAACAATGCAAACTGTGTTAAGGAAGGTGGAAATGAAGGGGAGATGGTGAGCTGTGAAGAAACTGTCCATATATGTAGCAGCCCTTGAGACAACACAGCTTTCTCATCAGAGGACTCAGAGATTTTTTTCTGCTGCCTGCAGTGTCTGCAATGCCCAACCATGCTTCAATCTTCCAAAAACTCCAGGTTCCTCATGCAGATTTGCAGTGCTCAGCTTTAGGGTTGGACTTCATTGTAGACCATTACCAAGAACAGGTGCATTTGTTTATATTGGCTTTTACTCACTTGTATTTTTCAAAGGTGAGAACTGCATATCAGTCAACACATTGCATTTTTTAAATAGACTAAAACACAATTTCTTTGTTGATTGAAGCACTTTGTGGAAAACAATAGCAAGGAAATTGCTTAGACAAATTGTGAGTGGAAGATGAGACATTTGGAACATGTAGTTTATTTGTTCCTCTATCCCTCCTGGTGAAGTGAAAAGCATGTCATACATTACATTTTTGGATGTGGCATGCCTTTCACTTCACTGACAGGTATGTTATTTGTAACAAAACCCAACAACCCTTCCTCTTTCCTATTACTCATCCAAGTCAAAACAGTAATCATGGCTTGATAAGCGGTCCAGCATAGGAGAAGCTGTATATATTTGGGCCGTAACTGTAATTTCTGACAGTTTCAGTACAAGATATCTAGGATGATCCAGCATGGAACGTCAGATTAGCCAGAGGGATTCTTACTTTTCTGTAGAAACACACTTGTATTACAGTTTATGTTGTTTCTGGCCACTGAGATGAAAAAGATGGGTTCAGCAGCAGATGAGAAAGCAATTTAAGGTTGCTGTGTAGAGTGCAAAAACTTAAACTAAACAAGCTATATACCATACAAAAGAGATACTCTTGGGAACTGTACAAGCCAAAGGGGTTGTTAATATTTGGGAAAAAGTTCTGAGATAAGGGTCAGCTTGAAAGCACACACACTATTAAGAGTCAAATGTTGTTATTAGGTGAAAAGGTAGCCATTTATACAGAACATGCATGATGGTTTCACTCCAGTTAACATCTGCATAATGTTGCCAGATGTTCGCATTAAACAGGGCTTTTAGAGCGGACATTAACTATGTTGGTGGTGTCAGCAAAGATAACAATATTTATCTAAGACCACCTTCAAATATTTTCAAAGATCCTTGTGCTCATTTTCTGTCTGTATAAAGGCAACTAGAGGACCTGTGCACAAAGACTAAAGAGGAAATATTGAATAACCTCTGGTGAATACAACTCCCATACACTGTTAGGTTTACAGTTCAGCTCAAAGGTCTTATAAGCCTTTTCTACCCTGAATGATTCCATGACGCCAAAGGCCACATAGCTAAGGGTGGATGTTCCTCCTTTCTCCTCTCCGGGCTGAAAGCTCTGAGTGGCAAAAGCCATAAGGTAACAAATAGACAGGCTCTTTGCCCAGAAGGGTTCGGCTTGACCACTGTGATTTGGTTAAGTAGGTATGATAGTGCATTCTATACATATCTACAAGCTCTGGACTACCTCAAAAAAAATCTTTAGGGTCAGGGACCACTCAGCCTGGAAAGAGTCCTAATTTGTTCGGGGTCAGGTCTAAACAAGAGCAGTCACTTCAGATAGCCTTTTCTACACAGCCTGTCCTCTCGCAACCTGATTTCCTCTGTTCTCAGATGGTGAACAGTGACAGCACTCAGTACTGCCTTTTTCTTGCAAGAGCAACTCCCCCTAAGCCTGCTCCCAGACTCAGACAGTTAGAACACTGCTTTTTTCTTTGCCAGCTTGCATGAGATTGTAAAATGCATGTGCAAACAGAGACTAAATGTTTTTTTTTTTAGTTTCCCCTCTGACAGATTCTATTGTATTTTAGATCCAAAACTTGTTTCTGCCTATTTGTGAGAAACGGTCTATAACAGTAGCCTGTTTCCTCACAAGTCTTTCAGCTGGACTCCTGACTAGCTGCTCACACAGAGATGCTCTCAAAGGGCAGAGAAAGGTCTGGGGTCATACTATCCTGATATAAACAAGATTTTTTGTTCACTTTCTTTTTTTAGCACTGTCATCGGTTATAGCAGCTTGAACGTTAATGTTTGTAATTTCCCTGCTGTTTCAAATCATGAGAATCTGTCTTTTTATACATTATAAATTTTGTGAAAGTGCTGGTCATTTTCGTTTTGCCTTATGTGCTTATTTTTTAGGTTTAGTTTTTTCTTTCTTTATCCCCCAAATAACTTTTGACAGCATCTCAAATGAAGTAAATCAGTGTAGTACTGTTGGTTTCATGGACCTATGCCAATCTTCAGCTGCTAGATAACTGGCCAAAGTTATTCCTAACCTGGGGGGCAATTTTAATATTTTCAATGTTTTTCAGCTTGGGATACTAAATTTATTTGGCTTAGTCTACAGTTTGTTGATATAAGTGATAAAAGAAAATAATACAAAAAAATAAAATACAACAAAAAAAGTGCTGAGGATCGACCAAGCATTGGCTCAGGCTTAAGCACAATTTCTTAGGTAAAATAAACGAAATGAAGAAAAAGAATTATATGCATTGC
Source organism: Aphelocoma coerulescens (assembly GCF_041296385.1). Taxonomy (NCBI): domain Eukaryota; kingdom Metazoa; phylum Chordata; class Aves; order Passeriformes; family Corvidae; genus Aphelocoma; species Aphelocoma coerulescens. Next base: position 29,772,377 of record NC_091013.1, read on the forward strand.
AACACTTCAGCAGTTTTTCTGAAGCACTGTGACATGACACATGATGTTCTAAAGTGGTTTTTAACTCTTTCAGTGTAACTTTGCCTCAGGACAAAACATCCTTTTAACAGCATGTGTGAGGAAAACGTGAATGGCCTGTAGACGTGCCTGTAGGCTATGTGCTCTCTGTCACCTGCTGTATTGCCCTGACTTTGAGAAACCTTTACTTCCTCACACTTTAAGGAATAGAACATTCTCTTTCACTTTGTCCACTATGGAAAGCTGACTAGCCTTATTCTGATGTCCCAGGTTTTAAAAGAGCCTTTTTTTTTTGTCAGTTTCTTTGTTCTCAGACTATTGTGAGTAGATAAAAACTAAAAGGCAGTATCAATAAAAAAATCCCACTATGTTTTGCATTGGTTGGATTAAATTGTGCTACCTTTTAGCACTGCCTTTGGTTTGAAACCAATACCAATAAAACTACCCTCACAGGCCTGTTCAGATGGTGTTATGATGGATTCCTGCCCGGCTGTCTATGTGTCAACTAAAATAAATGTAAAATTAGTGAGGCTTATCATTTCCAGAAAAAGGGATTCTCAGATTTTAATCTCTCCTAAAAGTTGTTATACTTACAGCTTCTAACTGACCTGATTAATCAAAATTAGGATGTCTTATTTATTAGTAGGTTTCGAAAGACAGCACTGTTTTGTCATAATATTCTTTCATTTATTCACTACTTAAGAAGCTGTTCCCGAAACACTTAACCACTGGCTTAATTGTGATCCCAGAGAAGTAAGGAGAGCCTTGCCAATTGTTTTCAAGAAAACCTCACTGTATTATTAAAGACCAAATATGCTTCCCAGTTGATATTGGCAATAAGCTAGTAAATATAATCTGCACAAATATGTGTGTTTATATACAAATAAATGCATATATATGTGTATATGTGTATATAGAGAAGGTCATTTTATATACAAAATGGAGAGGGAGGGAAGGAAGGAGAAAATTACTCTCTGTCCTTTAAAACTATCACGGGTTATGTGGCTTAGTTTACAACAAATCAAATACTAAAAAGAGAAATACAGGAATAAGCCCTACTCACTCTCACAAGGATTCCATACAAAAATCACCTTTCCCAGAGAATCAGGTTAGTAAAGTCTACTAATTAATTCCTTGTTTTTCTAGTGTCTAACATAACGAAGTATATGTTCACTTTTAGTGCTGTTTTAGTACATAGACTATAATGTCTTTGTATACTAAGTTGCCGACTTTCTAGTTGCATACCCTTTTTCTTATTCACTTGTCCTCATGTATCTGTACAGAACCCTCCAGTTACATTATAAATTCTTTGGAATGTGAGATGCTTGCCTTTTACTGTCATCTCATTCTTGAAAAAGAATTGCTTCCAAAAAATTCTGTGAAATTTCTGGGTTTAGGCACAAAAACATTGCTAATTTCAGCTGGTAAAATTTCACTCAAACAAAACAGAAGTCACAGAAAGAAAAGTTTGTTTTCAAAACACACTTCTTCACAGAAATTCTGTGCTCTCTTCTCTAGATTTAATTTTTCTGTTAAAACCAGTAGATTGAAAATCTGCTTTCAAGACTCCTGTTTTTTCTTGAAGATAAAATCCCTTAAATCTTTATACATAGTGATTAATGTCACACAAAATTTTTACTGAAATACCCCCCTCTACACTTTTTAAAAAAATCTTATAAAATCTCCTATTGATGTATTTACTCCTCTGCAGAGCCCTAGCCCCTCAACTGATATAATTTGCTAGACGTTTCCTTCAAGCTATTAACACACCAGCGTGCAAACGACCAGAGAGGAAATGGAAGAGTGAAATTGCAGAGAAGAAAAAGAGGAAGAAATCTGAAGAGGGCTGAGCAATAACTTTATTTCACATCTTCATTACTCAGGAATGACCTCAGCCAGAAAAATACAAAGGAATAAACTCCTGCAATGTCAGTTTGGTAGTCATCTGCACAATCCATTATTAAAATCTCTCAAGCTGTAGTGCCATGTTTAATGTAACACAGACATTTTATCTAGGACTGCCAAGGCACCATGAGATATACGAGCAACATGCAATGAGCTTTGAGAACCAAAGGTTTGCCTGGTGAATTGACTTCTACACAATAATTGATGAAGAATTCTTTGAGGACAGATGGAAAGAATAAAGGACTTGAGTAGAAGCTAGCTCAACTTGTAAAATCCATCTCTAAATCACCTCATTCAGAAAAGCTAGATTTTCAACAGCATGTTAAAGTTCAAAGATACATTGCATCTGAAATCCACAAAACAACCCAGTTAATTTAGAAGTTCAATTTTGATTTTCACGATTGTCAGCCCTAAATACATCGGCTATAAACATGGGTCATAATGTGACTAAAATTAGCAGGAATCAAACCTGTCCAAAAGTGCTGTAGTTGCACATTAGTTCTAGATCTCAGCTCCCAAACATGTGAAAGAATTCCTGTCCAGGTTCTACCATTACCTTACTGGAGACACAAGAACGAGGCATGAAATTTGTCTATGGAATTTATAATTTTCAGTGTTAGGAGGTCTGTGTTCTAATCTAAGCTGAAGTTCAGATTCTCTTGCATCCTTGCCAACATTAATAATTCTGCCTCTTCAGGAGCTCCTCACTCCAGGTAGTATTGTTTTACTCACAAAAATTATTCATACCTGCATATGTATTTCTCATATTGAAAGCATTTTACAAACATGTGCTGAGTTAGAATCATAGACTGAGCCTTGTAAGGCTTATCATCCTCATTTTAAAGTAGTAGAGGTGAAATGACTTGCTCAAGGCCATGACATAATTTGGCGGGCAGAACTGGGATTAGAGCGCAGGCTTTCATGCCTCACACCTCATTACTGCACATCGTTCTGTCTCTCAGGTTGAGAAACCAGGAAGGTTTTGGTAATAGATTTCCCGTGTACTTCATGTTTTCATGGTTTAGATGAGGTGTCAGAATGAAAGCTGGTCCACACTGTGTGAGCATTATTGACTCCTGTTCACTCTTCAGCAGAGTTTGAACTCAGCTCCCAATTTGCCCCCTCTTGGGCTATCTTTCCTGTCTCAGCAATAGCCGCACTTGTACTGACGCCAGTACACTAGGGCTTGATGAAGATCATCATATGGACAAGATATGCTATGTAAATCTAAAAATAATGCTACTTCTAGTGCTGATCCCTTTTCATTCTGGACTCTTTGATATCACTGTGATTGTAATGATTATTATTATTGGTGTTTCCATGGATATTTTCCGTTGTTACCAGTTCTGTTCTCTGTCAAATAGATTGTTTACTCAAATAGATTGCTTACTAAATGAACCTATCCCTATAGAAAGACAAAACAGAAGTAAATCTATCCTGCTGCTGTTATTAATATGCTATTAAAAACCTATTTGAATCAATGTTACCTCTTTGCTGCAAATCTCCACACACAAACAAAAAATGTTTGCAGAATCTTAAGGCATGTGGGAGATGCACCTGTGTTGCTAATTCCCAAACAGTCAAATTGCTCAGTAATAAAGTGTTTCTATAATGTAGCTTTTCTTTTTTTAATGGTGATTTTGAACAAATGCATTTTCATTATGTCTGAATTTCATTTAATGTGTTTTTACAATACATGTTTGTGGTGTATCATTCCAGAAAGAAAGGAAAATCCATCTAAAATCGCATTTGATTATGAGTATGTACCCTCATACATATCTAATAAACAAATAAACAAATCAGTTTGATCTGTTATGCAGATAACACTGATATGTAAAATATGTTCAGGAGCTAAAAATGCATTTTCTGTGTGCAAGTTTTCCTTGTAGAATGCACAGTGAATTTATGTGAACTGTATACAGCGCTGAGACTCTTTTATGTAGCCTGTTTCCCTGGCTGATAGCTAAAAGAGGTTAAGCTGAATCTCAGTGGATCAATTAACAGAGGGACCTGTCCTTCAACAGAAGAAGATCTATTTCAGGATTTGCATATCACTGAAAAAAATTACAAAGCTGAGATAAATACAAGCCCGATAATAACTCACTGCAGGCTTGGCTTCATTCCTAGATTTCCTTGGCTGTTTGTCCTAATAAAGTGTCTCCATGGCACTTAGGGCAGGAAGGTTATTAGTAGCTGTCAATCAAAAGAAGGAGTATGCATCGACAGGAGGAGAAAGAGAAGAGAGGTGACATTCATCCTCTTTTCTCACTTATATTGGGTATAAAAGTCATTCAGAGCAAGTGGTTAAAAAGGGACAGGTCCCTCTTCATCCCCCATGGAAAAGAAGAAGAAGGTAAAAAATCCTAACCAACATACCTGCCTTGGTTACCAACAACTTAATAATAGTGTGGAATACATCAGTCACTTCTCTTTAGATTATTAATGCTGGGATGTTTATTAATACCAAGGGATATGAAGGACATATACACAAAGAGCAGGATAAAGACTCCTGACAAAACACTTCATGTTGATGTTTTAGTGTGAAAAAATGATAACTTTAAGCATCTCCAGTTTATGATAAAACTTAGGTGCCATATAGGGAAGTGGTACATTTATTTCATCTTTAAGCTAACATGGTTGTGGCAACAAACACCTTTAAAAAGCTAGTAACAACACAGAATGCACATTTATTCCTTATCTCATTTAAATCAGATACAGTTATCTAACTTTACCAAGTTGAAACTCAGAACTGATCTATACACCAATTAATTAATACTTTAAAGGTCTTTAATTTACTGTACCACTTTCTTAATTAAAGTATATCTGCTGCTAGAGCACATCATCTCTATATATGCATATTTTCATAAGTAACAGAGTCCATAGAGTGCTAATTGATATCCTGGTCTCCAGACAATACTTTACTAAATGAAATGACAATTATAACCAATTAAAATTCACTTTACATACCACTTCACCTATTTTGTATGTATTATGCATGAAGACAGAGAGTACATTGCCTCGCTGCTCAGGATTTGTGTGCGTCTGTGCAACTGATGGACAGCTCGAAGGTATTCCTTTTAGCAAGCTCTTTACCAAGGGTCATTTTTCAGGCTCATCTAAAACCTATACTTTGCTTTTACATAGATACATCAGTTAATAAAAGCTATTAATTGCTTTGTGAGGATTTTATTATTATTATTATTATTTCCTTTGACAAATGTGTGTCAAATTTGCACTTACACCTTCAACTTGCTATGAAAAAAAGGTTTTTAAAATAGCACGGTGCCTAATTAGAAAAGCTAAACTTCTCTCAGACACATTGTATGCAACATATAAATGGCACAGCACTGCACACCTACTGAGGGGAGTGTGGGAGTAACGCAGAGGAATGAAGTCAGTGGGAGATGAGAGTGTTTGGAACAAGCACCTCAAGCTTGAGAGCACACGGCTAAAAAGAGACATTACACATTTCATGCAAGAAGGAGCTGATCCCAGTTTTCCACTGAAAGTCTAGGTTTTGCAACCCACCGCTGCAGAGCAAGGACTGTCTCAGCTGGGGTTGTCACTCTCTGACCTCATTTCATGCCTGTGGTGGGGAGCAGACATTTCTCCACTAGCTGTGGTGGGACCTGCCCATTGATGTGCACCTTCTGCAACAAGGGCAGGTCCCAGTAGCACTTAGATGTAACCTGCTGCACGGGGAGGTCTTGCAGACCTTCCCTCCAGGCAGAGCCTACAGCTTCAGTGCAGCCCCACTTTACCAAACCGATCCTGGAGCAGCACGTGGAACTCACTGCATTGGTGCCACTGCCAGGAAACCCCACTACTTTTGTAAGCAAGGAGTAAATTTACACTTTGGGACTTTCTTAACTAAAACCCACAATTCATATAAAAAGTGGTGAAAAACATCAAAGCTTATAAACTCCACAAGTCTCTTACCTTTCTATTCCCTTTATTCCATGTCTTCTTTTGCACAGATACATTCAGGAGAATCCAGGCTCTCAACAGGCTATCACACTCAGGTGTGATAAGGGGAAAAGCAAAATAAATGGAGACATGGGCCTTAAAAAAGCAAAAAAATTCTAAATAGAGTATGGGAATTTTTCTTGAGGTGGTTTTCAAAAAAACCACAGACCTTAATTTATCTTTCATCTCTCCAGATCAGTCGTGTGAGCCTATAGGGACTTCCCAGGCTGACTTGTGTTATCTCCCTCCATCCAACCAGCTGAGGAAACTTTTACATTTTCATGCAGTGCATACCACCAAGTAAAGAAACCTTTATCCTACCTTTTAAATCTTCCGTGTTCACTCAATGAATCATTCTGAATGCTGGATGAGGTAAAAACCACAGAGCCAGATCACCTCCTCCTGTTATCACAAGCAGAGGAGAAGGCTTAAGGAATGGTGTGGGTCGTTCCCACGTTTTTTTGAAGACGTATGTGACTGCTACCCTGTCAAAGGGATGGGGTTTGTTTTCTGAGGGGGAGGTCATGAAGCCTTTTAAGCGTGTTGTTTTTTCATGTAAAAAGAGGCATTCAACCTGTAACTATCAACTTCAACCACAGATTCCCCGAAAGTGTTGATCTAGGAGCTGTACATCTGGGCTACATTTTCTAAGTCACTCAGGACCAAGACAGAGAAGATTACTTGCTCTTCTCCCTTTTTCTCTGTTCTATTTACCCAATCCACCTCAATCCCCTTCAAATTACTATAACTCCCCATCAATTTTCTCCCATGGCAAATCACCCATGGGAAGCACCTCTAGACTCAGGACCAGTGCAGGAGTGGTGGTGCAGGACTTAGTGAGACATTGCTATCTGATAGCCAGGGCAAATTCATTTGTGGAGAAGGATCCTTCTGGATTCAAGGTCAAGATCTTTGAAGAAGAAACAAAATATGAGAGAAAAAAACTTGCAGCAAAGGGTCTTGGGGCATTGGGACTTTTTTTTTGAGGGGGTGGAAGATTGGGGGTCTTTGTTTACGGGTTTGTTTTTTTGCAGATCTGTTTTATGCTTATCTATGAAATTGCAATAACTGAAATTAGGGTATTGACATTATCTTGAACTACCTACTTTTTCATTACAGGGAAGGCTAAAGTCAACAAAAGTGCAAAATACAACTGCAAGTGCTTTTTGCAAGAACAGTTTTGTGGCAGTAGGACAAATCTAAGTGTATCTGCAATAGGAGGCATTTAAAAGTTGAGGCACATTGTCTTCATACTGAATGGTCGATGAATTCCCTGCCAGTATTTCTTTTCATTCTTGTAAGAGATTAAAATACAGTTACAAGCAATAATTAACAGTTTCTCATTTTAATATATGACACTAATTTACAACAACTCTAACTTACAGTTGTACACAAAGTGGGGGAGATGGGATGTGCATCTACCACTATTTTTATTTAGTATGTTATAAAATGTTCTTACTTTTTTAGATGGACAAAGGATCATTGGTATTTCTGGAAGTTAAAACAAAATATGCAGTTCACTGGAGTCTGAGGGCCTTAGACTGGTATCTCCCTACTGAAACTCTAGTATTCTTATTCCAGCTGGGGAGGCAGCCTATTGACTGCAGGGGCAGCACAGCAAAACTCAGTTTACTTTATCCACTAGTAGGCCCAACTTAGTTATGGTATTTGTAAATAAATTTTTTTTTTCTCTTTAGAACAGAGTTCAAAATTAGGCTTTAGAAAGATTCAGATTATAGATCTGAGTAGTTCAAATATGTTATTCAATATGGAGTAGTGAAATATATGAAAGGTGCATTCAATTCACTGCATTGTGAATGTATGATTTTATGAAAACTGAAAGTGTCTTTGACTTTCTATTCTAAATGGAAGAAAGATATTCACGTAAAAATATATGAACTGTTAAGGGACAGTCAATCTACAACTATTCATGGCAGAATTTTTTTTCTCATCTATTTAAGCATAGTTTAGGGGAAGAACAATTTTTTAAAGTCTGTTTAATGTGATTCACTTGAAGACAGGAATCTTTCATTTAAAGGAGAGAGGAGGGGAAGACAGAAATGACAGCCAAGGGCTCAGGTTCTCATTTTAACATTGGCAATAATGTGAATCATGTTACTGTTTAAGAATTACTTCAGACAGTGGCTTTACACCGATATATTCTCTTTGAAGGCAACTCCTTTATGTTTTGCTATCAAACAATATAAATGTTATAATTTGTTTTGTTAATATTAAATGTAATGTTGATCTAGATTGAAACATTAAATAGGATGAGATTTGTGTTTCCTCATAGAAATAATTTCAAATCTTATTTCTGAATTTCAAGAGTATCTACTTTTTTCAATTTGTTTCACATGAACTATGGTGGACATTTCTCAGATGCAAAAATAATTCCTGTATAACTTTATTTTGCAATTACCAAGATTGATTTTTCATTAAGTGCTTTTTTGTTGTTGGGTTTTTTTATTTTTTCATTTACAAAAGTTGTTTTGTGCAGTAAATGAAGTGCCAACGCAGACAAATGTAACCAACATTAAGCTAGCCAATAGAGTTCAACAAACTGCTCAGGTCATTAATATAATTTGTTTTGGCACTGTTACATTTCCTAGTGCTACTCTGTGTAGTTTGCTGGGCACATCAATTTGTTTTCAGCTATTGTGAAATTGGATATCCTGGCTTTCATCCAAAGCACCCTCTCAATTTGCATATCTTTGTTATCATTTCAGGTTCTCAGAACATACTGTGGACTATCACACCATCTGCACCAAGATCCTCACATCCAAACACAAATTAAAAATGAAACTGTAAAATTTGCAAGGAAACAATACAGACCTTTTATCTCATTCTCCCTCTGTTCATTTTCAAAAGAGAAACTTGCTTGTAGCCAAGCATAGCAAAAAAGGCTTTTATTAATTGGACTGGCATCAAGCATGCATACATAAAATTGTTTATTTTTTCCCTATAAAGGGGTTGCCTGACATAAAAGGGTCTTTGAAGATGACATTCAGATTTTGACATTTGCATGATATTGTATAAATATCAGAGGTAGGAGACTTTTCTGACAAACCAGATGGGTCAAAAAAAGCACTTCCAGAGATAGATATTAGTCTTTTACTTAAAGGATATTAGCTTCTCCTCAAAGCTGTGAATTATTAGACAGCAAAAACAAACATATTTTTCTCAAACCATGGCTTATTTAATTCTTTACAATCCAAGTAAACTGGGCTTGGGGAAAATATAAAATAATGTCATTACTTTTGAGGGGGGTTTTGTAATTCAATTAAGATCACAGAATATAATTGAATCTTGTCTTTTGAGTGTCACAGAGATTAAATCTTATTGCTGAATTTACTGCTTCTTGACAGAGCTAATCTCAATTTTAAGCATGGACTCTGAGTGTTTTTTGAAATACAAAAAGGCATTTTAGGCCTTAATTCATCAATATTGGAATTATGCAGAGAAAGATTTTTCCTTTCAGCTACATTCCTTCATGAGCTTTGATAGAAATCCACAGTTTCTGTTTTTATCAAGGGTGGCAGAGGTGAGTGAGGAAAGAAAAAAATCTGCAAACCTGTAATAATTGTAGAGGCACTGAGTAGGGAGGTTTGCTGACTGTGTACTTCAGCAAAGATTTCAAATGAGGGAAGATGGAACCTCTTCCTTTTGATCATGGGAAGGAATAGCACAAATCTGATTGTATATGTTGACCCTTCTTCATCAACAAAGAATCAGCTACAATCAGCCAGCAGTGCACAGGAACTAGCTGGTTTCATGGAGCAGGTTGGGAGAATGACCTGAGCACTGTCTCTGAGCTTCCTGCTCTTGATGTGTTGCCATGCTGTTCAAAAACTCTACGGTGTGAACCTATAGTGAGAGGAAGAGAAAGGAAACAAGGAAGACAAGAAGGGAAGAGGGAGGAAGGGGGAGAAAGGGAAGAATGGAAATGTGAAGAGAGGAGAGAAAAAGGAAGCAGAAAGCAACCACTTAAACCCCAGCTTCCATTTGACATCTTCAGAGGGTCATCTTGCCCATATATTCTTAAAATTCTCATCTATAGCTCATGACTGACAGCTGAAAAAAACAAGCAGATTCTCAGAAAATAGATCCAATCCTCAGAAATTCCTTTTCTTTCATCATTTCTCCTTTTTCATTGATATAAAATCCTCCTTTGAAATGAATGCATTGCCTTCATTCAGACATTTGACTTGTGGCAAGAGAGGTTCACTTTCAGGTATTTTGTCTTGAAACGTAACAACGTGCTGGTCCAAAGAATAAGTTATAGCTGACCTGTCTTTATGTGCCTTTTTCTTTTCATTCCATCAATCTTACATAACCCTAAACATATGGCTAGGGACTTCTTCCTTCTCTGATGGTCCCCTTTAATTATACAAATCAGTAGTGGCTTTTCTCTTCCTTGCAATTCTAAATTGGTCACTTGTACTTTCCATCTCCCAGTTTTCTGCATCCTTCCTTCAGTCGCTGGCCTTAATCTCAGTGCAATACCTGTTTCTGCACACTCCTTTGGCCTCCAGACCCCTAAAAATTCCAGTCATGCTCCATATAATTCTTCCATTTCCACATTTTATTAGATACACTGCTCCAAATTCACGATAGGTACCTGGATAATCAGTGACTATGGTGAAGCTGTCTCTCAGTTCCTGCACTGATCTATATTCAACATTTGCTTTTGTGTCTGTCTTTCAGGTTGTTCAGATTTTTGCAGAGAAATTAATCCTGTGTTAGGTGGTTGCTTTCAGAAGATGTAAATAACAAAGCAATAATTAGTTCAGAGCTAGATTAATCTGATCAATGATGAGGACTGGTGAGAATTCTACATTCAAATACCATCAGTAATGGCGTGCAATAGCAGTAATACATGTACACTCAAGGAAATAATAAGGACTTTCATTCCCGATGATGAAACTTATTTGTATGTTCAGCTCCTGGGGGCAGAGAAGTAGGGATGGAGCATTTGTGCATTCCTTAGCATTGGATTTTTCAGTCATTCAGAAAGTTTGTGAAAGTAAAAGCATCCCTGATCTTTGAATTAGGTCCATGAAAAGCCAGAGGAAGGTAGGGTCCACCTGAGGCTGTTGAAACATTAGGGTTTAAAGTAGTAGCTGTAAAAGCACAGGCATTGAGTTTTTTCTCCCCAAACTGGGTCCTTTAGAAGCCTAGAGAAGAGGTCAACTTCAGTCCAGCTCTAAGCTGCCAATTACACTCTAATACTTAAGGCATTCTTACTTAACTAGCCAGCAACACAGAAAAGAAGATAGAAAGGAAGTAGCAACACTTACTCCCAGCCTCAGTAAACTGCTACTCATTCGGCATCACTTGACTAGTAGAGATTCCACACAAACCAAAAGCAAGGCTTAATCCTGGGTGCCTGAGCCCATGGGAAGACTAAGAGCTGCACCACAACACCATGAGAGCAGAAAGTTCACCGTCACTCAATACATCTGAAGCACTCCATAATAATGGCTTATCCTAATGAAAACATGAGACTGGTTGGCGTCAGGTCATATTATTTGTCTTGTAAGTACCAGTTGCATGAGGTAAAACAGCCTGGGATTAATTGAAGCACTGCAGAACACTGTTTCAATACACTTTTAGGTGTTTTATTTCTGATTAGAATTCTTTACTGTTGCTCCCTGTTTTCACTTCCTCAACTCCTTCTCTGAAAATACACTCGGTCTTTGATTGTGGCCTGCTACTTTAAATAAACAAATCTTCATTAGAAGGAGGTCAAACCACATGTACTGGACAAATGCCAATTCAGGAAATTACATTCTCCTTACCTAAATAAGCTTTATAGCTTCAACTGTGGGGAAAAAAACTGACAAAATATGTTCTTCACTTCTGGTCAAGAGCTATAACATAGAAGCCGTATATCTAGTCCCAGCTAAGCAAACTGGCTCAAAAGTTGAATCTCATTTATCTATATTCAAAATGTGTGGCTTCTGAATTGTTGTCAGAAGAACTGCAGTGAAGATTTTAGAATAGTGAATATTCAATACAAAAACATAAAAATCCAAAGTTTTTCCAGTTTTGGTTTTTTGCTACAACTTATTCTCTGAGGAATGAGACATATACTTTCTAAGGCCTTCAGTCTAGGAAATTGTAAAAGAGAAGATTTAATCCATCCACTTGATATGAAGAATTTCATAGAACAACATCAAATACAGACTTGAAGTCTGAGATTAAAATGCAGCAAATATCATAGGATATGAAAAAAGCACACATATTCAGACTGAAAACCACTTTCCATTACATGTATTTTTCTGTCTGTTTTTGAAGATATTTCTAGACCATCTATAATACATTGAAGGGAGATTGTCCTATGTTGCTCTACATTTAATGGAACAACTATTGCTCCACAAGAAGCAATCTGCTCAGATTTGATCCAGCTTGCAAGCTGCTAACAATTATTTTTCCCTGAGTAAGTTTTTGTTACTAGAGCTTATTCCTTACAAAGGCCTTGAATTTCTTGGAGTGGTGTCCTGCTATTAAAAAGGACTGTCTGGATAAGATAGAAGCTGAATTGGGATATAGGTCACACTCTGATCATTATTAAAATATTCTCTATTTTCCCCATAACATTCCTTCATCTAAGGGCTGGAAACCAGGGTATCATTAATTTTAGACTTAGTTCTGCTAAAGAAATAGTGCTAGAGATTAAGTAATTTTTAACATCATGATTAATAATCTGTTTTATAAACTCTGTTTTGTACTGCACTGGGAAATTATCCACTATGAATAAAACTAGGCCTTCAATACAATAACCCAAAATCTGAGACAATTGAGACTATCTTCTAAAAAGGAATTGCAAATATAAGCATTTAGATATTTTATCCACAAAATGGATCCATTCATTATTTCAGGATTTTCTCCATCCTTCATAACGGATAAGACACACAACATAAAAATCTACCAACATCATACATACCATTGGTAATGGTTGATGCTGTTGATAATTCATGAGTTGAGAGGCTTGGACATGTTCTGAACCCCTTGAAAACGAATTCCCACATGACAGTATTTTTTTCATTAAAAACATTCTTTAAAAGGCACCAAAACCAAAATGTCAACATAGCTCTTTACATCCCGCTGTCTTTTACCATGTTTTCTTATGCAAAAATCTGATGGCAGAATATGGTACACAGCTGTAAATTTTTCCAGGGAAAGTCTTCCCTCCAAATATTGCATGCCGCAAAGTTTCTCCTATTAGTATTAAAGACAAATTTTAGCTGCTTATAATAGTGAGGGACTGGTCTATAAGTCTGCAAAGTGGCATGCACACCTATGGTGCTATATAAGTACATAAATAATAATTGTAATTAATGTGTCTCAGCTTCCTGATCTGGAAAGGATTAATTAGTTGAGGAGGATTAATTAGATATTGTTAGCACAGTACTTTGAAGATGTAAAGTGCTATATATAAGTGCTAAGTACTACTGCATCGTGATTTTCATGTTCTTTGTGCTATACTTAGTAGATTACAAGTTCCAAGATTTCATTTGCTGGAATATTTGTGAAACTCGATGTGTCTGTCTTAGAGACTCTGAGTCCACATAGTTATGTTTGCATATAGTTTAACACTAAAGCCTTGTGTAAACAGACCTGCTTCAGTTTATAATTGTTGAAACCATCAGGGTCACATTGGCAACAAAATACTTTATAGGCTTCGTGGTTGCAGACATCTGGTATACAGTTTTATACAAATAAATACTACTTTGATGAAACTTGAACTTCTACAGACTAAACAAAATGGTGCTAAAGAGAATTCCCAAGGGGAGGAAAAAGTGCTTTTGAGTTGCACGAGGCTTCAGAGACTCACAGGTGTTTTCCCGATACATACTTGGTCATGTTTCCAGGCCACCTTAATAAAGTGTCCATTTTCTTTTACTTGCATGGCATTTGCTACGTCAAAATGTATGGCAGAAAGACAGTTAATGGACAAGTGAAGAGAGATCTGAAATTCTAGAAGTAAAAGTAGGAAGTTCAGCTAAAAGTTCTGTGAAATATGAATTAGTTTTTGTAGCATTCTGTGAAGAAAGACGACTCTTTTTAATCCTGTTTAACAAATTATGGATAAGGATAGAAGGCCATTATGTGACTTCCTATTTCTTCAAGTTAAATTAAGTCAAGTTAGGTCAGATACACAACTATAAAATCACTGAATGCTTCCTTCTACAGTTGCACACAGTCCCACAAAGCAACACAGTCCCTCTTCTAAAGAATGTATTGAAGCAAGAGAGAACAGAAATAATTTTCACCAAGTCCTATATGTACAACCTAAAACTGGAAACTTGCTATATTTCCCTTATCCTGCTACTTATGTTGATGTGGAAAGACAAAAGAATTTCTGAATGGTTTAATAAGTCAGTGGGAAACAATGATGCCAAAAGGTTTCCTTGGTACTATTGAAGCAGCAGAGAACTAGTAGAACTCTATTCATGCTGTATAGATCACATCAGTGAATGTTAAAGGTAAGGCCAGTGAAAAATAACATTTTACTTCCATTTTCCAGCCTAGAAGTATCATTCATATCTCAAATCAAGGCTATTAATATCCTTTATCAAAGCCTGAGTCCAGCTTCTTAAAGCATAGGTATAATGAGGTGTCTAGTCTCAAATACCTATCGAGAAGCCCTTTGTGACAAATAGGATGATTTTTAAGGCTTTCCATCCCTTGGCCGTACAGGTTGCTATAGACATTTGGTGTAGACCAACTCTGCTGTAACTACTGGATACCCTAGTTGGGTAAAGAATCATTCCATTTTTTCAGTCATCACAACATAATTTTCTCAGTCCTCCTATGCCACAGCCTCTGCTTGAGCTACATCACTTCATGGACAGATTAACTGCTTCTATTAAGAAAGCAGAATGAAGCATGGCTACATTCAAAATATATCAGCAAGTCCCTGTGGTTATCTGTGTAAAATGGTGCAATAAACCAATATATGAGCAATGTACAGTCTGCCTAAATGTGCAAAATGCTGGTCTAGTTGTCACTCGCCACTGCTAGCTGGTGCACTCCCTCTAACTGATTTTTTAATTTATTGTTGTAAATATGCTCCTTAGGGACTGAAAAGGATTCATGGAAAGAATGAAAAAGCAGCTAATTGAAATGTCCAACTCAAGATCACAGTTAACAAAATAGTTATTCCTTCTCTTTCTTGCTCCATCGGACACTGAGAGTACTCTAATTACACAGAATCACACAATCACAGAACTGGTAAGGCTGGAAGAGACCACTGGAGATAATCTAGTCCAGCCTTTCTGCTCAAGCAGGGTCCCCTAGAGCATGTTGCATAGGATTGTGTCCAGACAGCTTTTGAATATCTCCAGCAAAGGAGACTCCAAAACCTCTCTGGTGAACTTGTCCCAGTTATTTCTTGAAGGCTAAAAAAATGTTTGTAGACTTCTCAGTACTATTCCCAGTTATCCATGAAATAAAAGCACCAACAAAGCTTTGATTTTTTTCTAGTAGGAATTACATCTTTTTTTTCATTAAGGATCTGGGCACAGGGAATTGAATTCTTTGGTGTCTGACAGGGTATGCCAAATATATTTTTCTGTGGATGAAATAGAGTAATTGTCTGTATATTTTTTCTGTGTTCATTGAGAACTGAACTCAAACTCTAAGCAGTCTGATGATGTGCAAGGCAACACCTTTTATACCCCTTCTAGTGGGTCATTTTATGTCACTAGCTTTTGGCATACAATAGAAAGTGTGAGGAGACATGTATCATACTATCAATATTTTTATCTTAGAAAAATGTTAAGGGAGTTAAAATGAGACCTTCTCTCAGAAGCATAAATTAGCAAGTTTTTTCTCTTTGACAGGGTTTACCGTGAGTTTAACAGGGTTTGGATATGTCTTTCCTTATTTCTTTTTACCTTACATGGCTTACATGGGCAAGTCTTTTCAGAGGATCTGGATGCTGCAGTTGTTGGCCTTGTGGCTGGGCTTTGGTCGATCTCAGTTGGCCAAGCAATGCAGGACACCAATGAAAGATTCAGTCTGCAAGTAAATTGCATTAAATAATAAATAATAAGTAATTAAATAAAATGGCTCTTTTAAAACTTCCTGTATTGGGGAACATCCCTTTAAATAATTACCTTCTTACAAACATGATTTTATCATGTCTGTTATCTCAACAGTTATTTCACTATTTGATGGCTTGTTTTTATTTTGCTTTAGATAATTTCTAGGCCTCCTTCTGACAATGGAGCAGTATTACAAAAGACACCTCCCCAGTTTAGTTTAGTAGCTTTTCTTCAGCCTCTTTCTGGAGCTTTCCAGTTTCCACCTCAGTTTATTTGGTTTTAATATTTATAGTTCTTTCAACTACTCATGTGTGCTCATCCCTCATACAGCTGTGTTGACATGCTCTTTGCTTTGAAACATCAGTAAGTTAATTAGGGTGATGAAAATACTGTTCAGCCTGGTCTCAGTATGACACACTTAGGTTTCAAAGAGTCATGTGAAAATTATCTTGGCTTTCACTATATGATTATTGTGATTTATTTTGAGTTTTCCCTATTGGCTGATATATTTGTGGGTGGTGATGCAGCTCAGACTAACTTCTTGGGAAGATTTTTAGGTGCACAGAGCCTATTCATGTCCTGGAATTAGATGAAGAACAGGACTCTAAGTAGCATGAAAAAGTTCTCTTTCTACATGGGTATGCTGCTGCATCCTTCATGTAGTCCAGCTCACACTGAAGCCTTCATTGATTGCTAGTCCGTAACTATAATAACAATAATTATCTAATTTGTAAGAGTATCATCTTCTCTTTAAAGATGTGCATAGCTTTTAAGTTCCTATGTGGGCAGTGTTTAAAAATCAGTCATGAAATATGCAAATTCTCAGGACATTTTCTTCAGTATGTTCTGAAGTGAATTTGCAAAGTTGTAAAACTCCATTCTCAAACAAATTCAGGGAAACAATAAAATCCAGCCTTTATTTAAATAGTGCTTGACATTTTCTTTGTCAGCAGATCCTACAGTTGTGGACCAGCTGCCGGCCTGAGGCCAGGGTCAAAGTGAATACTTGTCTAGCATGGGAGAGCGTGGTCACTTCATCAGTGTCAGCTCATAGCAAAATTTGGCTTGTGCAGTGAAGGGGGAAAATAGCTCTCATCATCTCAGACCAGATATTTATGTAGGCCCTTCCTGCAAACAATAGCCACCATGCTCAAGTCATATTTTCAACTTGATTTCCAATCAATTTTGAACCTGTGACAGATATAAACCAAATTTGAAAGATGGATAGGATCAAATGTCAACAAATGTCATGAACATAGGCAGCTGAACAGGAGGAGACCTTATAAATACTACCACTATAAAACAGACTTCAGCATGAATTCAACCTTTATGAAAACGAAACATTCTTTATAGTAGAGCAGTACTGTTGATGTCCTAACTGTCAAACATTTTATTTGGAGATGTACAAAGCACAAATAAATGAGAAAATGGGTTTTCTTTGTACCATGGCATGTGAAATGGCTTTTTACTCCTCCCTTTACAGCAACTGGTCATAACAAAGGTAACCAACTATCCTGTTCTGAGAAAGGCAAATCCCCTGTAAGAGAAACAAATACGGAAGAAGAGAGAGGAGATTGTTTCCTAGGGACATAAAAAAAAAAGATCTTGAATTGAACACTGGATTATGACTGAGATGATCTCCGGGTATTGGGCAAATTCCTTTTATTGGCAGTGCTAAAAAAGGCAGATTGCTATAAATTATCTGCCATCTTCATTCCACACTCAGTATTACATCTACAGCCATCTTGGGAAGACACTTTTCTTTCTGCACTGAGAAACTGAAGAACTGGGACACTATTCAATGGTATCCAAAAAACCACTCAAAACCACTCATCTCCTTTTTGCACCTGAAGTCCTACAAACATTTCCAATATGATGTTTCCAATAGGACCTTTATGACAGTAAGATAACTGAACTTACTGATTATGTTATCATGGTTGAAAAATGCTATGGCATCATCGCAAGCCAACATTTGCTTGCCACTACATGGCCCTTATGGTGAGATCCATCCTCTCCAACCATAGGCCCTAAAGGCCTGTAGTCTGGACTAATCCTCTCTGCTGCCTGTATCATCAGTGCAAAGAGACAGACACTTTGAAAGGTAATTCAATCTCATCACCTTAGGAAGAGACCAGTTTTACTATCTCATAAGTTACCATGCCTATTCACTGAGCAGAAAAAAACAGGCAGACTAGCTTAGATGGACACCTAATTCTTTTGTTGATTATGAAATATGAAGTGTTTTTAATTAAATCAGCAGTGGTCTTGCTATTTTTCTAAGCAGTTCTACAAGCAAAGGTAATTTTGCGCTAAGTGCCCCAGACCCCAGAACACAGAGTGAGTAAGGGGTCTTTCTCTGGAGATAGCCTCTGCTTGTAACCCAGTAGAAGAATAGTCTGAATTTCCCAGTCTTCCCAAAAGGGTAGGAAGGAGGTTCAGAATTAGTTACGCTGTCTTTATAGTGTAGGAAATAGAAACCAGTGCCTTCCCTTTGCCCAGTATGGAAGCCATTCACACTTTTTGTCAGTTCTAATAACATCAGGTTTTCCCAAACACAAACATTTTCTTCAAAAATAATAAGGTCTCAAGAGATAACAAAAGAATATGTTGTTCCTTTTTTACTTTGCCACGTAGGTTCCAGAGTGAGTGTGTGAATTTCAGTGTTTTCTCACACAATAAAATACTGTGTGTGCCCATATCCCCTTAGGATTTAGGACCCTATTTCAAATTGCTAAATTGCCCCAGAAGGTGATACCACATACAGAAACTTTAATTCTTTTTATAATGAAGAAAGGGAACTAGTGTATTTAATTTTGGAATCATATTTTAGTGAGAGCAACAAGGTTTCTATTGACCTAGTAGATTCTTGTCATATCTAATTTACTGATCCAGAGTTTTGTAAAAGCAAACATATATAAATGTATAAGCTTCATCTATAATTGGGAAGCATAGATAAAAATAATTTGACATTGAAATTTACACTTAAGAAGTAGTGCACTTCATTGCAATCAATTTTTCATTATGTTGTTGAGATCAATAGCTACAAATAAGATATAAAAACTGTATTATTGATGTGGCACATGTCAGTATAAAATGCGCAATTTTCTGTAGCATTTCAGTGGGGGAAAATTGTATTATACCATTTCCAACATTATACATATTGGTCTGTAGAGAATGCTTATTAAAATCAATGTACAGTAAACTACACTCAGGGATATTTTACAAAATAGAAAAAGGTCAGAGAATTTATGAAGGTTTCAAAAAAGACAAAATCACCTTGGTGTGTAAGTATTGTTCTAAAGGCCTCTTTGGTAAGGGGACCAGCCAACTTGTAGGATTAGGAAAGGAACGCATGGTCTTTGATTTCTTGGCCAGAGTACCAGCCTAGACTAAGCTGCTGGGGATTCAGGCTGTACTTGAGGGTACTACTTTTGCCTGAAGACAGTGACTCAGATCAGACAGAGCATGATAAACTGCTGCCTCTGAATACCAAGAGGCATTGGTGAAACAGTGCAGCAGTATGCTCACTCACCTCAGACTGCAGCCCTGCTTTCACTCTTGGGCTAAAATGAGGGTCTGGAAAACGGTCTAGAGCTACAATGGTAAAGTGCATGTGATAGGGGAGTGCTGACTCAGCTCAGGACAGGTAATAGTCGTGGAACAACCCACATGAAATCACAGTCAAGGACAGACAGAACACCTACTGCCTATGGCTCTCTTTAATCTAAACCTTAATCCATTTGTTTTGGAGAATGAAAAGAACTTTGGAAAAAGTTGGTGATTCTTTTCGAGTAAGATGGTTATGGAAGAGGGGTTGGGAAATTCAGAATTATTATTGATAGATGAACCATAGAGGTTTTGAAAGGTAAGGTATAGAAGGAATAATAAAATACATAGAAGAACATTTGACTGCAGATAAAATTATGAAGAATCATTTCAGTGTAGGCAAATCATGTAAAGAACACAACTTTCATATGTACCTGGTTTCCAGTGAAATATTATTTAGGATTAAAATGTTTTGGAGAAGCAGTTATGTTCAGCTTTGTTATTTCTTTCCTGTCTTTCCCCTCTCTCAGTCATATTCCAGAGTACACAACAAATATTATCCTGAACAATTAATGAACAGCTTCAGCATTCACTGAATCAACAAATTTAGTAGTAAATAAGTAGACTGCTTTTCTCTGGCAGTTCACCATGTTATAACCATAATTGTGTTGACTTAACTGATATACTACTCGATGACATTGTAAATACAGTTTTGTTTCTTTTTCTAATAGACTGTTTTCTATAGATGTTGGAAAGATACTATAAAATGGAGCAATTGAGGTAAAAAAGAAATTCTGTTAAAAATGGATCATTCTGTTAGAACTCATACCTCATTTCCCCAACACATTCCCCAAGTGCAGATAAATTAATCACAAGATGCATGGGTTAAGACAACAGTTCTTTGTGGAGATGAAGATGCTATGATTTACGAAGATGTTGTCCATATGTCTATTTCCTTCCACTTCTAGTTCCTTGTGTCTGATACCGAATATCTCTCTTGCTTTCAATTCAGTGCCAATAAAGTGAAAGGACTAATTATTTGGTTGATTAGTATGAAGTCTTCTGTGCTGCCGTCAAAATTGAGTGCTACATGTCCTGTGAACCTTGCAGTTCATTATTTCTATAGAATTAACTGCATCTTCTTGTGAAATTCTGGTATAAAATGAGGCTGAACTGTTCAATAACAACACACTCTAGTAACCATTAAAAAAGCGTACCTCAGGTCAATTTGAGCAATAGTTGGGCCCCAGTTTAGGCTTAAAGGAAAGCCTGAAAGAGATGGCATACAATACGAGGCCCTATTAATAAAATTGCTACAAATTTTTTTAGAAATGTCACTGTAATGACCAATTTAGATAAGCTGGATAAATGTTTGTTAGACATTACAGAGTCATCATTATGATAACAGTGGTAAGCAGCATCATTTTAATGCACTTGAAAATGCTGTCTTGTACATTGATTGAGAAACTAACAAGAACATTTGAAACAAAGCACAGATCGCCATCACAGTGATTTTCATTAAAAGTGCGATGATTTGTTTAGATGTGCCACTGTGAATGTTAAAAAGCACTCAGAACCTTTGAACATAAACTTTACTATCATTTTGCAATAGCTTTACCTGCTAAAGGGGTACAATTTTTAAATGCTCATCCTACACACAACATGAGAACTGAATGCTCAACTACCTCCTATCCATCCCTGCCTACTTGCAAGGGTTAGTTGGAGTCCCTTCCTTCTTCCAGGGTTCAATCTTCTATATCCCGTTTTCACGACACCTCTCCTTTTAAATTTCTTTATTGTCTTCTCATGCATCTTTTTGCCAAAGATTTTGGATTGTTTGTTCTCTCTCAAATCCATTGCTTCCAATCATTTTCCATGCTTTCTTTCCCCTACTATTTGCCGCTGTCATTTCTTGGTGGTTTGCGGTGTTTATTCTTAACGTTAAGAACACCAAGTCTAGAAAAATAAGGAACTCCACATGCATGATTAGATGTGGGCATGGCATTACCATAGTTCCAAAGGTTAAAATGCATAGTTGAAAACTGTGGGATCACAAGAGTCAATGGGAACTTTGCCATAGTTTTCAATAAGGCTGATTTCACTTGGTATGATAACCATTTTGACTTCAGTCAAGATCCTTGAAGTCTAGATCACAAATATATCTTTTTCTGTCGTACCATATGCTAAACATCTGAATAACTCAGCATAATTAGACTTATGAAGTAGGAGCTTAACCTAAGGTTCCACCTCTTATACCTTTCAGGATACTTTCTTAATGACCTCTGACAGAAGACATACATGAAAATGTTTCCAAGTAACAGTTAATCAGATAAGTGTATCATTATTTTACTTAAGACAAGGAGGTGACTTTTTGTACTTAGCCGGGTACTCATTACACATTGTTTTGTCTTTTAAGATAATTGGATCTGAATTTTTCTGCATTTCTTGGAAGTGTCTTGAGAAGTTTTCTTTACCTACATAAATTTAGGTTTCTTATAGAGAGATGACCTTACTGTCAGGATTCAAATGCATAAAGCACCAAGTCTCATGGAAAAGCCTTTAAAGAGATAATATTTTGTTTCCTTTCAGTTCTAGAAGTCTCTTCATATTCAAATATTTCCAAAAAATTATACAAGATAATAATATTGAGATTAGCTGCAAACCCCAAATTATCATTTTCTGTAAAGCCACTTTTTTAGCTCATTTCTCTTTTGTTACCACAAGATATTTGAAAAAATTCATTTGCTGCAGTCAAAACTAAATGTTTTACAATTCCAATTTTTGAGGGAATTCCAAGAAACTTCTCTTTCAAGATAAGACTAAAGGGAAGGAGAGGTGCTGGATAGGAATCATGATGTATAAGTAAATCTACATAAAGACTCAGTGCTTGCTGAATATTTTCCTTTCCTCAGAGTCAACATCTTTTGTCATAATCATGACAAACTTATGAACCATTGCAGATGACTTTGAATTTTGACTGATGATTTTTCAGTGCCTGCATGTACATAAAAGCTCTACCAGATCTGCCTAGCAATAAAAGCACAAAGTCATGATTATGTTTAATATACATCACACTACCTGGATAATACAATTGCAAATTCTAATACCCATAGGATATCACATATTTTTCACTAAGTCCTTATTCACAATGTGTAACAAGAATTTCCTTCATTAAATGGATGCACCCCCTTTGTGGAACTTCTAGACTTACTTTTTCAGAAAGACTCTCTTCTGTTGGAGACAAAGGGAAAAAAAGGGAAAAAAATTCTTTTTCTTTGAAAATATGGGATTAATAATACAAAAATAATACAAAGTGACATTCAGATATAAGAAATAAAATTGGAGGTGTTTACAGTAGAGCCAAGTTCCATGAAAATGTGTATTTCATTGCAATAGAAGAAAACTAGCAAACAGAGTGGAATTTTTTATTCACAAGTAGATCACACAGTCTTTAAAAAAGTTACGTGTTAAAACCATATTTTTAAAATGTCAATGACTTATTTTCCTTTGCCAGTTTGACATGATTAGTTATAATGCATTTGCAGATTGCCACTGAATGGCAGAAATCTGCTGACCCTTGGGGTAAACAGAACAGCCATTACTCTAAGATGTAATGATCCAAACCATAACTAGTTTATTCTGCGATTTCTACTAGAGCAGACTCTGTGTATTTCGTTCCTTCTCAGCACACTAAAACTGCACCTGTTTAATTAATGCTATTGAATTGGATGACATTTCACTGTTTAACACTCTATTCTACTTAGTAGAGAGTCTGCATGAGACATTCAGAGCCCTTTCAAGCCAGACTGACAATTGTTGTTCTGGACTTGATCAAAGGATGGTCACGCAGAGGAGCTCCATCAATTTCACTGAGATAGCTTTTAGCCAACATAAGTCTAACATTATCACTCTTATGACTATACAAAATATAAATATACATGTATCTTACTCCTCCCTTGCTTTCCTTCTGCCTTATATGGGTATGCTTCAGGCTGACTGAAAAACACCTATGCAGAGGAACAGAGGTCATGTCCCATTTCATGATTTCAAAAGTCTTCCTGTTCATTCCTCCCCAAAACTAGGGGAGATCATCTTCTCTTTGCACTTCATTCTGATCTTTACTTCCCTGGAGTAAAACAAGAGTAATGCTATTAAAGCAAATGGAATTCAGTTAAAAGCTCACTTTATTTCAAATCTTTGGGACTTCATCAAGCTATGCCTGCCCCTTCATGTCAGGAGTTGAGAGCAAATGTTTAATTCTACCATAACTCCTTTCTGACTATCAGAAACAATTTCAAGTCTCGAGCTCAAGAGGAGGGCTAATTTGATCTCCAGTACTGTACTTCTCTTGGTCATTTTAGTGTTTCTCTGGACAACATGGGAGAGACAGTCTATTTTATGACTGTAAGAAAATCCAGGCTGCAGGATCTGTGCCATGGTGTGAACACAGGGAGATTCATGCCAATGCATAGCAAGTGTAAATCCATTCCATTAAGCGGAAACATTCTGTTCAGCAGAAAAGGGCTTGTGGGCAAAAGCTTTACATCTCAGGACTTCTGCTCTATATTTGTTAACCACAGCCTAAGACTGGTCCCAAAATTCAACTTTAAGTACTAGGCACCAAACACTGTTTTTGTTTACACCAGTGTAAATGTGGGCACTTTGGTGGTCTCAGCTGCGTCACATAAGAATCAGTGCTGCAGTAAAGTGGAACAGTACTTACCAGAATGGAGCAACTTCCCCTAACATTTCAGCAGCAACTGCTTTAAAAATCACATGTAGAGTTATACTAGTCTAAAGCCACAGAAGGAAAAGCATAATCATCCCCTTATTGCTCATAATAATTTTCAAATGCATTCCTAAACTTTGTGTAGGGTCTCTCAATGCCAGTATAGCTTGTCAACAACATTTTGGGACATATGTGACAACAAATGTTTAAACAGGTCTTTCCATTCAACAGAGGCATTAAAAAACAGTATGTCCTTTCAAAAATTCTCTCCTGTACTTTAAATCCAAGAATCTTAATTTTCCTTTCAAAGCAGGGTAAATCAGAACAACTCAGCTGATATCAAAGAAGTTATGTTGGGGGGTAAATCTCGCATAATCTACCAAACAAGTCAAATTCAGAGCATCTATGTACACTTTCCCATGTATTCTGTATTATTACTTGATATGTCTGTTAGAAAGAAAATGAAAGTCTGTATAAACCCCAAGACAGAGTACATCCTCAGCTTCAAAATGCGTTTCAAAAAGATATTTAACCTTTTTGTTTTGGAAAGCAATTAAAATATCTGGTGGGATATTTATGACTCAATTAAACATTTAAAATATTGAAAAAGCTTAGCAATTATATCTTTGGTTTAAACACTAAATATGGCTATGTCAGAAAATACCTGCAGTCTCTATAGATTCCTGACAGGATTTGTTTTTCACTTTTGCTGAAAAAGCTATTCTTTGTAAAATATTCCCACACATGCCTAAGTTTATTTCTCAAAGCAATACCACAAAGGATATGACCTCTTTACTCCTAGTAACCTTTCATGGTGCTGAATTGACTTGGACATTGGTGCCAGTCAACACAGCTTGATTTGCTATGGTAAGAATAAGATTATATCTAACAGACTATGTCATTTCCAGGTTCAATAGGCACAGATTTAAAACTAGTCCTCTCTTTGACCCTCTGGATTCTCTTGAACTATTGCACCTTCTTTGACAATGTTTGTGAATGAATGAATTCATGACGACTCAAGGTTATTTTAATGATAATAGCAATGCGCTCACAAAGGAAAAAGGAAAAGGCTAGTAGTACTGGAACTAGTGCTTCTTCACCACAGCCGACTTCCTTTTTGACAGACTGACTGTGGAGTGAATTCCTGTTTATGGTCAAAGGCTGAAAGCTGTTGTGTGTCTGCAGCAGCGCCGCTGCTACTGATCTGTGAACATGACATGCCTGATAATATTGCATTGCCATGGCAACAACAAACACGGGGCAAAATTCTATTAGCTGGAGTGACTCACTGAGTCAAACAGATAATGTGATGGGCCTGGCCAACTGCCCAACAAAGGCTTATGTGAAAGTTGTGATGAATTAACTTTGCCTTGTTATGTCTGTTTTTTGTATAAATTCTCTTCTCGTTACTTATTAAGTCCTCATATTTCTGGTGGTTGCTCAAAATATATATATCACAGGGAAATACTTCAGCAGCAATTAGCCAGTCTGATGCCTAATATAGGGCTTACGCTGCTTTGTTTAAGAGATGCTTTTTCCTTTTCTTCCTTTTTCTTAATTTCTCTGCAGGTGATTTATGTGGAAAGACAAACGCATTGTTTCTCAAAAAAACCCAAAACTAACAGTCCCCTCCAAACTATTTGACAGTGTCTGAGAGGTGGGTGTGGCTTGGCACAGTTCAGCATTTGCTTATATATTCGTGCAAGCTCCTCTTTTAAATAGATGTTCCATAGTGCTGCTCTTTAGTCTGTACAAACAAGTAAAAATCCTGTACCAGGCATCATCAGGACCTCACCTACAGTACTTTAGATCGCTACTACCTGAAATGAGGGGTGCCAGGAAACATTCACATTCATGACTGTAAAAGTCAAAAGCAATACCTCTGACTCACAATCATTTCAGAGGAAAAATTAATAATCAGCAGTAATCCAAGTATCTGCCTATGGACATTCACTATCACTTCCAATGTTCATCTATCCAAGCCAATAGAGTCAAGATATAGCTGCAAGTCACCAAAAAGGAAGCTTTAACCAGAAAATGAGTGACTGGCCTTGCCTTCTAATCACATTCCCATCACAACCCTTTCTGCAGAGAAGTTCCCATATGAAAGGGCAAAAGGTCAAAGCAGACCCTAAGGTCACAAAGTAAAGAAAATCAATATATGAGACCAGAAGACAGCAGGGGGCACTAAGTACTTGCAGCCCTTCACTCCTGGAAGGGAAATCCCAAATAAAAGACTCAAAAATGTGGAACTTCAGTGCTTCAGCACCAGGTCTGAGCATGAGAGCTTGCAGTTGTGGTATATATGGAGTAGGATACTAACCCAAACAAAAAATGTCCACTAAAACTAAGAATACATTAGTTTTCATGTTCAAGGCCCATGTTTTCCTCTCCTGGGGGGCAAAAAAAAATCCTGCAGAAAAAGAACAAAAGAGAAGAAAAGCAATAGTCTTTAAATCCTGAGTTTGGTGCATTTAGGGTTTGGGGCAATCTCACATCACTTTTATAACACATGTAAATCACAAATACACCATCAAATCAGAATATAAAAGTTCCAACACCTGAAGGACATGGAAGATAATATTTTTGCCCAAATTCTCATTCTCTCTCTTTTTGTTCTGCATCATAGAGATCATGTACTAGGTCACACTGACAGGGTTCTCGTGAGGCACAATCAAGGATGCCACAAAGCTTCTCATGCAGAGAGACTCACAAGATCATACAGAGAGCTGTGAGAAAATTAATGCAGACGTGGTTACAGTTACACCTATCATGAGCTTTCTGGAATCTAGCCTGGTCTGCTGGCTTATCCATTTTGTGCTTCTCCCTGCTTCTCGACAAGAGGAGAGTGTTTTGCAAGGTGAAAAACAGCTTTGCTTTATTGACACAATGGTTAGATCTACACAGTCAAGGTTACATTCAGTATACAGATAGTATGATATTTTCTGGTTTTAGGCTACAAAAGGGTCTGAATTTTACCTGTGGGACTCTTAGCTGAAGTTCTCAGCTTTAGTTGTCACTGTCTCCTGATCTATTTGGGAATTTTAAGGCAAAACCCAAAGAGACTACATCATTTTTTCATCATCTTTACCAGAGACTCTTGGCACCAAGGGCATTATTGCTTGACCTAGAACCTGCCTTCAAGAAAAAATATTCAATGTTGATTTAAAAACTTTGCTTGATAGAAAGTGCATGACTACCCTAAGCAAGCTTTTTAATTACTCTCAAAATGAGCACTCCTCAGTACTCTAAAGTTCCTTCTATAACAGTGCCCCTCCTAAAGCAGTGCAATTTAAAATAGCCATTTTATCTGACCTGTTGAATAATTTGCTTGAAAGTGTCCTTTCTGCCTTTTGGCTCAGAGTCTGAGAAATACATCACAGTTATTTCACAAACATAGATTACATTAAATTATAACTACTTTTTCTTATAAAAACAACTCTATAGCTTCAACTTCACTCCAAGCTGTTAGATAATGATCTTATCTTGGTCACAAACGTGCTGAAATAAAATAGTCAGAGAAGAGTTTTTGAACTGCTCCTTCTTCCTCTAGGCTGAGAGGCATGAAAAGGAAAGTTGCAGCAATTCTAATAGGGAGTCTCTCCCTTCTATCCCCACCTTCAGACTCACCAGGGAATTTACAAGGCATCCTAAAAATATGTCTTCCTGGGTTAAAAGCGCCCCAGCAGAGGTAAGTTAATAACTGAGACCTTGATCATTCTATTCAGAGACCTACAATGGCATCAGGCAGGGTTCTGAACTGTGGTAGGGTTTTCCTAAATATAATTAATACACTTTTCACACGTTTTAAATGTTGGTTTAGTTAGTCCCTTATTTTGCTTAGTCCTTCATTCACAGAAGCTACAGCTCTACTGCAACAAGAGGCTAAGTGCTCAGTGCTTTTGGCAGATCCCATTAATTAACTGTGGAGACTGTTTTTAATCCAGAATTCTCTGCCTGCCTCTGCTGCCATCCTGGTCCTGCTCTTGTGAAAGCATTGCCGACATTTAATTAAGTTGATACAGCAAAGACAGCTTCCATTGCTCTCCTAGGAAGCTACAGCTCCCAGACAGTAGTTTGGTTATTTGGATGGAAAACCTATTTGGTTACCTTAGTTAGATTAGCTATTGAGTATATTTAAAGGTACCTTTTTTCCTCTAAAAAATATAGTCGTAATTTTAAAACAACAAACAAGCAAACAGACTTTTTAAAAAATTTGAGCTATTTCCCTTTAAAAATAATCACCTAATGAAAACAAACCCATAGCCATATGGAGGGGTTTTCAGCCACTGGGAGCTGGCAGAAGGGGGTTTTACCGCTCGCGTGCCAACACAAAGAAGCCCGGAGGTCAACGCTGAAACCCCTCTGGAAGTGCCCAACACACAATGAAAAGGGGCAGAGCTCATCACCCCAAAAGGGGCTGGATCTTCCCGTTGCTCTTCAGCAGGCACGCAGGCAAAGAAATAAAGAGAGGGGACTCTCCGTATGTGTTCCACGCAGGTTTATTCCCGCGAAAACACAGGGATGAAAAGGCCAATTGGTGAGAGGGTCCAGGGATCTTATACTGCATACAGAATAGGTGGGGAAAGGGATCTCAGCCAATGGGATAGAGACAAGCAGGTGGGATTGACAGGAAGGGAACCAATGGGACCAACACATAGGAGGGACTCAGGGAAGGATCCAATGGGGCGTCGAGGAACAAGGAACTTTCTAGAACTAATACATATTAAAGAAGGAAAATGAATATACATAACTTCATGCATAAAACAGGAAGACAAAATATTAAGCAATCAGGGGAAAACATGCAAAAGACAAATCAAGGGAATTATGGGTTCTCACCATGACTGTTACATGCTAAAGTTGGGTTGCTGACCACCACAGCTGCTTGTCTGAGTTCTCCTCATGACAAAGAGTAGCTGCAGCCAGTTGCACCACTACAGCCATAGTACCAGACTCTTTTCTAATCTGTACATGATTGTCAGATTTCAGGGTATAAGAGGAAAGTAGATGCAGGTTCCCTGCCTTGACCAGATTTAACCAGAGAGAATGCTGTTACAAAATCACCACCACGCCTCTTTTCATTGTTGAAATGAGCAAATTTCAATCTCCTGCATCTACACAGTGAATTTAGGGTTTCTCCTTTCCAAAACCAGACTAGGAACAAGCTGGGTTGTTTTTCTTTATTATGACTGTTTTGTTGTTGTTGTCATTTTTCATGTAGTTATTAGTTATTCAAACCTGCTGAATGTGAATTAGCTTCAGCCTTGAGCTCTTTTTGTTGTCTATTGTCATTTGGGTCGACTTAGAGAAGGCAGCTGGGATTGACTTTAGGAAAGGTAACAAAATGTGTCATGACACTCCTCCACAGAAAAGTTTGGTTTTTGCAGGAATAAGGTCACAGTGCATCATACCTGGAAGGACTGGAGCAGTTTTTTGACATATATTTTGTTTTGTGAGGTATTCATGGTAAGGGGAGAGAGGTAAAGTTGCAAATGTATCCCTTTTTTTCTCACATGATTGGAGATACTTCTTTGTTGAAGTGCACTTATGTATAAGCAGGATGGATTGCAAAGTTACTATCAAACAAAGCTGTAAGATACACAACTAAGCAGAATGGAATCATGGAATCATAGATTTAGAAAATAATTTAGGTTGGAAAAGACTCTAAGACCTCAAGTACAACTGTTAACCCACCACGAAGCCACATTCCCTAAGCACCTCAGCTACTGGTCTAATGAAGACCTTAAAAGGTCCAGGCATGGTGACTCCACCACTTCCCTGGGAAGCCTGTTCCAGTGTTTGACAACCCTTTCAATGAAGATATGATTTCTAATACCCAATCTAAACCTCCCCTGATAAAACTTGAGGAAGAAGGGGGAGAGCATGCCTTCCTTAGAGATCCTTTTCCAAGTATTTCACTAGACTTGTGATGCCAGGAAAAGGAGCAGCAACTGCCACTCTTGCTGATGGTGTTGTCACTGCATTGTCCAGTATCACCTGGGGATGCTCCAGCAAATTAATGTTTCCTGAAACAAAGCTGCAGTGACCAAGTGCTGGTTCAGATCTTGGTCCAGTTGTGGAGAAGCAGTATCACCCTCTCCATTTATTCACCATGGACGAGTCACTCTGCCTGGCTGCTTCTTTCAGCCATGGTTAGTACGTGCTAAGCTGAGCGCCTGCCATCTCCATGTGTGGCTGCATTTCGCCATGTGCTGCCAACACACCCAGGGGTGAAGGAAGCCAGAAGGTCAGCTCTGAATAACAGCCTCAAAGAGTTTAAATAAGCTAACTGACTTCAAATCTTTAGTGAGTATTTACCCCAATTTCAGTTGAAACACCCTCATTTTTACATCTCAAATGGCTTTTTGTCTGTTTTTATAATTTTTCATCTTTGCTCTTGGAATCTAAATCAGATAGAAGAAGGCTCACAAAAAGAGATGAAAAAAGCTGTACTTCAATTGTCCAACCACACAAAAAATTACAGGAAATGAAATTTTCTTCTACAAAGTTTGCTGTCTTGCCTGAGTAGGAATGTTAAGGCAGTTTTGGAATAAGGTTCTGAATGCCTGAAACTTATCTGAACTCAATGTGAATGCTAAACTTCATTCAGTTTGCCCATCAGTAGGTAAGAAGGATCTAATACAAAGCATAATTAAGAAACAAAAAGTTTCTGTTAATCAGTTTGCCTTCCCCTCATCCCAGGTTACATTTTCCCAAGCTGTTAATTAAGCTCTGCTAAAGTTACTAATCTTGAACTTTCGGTACTAGGGAAGCATAAGGTTATTGCTCATGGTTTTTCCTGTATACTCTCTGAATACACTCAGACAAGTTCATTCCTTCTGATCATTTTCTGCTTCTTGTTTGGATGCACACACATCACTGGAAATTAATTACGCTGGAAAATAGCAAAGTATTGGGCTGACATACCTTGGTTTGGTATGTTATATGGGATGTCAACAAATCAGATTTACATGCAGCAAAACATGCCTGGAGCAATATTTTAATATACTTCTTTTTTCTAAATTTCACAAATTGTATGTTTTCCATTTTTTAATTAATAAATTATCAGGGATGCTTATGAAAGTCAGAGAGTAATAGCATTGCCTAAAACTAGACACAGTGTTGATTAGACAGAGCTCCTATTTCTCATGCAAGTCTGTCAGACAAGGTACCTGTTCTGAAGGAGCCTGCCCTCATTAACCCATTTAGAAGTTGTGCTGGGGCACACACACAGCAGAGCCAAACTGCTATAGATTATGCAACCCTGCAGGGTATTTTAAACAGCTGGTGTGGGGCAGAAACTGTCCCTCTTCCTTAGGATCCTTATTTGTGCCTGAGACTTCTAGGTGACACCAGAGCAAGATCAACAAAATGACTGCCTAAAAAGCATTTGAAGTTGTATAATTTAAGCTGTGTTCTGACCCAATTCTCAGCGATAAGGTGTTATCACACTAAACCCCTGTGCCAGCCCAATTTCAGAAAATTCTCATCTTTATTTTTAGCTTAAATATAGTTAGAAAGATGAAGTTATTTTAAATTAAATACATTTGAAATATATAAATAGAGCAAAGAAGGCGCTGCACCAAGAATAACTTTACCATACTTGCAAAGTTACATTTTAATTTTAATGAAAAAATAACATTACATAGATAGTAACATTTGCCTGTTGGGAGATGAGAACGGTATAACCACAACGTTGTATTATTCAGTGGTAGTAAAGGGAGATTTCATCCTTAGCTGTCTAGTGTGATGTTTATTCTGACATCTTCAACAAATAAGAGAGGCCACTGTAGAAGATCGTGAGATGTTTACAGATGCAGTAGTCTGAAAAGTCGAGTCACTGCCATCTGTCCAATGCTAGACTTTCTTTTTGACACAAAAGATCATGAAGAGGACTCAGTATTATACCTAGACAAGAAATAAGGCAGTGGTGCAATTTTTCATGTTCCCAGGAAATCATGCTACAGAGATTAAAGAAATTCATCCAGTGTGGTACTAAACTCTCTAATCCAATGTAGTAAAACCACCTTTAAGTTACAAAGTGACCAAAATTTGTACCAATTATATACCTTTTTTTTTTTTTTTTTTTTTTTTTTGACCTTAAGGGAACCTGATTTTCATAAAAGATTGAACAATTCATTTTGGAATAACTGAAACTAAATAGGTCGTTTGTCTTAGAATGAGTTAATGGAATAGGTTTGAAGGTCAGTAGGGGTGTTCTGGTTTCTACCTGTTTTAGCAGAAGACTCAGCAGTGGTAGGTGACAGGAGGATCATTGCATGGAAAATAAACATTAAAATCAGAAAAATATTCCATTAATTAGAAACATGGAAACTATGCAAGCATTTTGCATAAAAGGGATCTGAAAAAGTGGACCTACATGGTGTTTTTGCCTGACAAGCACAATTTAATTTTTGTAGTAGTAACAGTATTAATTATGTATCCAGCTACACTGAGAAAAATATTTTTATATAGTGTACAAAAGTTGGTTTATCTTAAAAATAAACAGAATGGAAATTTTGATCAAGATGTTGGATACATTAATTCAAGATGTCTCTTGTAACAGCTGATGATATTTTATGTACCTACTCATAAAAATGTTACAGATATCTAAAAAATAAATATATTAAATACAAGTAGAATTTATTATGGAAGGTAATTTTAAATATTTGATGATATAATTAAGGATTGTTAATGTTCTTTATTTTCAGATTAAAAATTCATAGGGATTTTCATCCTTTTCATCTTTATTAGACAATGTGTTAGTCATAATTATTTGTTTCATATATTATAAACATTTCATGAATAAAAACTATTTAAAATAATAATAAAAAACATTTTCCTTTAATTGTAATGACTGCAGTGTATGATATTATATTGTATGCAGTTACAATGCACATTCAGCAATTATTTCTCCTGCATTTTCTTTACTTGAGAAAGACAGACAGAGGCTTTCCATTTTTTAAAAGCTAATATTTACCAAAAAGCTAAATGTTACTTAATTTTCTCAAAGTGAAAAAGGAAAGGAGTTCATGTTGAGTTCTTTGAATTTATATTTGGAAAAAAATCTGGTTTTCCCGGGGGTAATTTTACTTCTGTAGTATCAAGGTACTTTGGAAAAGCACTCCAAGAGCACCTAGAAAGGGTTACTTGAGGAAATAATCTTCTACTCAAGGAACATGGTGATTGAGAGGGCCCTTGCTGCCCAGATGAGCCTTTGCTGTTCAAGGCTATAGATGGCATCAATTCCATTTGCATCCTAGAATCTGTAGGGAGATGACTAGGAGCAATTTGGTTAGGCTGAAGAGAAAGCATGTCTGAAAAAAAGGCAGTGTTCTGCCATGTCCAGACCATCCTAGTATTGGATTTTCTGCCAGTGACATAAATTAATGCAAACCGGGGGCTGGGGGCAGGAGGTGACCTGCCTATGTCCTCCCTTCCCACTGAACTGCAGTTGAAAAATTTAAAATGCACAGTGAGGTACCTTGTATCCCTAATTTTTCTCATTCTTTTTAAAGACATAAATTTTATGTTGTATTTATTTGAATTATATAAAATTAATTTATTCTGTTATGATTAAAAGCTACAACACACATATTCTCTAAGTTGAACACTGCCACACTCGGGTAAGAGCTGAAAGGCAGAAAAATTCTTTCTGTTCTTCATAAAAATTCCTAAAGGTTTTCCTCTCTTCCCCAAACAGTGTATCAGCCTCTCCTGTTTCTCATTTGACGTCTATCTTAATTTAATTTTTTTTTTATATATACTAAAGATTCCTTGGGAGCTCTGAAGGCAGTCCTGCCATGCTTAATCTGGTAGCTCTGGTAAACGTTTAGGCAAAAACAATGGAAGAGCCTGCATCATCATGAAAATTAGCTATTAGTTATAAGCTTTCACAGTTTATAACAAAAAAGGAGGCATTTTCCTCCTTGGATGACCCTAGAAGAAGCTGTACTTGAAGGACAATCACACTGACACAAACAGGAGGAGGTTGAATGAACCTTTCTTTCAGTCCCATGTTAGTGTATAGAAAAGGGAGGCAAAAGGGCTGTGGGCTTCCTTCCAGAGACATTGTAGCAAGTCTGCAATGAATGGGAACTTTGGAAGCAACTTTCAAGGCAATATCTAGTTGGGGTAAATATCTCCAAGGAAAGCAAAGCAGGAATAAGAGTTAAAGCAAGGGGAGAAAACAAAACAGTATAGGACAACATATGAACTTTAATTACAAAGTCACTTTTAAAAAGACTTTTCTTGCTTTTTTGACTTTTTTTCCCTTTGGGTCTTTCTATTATTTTTCATTCATATTTTCACTTTTGGACTTTGTGTCAATGAAAGAAAGGTAAGGATAGGAAATTGAAAAAGACAAAAGTACATAAGAAATAAGAAAAGAGGGAGGAGGAATAGAACATGGTTTTGTTGTTCATAAAAGCAGAAAAATCAAA
This sequence comes from Aphelocoma coerulescens, assembly GCF_041296385.1. NCBI lineage: Eukaryota > Metazoa > Chordata > Aves > Passeriformes > Corvidae > Aphelocoma > Aphelocoma coerulescens. The sequence goes on from NC_091013.1 coordinate 29,807,035, forward strand.
AATAATATTTAACATTTTCAAGTAAAATTATAGCAATCTTTTTGAACTTTTCTTCTCAAAAGAATTTCACCAATTGAAAAAAAATTTTTTCTCCATGATTAGAAACAGAGCCCTTTTAGATTTTTCTTGTTATAGCAGAAAGGCCATGGCCTCAACTATAAAAATATTCCTTCTAAATCTTTCAGTCTCCCTTCTTTGCCAAAATCAAAGCTCAAGCATGATATTCTCAGAACTTTGTTTGATTTGAGCAGTGCACATGTATTCTTCACTGACTTTGGACAAGTCATTTTGGATAGGCGTCATCTTTTCTAGCTTAGATTTTGAAGTACACAGTGAGGCATCTAGACTTCATCCCTTGCCTCAAAAAAAAACCTTCATAGGATAACTAGTCTCATCCTAAAATCAGTGTATGAAAGATGCTGATTGAAGTATTTCCTACAGCTTTAAGGAGAGCCTAGGGTAATTTTCCAAAGCTTAAGCATTTGTCTTTTAGTTGTCTAAAGTTAGGCAAGATGACTCCCACTCATAATTTCTCTCAGTTCCCTCCTCTGTACAAAAAAGAGATCATATTCCCCTGCTTCCCTAGGATAGTAGATACCTAACTTAATTAAAGTTTGCAAAGCAAGGTGCATTTGCTGGACAAAGATGTTATATAAATGCAAAGTATGACAGACAGACTGATTGAATAAGATAAGAGTGATACTCTTTGGCATGGCAAAGTAGTATGGATGCCAGATGATATTATCTGAAAAATTCCAAATACAGAGGTCAAAGAGGTCTGGGCTGAGTAGAGCCACATAAGGAGCTCCCACCAAAGGGGCAGCAGGTTTAGTTATACCATCATCACAACTCAAAGGAATTCCAAAAGTTTGCCCATTTTTGTTATCACCCTTAATTTTCTGGAGTTACAGAGGGAAACATTATGAAAAATATGTGAGTTTTACTGCTTATGCGTTCCTGAACTCATCGTTATCCAAAGCTGTAGAAAATGCACAGAATTTCTTTCTGTGGACAGAGTATATAATTGTTCTGATATTTTATCAGATTGGTTGTATGTAGGGAATGGCAATTTCAGCTGTGAAATGTAAATTTCACTTATGGTGCTGATGGTGCCTATAGGAAAATTAAATATGCATTGTACAATGCCATATGTAATTCACAATTGTATATATAAAATGATTGATGCAGTAAAAGGTCAGCAAATACAGACACATCTATGCTATAAAAATACTAGCAAAGTGATTAAAAAGAGAGTCAGCAGGAAACAAAAAAGAAGAAATATCCATGAGAACAAGTGAAACACAAGGCCTAAAAGTTTTGTAGCATGTATGTATATTTCTGGAGACAACACTGCTCAAACAGACTTATCCAACAGTAATTTCCACATGGCAAAGGGACACAATGCAAGGAGACAAGCATTTTTGCTGTTCCTTGTTACTGTTTTATGGCAAAAGTGAAATTATATCTGCACATGCCACCACATTCTCCCCATGCACACCACCACATTCTCCCCAGCAACCAGAACCACAAATTGTAGTTGCATCTATGTATTGGACAAAGTCATCTGACTTAAAATACATCTAGAGACCAATATACATAGGCATAGGGTGATTCTTCATGCATACACTGGGCACAAAGAAGAAACTTATAAATAATATGCCTAAACTGAGGAAGCCTGCAAAAATGTTTAATTAAAGGTATAAATTCATTTTCCAGTACATTTAGTATTTGTCTTGATTTTTTTTTTTTATGGTTAATTTGAATTTCTCTTGATATATTTACACATGCTTTCAGAAGGTGTGAGGCCAAAACTTAACTAATTTCTTCCTAGTTGCATCCACAAATGTAGTTCTGTACCTGTATTTTTCAGTGTAAAGCTAGTACAAAAGCCTCTCTGTAGTTACAATTACAGGGTGGATTTCATCCTCCACTAACATCTAGGAGGGATTTTCAAGTCATCCTCTTCACTAAATCATGTTTGGGAACACATTAGGTTTCCAAATATTTTTTCGGTCTCTGACTGGGGGAGATACCTTTTGGAAACAGAGAAAGGAGAATGATAAGCATTAAGTAGCTTGTGCAAAACAATGAATGACACACTTCTAGTCCATCTGCTTATGAGCATGGTGGAGGAATCTTGAGATCTGTAAAGTTTTTCTTGAATTAACTTTCTGTTGCCTGGATACTAACGTGAAATGCCTAGTATGAAACAGTAGATAAAGCAGAATCATTTCATGCATTTGCAAGTGTATACATAAGTTGTTTTTAATTATTATTGCCTGCTCTGCTCTGTTACAGATCCCTTGTTCTTTCTTTTGTTCTAGACAATGACAACACCACACTACTGTTTGGTTAAAGACATGAAAGAAGATTTTTTTCACTAGGGCTCAAAAGCAAAATGTTAGATCAGGCTCCAACAGTGAAAACCTAGATGCATCGTAGTGAAGGATAAAATGTTCTCTAGTATCCATGTGATAAAGGACACTCCTGACAGCACGAGGAGAGCCATGGAGGAACACATTTAGAATAAGCATAGGGATCAGTACAATAAAATGTTCATTTTCCACCAAAAATATCATGAAAAGTGCTTAGCCAGGCAATTCCAGTCAGAGAGCTAAGTGTAGAATCACAGAATCACAGAACCATAGTACGGTTTGGGTTGGAAGGGACCTTAAAGATGATCTCGTTCCAAACCCCTTGCCATAGGCAAGGGACACCTTTCACTGGATCAGGCTGCTCTAAACACCATCCAGCCTGGCTTGAAGACTTTCAGTGATGAAGCATCCACAACATCTCTGGGCAGCCTGTTCCAGTGTTTCAGGATCCTTATAGTAAAGAATTTCTTTCTTACAACTAATCCAAATCTATACTCTTTCAGTTTAAATGTCAGATAGGACATTACCCCATGTCCTATCATTACATGCCCTTTTAAAAAGTTCCTCTCCAGCTCTCCTGTAAGTCCCCTTTAGGCACTGAAATGTTTTTGTAAGGTCTCTCCAGAACCTTCTGCTCTCCAAAATGAACAACCCTAGGTCTCTCCACCTGTCTTCATGGCAGAGATGCTCCAGCCCTCTGAACATCTTCTCAATTCTCCTCTGGACTTCCTGGAGCAGATCCACATTCTTCTTATGTTGGAAGCCCCAGAGCTGGACACCTTGCTCCAGGTGGGGTCTCATGAGAGCAGAGTAGAGGGAGGAGATCACCTCCCTCACCCTGCTGGCCACACTGCTTCGGATGCAGGCCAGGACACAGCTGGATTTCTGGGCTGCACATTTCCAGGCCTTGTCAAGCTTTTTATCAACCACCACTCCCAAGTTTCTCCTTAGGGCTGCTCTCAATCCATTCTTCACCCAGCCTGTATTTTGTTTGGGATTGCCCCAACCTAGGTGCAGGCCCTTGCACTTGGCCTTGTTGAACATCACGAGGTTTATAGAGGCCCACCCCACATCTGTATGGCATCCCTTCACTCCAGCATGACAAACAGCACCACACAGCTTGAATAATTGCCCAGTTTGCTGAAGGTGCACTCAGTCCCAATGTCCATGTTGCTGACAAAGATGTTAAACAGTTTTGGTCCCCATACTGATCCCTGTGGAATGTCATTCATCACTGGTGTCCACTTGGACATAGAGATGTTGACTGCAACTGAGTGTAACCATCCAATCAATTCTTTACTGGGGTGCTTGTGCATATTCCAAATGACTTCAGACATGTCAGTAGTAAAAAAAAAATGCTCTCTACAATTTCAACTATTCATTATTACTGCTACCAGTCAATGACAACTATATCCTCACAGAAAAAGAGGTATACAGCTTCCACTTCACTCTGTTGAAAAGAACTTCCACTTTCTCACAAATTCTTAAAAAGTACATTAAAAAAAGAGGAAATGATGCTGGGAGGCAAGCACTTGATCAACTACAGAAGCAATACTACAATGTTCATACCAGATTTCTTCAAACATACAAAATCCTCTGAAATGACAATATTTTTTATACTTTATAAAACAACACCAGCTCTTTATAGATTTGTATGGGTCACCACCACAATGAAATATGTATATTTAGTAGTAGTTGCATTGCACTAGTTTGGTCAGAAGATTTTGCTAAGCTCCTGAGGTCAAACTACAGGACCTTATGCAGAGGATTATTGCAACTGACTGCAGCTACCATGATTTATGTTAGCTGACTTTCTGTCCATGTTGTTCTCCAGGCTCAAAAGTTTCTTACTCTGTATTAGCTTTGGCAGTTTCTTTCATTCCTTCATTTTCAGGACACATTTTTGTGCCAATTTTCCATGCCATTGCAGATTATATTTGCCTGAAAAGATCACTAAAATCTAGCACAGATTTTATATACGAGTTTTCAAATAACAGTCTTCTTGGGAAAAGCATTTGATAGAAAAAAGGAAAGACTTTGACTTTTTTTATGAATTACACTTATTAATTTTAACCTCAAAGAAATGCTATCTGCTCTACAGAATTTTACAAGACCTTCAAAAAAAGACTTATGTTCATTTTGATACCACCTAGCACAGTGGTGTTTGGTTTTAATTAGAGCTTCTGGTTATAATCACATTTATAAAGTGATGATAAGAAGAGCTGTAGTACACAAAAGGTCTAAAAACAGTTTACAGTACAATATCTTGTGAATAGTATCTTAGCAGACATCTGAGTGTAAAAAACTTTGCAGCTATCCAGACTCCATGGCCCTGTGACATTAAGGACTACTGTCATTTCTAGGTGGAAGAGTTTGTCATTCGTACGGTGAGCATTGTCAGTAAGCAGATTTTTCCACCCACCCATCTCCCTTGCTTACTTTGTAGTGTTAGCCCCCATAAGCTGTTGGTGGTGAATGAGACATGTTCATGTAGAGTTCCCTGCAGCAACCATTGCCAAAGAGCAGCTGAGAGACTTATAATGATTCACTGATGCACGATAGCTCTAATTTCCTCTTTCTGTTTTCAGTCTCTCAACATTTCCATTTTCTGATATTTCAGTGCCAGGACTGCTTTGTTCCTTTTTTCCTAAGGAAACAGTCTTTGTTGTTTAATTGAGATAGGGGAACAGGACAAAATTTATTCAGTATGTTTCTTTAGACCACTGTATGTGTATTTATATGTACAGAAAAATGTGTGTACACGTGTGTGTATATGTACACATGTATATAAATATATTTATGTGTGCATCTAGCTCTCTCACTCCATATAGAGTAGCAAATCCCAGCTTCTGCCACACACACTACCCTCCAAGAGAGACAAGCTTTAAAAACAACTCAGCTATCCAAATTTGCCTGAGGAGATTTTCTTCCATCTCTCCCATTCTCTCTTTCCCCCAAATAACCCAAATATATGCCTTCTTGCACTACCTTCAAGTGCAGTAGCTCAGTGTCAAAGTAAAACCTTTATTTCCAGCGATTTCACTTAAAGGTTTTAGAAGTATTTAACTCCATTAAGTATAATATACTTGAGGAAAGTATAGATTTACCATAGAAGTCTCTCATTCTCTGGTTCTGCCTTTTCTGATTATGTTTCCCCAAAGCACAGTTTAAGGTGTAGTTTCAGATTATTTGAAGTATAATGTATACTTTATACAGTACATAAAATTTTACTTACTTTTTCTTAAACTATACTTTGTGAGGGGTGTCAAGAGGGCAGAACTAAATCCCAAGACATTGTAGAAGAGATTATCAACTGAGAAAGCTTCAAAAAGGTATCACTTCTTCTTATAATAAAAGGTGTTGGATCTTTGTCCCTGGGTATAACAGCAAGTCCTTGCTTGCATCAAAAGAAGCTTGTGTTGCTCTCTGAAAAATATTTTAAGTAACTCTTTCTAATATAATGGCAAGCTCTCTTGTTAACAACCCAACAAGCCTGCAGATTTTTTACTCTTGAAGTAGCACATGGTCACATGACCTTATTTCAGAAACTGGTCTGATCTTCCAGCTCTCCTTTTAAAATGAAATTTACATCTCTGAAAAAAGCAGGCTTGTTTAAGCCCAGTTCATGCAGAAAGTATGTAACAAGCTGATCCCAGTTTAGTATACACTCAGGCAGATCATCCTGGCTATGTAAGATACCACTCCTGCTTTCTCACGGAGTCTGAAGGATGAGAGGCTGTCATTTCCATCCAAAATGCATGAAAATATCTGCAAGAAACTGAAAGAAGGAGAAACTAGTGAAATTTATCTCAAACACATTACCAGTAACTCACATGGGCATAGCCCTTATAAAATAAAAAATTAAATCCATGTCATGCCACATGATATTTCATCCAATAATTCTGTGCTCTAATTATCAAACAAATCACAGATTTTGTGCTGGTCACACCTAATTTATGAACTGTACAGTACAACAGTTAATGGACTCAGTAGTTAATTCCCCCTTGTATCTTCTCCAGTGATATCCAAGTATTTCAGCCGAGATTTTAATTGATTTTTGCAGTAGCCACTCGTTAATAGGATAATTTGTCAATACAATAATAAAACAATTGTTCCTTCAGTTTATCAGATAACAAAGTTAAGGCTTGTTTCATAAATTGCAGGCAGCTGTAGGGTTTTCAGGATGAAAGATATAAATCTCGATGGCACTGTGGAAAACTAGGTCAGAGGGCAGGGGAAAATTAGTTAAGCATGATGGACCAGCAGTGACCTGTACAGGTGTTTGAGCTCACTTTCTAGTCATCACTTCCTCTGTTCTTACTTGGGTCTGGCAATGCCCACAGGTCAACACATGCACTCTTATGCCTGGTTTGAATTAAAAGCCAGTCTAGAGCTGCTCGCTCCCAAACTCCAGATAATGTTACCTATTAGAAGTAAAACATTTCCAGTGTCTTTATGTTGCCACATATTTCCCAAGGAGCTTTGTTTACATCAGTAAGTGGCTCTTGATTCTTAAAATAGGAAACTTAGAATAACATTCAAATTATTTACAAAAGTGGAAAAAGAGTATTACAAAGGAATAAGTATTATTCATGGAGTCTGGAAAACTGCAGTGAAATAAAATATCTATTGAAAATCAGCCCAATTGATCAAATATGTTCATCAGTCACATGCAGCCACGTCCTCCCTTCCCCTCCCAACACTAACAATATAAGCATTTTTCCCTCTATCAAACTTTGAAAGCAGTATTTCCCATCTCCCTTGTTTTCAGCCTTGGATATTTTTCTCTGTACTGTACAACCTTCTGTCTTGTTGTTATTCTTCATTAAGTAAAAACTTAAAAGAGCACAAAAGCTAGCTAAAAAACTATTACTTTTTATTTTAACTAATTAGATTCAAACTCAAGTTTCCTGAAGAGAGAAAAGACTCTGGTCTGACACCATGCATTCTGTGTTATGTGAGCTTATTGTATTAATATGTCAGGCTGAAAATGCCAAAAACTGTTGTTTGATCTTGATTGAAATCTTTCAGCTGTATGAGACACAGCTCCAACAAGTAACTTGGCCTCCTACATAAGCAAAATAAAATAGTCACACTGCAGCAAGTAGACAAGGGCAGTCTTAGTAAAAATGGGTGTTTCTGTAGCATAAGTAGTGGAGGGTTTACTTACAGAAATGGTGCAGAAAGGAATAAGATCACTTGTCTGCAGTGCTTCTCATACTGAGCTTTAAGAGATCAGTCATCACAATTATGTTCTGAAGTGTACTTTGGTGCCCTTTGATGCACCTCAGCTCACTGAGCTGTTTTGGAAACCCTACAAGCTGTGGTATTTATGAGTGTAAGCAAGTGTGTATGTTCACCTATGCAGGTCTCCTGATCTGCAGGTACAGGTGAGCCTGACCATGGCTTTGCCTGCTAAGTGTAAACTACTGACTGATGGATGTCTCTGTGCCTGCATTTGCAGAGGCTTGGGAGCAACCATTTTTGCAATATGATTTTTCTTGTTTACCATGGTACCTTTTCCTGTCTCCCTCCCACTGCTGACTTTTAGGCTTTACAGTCCAATTTTTACATACCTCATTTTGGGGCTTTCAAGTAGTGGATGACACTTCTTGTTGGCTGTATTTCTAATTTTCTCCTTATCAAGATCAGAATTCAAGAGTCAAATCTCCCATCTCATTTTCTAAACATAGAGATAATCAGAGGCCATGAAAACCTGAAATAATTTCAAAACAATTTGAAAAAATTGCTTTGTTTCAAATTCTCAGAATAAGGGCACAAGAATGTTTCAGAATGGGACAAGCAAATCATTAAAAATAAAAACAATTTATGTGATGCTTAATGGTTCACATTTTAAGCAAGCAGGCTCATCTCAAAGAAAGCCTTCTTTGTTCAAGAAATATAAAGTAGTTTAAAACCAAAATTCTGCTTCACATTTTTGAGAGAGGCTTGGTTACTTTGCTGATTCATGGCAATGAAGTCAAGTGCTCAATTGTTTGCTGGTGGGAGTTTCATTTTAACTTCCTCAGTCGCAACATTGTTCATTCGTAACCTTCCATGGACAGCAGTTAATTCCAAACACCACTGAACAATATCCCCTTAAAGTTAATTTGTCAATTCAATCTCATTACTCTCCTTACATAAAAGACATTGGGAAAATATAGTAAGGTTCTTTGTTTGCTTGTTTGTACATCTAAATGCTATAGATATTCATTAACTCCTCCTTGCAAGGAATGAAATATCTTTTTCAACTGGGCACTGGTGATACATTTTTCTCACCACGGAAATGAACATGCGATTTTCCCATCAAACATTAACAGCAGCACCACTGAATTAAATCTTAACTTGGTCCTCTATAAAAGAGGGATAGAGTAAAAAAAAAATAAAAATAAAAAGGATATCCCATTTATAATATAATTTAATGAAGATGTGCTTATGTCACACAATGCACAAAGAAAATCTTATTTGCCAAAATTTCAAATTCAAATTTTAGCCACTTTTGCACAGTATCATAATAATTCAATGTAATAATTATTTAAAATGTGTGCATATCTAGAAGAAGGTGTGTCTAATATTGAGTCAGACCTCCCAACTGCTTTAAACCAACACAGGCATTTTTTCATGTCAAATTAACAGCTGAACATTGAGAACAGATATATTGATAATAGGAAATAACTTTTAACTTCTGTTTTACTAAGAACAGAAAATTTCTAACAGCTGAATTAAATAAGTGTTTTCACGTGCCTTTAAATCTATCTGTCTATAAATGTGAAAAATATTTATGCTGGTTGAAATAAATATTTTCTGAAGCCTTGGATATCAGGAAATTTCTTTTGTTTAATTTCTGATTAAATCACATGTACTAAGGGTAAAATACAAATACTGCTTATATCTTTTATAATTAAAATTATAATTGACTCTGGCATTTCTAGTAATGTGGTTTTGTGAAATTGTATCTATGGTGTTAGAAAAGCTCCTGAAAAGCTTTTTTCTGTCACCCAGGAAAAACTGAAACAAAAATTCAAAACATTTCTTGCAGGATCGCATGGTCTGAAAGTTTGTGCCTAGACTGTATGAAGGAGAAAAAAAGTATATATTCAGAGAGACGGTGCACAGAAGTGAAAGCAGCTGAACTTCTTGCAAACCACCCTCAGTTGTGAAAAGAGAGAGAACAGCGGCTACCATGTGGCACAAAACCTAAATATATATTATTTTGTTCCTTTTCGCTAAGACTGCATAGGGCATAAGTTGTTTTCAAGCATGCCTCGGACTCCTACAGCTCCAGCTGTCATGTGTAATTAAACATTTGGCCTCCACAATTACTCTACAGTGTACATATGCCAGTATTTCAAGCCTGGAATATGCATTTCAAAGAAGAATAATTCCCTGGAAATCCTAAATTGACAGGAGCAAAGACAGCCTGAAGGAAAGTAGTCAGAGAAAACTGTAAGGTCGGGATCTAATGATTAAAAAAGAAACTTCAAGAAGAACTTCAACCCTTAACTAAACCAATGGGAAAAAGAACGACAGTTGGCAAGCAGATTTCTGCATAGGGATCCTGATTAGGGAGCCTCTTGGGTTAATTTAATATTATCAGTGTTGTTCACCTTGCTGTAGTATGCCTTACCATTAATACCATTTAAACAGATTTCTTTTTTCTTAAAGCATATTTGGCATCATTTTTTTTCCATGAATACTGATCATGGTAATATTAAATTTGATGATTCATATTCAATCTGAGGTTGATTTATAGCAAAGGGAGTTGGCTTTTTGGTTGGTTTGTTTTTTCCTTTTTTTTTTTCCTTTTTTTTTTCCTTTTTTTTCCTCCCCTGCTTCACATGCTTGCCTTTACTGCTGGTGCTGTTGTCCTAAGTAATGCTGAGTTTGCATTTCAGTTAAGAACGTGGGCTTTTTAGAATTTTTTATGAGGACCATTTGTAAAGAAATAGCTACATACCCTATTGCTAATGTATTTCTAATGTAAAGAACAATGGTTTTAGAGAAATCAAGATGCTTTTAAACAGGAAAAAAGATTTGGGTTGCAATAAAAATTGAGTGAATAAATTTCTTGTGTACAAAAACATTTTCCTTTAGAGTGTGTCTGGGGTCTAAGAATCTGTTTTCCATCCTAGGTCGTCTGCTTAGTTAAATGCAAAGCACTATGAATCCAAGAGTTCAAGGCATGGAGAGAAAAAAACGGTGAAAAAAAAGAGCATTCTTCTATTAAAACATGTAAAAAAGCACTCATCTATTTAGTTTTCTGAAAGTTAGACATTTAAGCCTGAATTGGTTCAACATAGGTTCCCTTTTATGCTGAACAGAGAAAAATAAGCATTTCCAGTGTGCAATGTCCTCAATTCATTCTACACTAAAATTATAATGCATCTTTGTAATTATAATGTATTATTCTTCAATAGTAATTCAGAAAGACATTATAAAAGACAGACGCATATGACTAGAGCAGACCTAGATATCTGAATTTGAAACATCTGCATTAATCTGGGTTGAATTTCTGCTTTATAATGAACATTTTTTTTCTTGATTCATAATATCCTTAATATCACTTAGCTTTAGATAAAGTAACAGGAAGGACAAGAGCACTTCCACCAGTGAAACTGTATCAGTGACAGTGGAGAATTACCCCAAAAAGCTGTTATCAACCCTGCTAACCTATTAGTACTGCAGGCATCCCAGCCTTTATTCCACTTCTGACTAAGCTAAGGCATTTATCTTTAACTGACTGTAACTTACTATCTTAATAAAAAATTAAAGTTCACATCATTGTAAGGTGCCATGGCATGACAGCAAGTTACAATGCCTGTCACTGTGAATGATGGAATGACAATAAATTCATGTGAACCCTCATGCACAAACACACATACAAGGAAACAATTTTTAAATGCAGCTTGGTATTAGGCTCTAGCCTGTCAGTGTTTTATACTGAAAAAGCATCTTTGGGAAAGAAGTAAGAGGACCACAATATGACTGAATCATCAAGTTATTTTCAGCCCTATTCAGGTTAAAGTACAAGTAAAGTCACACTAAACTATGTGTCACTTTTCTCATGATTTTTGGTTTCACTTCAAAATCCAGCTCTGCCAAGTCTGAAGCTGTTGATAAGGAGTTGAGTACAGCTTTTCCTCGTTAGAGCTGATCACTGAGGCACCAACTTGGTAAGTAGGAGCTATCAACTCCATTGACTTTAACTGCTAATTTCCATATTTCTTTTAATAGCTGCTAGTGTTGCAGACTATTCAGGAGAAGCGGCAGCCTACCTGCTAATTCTGGCAGTGGAAGTAGCTTTGGAGCACTGGCATGAGACTGGTCCTTCTGGTTAAAATCACAGAGGAGTAACTCAGAGACAACTGATCTGTGTGGTGCTTCCCACCGCTCCTCCCAGTTCTGCACCAATCAAGCCTGGAAAGGTCCTTGCTCCTGCACTGCAGCTTTGTCCTCTGCATTTCAAATAAGCAAGCTAAATCCACAGCTTGAGAGAAATTCATAGTATTCAAGTACTGGAAAAATGAGCCAGAATATAACTGTAAAATTCCAGTACAAAGTCATTCCTTCTTAAAAGTCCCTGCCTGACTTTTTATTCCTTCATCCTGGGACAGAAGATTTCTGCTGTTTCAAAGCAATCTTTTGTTGATTTAAGTTGATCTAGATGTCTCAGAGGATAGGGGCTTCAAAATCAAAGCTGAAACATCCACTTATTGACTACATGCTGCGCATTAAGGGTGTGGTGTTAATGCAGGAAAATAACTACCTCAGCTCACCCCCACTTTCCCTTCCACTCATTTTTCTTTTGTTTTCAAAAACTATCTGACCTTGTCCTTTCATTCTGAGAAGATGACTGTTAGAAGGAGGAAGGATGCTGAGAGGGAGAAGATAGAAGAGAGAAAGAATGGGAAGAGAGAGGGTTTCACAGGGTTTAGGAAACTGACAGCATGACAGAAAGTCAGTGACCATTATAATTCTAGTAAAGTTCCTGCAGTGGAAAAAAACCTCATGCTACTTTGATGCTGTGGATCAGGAAGCAAAATCTTATCTCTCCTCAAGTCAAATGAAAAAAAGTCATTGACTTTGGTGCACACAGGATATCTAATGAACCTTAAGAGGGTTCTTTAATAGTTAGACATGCAGAATTCTGAAAAATAAGGTCAAGTCTGGAAGTTTCACTCCATATTCAGACTTCAATGATTTTTTTTAATGAAATATGATGATCTAGAATATTGTCTTTCCCATTACTACCTCCTATTGTTGTTCTTTTTGCCTACTTTTTTATTATTGGGCTCATTGCCTCTGTTATCAGCCAATGCTCTTATCTTCCAAGCTGCACGTCCAGATGAGCTCTGGAATAGTGTGCTGAGATTTTGATCCATATCCAAAAAAATGAAAAACAGTATGAAGTGGAAGACTCCATTTTTAGTCTCTTAATGGATGCTCCATTAATTATTTAAATTTGCTGTCCCTAAGGTGGTCAACTGATCCCATTCTCTCCCATCTTTTCTTTCCAGAACTAATTATAAGTCTGAAAGTAGTTTAGCATGCTGGAAAATTTTACATGATGAAAAACGGGAGTGAAAAACTTTTTTTTTAATGAAAACTTGCAAATTTTGCACCCTGTGGGGATGTCTGCCCACTCATTTCTGAAATCAGTTGAAGTCTGAAGATTTGGAAGCACTTTTTTCTTTTTAATCTAAAATTTTATGTGCACTTATAAAGTGAGGAATGATTGCCCATGCAGAAGTAGGACAGAAATGCAGGGCTCATAGTGAGTTGAAAATTACATGTAAATTGATAACACAATTTTCTTACCCCAAATATTCTTATTTTGTGGGGGATTAGCAGGGTTGTCACACATAAAATACAGAACACAATTCTGTCCAGCCTACCCTGGTGACGCTCGAGTTCTGTGTCCTCTTTTGAACATCACACTTTAAGAAAGATAAATAGGAGAAACCCAGAGGAGAGCATGAAAAATGAGATAAAGTTTAGAAGACATGACCTATGAGAAAAGGTTGAGAGAATTAATTTAGTCTAGAAAAAAAAGAGACTGAGGCAGAACATGACAGCCATACTCTACCACATAAAAGATTGTTATAAAGATACTTTCTTCCTTATTGCGGGAAAAACTTAGAGAAAAAAAAGGCTTAATTTTAAAAAAATATCAGCCTAGATATTAGGAAAAATCTTGTTATTGTGATAAAGTCCTAGAGAAGGCTGCCCATGAAGTTTCATTAATGTCTCCTTTTAGAGGTTTTCTAAGTCAAGCTAGACAAACACAAATTAGGAATGTCCAAGGAAAACTTGATCCACTTTAAGGTGAACTAGATAACCCCTTGAACTTCTTTCCATATCTGAATTTCACTGATTCAACACCTTCTTCAGACTGACCTAGACAATCACAAAATGGGAGCACAGTGCTAGTTGTTGACAAGGCTCCCTCTTGTTAGTCACACCTAGACCTTTGAAGCCCTTGTGTATGATGCATTGGCTGGGTCACAATACTGTCAAACCTGTTGTCATTTCAGAAGAAACAGCACAACCTCTCTGCTTTTGGTGGAGGGGGTTTGGAACTAAATGATCTTTAAGATCCCTTCCAACCCAAACCTTTCCATGAGTCTATGACTTTGAAGACAAATTCCTTTATTGAATCCAATGTTATTGATGCAAAGTTGTCCTCCTGGTCTGGAGAAGACTGAATCAATTGTTCTGAAAGATGTGAATATCCCTACTTTTCATGCATCTCCCTGAACTCCATTGCTGGTCATGATGGAGCAGGATGTGATCTGTCTTACTTGGCCGAAATCACTTAAAGTCAACCATGGGATTCAGTTAAGTGTAATGCTGGACAAGTCCTCTGTATTGCAAATGAGCAATTTGAAATGCCTAAATGTAGTAAATTGAAGTCAGATTATAGTTATATTCAGTCTAGTTAATTCATCCTGAAGAGTTTCTGGAGTGATTTGGCTGAGCAAATGTAGTGTACATGCCTACTTGAAGGTGAGCTGGCAGCTCCCCATAGCGTTCTGAATGGATTGACTTAGGTTTCAATGGACTGCAAAAGTATCCTGGGCAACTAACTCATGCACAGATATTTGTGTGGGATACCTGGGGCACAATGTACCTGTCTCATTTTGGATGTTTACTGTGGGATGAACTGAACTGGGCTAATTCAGATGCCTAGGCATAATTTTTCATGCTCTATGTTGTGCCTACAGAAGGATGCAGGTCTCAGTATTTCAATCAGTCTGGCAACAGGCACCTATGTTCAGGCAACTGAACTGTACCTGTAATTCCCTAAAAGTGCCTGATTCTGTCCATTGATTATAATAGGAATTTTCTGAGAAAGGGACAATCCTACTCTTTTATAAATTTCTTTACACCAACTTATGGGAATTTAGACAAAATGAACCCTCTCTACTATGGTTACATTGACGATATAAATAAGGTATGGTTAGGTAAGTGATTAGGAATTAGGAAAAGATGAAAATATATTGGGAAATGCCAAAGAAGTGAAAGGGAGACATATGAGTCCAAGAAGAAGTAGATAAGTTGGAAAATGGAAAATGAGGGAAGAAAATAAAAAGGCCAGAAATGTGGTTGTCATACAGGGAAACTGTTTTCCTTGTTGCTTTTTACTGAGTAACAACACTGTACTAAGCAAATATGTGATGAAAATAACTTAATTGTAGCTACAAATAAAATATTTTATCCTAAATTTAACATCAATACAAATAGCATATAAAGCATATCTGTTTCAAAGCCCATGTTCCTAATATAAAAATGGAATTAATGTCTCTCTCACATGAGTGTGACGTCCCAGGTTTAAGAGGAATAGTGTGGGTTTGAAGGTACAGTTCTGAATAGGCATGGTGCAGAGCATTAGTCAGTAGAGAAACACATCTTTCTTAGTATCACTCACAGGTGCATCCAATCTGCTTGAGCATTGTTAGGTAGTGTGTGCTATGTTTTCCCATTTGCTTCAAAGCTGAAGAGTTTGGGATTTTCTTTCTTTGATTTCTGGGAAATCACTTTGTTTCACTTTAACTCTTTACCCTTTGCCATCATCAGCTTCCTTCTTATCAGAATGAGTCTCTAATTGAATCACACACATGTAATAAAAAGTCCCATTTTAAAACTTAAAAACTTACTGCAGCGATGAAAACTCTTTATTTATATAAGAATCTGTAGGACTAAATGTTTTCACTTATATAGTGTATGAACATTAACTAATAATTATGTTCATCTGAAAATTGTCAGTCTTTCACAATAATAGTACAAATAATACAAGAGCTATGAAAGAATAGCAAGCAAAGCAACGATTCTGAAATTACAGCATAAAGTTGTAAGTTAAAATATGTGTCATTACAATCTTTGTATACTAAGGTATCACTGAAAATTAGTCATGTTTCATGTTAACAATAAAGAGTTGAGGCAGAGGTAAGATGGGAATAAAAAATAAGAATACTCATTAATTTGGCAGTCATAGAGTGTGTATCAAAGGATGGCTATGAGGACAGTACAAAAACTCAGTCAATGGTCGGTTCAGAGGTGAGCTTATCAAATATGTCAGGTCACCAGAATTTCCCAGATGCCCATTTCAGCTTTGCTCAGCACTGACCAGGAGGATAAAGCACCTTTTGATTAAAAATAAATAAATAAAAAGAAAGCCAACATATTGAATTTACATTCCTTCTTCCATCTTTCATCTTTCTGAAGTGACTGCCAAGATGTAGCGTGGTGTCAACAGAGCAACATTACTAGTAGTTCCTGTAATGTAACATTTTCTGTTGGGAACTGATTTGGAGCTGCCAAAATTGTTTTACATACCATAACAGCTGTAGTATGGCCAAGTAATAACAATGGCTTTCAGCCCATAAACTCACCTGTGTTTCAGCTGTTTGTGTGCAGATTAAAGTCTCTAAATTCAGTCACCTTCTAAAATGTTCTTTCTGCTAAATTGTACTCATCTGCTTGGCAGCTGTTTCCTCACCTAGGAAGCAATTCCCACCCATCATGGGCTCCTACAACACACACATCTTCTGCTCAGTTTGGAGCAGGTAGTGTTTACAGATCATACCTCAGTTTTTAGAGTGAACTGTGCTCTCCAGTTCTAGAAGATCTTAATAAAAATCCTATTGGAAGAGATTTTCTTCCTAAAAAGAGATTTTTTTTTAATTGAAGTGGCAAAAGGCCAGCTCAGACGACTAGTGAATCTATTAAGTATTTTTTAGTTTATGATTAGGTGAGTATCTGGGTTCAAATAAAGAACTGTCTGAAATATTTTGTAGCAAGGATTGAAAAGAGGTTTGCAAAACCTTTTCCTGTAAGAGCTTGAAGTATAAAGAAAATAACTAAGTCACTAAAATTTAAAATTTATTTTGATATTAGTTGGTTTCACTATTTATAGAGAGATTGTTATCATCTATCTCCAGTCATGAATTACTGCAGCTGATGTCAGACTGTCCTGTTGTTCCAGAACTCTTAAAGATAATTGGTGTTCATTACATCTTGCAATGACCTGAAAATGAAAAATACATATAAATGTAGTAGCTTCTAAAGAACTTTTGTGAGTCCTTTACTTATTTATGTCTTTAATTGCAGAAGAGAGACCCAAAGCCCAATGTGCACCTGTACATTTTAAACAGTCAAATTTATAAATAGTAAGATTTGACAGGGTCACAGCAAAAGTGGCCCAGCTGCCGGAATATTTAGGCTGCAGATTTACCAAGTGGCTTAGAGCCACTGACTGGCAGATCTAGTTTGGGCTGCAATATTTTCCACATTTGAAAAGAGCAGAATCTGTGTGCCATCTTTACTCCCTTCATTTAAACTGTTTATCACTTGTTTGCAACACCTTAAGTTCACAATTCATGTATATAATTCCATATCTCAAAGTGTAGAAGCAAGGTTACTGACAACACCGTATTCACAGGAAACCTTAAGCCACGATAAGCTTTTCAAGACACTTTGTTGTGGCAGTTGAATAAACTGAACTGAAACTACTTCTTTTTTTTAACTTTTTTTCCTTCTTTCCAACTACACAGCAGACAAGATCACAAAAATATAATGTCAAAATAAACACATGTCTACACAGGTGACAGCCTCCGAAAGATTCTGTGACCGAAGTATCATGAAAGTATAATTATACTTTTGCTTTTGTGGAGGATGGTCTTTGCAGGTCAGGGCTAAGGTCCCTGGCTGTGTGGGGGAAGTAAATCACACTTAGGTAGCCACTTTATCTTCACTTGGAAACATCAGATAATTTAGTCATTTGAGACAAACATTTTTTTCTTGTTCAACTATTTTTACTTGTTTTTTATCCTTCAAGAGAAATAGAGGAAGATTGGTAGAAGAGGGATGTAGAGCTGCACATTTTCTGCATGTTTATCCCACCTCCACCTGTACATCCCCATACAGGAATGTCAGATTACACCTTGGAAGCACAGACCAACACAGAGGGCTGTATTCAAGTGTCAGCCATGGCTGTGGCTGACTGTCAAGTCAATCAAGCCTCTTCCAGAAATAAAACACAAAGGATCCTGACAAGGAGAACTTCCCACAGTTTTTTCTCTTTGGTCATTCTTCTGTCTGGTTGCCTTTCCTTCATCAGCCTCCTTTGAGGGGCTCATGTTACAGGTAGCATCAGCTAAAAGCCATGCACACTGTGAAGGGAGAGGATCATGGTTGTGGGTTAGGTAATTTTGTGGGAGTCCAAGGGCCTCATTATCCCTGTCCCGACCTTGTCCTTGTAGTGCCATCTACGAGCACTCTGACATGCACCATGCAATGGTACTTGTCAGCCACTTGCCTTTGCACCATGTAATGGCAGCAGAGAATTGTAAGCCACAAAGGTTTGTTACTCAGACCTGTATAGTTGAGTCAAAATAGTACTGTCTGACAGAAAGATTAATTACCTTGAGAGATGCAAGTACATCTGACTGTTGTCAGACCTTGTAGGACCCAAAATGAACACAGAGCTGTGCTGAGTGGGTGCATTACTTTGGAGGTGCAGCACTGTGTCTACAGCATTGAGAAGGTACCTTCTTCATCTCCACTCATTGTCCATTTCATGATAAATAGAATGTATTGCTGTGTTTGACAGAGTTGTTTCTGAGCGTTTTTGGTAGTGTTGGTAAATTGTGATAACACAAGGATAAACGTGGTCTGGAGCTGGAGTGAAATTGCCTCTGCCATGAGAAGGAGCAAGGAAGAGGAAAAAGAGTAATATAGAAGAGGAAGAGGAAAAAGAGTATAATAGAAGGGGAAGAGAAGGACTGGTGAGCCATGAAAATTTGGGTCCGTTGCTTCTACTGCTTCTGCTGGTCAGATCCAGACTTCCCTCCACAGTGACAGCAGCCTGATTCTGCTGCTATCTGAAATGGCCATGGGATCATTATATAACCATGATAATATCCTATACCTTGATCGAAACAAAATATATCCAGATTCAGGACCCAGGAAAGAGAAAGTGCAGAATACTTCCCTCTGTTCCTGAAATGAGGTGGAAGTATAAAGAAAACCCAAACAACCAAAACCAAACAGAATACAAGGATTCCTCTTTATTTTAGCATAATCTGTATTACTAAGTGATGAAACATTCCCTAAACTTTAAGTGAGTATAATCATAGAATCATAGGATACTCTGAGTGGGAAAGGAACCACAAGGATAATTGAATCCAACTCCTGGCCCTGCACAGCACCATCCCCAACAGGCACACCATGTGCCTGAGAGCATTGTACAAACGCTTCTTGAGCTCTGTCAGGCTTGGTGCTGTGACCAGTTTTCTCAGGAACATGTTCCAGTGCCTAAACACCCTCCAGTGAAGAACTTTTTCCTAATATCCAACCTAAACCTCTCCAACACAGCTTCCTGCCGTTCCCTTGAGTCATGTCATTGGTCACTAGAGAGAAGAGATCTGTGTCTGTGCCTCCTCTTCCCCTCATGAGGAAGTTGTAGACAGCAATGGGGTTTCCCCTCAGTCTCCTCCAGGCTGAACAGACCAAGTGACCTCAAACACTCATCATAAAGCTTCCCTTCCAGCCTCTTCACCATTTTTGTGTCCCTCCTTTGGACACTCTCTAACAGCTTTATATCTTTTTTATATTGTGGCACCCAAAACTGCCCCCGGCACTCGAGGTGAGGCCGCCCCAGTGCAGAGCAGAGCAGGACAATCCCCTCCCTTGCCTGGCTGGTGATGCTGTGCCTGATGCCCCCCAGGACACGCTTGGGCCTCCTGGCTGCCAGGGCACTGCTGACTCATGTTCAGCTTTCCAGCAAAACTATGTACAGATAAACCCCTCACATGTATTTTGTGATCTGCATGTAAAAATAAACATGTGAGATGATTAAGCTTGCTTATTGGAAAATATACACTTAACCAAAATACTGCTAATTTGAGTACACCAGCAAATACTGGTGTACTGAAGACAACAGAAACCATAATACTCGAGAAAGAAAGCAATGATGAGGTGAAAAAGAATGATAGAGTACATATTCGATACATCAAAATTCTCTACTGTTTTAAAAGTATAAAGCAATTTATTCAACTTATTAAAGTAAGAGTTTATAAAATACCCTTGGACTCTGGTTTGTGCACTTATCAAATTCAAAACTTCACGTATAAAAATGACTAGAACTTGATTTCTCATCTCATATAAAAAAAGGTGATTTATATTTGGGCTAACAATAAGTCTCAAGACCCACAACTATCTCTTACTGAGGTAGTTTTTTCTCCCTGGGGGAAGAGAAAAGCTATTGGAGCACACATAAAATTTAGGTGCTTTAAGAATTTCTCCAGGACTTCTATTAGATTTGCTATCAGAAGAGACGATAAAATGGGAATTTATGTTTTTTCCTTAACAAATCTTATGCTTTCTGATGTGGTATTTTGTCACTGCAATTAGGGCTGTTCCTTGAAGTAGCAAACTGAAAAGTGGTGCCATAGTGTTTATTTTAGGTTTGAACATTTAAAGAATATGAGGAATGTTTCGAAAATAAAGTTCATATATGTTATTCACATATTTTTTTTCTGACAGATTGCCTCTTCACAGAGTAAGGGTATGGCTTGATCATGACTTACAGGAAGACATACTGATTTAAGCTGCTTTCCTCAGTAAAGATTGCAGCCATGTAGAAAATAAATTTATGGTTGCAGTAAGATTTCAGGCTGTACCCCTTCTAGGTGAGAATATCTTCTTAATATCTCCCCAGAAAGAACTGGCAACAAAGGAGTAGAACAATTGTGAAATTTAATAATTTCTACTGTCAGTGCTGGATCACTTCTACAGTATGATAATGCTTTGTAAAGCATCTTTAGATAGTTTATGTAGGGTTTATCTCATCCATGCACCTCTTGCATAAAGCCTGCTGTGATACTTACAGGACTTAGCTGGATTCACTCACTTAGTGAGCTTTCACATATGACAGTGTGCAAATCAGGGCTGGATTCGGGAAATATGTTCAGGTACCCATGGCAAATGTGGCAAACCCTGAAGCACAGACTGCTGGCCTCAGCTGGAGCCCAAGTGAAAAGGAGTCTCTTTTGGTTGTCCTTAAGCTCAAAGAGAGATATTTATGGTTATTGGACTGTTTCTACTTTCATCCAATTACTGTTTATATTAGTCCATGGAATATATTAACACTTCTATGAAAAAAAACAGGCCCTCAAAGAAAAGTCTCCCAGCTGTGGATACTCACTATTAGGCTAGAAAAGAAGTTTCATCTTATTCTCTCATTCTCTGGCCCTGTGATACTTTACATTTAGGGCAATGGAGAAACACATTGATTATTACTCTTGTGTGTCTTGGTTAGTTGGGCTCTCTCCCAGGGAGCAAGTGATGGGTATGCACAAAGTTTAGTCTTCTCCTACATCCCACCACAAGTCTCATGCCGTGCTTTTCATCTCTAACTCATTTAAAACATGAATCCAATGTTTGATCTGTGATTTTCTAGAGGCAGGAGGTCAATAGTCACATAAGAGCTCTGCATGTCATTCTAGACAGACGCAAGTCAGGAGTTAAACTCCAGGCAGAAACCCCATCCTGCCATTTCTTTTTCAAGTGAGCATGAAAGAAACAATGTCTGCTGACATTTCATTTTTCAAACATGATTACTTGAATTGTAAGTATTAGTTTCTGTCATCCAGAGCCAAGGATCTTCAAGCTCAAAGAGTTTGCAGATAACATTTCCTCCTCACCCCACTACATTGCTATTTCTGTAAAACTCCATGAAGTCTAAGTCTTACATAAGCAACTTGGATATTGTATCCAGAAGGTTTTGTAAACACTGAATTTATTCTGAGTTTCTTTATTTTCCCCACTTCTATAGAACCATCTAGAAAACATCTGTTATTTAACGTGGAGACAATGAAGAAAGGGATGGCATGATTGACCTTGACTAGAAACCAGGTGCTCATCAAGCCAATCACTCCCCTCCTCGACAGGACAAGGAGAGGAAATGCTATGCAAAGCACCTAGGTCAAGATAAGGACAGTGAGTTTGCCTACTCCCTTCTTTCCAGGCTCAGCTTCACTCCCAACTCTTCTACCTCCTCATTCCCCTGAGTGGTGCAGAAGAGTGGAGAAGGGTTGTGATCAGTTCATGTTTTGTGTCTGCTGCTCTTTCCTCCTCATGCTCTTCTGCTCCAGCATGGGATCCCTCCCATGGCAGACAGTCCTTTGCAGACTTCTCCAACATGGGTCATTCCTGTGGGCTGCAGTTCCTGAGGAACTGCTACAGTGTGAGTCCTCTCCACAGGGTGCAGTCCTTCAGGAACAGACTGCTGCAATGTGGGTTGCTCTTGGGGTCACAGTTCCTGTCAGAAAAACTGCTCCTGCATGGGCTCCTCTCCAGAGACTGCATCTTCCCTCAGGTCACATCCATCTGCTCTGGCATGGGGCCCTCCAGAGCCTGCAGGATATCTGCTCTACGGCTGCAAGTGAACCTCAACTCTAGTTCATGAAGGAGTCCTCCCTCTCCTTCTACACTGACCTTGGTGTCTGTGGGGTTGTTTCTCTCACAGTGTCAGCCCTCTCTCACAGTTGCTGTGCAGCAGTTTTCAATCTTTTGTGTATTTGTTACCATAGAGGTACTACCAGGGCTGCTGACAGCCTCAGCTTCGGCCAGTGACAGGATTTTTAATTTAGCATGGTACAGTAGGATCCTTTCAGGTGAAAGACAAAAGATAATTTAAAGATATGATGTTATTAGCAATTGAAGAGACCCAATTGTCGCCCTGGGAGTTGTTTTTAGCTGCAAATTTTTGGAAGTTGGAACATTCTTGGGAAGACACAATACATGCTTTCTCTGATCTTGTATTTCACACATTACATCCATATTGACAGTCATGAGACATGTTAGGTCTGTCAGTCAGAAAGTATGCCCAGAAGGCCAGCTACATTATGGCCAGCACACAGGTAGCACAGTTAAAGAACAGACCTAGCAAGTAAAAAACTTGTCTTGGACTCAGCTGTCTACATGCTCATCTCACACAGGGATCACCTTCTTATATTGTTACCAGATAACAGTGTGAGGTTTTCACATTTTTTTTTTTAGAAGTGGCTGAGAATGGGTGAACCCTTCTGTGATAACTCTGTCACACTGAAAATCAATCTTTTCAATGTTGGTGATGCAGCTTTTGTTTCAGGAAAATGGGGAATGAAATACAGAGTAGTCTCACAAGGTTCTGGGGAAATTAACTGATTCTTTAACATATCTACAGTGCTTTAAAAAGAAAAAGAGTTATCCTTGATATTAGGTAATCTCATGATCCTAATGAGACTTGTCTTACATGTCACCACTTGAAGCCATTGCCCTATTCCATGGAGTTGATTATAAAACATGCCCTAAAAATGCAGATTATTTTTTAGGATATCAGTCAACAACTCTTCACTTCTTATGAACAAACCAAACTCTTCAGATTTCTTTGATTTCTTACAGTCAATTCAGTATGAAAACATGTGCAGTAAAGCTGTAATAAACTATCTCTTAAAGGAAAACAATCACAAATCTGGTTTATGTGCCCTAGTGGTCCAAATGTAAATAAGTACTCAGAAGGGAAAATTATCATAATAGGCATGAATTAACTGACTGAGATAAACTAAAAAGTGTTTCAGCTTCAAAATGGATCAAAATAATTCTGCATAAATAGAAAAATATCTTTAAATTTTGTGTGTCTTTTTTAACCTTCTTAACTTAATATTAACTGAAAATGCCACAATGCTTCATGAAAGGTTATTTCTCTCATATATATCCCTTTGGCTGTAATCTGGGAAAACCAATAAGCTACTATAAAGAGTCCGTTCTGAAAGCCATACTGTACATTAACTAACACATGGCAATAAAGGAAAGTTAAATGAATTATTTTTCTTTTGAGGTCATTAAATTGTTAGGAAGTAGGGATATGCTGCCAGCATTACAATATGCAATGGATGTGGGTCTTTTTTCCCCTGCAGATATACATTTGACAAGCTCTGTCTTTGGGCTTGTTATGTGTTTTGTTTGGTTTGTTTGGTTTTTTTTTTAATGTTGCCTCTCCAAACATTCCTGAACAGACTTAACAGTCAGGATTCTATACAACACTTGAAAACATTCAAAGGTGATTCTAAATAATAGGAACCTATTAAATATTTCTAGAGTTCCCAATATTTATGTGGAACACTCAGCTTTCAAAACTTATCACTCATAATCTTTCACGGAAATCATGCATGACATATAGTTTGAAGTTTTGCAGAATCAGATGTGTCAAACTCTTTGTCTGCTTCCCGTGGACTGTTGCAAAATGCCAGTTCATATTTTTGGCTTCCGAAACAAAAGAAAAGTGTATCTAAACAAAGGCTTGTTGGAGGGTGTAAGAATTATATAAATAATAATGCCAGGTATTACAGTTTCACATAAATGGTATATGAAGACAACATTGCATCTTTGCCCCATTAAGAATATGTCTGGAGTTTTTTTAATTGCAGCACACCAGTTTTGATCTTTGCATCTATTGCAGTAGGTTTTTGAATAGTTTAACCACACATACTTTCAGCATTGATTTGTCACTTTTTTCTAAATGAATTTGAAATTTTATGTAAATTAATGACACAGTGATTCTTTGAAAATTTTTTGTCCACAAATCATTTTTTTTGAATCTTTTATTCCATTTTTCCGGCTGATCAAAGAGATTTCCTTAGACAGGAAAATTTTATAAATAAAACAAACAAGCTTACTTCAAATTTTAAGCAGTTTGGTAGATATGTAGGTAGAATCTAAATTAGCACATTGTCTACACTGACCTATTTAGCTTTAAAGCAGAGCTGTGAGAGAGTAATAATGAACTATAACTGCTTTCTCTACATCACACTTCACACATATAATTTAAAATGTATTTGTTTAGTATTATCAGTGGACACTATGCAAAGTATCTGGCTTGTAAAATCCAACTATAGGGTTAGAAATAACAATACCTTAAAGTCTGAAGCCCCAAAGCAGCTCAGCATTTTTAGAGATTCAAGCTAGGTATTTTGAGTGTCAAGCAATAAAAAAATGGTTGTCTTTGGAGCAGGAATTAGCATTTGGAAATCTGTTTGCATGTACCTCTTGGGCATTATAATTCCCTAGGCATTTTCTTTAAGAAAGAGGGCTTGGCTTATAATTTTGAATCTGAGTCTTACTGTTCTCCCTTTGCTAACCTAAATACCCAGCTTTTCTTCTGTGGCATATGTGTTTATTCAGAGCATGTGATCATCTGCCTAACTGGTAAATATCACTCACATGGAGAAAGAGGGCTTATTGATACTTTTACCAAACCTGCCTCAGGAAACACAGAAGGTACTCTTGGAACCGACTCTATTTTCTTCTAGACAAAAGACTAACACACTTGGAGAAAACACAGTTTCTCATCTGAAAAACTTCTAGGATAATCAGAAAGTGATAAAGTTGGAAACATCAGTGAGATTTAAGGAGAGGTGGGATTTTGGGATTTTTTGATGCTTTTGATGGGAAAAGGAGAGGAAAACCAATGAAACAAACAAATTGGGAGTAGTTTATACACGCCAGACTGTGCAACAGAAACACAGCTTAGGAAGACAGTAAAGTGCAAAACTGGGAATCACCTGCAAGCACGAAAAGATGGTATCTCACAAAAAGTGCTGCCACCAAAATGTCATAGTAACTAAATCCTGCTTTAGATTATCTTTCTTTGGTCTAAAGATCATAAAAGAGTGAACAGAAAGATGTTCATATTTTTCCCTGATAACTTTTGCAGTCTTGTAAACCTTTATATTTCTGCATGCTGTATTCATTCTTTTCTCAATTAGGACAAGAGAAATAATTTACCGAACCGTATCTTCACATTCTTCTACTGCTGATAGCTGTCATTCAAAGTCCAGCCAGTTTTTTGTCGCCATTTCTTTGTTTCTTCAATAATTCCATAATTGGTAACAAAAGATATACAGGAAATAATAAGTAAACTTCTGAATAGGTTAATGTTTTTAACATCAGCAGTTATGTTGATGTTATCTGAAAACGAGTTAAAATCAAGAGTTCAGGCACATAGTGTACTTGTATTTTAATGAGGTGATTTGTGTAGACCTGTCATTGAGTGTTAACATTTACAAATGCAATTAATTCAGTCATATAAAACAAATATTAGATAGTTATATTTTAATGAATTTAAACCTATGTATAAATGCCAGCAGAAAGTTCCAATCATACTTAGTCAGGAATATGCATTAATCTTCCTTAGTTTTGCTCTATATGGTGCACTAGACAAGATCTTCTGGCAAAATTAAAAATAAATGCCTACATTTGACCTCTGACTCATGCAGTGTGGAAACATACAATATTTAGGTTTTAATTGTGCTATTTTTCAGCTGCACAAAATCAGACCATCTGTCCAAAGTATAAACTAGATTTCTTTTTCTACATATATTGAAATGCATTTTTTAAAATTAGGTTTTATTATTATTTCTCTGTAAAAAGTTCAGAAATATTTGCATATTTCCAAACAGGAACAGCCCAACATCCAATTAACAATAAAATATGCATTGAATAAGAAAAATAAATATTGATCTGCAAAATGCCATGCCAATTTGTTCTCACGGTAGGCATCCTTTCCCTCCAATCAACTGGTTTTCTTTGACAAAGGGAATGGGAAGAGGAAAGTGCTCAAATGAAATATAAGTGAATGTTGTTTATAAAGAAGAAATGTATATACCGATGGCAAATATTTCAGGCCAGATTTCCCTACAACTTCCAGTTTTTGTGCTTCACTGAAAACAAAAAAATGAAACAGATCCTAAAAATCACATTTGAAAAAACTATCACAGATGGTGATGCTTATTTGTATACTCACTAGATAATGCTCACAGTATCATATATTTGCATTTTATTTTCACTCAGAAGTTGCCTCACCATAATTTCCATTCCAATAGAGAGGTCTCTTCTACAGCAAGGAGGGAGATGGTGGCAAAAGGACTTTAGCAGTGTTAAGATGTGGCCAGAGGCGTCGAATGCTATCATTACAGCAGATCCTCTGGAAAGATATTTGCAGAGCAGACAGGTTTTCAAGAAGCACCTGAAGGCTGATATTCTGTGACTTAAGGATAGTTGTTCAGGAGACCGGTGAAGAATGGACTCTTCGGACCTCTGTGCCAACTTTCACAAAGAGTGGCCTCTTACCTCGAGGAGCTTGGCCTTGCCAGGAAGAGCTAGGCTCCTGTATCCTTGCTTGCTTACTCTCATCTTGTGCTCAAAATGGCAAACCCCAGTCAAGCAGCAGTGCATTTGCACTACCACATGCAAATGTAACAGACGGTCTTCACATCCATAAGAACAAATGTCAGCATTTCAGAAAACACTTGAAATTACTTTAGCCAAATAAATGCCCCCAAAATTTTGAGTCGTGCCACTGTTCAGATTGTTCTGCTGTTTTTCTTCCTTATGTCAGCACTGCTTCACACTCCAGACATGCTAATCCTAAAATATCTACACAGGAGCTTTAGAATGTCTTATATCTCCACAAGACACGGAGATGAAATGTAGATATTTTCAAATCCGACATCCGCATCTGAGTTAATCACCTTAGCCTTTATAATCAGTGAGTGAGTAGGATAGGAATTTTTTGGGCATGGTTCATCTCCTCCCAAAGCAGAATTTTGTTAAATGATTGATGATCTAAATGTGTTTATTAGTCTCCAGAAGACCATGGCATGAGTAGATGACTAGAAGTTAGGTGAGATGAATCCCACCCACGGTGATGTATTAGATAAACAAATGGTATCAAAATATCCCAAAACACATTAAGTTGATGACTGCTATAATTTAATATCAAACAACCCCCTGAAGTGCCCTTTATTTTATGTGTTATTGTCAAAATGAAGTCAGGAAGACCAATAACGTACAGCTGGAAAAGTGAATGTTACATAAAGGTGAAGAACATCTGGAGTGTTCTACAGAGGATTTGATGGAGGTTTGATAGTGTAGAATGTAATTCAACCAGCTAGAATTGCTAACAGCAAAATAAAAAGATGGAAAAAAGTAAAGAGAGAAAGTAAAAGAAAGCTGCCAAATTCCAGGCTATTAATTCTGTAGTTGAGAAACCCTGAAAATGTAGCTATTTTTGTTAAAGTTCCAATAATATCTGATATTTCTGTGACAACAGACTTTATGATTAGCAATATTGAAGACCCAATGCCTGAAATACTGATAAAAAAATTTTAACTCAAACATGTGCTTAAAATAACATGCTGAAAAGAATATAGGACCAAAATATTTTTTCAGAACATGAAAGGGTATGTTTCAGAATAAACATTTGCAAGGATAGAACTAAAGTCATACAAATTTTCTGTTTTGCTGAAAGATGTCTTTCTGGAAAAAAAATGGTAAAATGGTAACAATATTTAGTCATCAACACTGAAGTGAGCAACACTGAAGTTATGTGTGTAAGCAATACCTGTTTGCTGTAGTTTTGTCTGTGACTTGGGATTGAGTACTGAACTGCAGCTAAAAATTCTTCATGTACAATATCTTGGGGTTCACTTTTTTAGAAATTCTTGCTGCAAGATCTGTATTTATTAATAGTGTTCCTATCACTTTAATACTTTAAGATGAGCCAGTAGGGGTATTATGGTATTGTAAAATTTTAATACTAATAAATGTGCCTATGGAAATAAAATACTTGTAAGTTAGTGCTTTTATGAGTTTGAAGTTGATTTATGTTATGCTGTAACCCCTTTCTGAGGAGGTTGTCTTGCTGTACCTTAGAAATGTGTATATTGCAGACTACTGTATTTCCTTTCACCATTCTAAACATAATAAA
Source organism: Aphelocoma coerulescens (assembly GCF_041296385.1). Lineage (NCBI taxonomy): Eukaryota > Metazoa > Chordata > Aves > Passeriformes > Corvidae > Aphelocoma > Aphelocoma coerulescens. Next base: position 29,835,721 of record NC_091013.1, read on the forward strand.
CAGTTGAATGGTTATGTACCACTCTAAGGAGAACTAGAATTTAAATAGAATGCCATACCAAATGATAGATGTATTTACCTTTTAACAGACTAGTTGTTTGCTTTTAATTTATGAACCACCACTTATTTCAAAAATTTTCAGATTGTTGACAGTCTATCAAAATTTTCTACTGCATAATACAAATCAAAATACACCTCTCTATGATATTTTCTCTCTAAGATATCTCTCTAAGATATTTTCCTCTCAATGTCTGTTTAATATAGTGCACACTAATTAATTGTGTCTGGTGTGATCCAGCACGAGACCTCAGAGACCACGTATAGATTGCTGAACTAGGAATACTTTTTTATTCTTTCCAGTATTGTATCTAGTTAGTTTTAAATGACATGTACTCCTTTCATTATTTTATGCTGGTGTCCGTTGTGCAGTCTTCCACAGCAAACCATTGGAGCACTTGTTTTCCTCTAGACTGTTTTTGTTCTTGAGTGTTTTTTGTGCATTACTTTTAGTGATAACATAATTCTTTAAATACAAAAAATTGCTGAGGGCTCCTCAGCAGTTCTAGAAACACACTCAGTTGGCTCCAAACTTTTTTCCTCTTCAATGTCTTGAACATTGTGTACAAACAATACCTGTGAGACTGAAAAATCAAATCATGAAGCTTATACATGTTTTTCCAGAACAAATTTTTCCCAGCTAAGGTAAGTACAGGCACCTACAACCTGAGCATTTGTTGTGTGCTGCAACTTTGCCATCCTCACTGGTCTAAACCAAGTAAACTTACTCTACCACTTGCATGTGTCATTGTGTGTCATCAAATTTTATGTGTCATATGTGTCATCATACACAATGAGTATCATTGAACCTAGAAAGATTCTCCAGACCAGAGTAACCTAGAGCTAAACAGCTATGAAGGCAATTTGCTTTTCTAGAGTGAACTCTTAATACTGTACATGCTTAAACAACATTGCCATTGAATTAAGTGTCACAGACCTCACCAGCTTCTCCCATATTCCTTATGTTTCTTCCTAAATGGAGTTATGTAGATAAGTGGTATTATCACTTCTACTCAGCTTATTGCCTTTTTTCAGGTCAGAGGGATGACTAAAGCCAAGGTGTGTAAGGCGAACACCCAACAGCACAGTCTGAGGTTGATACCTTACAGCCAGAGAAAATCCTAGCAGTAAATCCTAGAAATATATAGGCACAGTGAATGAAACAAAACATCACAACAGCAATTAGGTAGTGTAAGCTCTTTAATCTCTGGCTCATACCATTTGCTTTCCCTATTTTAAGGGTCTTGTAGGTTCCTGCTTTGATTTATTTACTACCCTTCTACTAGTGGGTCAATAAATGTGCCTTTATAAACATTGAACACTTCTACTCTCCGCAGTCTTAGTTGTCAGCATCAGTTGCCTACACCATGTACAATAAAACATTTTTGCCTAGGGAACTTCAAAGTTGTGTGGTTTTCAGTGCATTTTTCTCTATGGCTTTGTAAATAATTGCAACACGGATACCTCTTCTCTAGCTGTTTTATCTTTTTTTTCCCTAGAAAATCAGTATTTATAGTCCAGATCTGTGAAGAATCCCCCCCAGATATCAGGTGTAAGTATTGTTTCAGATTTAAGTAATGAACTTCCCTTTTTTAGATCAGTTAGATATACTGTCCAACAAGTACTTTATCTCCAATTCTACAGTCACAGTACAAATATTTCTCAGAGGGATATGTTAGCTATACCTTGAATGAAAGTCACTACCACCTTCCCACATGCTCAACATATATTCATGTGCTGTTATGATTTTAAAAAATGAGATATACAAGCTATTCAAATAGTAGAAAAGAGACAAAAGTCATTGTGTGATGTTAAACAAAGTGTTGAATCTTACTACAGGAGTAAAGAGAAGCACATGTATATGCAGCACTGCTTGTGCTGTATATATACTCCACTATACACCAATAGCATAGACCTCTCCATCACCAAGGAAAATAGAGAAATTTTAAGGGCTGTTGAACTTTCGTATGTCATCACATTTATATCCCACATAGGTGCTTCTCTAGTTACCACACACTGATAACATTCCCAATATTAAGTGATCACCATCCAAATTTCTAGTCCAGTTGTGGTGATGATGCAGTATTTTTACAACGGGTGACAACAAGAAAACAAGCCAGGTCAGAACTTCATTTCTCAGATCCTCTTAGTTACTTCACATTTTCCTTCCCATTCAGCTAGCTACATTGTGTGTTTTTCTGTATGCATCATCTCTGTTCTCTCTCCCACTCTTCAGATATCTATCCTGAGCCAGATGACCTCTATGGGCATATTTTATCTTCATTAATACATCATGGTTTGGTTAATTTGATCCAAACTGAAGATTTTTATTTAGTCAGACTGAAGAATTTGGACCAGGCAAGTACAAAAACACACCCACTTACCCTGCTGAGCATCCCAGTGAGAACTCTGTATCCTGCTGAATGAAGTCCTGGTACTTCCTGCTTTTGGCTTTTCTGAGTGGTTCACATGATGAGCCATGGGGGCTTCAACAGGAGAGGGGAGCAGAGTCCAACTCTTTTCACACTAAAAGTTGTTGCTCCCTTCATGTATGACCATCCTCTGGAATTCTGTAAGACACCGGTCAGTTTAAATAAAGACATTGGAATCCCATACTATGCTACTAGTGAGCTTGCTTTCAAGGGGCTGTAAAGCAGAACACGGCAAGTAGTTACACCACTAAATAGAGTAACTCAGCTTTAACTATAGTTGAATTACCAGAACATTTTTTTAATGTATTGTTCCAAGAACTTTCACTCATGTATCCATTTCTTCCCTCCTTCTTGTCTCAAAAAGGACTTATACAGGCTTTCTAAGTTTAAAATTTTATTTGCCCTCTGCAAAAGCTCAGAAAAGCTTCAATCATTACTGTCACAGGTTTATTGCTCCTGTAGTCTCTGAAGTCAGTTTTGCTGTCCAAGTCCAAGGATAGCAAATGAACAGAGGGACATCTACCACCTGATAGCATGACTCTAACTAGCTTTTACTCTCAGTTCTGTGTATAGTCCTCAGATAGCAGGATGCCTGATGAAGTCCTACTTATTTGCCCATCTATATGCCCACAGGCATCACATACATGTATTTCAGAGACTTTTCAACAAGCCTACTCAATAAAATGTCTGTCCATTCCAAGTTTATAAGGGTTCAATCAGGCAGATGTTAATCAGTGAACTATGCATAAAAAAAGGAGCAGCCGTTTCCATCGTCTCCAAGATACTTGCCATAGAATCTATTATTCCAGCACCACAATTGAAAAAGGGCTTAGGTTTCAATTGAATCTCTTTTGCAGTCTCAAAGAAATTAGGGCTCCTCTAGGCTGATACTTACTCTAATGAGCCTGAATACTGTGAAACTCTCCCTTTCCACCCCCAAAAAGGCTTCTCTGACCATAAACAAGACTGTATCTCTGGAGGATTTCCTATGCTCTATTGATCTAAAGGTATGCTTTATAGTCTCTCAAGAATGGTATTTGTCTTTATATCAAGTTCAGAACCAGTAAAATTGCCCCAGACAATTTTATTAAGCTGATAAAGAACTGCTCATTTTAGGAAGAGAGAAGGACCTTTGTTTGTTGGTCAGTTAATCAGAAGCTTTTTATTTATTTCCTGTGAAAATGTCTTTTTTTCAGAAATCAGAAAGAATTTCAGACAATCTGAGAGTTACTTTGCTTTCTGGCATGTCTAAAACAAGAGAACTCAAGGAGTCCTTTCCATATAAGCTTTTGTATTTTATTTTAAAAAATCCATTATCTTTGATACCTAGTTTAACTCACATAAATGTCATTGGAAAACTTGTTACTAACTTTACTGGAACTCAAGAAAGCCACATTTCTGGGTTTCCAAAGAACTTTGATGTCTGAACACTTGCATGCTTCAATTCTTTGGAAGCAGGAGGGTATATTCTGGAATTATATGCCACTTGTATGTATTTACATAGGAATCCAAGTTGGTTGGAATTTATCTATGTATGCTAAGCAGAATCCATTAAATGACAGAAGTGATGCTTCAACAAGCATACAATCTAAATTAGTCAGGTAAAGGAAAAGAGCAGAAAGAGAAGGAGTAGGACATGAAGAAGAGTACACAAGGACAATAGAAGCCAGGGGAACACTCAATTCTCTTGTAAGTGTAACTAAAGATTATCTCTCACTTTTTCAGTGGAGCTGATAGAGGTACTGACAGATATTAGTTACTAAGATATTCAAAACAAGTGGCACACACCTGTAAGCAAAGTCTTAGTTTGCCTAAAGTTTGCAGTAGTTTCTCATTTGCTGCAATGTTGAAAGTGCCCTCAAGATGTTGCTCCATTGAAAAAGGTAATATATGGAGCAGAACTCCTAAAACACACCATGAAAATATTCATGTCTGTCAATGTATATAAAATGCATGTATATGAAATCTAAGAAACTGATAGATTTGATAGATATTGTCACTAATTGAACAATAAAACAGATATTCTATTAAGGATGAACTGACATAATTCCACTAAAACCTAAGTTACTGAAGAATAAAGTATAGAGGTAAACATATTCATACATAAGAGAAGGAAAGAAATAAAATTTCACTGGGAATAGGGGAAATGGAACAAAGAAAGTAGCAGAACAGTCCAAATTGCATCTGTATTTATGAGCATATTGTAATGACCATCATAAAAATTAAGGAAAAAAGAAAGTTCATTACAACATAGAAATTGTCCTTTCCCTTCATTTCTTCACTGTTCTCTCTCTGTGGCTGACAGGACTTCCTTTAGGGATGGAGAAGAGTAGATGGTGTTAAATTCATGACTCCTAACTTATGACCTATGCTTCATTTAAAATATGATCTTTTTCAGGCATGTCTAAAGTGAGATGCTTCTTTCTTATAGGTTTTTAGGGGTCTTGGTGCTTTAAAAAAAAAAACCAAATAAAAACTTTTTTTCTTAAAATCATATGGTTCATTCAAAAAATCTGGAAAATACTTGGATATGATTTTGATTTCTGTGTTAACTTTTGTTTAAATAAAGCTGCTTTTAAATGATGTTCCAGGTATGACTAGTGCTTGCCTTTGGGTATCAAAGTGGTTTTCACATTTATTTATTGGATTACCAAATGTGTCAGTTCTCTTAGTTCTCTTCACAGCCCCTTCAGCAGCCAGTCTTTTGAGGAAAAGCTCAGGATCCAACCAGTGGGGCACGAACATCACTGCATCCCAGTGCCAGCAAACATTCAGAGAGTTGGTGCATGAATGGAATTGCTTACTGCAGGTGATTTGATCATGCATCATTACGAGTTTAAATCACTAAATGGCAAAACACAATATATATAACCTTTCTCAGAGTGTCTGTGAAGGCAACAGAACTGTCAAATACTGAGTAAAGAGAGAAGTGTTGTATTTTAATGACCATCTGAGGTCTCAGTTAATTCCCTGAGTTTTTAGAGATCCATGAGATCTTTGACAGTACACTGAAAAAAAATATTGGTTTTGAATTAGTTTATAAGACTTTCTTTGGTCGTGGGCTGGAAAATGCAGATTTTCTTTGTTTTCTAGGTCTCATTTTTCCCTTGTTTTTTCTCCATGAGTTGATGAATTTTGCTGGTGATATTCCTTTTTTCTCTTGTGAGAAAAGGACCTGTAAACTGTTTTTGTTTGCTTTGATTCAAGAAACACTGTTGTCTTCCTCTTGATGTGATATAGCATTGCCATCTATTTGACCCAACTAAATTAAAAAAAAAAAAAAAACATTAACTTATGAAGGAAATTTACCACGGTTTCAGGCTTGGCACAGAAGGGGATTGAGTTGCACTTTAAATCTGGAGTTTTACAGATATACTATTCAAAACACAATTAAAAACATAACATAAACTCAGGAGGAATACAGTAGTGGTCTCAGCTCTAGGTTTCTGAAGCTAGAGCGCCAGAGCACCAGAGCAGTGGTGGCTGACGATAGCTACAAGAATTAAAGCATTCCAACATTTTGTTGTATCTTACCAGACAGAAACCAGGAAAGCTTTATATCACAAGAGTTTTAGGACTTCTTCTTGAAGAGTACAAGCAGAAATACTACAAATTAGATTGCAAAGCTTGACTAAAGATGACTTCTGGTTGAAGGATGCTGCAGGCCATGGTTGGTTAGCTTTGTTCTTGGGCCATGTTTGATGTTACTTGTCAAGTCTCAGACACAGAAAACTGCGGAGGGGAAGGAGACAGAGGGAGAAAGAGAGAGCTGCAATTAAAATAGGTATTTTCTAAACTGCAGACTTTTATTTTTATAGAAGGTATATTCCTCAGTTCAGACCTTTCCCAGGGTGAAAGGAGTTGGTTATTTCTCATGCAATTTAGCCTATGTCAGTAGGGCTATTTTAACTGCAGAGAGAAATATGTGAAACTGTCAGCCGCAGACCTTTAATTCCCAGGCTTATTTTTGTAAACAATGATGCCATTTTTTCACGGCACACTCCCTTTCGCAGAGATATAAAGATCAAACATGAATGTTTCATTTTCCATAACTCTTCCAGACAAACATAGCTCTTCCAGAAAAATAATAATAAAAACCCCAAAGAGGTAAACAACGTTCACAGAGGGAATATAGTTTAAGTAATTCACACGGTATACAAACGTGTAATGGTACAAAACCTGCAACATGAGTTTTTTGTTACATTTTAACAGTGTTTCCTCAAATCTTCAAAGCTTGCTTGATGGTTTGCTGAAGTAATTGAACCACTCTTGAGTTGTTTTATATAGGACATCTTATCTTTCTTTCATTACCCAGTCCGTGGCTTCTTTTCTATTCCCATGAAATCCATGTACACACTTTAGAAGCCCTCCTGAACAAGCTTGCTTCTAACTTTCACAGAGCCCTTAGCACAATTTGAATACGAAAGAGATACTGAATAAAAAGCTTTAATCTCTTGTCTGCTATTCTTCTTTCTTGCCTCTTCATCTCCCCCCACCTCCTCTGCCCCCCTCCCCCTTCTTCCAAGAGCTTTTCTGTGTTAGTAAAGTGTACACTTTCTGTTTTAAGTAAGTGTAATGCTGCAGAAGATGAACTAGGAGAGTGAAACCGAAAGCCTGGCCTGTGAAGCCGCTTTGCCACAATTTAGCATTAATTGTGCTGCATTTACTTGCTCTTGAGCTTTTTGCAGGTAAAAGATTAGTAAAGAGCTCTCCTTAACAAAATCACTCAATCAGTAGCAAGCATAGGTAGTATCAAATGTGCCCTCTACCTCAAATACTGTGGGGCTCTTTCTTCTGGTACCTCTTCCCTCAGTTAACTGGAACTGCTTTGAAAGGGCTTTCTGTTCTCTGCTCTCTTGTCAATTTGAATGCCAGGAAATGAGCCCCCTTTGTGAGATTAATTAATAGCAGGAGCTGATCGGCCCAAGCCCAATTGCCACGCAACAGAGCTGTAATTGCTACTTTGTGGAAAGGAAAGAAAAAGTTTTGGTTGCAGTTTAAGAAGAGGGTTTAAGGAAAGTTCTTTGAACTAGAGGTCTCAGTGCACTGGATTAAGGCAAGAAGCAAGGAGGCCTTTGAAGTTTGTTAAGAGGTTTTGGAGGAGAAAAAAGTTGGGTGGCAAATGGGAGCTGGCAACATCAAAAGCATTTAGCACCATTCCTCACCTGCTTGTATTCAGAGCAGGGACCACAGGCTGGAAGCATCATTTGCTCGCAGTTTAAATGGTCACTTTGGGGATCTATTTGTTCTGATTGGAAACTGTACTGTGTATGCACATCATTGTGTATGTAAGAAGGATTGTTGCACCTGGACATACAAGAGCTGCATGTACCCTGTTACATGCACATGCATTACATGTACAGGTATCCAGTCACTGAGTTCAGTGTAGTAACTGACATCTGTCAGTTTTCTTCCTACCACCTGTCACTGATTGCTACTTTGTTGATTATTTGTCCTCTGATATACTAGTAGTCACTGATTACTGATATTGCTGATCCCTTATTTGATTAAAAGACTTAGTAGATGTAGGTTTTCCTAAATGACTCCAAGTATTACATGTATATACATATATATATATATATATATATATATTTGGCAATACTTCAAAAGCTAAGGTCATCTTTGGGCAAAATTTGATCAAAAGAGAGTGGACAGAAGTACCTTGCAAATGCCAAGGCTAAAAGCAGGCATGGCAAAAATCTTTTAATGAGCTGGCAATACAAATTGTGTGACAAATTAACATCCCTTCATCTTTTTAACATGTAATGGCAAAGGTGAGACTTTACAAGCAGAACACAGCTCTGAGTCCAGCAATGCAAAGATCCTGGAAAACTGCCCTAGTGGAGGCTGGGGGATTACCTTGGAGCCGGGGGATCCTCAAGCCCAGCAGAGCCAAAGACCTCTTTCTACTCCACCCCACCAAAAGACATATGGCCAGAGCCCATATGTGCTGGAAACACTTTCAATGGCACAAAACCACCTTGGAGGATGCTACAAGCCAGTGGGGCTTACAGCAGCCTTGAGGTGTTCTGAAATATACAGATGAGCCACTGTCAGCCCTGAAATACAGACAGGGCAAAGGTGGCAAAAATCTGCTTTTCTGCATTTCCTCACCATTTGCCACTTACATCACCACAGTCCACGGGTCAAATTCACATCTCACGTGATCTGAACATAGCCAGGGCCTTCTGGAGGATGAATTTGGTCTGGTATCTATAGTCTCTTAGTTATAGTTAAGTCCACTGCAGTACTTAAAAAGGTACAATTAAAAGATAATGTGAAATGAAGCCTTGCTGAAACAAAAATCCAGACAGAAAAACATTTTAATGATGAGGGCTTTAGTAAGATTACAACTGAAATCTTAAAAATAACAAAAAAAAATTAAAAAAAACCTTAAAAACAACAAAAAAGGCAAGCCACTTTAGACAGAATTAATCTTTCCTAAGCCTTTGTCTTCTCCAGTCCCAACTGGACTCCCTCTGCCTCTGAAGGACAAATTTGCCCCTCAGAGATAGGTGGGACAATTTGCACGGCAGCCTCTTTCCAGAGTCTATAGAGGTAGCCTGTCCACCCTACTTAGGGCACGTCTTGAAGCAGTTAAGGCTGGGCAGTGGAAAGCCTCCCCATCATAGCTAAGAGAGAGTTTTCCAAACACTGGCAGATGCACTGGAAAGAGGCATTCTGTGATCCCTGTTCATTAATGGCCAATATATTTTAGTTTATTTTTGTAACTGTTTTTAAGAACACCCTAGAGTCAGATATAGCATGCATAGTATCACCAGACAGAGCGCAGTAGATCGCGTTCTTCGTGTTGTAGTTAGTTTTCAATGCTATTGATCCAGGGGTCTGTCTATCTATCTATCTATCTATCTATCTATCTATCTATCTATCTATCTCTTTTTACATCAAAGTACTTCGCAAAATAGGAAAGCCCTCTTGAGCAGTAATTATAATTGTCCCATCTTAAACTCATGGGTGCACTCCAAAAATATTTATGGTGGATAGTTGGATGATTCTACATCATCCCTTCTCCTCTTTTTTTTCCTGTTTTACCATTACACAGCCTCCCCAATATCCTGCCATCCTCTCCCCAGAGTGATTACAATCTCCAGCCTCTCTAGAAGCTTATCTGCTTATACATCGCATGAGAACACAGTTTCTTGCTCATATAATAACCAAGAAGTAAACAAATAAAGGAAAACACTAATTCTGAGGCTGACTGAATGAGCTGTGGTAAGCATTTATAGTATTTTGGAGGATATTATGCCACTGACTTGTAAATTTTCTGTGGAGCTCATTTTAAGCCATCTTTCATCTCACATTTCAGTGTCTCATCTACTAGAGGGTGACTTTACTAGGAAACCAAGCCTTGAAAACAATTTGCAATTCTGACTATTCTAGGAGATCATAGGGAGGCCAGATAAAAATGCAAGTTTTGAAGAGGCACCAGTTTTTCACCTTAGGACATGTAAAATTCTCAAACTTCAATATCCCAAGGTCACATTGCATGTCACAGCAAATTTTACTTACCTTAGGCAAAGCAGTAAAGTAGTTCTTTATTTAAACACACAAATTAATTCACAAAATGTGCACATGAAAAGATACCCCAGCCATGATTCACAAAATACCTACAAGATACCCAAGCCCATCCATAAATCATTGTTTTTCAGTATGGTTTTCTATAATTACATCTGTTAACAAATGTAGCAAATTCAATTAAAATTTAACTGGCAGTGCATGGAAGCAAAACAGGTTCACTTCTATTATGTCAAACACCTTATTTTATGCCATGCATGTTAAGGTTTAAGGCTCCTTAAGGCTTGCAACTGCAACATTTTAACTGATATCTGGAGGCTTGTAATTGTATGTGTGCACATCAATTATGGATTGGATTCAGCATTTTCAGATAACTTCACCAATCACAAAGAGAGCTCAGTGGTCTCCTGGCATTTTCGGAGCAGTTTGATTACAGGTGTAATACATACAGCCTTGTTAGCTCTCAGTGATGAGGGATTCCCTTCCCTTCTGGGTTCTAGCTGAGGCACTGACCATTGCTTTTCACTAACAATTTCTATCTGCTCCCAAGAGATGTTTTAATGAGCCCCTCCGACATGGCCAAAGGCAAGAAATGTTCTCTGGGCCAGTGAGGTGAAGAGCCAAAGCTTAGCCTACTAGGCAAGCAATAATTAATAAGGCATTTTTGATTCATCTCAATTCATTAACAAAGTTACTTTTTTTTTTTATTTTTATTACTGCTAAGCAACACAACGTTAAGTCTGTCACATTACTCACAAGTATTGAATGAAAAACTCGTGCCAAGGTACGCAAAAAAAATTAATTTATGACAAAAATAAATGAATTTGGAATACTAATTGGGAGAAAGCAACTGACAGAGTGAAAGATTGATTTTAGGGGAAATGGAGAAATCTGTTTTTTGTTTATTTTAAGAACAGGGAACGAATTCTGATGAAAAATGTATAGCCAGCTAGGTTAGTAGAGGATGTTAGATGTGTCTGAAATTTTCCTAAAATTCATGGCTATCTGCAAATCACGCAGAGTGACTGTGGGCTGTGGTCTGTTTGAATTAATGGCAATAGCTCATTGAGACCCTCAGAGTGTGTTGCCCCATGACAAACAGTTTGTCAGGTAACAAACATTGCTTCTTTGCAGTTAATATCTTTCCTTGCTTCTTTCCTGCTTAATATCAGGAATAACTGATTTACAAGGGGCCAAACTTCTGCTGGAATAATCTAAACAAACTGCTAAGAGCTGATTAAGGGATCCTTCAAATTTTGTTTTCATAAGTCAGGATCTAGAGAGAGACAACCAGCTTTGATAAGTTGTTTGGCATTTTGCTTCCTTCCTCCTTTCCCTGCACTGAGGAAAAAGAGAAAGACATTGCCAGGAGGAGGAGTAATAAGAAATATTAGTTAAAAACAGGGTGCATCAAAACTGAAGCTCTTTAGAGATATGGAGGGGGCATCAATCACTTCTGTGGGCACATTAAGCTGTTACATATTATAGCCATCTCAGTTTAAGTGGTGTAAGGCTCATCTCATTTGCATTTGTTGTGTTACAATCTTGCTTCAGGCCTGTCTCCACAGTGAATAAGGTGGCTGTGCAAGGCAGCTTGTGGCTGGCATAAAGGATATGTCAGAGTCAAGCTGCTTCACTAATCAGCTTTGCTGGGGCAGATACATGATAGTCTATGTGAAGAAATTTAGATAATAGTATACAGCATCCACTGGAACTGTATATAGTGTATATAGGGCTTTAGACTAACTTCTAATCCTTCATGGAAAATTTGTAAATACTGCAGTGATGTTCTAGTGACCTCTAAAGGCAGCTGGTTCTCGCTGTGTAGCACTTTTTGTTAAACCTCCCGCTTTGTAAGGCACATAATGCTAATGTTCCTAAAGGCTCTACATGGAGAATTTCCCCAAAAATATGATTTCGCCATTAAACATTCCACGTTTCACTGCCACCTTCCCACTCCCCCCCATTGTCCGCAGGAGCTGCAGGTGAACCCCTCACGCCAGCCCTCCTGCCTGCCGGCGCCCCGTCCTCCCCTCAGCCCTCAGCCCTCGCCCTCCCGCCCGTCCCTCCCCGTTGCGGTCACGCCGCCGCCCGCGCGGGGCCAGCCGGGGCCGCGCGCCCTCGCCACAGCAGCCACGGCGAGCGTGGCCCTCCCCTGGGGCTCGCCAGTGGCAGCCGGCGTCTCTGCTGTGGTCTCGCCTTCCGCTCCTCCTCTAAACTACTTGGCATTATCAACTTTCCCGCATCCAGCAGGCCAGGCCAGGGGCTTTATTAACATAGAATAGCCGTGCCTCGCCACAGGCCAGCCAGCATGGGTGCTGCTCCGAGTCGAGTGGGACTGCAGTGTTAAGCTGGCTAAAAAAATGTAAGTTTCTATAGACATTACTCTTCTGTTTCACATTTTGTTTTCCTTTCTTTTTCCCTTTGGTGATTTTAAAACTACATTTATGAGAGAAAAAAAAAAAAAAAAAAAAAAAAAAAAAAAGGAACAAGAAGAGAAGGCTGGAGTTGAGATTCAACTGCCCTCCCTCAACCCTTTCCGGCACAGCGTTTCCAACTCTCTGCAGCACTGCATTCTTCCCACTGCCATTCCCCTTCAAGCTCAGTAGCAGGTCTAATGTGCCATTTTCTTGAGCACCAGTTTTCAAAGATGGCCAGATCACTCAAATCAACCTTCCCCTGTCTGGGCAGGTTGCTCCTGCCATGCACTTCTCCTGCGTGTTCAACTTCTCCAGTCAGCAGCTCTGATGGTGAGCATAAGACGCCGTGCTTTGTTTGCTTTAGGCATGATTAAACAATTAAGCTGGACATTTGGGTCCATTTGTGCAATGGTGTGCACACACACACACATTTAACATCAGATTATAAATAAAAGCTATAAAGTTTTTTAAATGCAGGTGAATTCTACAGAATAGTAGGTCAGTAATGTCTTTTCCTGCTCCCCTATTGAGGACAAGGGGAGTGTTTTTTAAAATAACCTTCTCCTCTTCCTCACAGCCACCGAGAACCACCCCCCATACACACACACACACACACACACACACACACACACACACACTCTCACACATGATGAAAGACCTATAAAGTTGAATAGTTGTGAGATAATAACTCTAATGGTAAAGGTCCCAGCATACGTATACCACCCTGCCTCTGGCAGTAATCCTGGCTTTGGGGATCTGAAATTTCCTAAAGATGTATTAGTGTCTTATACACATGTGCTCTTGTGCACTCATAATCCTTTTCACTAGCTTCTTAGCTGCATGCTTTGTATTTAAATTTTCCTTCTGACCAAGTAAATCCCTTTGGATGAAGTGACAGGAGCTTTTCAGCACCCATAGCTGGGTGACAGCTGGTGTAGAGGCTCTGAAAGACTGCAAAGTGTTCCTTACTAGCTTTCTTCAGGACCAGTGTCAGCCACCAGCTGAGCGATTTGTTAGCTCCCCTTTGGGCATCAGTCAGCTGAAGAGGCTCACATTAAAGGCTAAAGTAATACAATAGATATTAATATAAAAAAAAAAAAAACAACCACCAATATCTGTGCTCCTGGTTTTACTGTGCTTTTAATTAGGTGCTTATTCATTATATGTGAATACGGTACATTTTCATTAATTCAGGAAACCCTTTATTAATACTGTATGAAGTATGTATGCCTGCCTCAGAAACACACTGTTAAACTTTGACTTAAAAGACATAATTGTCAGAAGCTTTTCTAGGAGCAGCACAGCAGTTAAAGTAGTTTACTTACAGATCACAGAACCTGATGTTTGTATTTATTTTCCCTCAAGTAAAGTTTCCCTGAAAATGTCCAATATGTAATATATTCTGTTATTTAATTCTAGATTCGAAGGTTTGCTTCTCAGGGGTTCTGGCAAGTTTTTGCTATTGGAATTAGTAATGAGGAGCACTGGAAGTGCGGAAGTAAATCGTGCAGTGTAATCAGGTTGTTAAAGGAGAAGCAATCCAAAAATGGGACTGTTTCAGAACCAAACTAGGGCTGGATATAGTATTGCAGGATGCTGCCTGCACAGACTTCTCTAAGGGGGTGCTGGCACCAAGGCAGGCGAGAAATTCTCTACCATTTCTCCAACAAGGAAAGCTAAGATTAATTTAAAAGAAGTCAATTTTAAAACACAGTGGCTCGTAAGATAAAATTTTTAATTATTTATTGATCTCTAAGGAGAGTGAAGTACTGAGCTAGGTAAAACTCCCACAGCATTCAAGTTGTTTTGCTTGAGTAAGGACTGTCGGTTTAGACCAAAGACTTATGAGAATTGCTTTACAAAAATAGTAATTAATATTCAAAACTTTGTTGCTGTGCCACCCACACACATATTTGTGAAAGTATCTCAACTTTTAAATAATAATCCAGACCTGTGATAATCAAACATGTAGAAGTATTTTAATTGTATTATTTTATATAATTTATATTGTAGTAATAAAATTCTCATTTACAAACTGAGATATAGGAAATTGTGAAGTTTCTTTCTCGGGGCTGATATGTTTTAATAAAGTTGGGATGTGTGTAAAGAGAGCTTCTCTTTTTTTTTTCCTTGTCTAGAAATGAAGAGGGGTCCTACAGGAATAAATCAAAAATCCAAAAAATACATGAATTCACTCAAAGCTTTGAATTATTATTATTCCTAAAACAAATAGATAAATTAAAACTACAGATATCTGAGGCAGTTCCCAATTCAAATATTGCTCCCAATGATTAAAATTAAACCAACTTTGAGCCTTTGATTCATGTTCAGTAAAAAACTTTGAAAGTAATTTCTGTAAGAATTCTCTTTTTCAAAGAAATGTAACAGCTTTCAATACCATGGATTTCACTCAAAGTTTCTTTCCATTTTAATCAGGTCTGGAGGTTTATTGTCTATTATTTTTCAGTGACAGTTGCTAATTGAATAAGATCTATTTTGTAGAAATAATAAAATTCGCAAGGTGCTTCTTATCTGTGAGTGATAGATCACAGAAATGAGGAATATTATTCAAATGAATTAAAATAAAACATTGTTTTCTGGCTCTTCTTTTTACTTTGGAAACTTAACGAAACTAATTTACAAAGAAAAAGTGAGGTTTTTTATTTTAAAGCCTTTTCGATTTCTCTGCAGAGGCAGTTACATACCTACCACAAGAACGTACAATGCAGTTTCAGTAAAGAGACAGCATTACCTTTTACAGGCCAAATCACAGATGTATTTACAGTTCTCACTCCTCCTGTACCCTTTGAATGTATTCTTGTTATTCATTCTTACATCTGGATTTTGACCCTTCTTTGCATACATTTTTCCCACTTCAAAAATATACTGCTGTTGAGCCAGAAAATAAACACTCACTAAAATCTCAAATTAAGCTTCCCCCTGAATGAATTGTTGAGGGACCTGATCCTGCACTAGCTGAAGTCAGTGGAAGTTTTAATCACAAATCACACAAGCAAATGAGACAAGGGGCCTTATAGTCATAATACCTGGTCAACCTTCTGAGCTGCAGAACTGAAAGCTTTCTTGTAAGTGTTGTAATTCTAGAAATCTGCTAATAATAAAAATGGAATTTGGGAAAGTTTTTAGTTTGAACTCAGGCATTTCACTTAGGTCATGATCCCAAGCACTTCTTCAGCATGTTTTTCCCTTATGAATTATTAATACAAGGCTTGTAATGGGCTCACAAGTGACTCCGGAGTCCTTATTAGTAAATCATGGTCACAATATCAAACTGAAAAATTCACAGGATGTATTGTAAAGAAAATATTTAATGATATTTGAGAGAGAAAAAGTATACAATAACAAAATGTAAGAGAGTCTATTTCCTCTAAATATTAATTGTTGTTTTCCCAAATTGGGTTAATGAAAGTTCCTAAATATTCCAAGCTTTTTTAGGTTGGGTTTTTTTTATTCTTGTTTTAAGAATTTTTTTTCTGATTATTTTATACCAGCTTGTTTTACAGATTACTTATTCTATATAAAGCATTGATGGTGCTGTTTTATTTTTATTTTTAAATATACAGCAACTTTTAAAAAAATATGGGGCATACCTGTATGTTTGGTGTCTGTTTACATTTTCTGTAATGTAGTCATTAAGCATACAACATAGACTTAAAGGATGTCAAAACTGACAACCACACTATGATTGATGATGCTGTGCTAGACTAATTCTTACCAGGTGTGGTGTGATGTGAATTCAAATGCAGCTCAGGGTTCTTATTTGTATTAGTAAAGTTGTGATTTGTCAAAGTTCTGTGACTTCTTAACCCACTAAATCCATCTTCTAATCCAAGTTTTTCTTCGCCTTTTCGCTGTGTACAATATTTTTCTTTCTCTTTCTCAGCAAAGCAACCCTTACGACTTCGTCTGCAGCCAGGGTTCCTTACGACATCCAGTCCATGTAAATTCCAGAAAATACCAAGTCTGATGAGGTTATGTTAATTAAGTGTAAAATCTACATAAAGGCTTCCTAAGTGACTTGAGCTAGGGTAGGCAAAATTATGAAGGATGAAATTCACTCCATCAGCATAAAGCATAAACAGGAAGCATTATGTGGATAAGGAATAAAATACATGATCTTCAACCAGAAAAAGGGCTACAGCATGGACTTCTTTGGTCCCTACATAAATTGTTTTCATTGTCATCCCTTGTCACTTGCAGAATATGATGAGGGCATCATTGAGTTATTACCTCTTGTTAAATGTCAGTGGTAAATATTGGGTGCTTGCACCTTTGAACAACAAATAAACATTCATGAGGTAGCAGAGAGTGTTGGATGTAAAGTTTTAGGCTTTTTTTTTTTTTTTTTTTTTACCTCTCTCTCCTTTCTACCCCTCACCCTCCTACATTTTTGATTCAGTCCTTACTGGTACATTCTCAACAGCTGGATCATTCATTGTCAAGCCAAATGTCCAGCACCTTTGAAAACAGAGAACTGTGTTGACCTGGAGTGGGCAATTGAATCGTATCTGTTTGTTTTCTGGCTGAATGATCTATCCTGCTTGATTGTGTTTATCTTGATTTTATTTATATTTTATTAACAAAAGATATTGGTCTTGCAAGCAGAGTCTCAAGAAAGTACAAAACATATAACAAAATTCTTAAGAGTCCAATTTGCCTCAACAGGCAAATAATCTAAAAATTTAAATAATCTGATTGAACAAATCATAATAAACCCCATCAAATGTTGTGCTGCATGAAATGAAAGTACCTATTACCCCCCACCACTACCTCCCCCTTTCCTTCACCAGGCCCTGTTTCACTCAGGTCTAATTTTAAATGATCGCTTTCTCATGCAAATATCCATTGATTTGAATGAGATTTTACAAGGGTAAAGGCTGAGCAAAGACTTTGGGATGCGATCTTCAGAAAAAAACCCAACCCCTTCTTTTTATGGATACAGAGAGTCACTGTACAGGAAAGTTATTGTACTATTACTGCACAAAGTAGTGGAAGGAGGGCCGGCGTACGGGAAGGTAACACATGCAATCAGTCTGCAGAGGACTGACAGGCACTGCTTGCACAAGCGCCAGAGTGGGGGGGAGGCAGAGGCTTTGGGCATCCCCTAGATTATTCAGATATTTCTCTTCAGGATTACTTTGAAACACACTGAAGACCTCTTTGTTGAAAACCACAGGCAAAGCATGGGGTAAGTGGAGAGGGCCAAATTTTAGGTCTGCTGGTAAATCATGTAGTTGCCTCATACACCAAAACATCAGAGAAAAAGTATTACTTTAATTTGTCAAAGTCCTGAAAACAAGCTCTGAGGGTGGGATAGTAGTTTTATAATAATTAAAAACAAACAAACAAACAAACAAAAAAAAAAAAAAAAAAAAAAACAACCAACAAAGAAAGCTGTTTTCTTATATTTAGATAATTTTATGTTGGTTTTTGGGGGGTTTTTTATTTCAGTCGTAGTAGAGGCCTGAGGAAGTCACAGTGACCCCTGCAGGCAATAGAGTATCCTCAGGATAGAACTCAGGAAATCAGCATTATAATTACAGACATAGAACAATTTTTATATATAAGATTACCTTTTTTGTTGTTGTTGTTGTTAAATCCCTTTTTTAGTTTCCTCTGCATTTTCAGTGTTCGGAAACATGCAGGTGAACTTCAGCGAGCAGGAGCAAGGATTTTCATGTAAAGGGGGACAGGATAAAGAGGGATAAAAATTCACTGGAGTTAAGCTTAGCATCTTTATTTGCTAATACAGTCTGTGCTTACAAAATAAATCCAAGTTTTTGACAGCAGAGCAATAGATGTGAGGAATGATCCCTAAATTTGGAGCCCTGACAACCGGTCTTCCTTCCCCATGAACAAGAGAAGTCTTGCTTTTCTGAACACTTCTTTTAAAGTCAACACAGGTAAATGTATTTCTTTCTGAATCATTACACTCATGAATTAAAATTCTGTGTCCACTTTGAAATCTCTGTGATAAACACTAGAAATATTTCTATGCCACCCACTTTTTTGCAAAGGAATTAAAGTATGCCAAGTGCTACTTAATTGACGTTTGTGGCTAGCTTTATTTGCTATTTTTAAAGTACTCCTGTATAAAACTAACTGTCCAAAGAAGTCCTAATGTCTCTATAAAGACTGTTGTCACTTACTTGAGAGGAGTAGGCATCCTGTGCCAAACAGCATGCGGGCTGGATGACCTGGCACATGGCAGTCACAGGAAGGAATGGAGAAATACTTCTTCTTTAATACGAGCAGCATCACATCTGGGTGGAGCTCAAGCAATTCTTGGAGGTCTTACTGGTTTTCACAGATCAGTCAGTGCTGTTTGCTTTGCTTTGCTCATACTTCATCTCAGTTTACTTGCTGGCATCGAGTTTGTTTCTTCCTCCAGGAGTCCTCTATTTGCATTGCATTCTGGCTAGTTCATTTTTAGTAGGCTGGAAAAGACTTCCTCCACATTATCAATTGGTGTTAGTGGTGTCAGTGGAAGAAATCTGATAAAAGCAGATTTTCCAGAGGCCTAGATAGGTAGGATTATGTACTAATATTGATAATTGTTTGTTGCATCTGTATTACAGACTTAACAATATTAAACAACTCTTTGCATTACTGCCATTGTTTTGGCAGCTGTAGAGAGTGTGTCCTGACAGATTTGTGAAGGGATGAACTACTTAGTTATTGCTTCCCCTAGTTCTGTTGTTCTAGCTGTTAAAAATGCAGCCTTTTCTTTAACAGATCGTCTATCTTACTCACTGCTCTTTTTTTTCTAATCCAGTAAGATATCTCAGTGATGGCTTAGAAGAACAGAAAATTAAAGCAGAAGAAAAACATTTGGGAGATCTGAACTAATATATTCTCACTTACAAGCCATACGAGGTGCTCTCAACAGCGTTCTTCACACTGTTCCCATTTATGTGTATCAGCCTTGTGGTCAGGTACTGATTTTTTACCAACTTTCAGCTGAAGGATGGCACTATCATCTTTGAAATATAAGGAGAATGTGAAATAATGAAACTTAAGGTAAGGCTTTTTCACATGGGGCTGATCTAGAACACATTTTCTCACCTATATTGAAGGCTGAGAGAGTTCATGAAGCTACTGTTGTTGAACTGCCACATTAACTCTTTTTGCCATGCAGTACCTTTGATCAAATGTCCAAGTCCTTAATTGTATTTTTCAATATATATTTCTCCTTAATTTGTAGCATGACTTAATCTTTCTTTGTAAATAAGTATTACATATTTTTGCCTATTATCATTTCCATAGGAAGACAAAAAAGGAAGAGGCAGGCAGTTCCAGACCCTTTCATCCCCACAGGAGTTACAGAGGTAGAAGAGAGGTGGCATGCAACAGAAGGGAAGTGAGTGGGTTCAAGCAGAGAGCTCTGAAGAGGAATTATATCTGAACGTAATGTGCTGGCCAACAAAGCACAACTGATAACTTCCAAGGCCATTGTGGACCTAAAATGCTAGCAGTGGTCAAAGCAAATTACGACTTTTATTAGGGGACCCGTATGTATCATTTTCCTGCAGCAGGATTACACTGCCAGCCCTGCAGAGGGAGATTTAGCTGGGTAATTCTCATTAAGGAGCAAACCGCTCTGACTTCTGCAGGTGCTTTGCCTGATTAAGTGCTGAAGAACCAGACCCTATGGTTGGCCCAGCTGAGCTCTAACCTGTCCGCCTTTATGCAAGCAAAATCGTCATATATCAGCTCCAGCTCATGCTGAGGAGTCTCACTAGGCACTCTAATCCTAAGGGGAAACATTTCATTGCAATGCACAGCAATTTGTATTTTTTCTCAAAACTCTGCTATTACATTATCCATTTTTCTCTTGATTAAAGAGATCAAGAAGTGCATGCTCACACACTGCACAATGCAGTCTTGCCATATAGGAGGCCCGGAACCCACATTCAAATTCTGGCTGGAGGAGATCTGACAGCTTCCAACTCTTGATGGATTTATGCTGTTTTAATAACAGTCACAATTTACTGATCATTATCCAGGAGGGAAGTTACCAGGTTCTTTGTTGTTGTTGGGTTTTTTAAGATATTTAAGTGTTTTTAGAAGTATCCAAAGCCAAAGAGCTCTTAAACACTGCAAGAACTCTGAGTCTGTGAAGATTATTTTAATTATACTACAGAAGGTCAACCTATGGTGTTAGTTACTGTCATATGCAAACAGGGAACTGAAGATACATGGGCACAAGAGAAATTCCAGAAGGTAGGCATGAAGTTGTCCAACTGTCCATGCCTCTAGTTTATAGTTTGTGTTACACAATTCATCTCCACCACCTTCCCTCTGGGAATGCCATGGAAAAACAACTACAAAAAGCAGGGCAGGGCAGGTATATAATCATAAAAGGCTCCTTCTGTTCTATGCAAAAACATGGACAGTTTTGAGACCCTCCACCCTTTACCCTTTCATAGACACTAAGAAGATTAGGGCACATGGAGCAACAAGCAATCCCTGCTACACCACTGACGTTTTTCAGGAATTGGCATGTCCCTGCGTTTAGTGTCCCACAAATAAAATGTGAAAAATGACTCTTTGGCTCAAAGGAAACAGGAAGACAAGTACATTGTAGCGTAAATGGTAGTGAAGTATTGCAAGGGGACTATGAAAGGTGCCCAGAACAGGGTGATGGTGTTGTATAAAATTGATCTATGTAAGATAGAAAACATTTATGCAAGAAGCTGAATGTCTCAGCTAATAGCAAGGTAAACAAATGACCTGGCATTGTCAACATTGCCTGTTTTGTAGAATAGATTACTGAAAAATTTGATTTTGGCTAAAAGTCACGTGCTTCCTCGGAGATAAGTCTGTCTTCTTCTCCAAACGTTGCCATTCTAGCTCTTGCCTGGATGTTCTGGGGGGTAATTTTTATACATAGGCACATGGAGCAAGACAGGCAACTAAAAAAGGGGGAGAGGTAGAAACCTCAAATTAATTTAATATCTCTTTTTCTGCATTTCTTGATCAGTGAGAAGAAGTAACAGTTTTGAGGCACGCACTCTAATGAGATACTCAAATCAACAATACTTACCCACACAGGAATTAGTAAATGAATATTTTTGAAGAGAATCTGGTTTCACAACAGCAGCTTGACCTGCTCAGATGAACTATTAAAGAAGGGGCTTTTGTGCTTTCGTGATCTGAATTTTCTGCTTGCTATTGCCACTTCAAAAAAACTAACAAACCTTTTTGGTCCAAAACTAGCCGTGTGTCCAAATATACAGCTAGTAGTTTTAGGAGGTATTATAATAAAATATCGTATATATTTTTTAATTTATATTATATTTATTCTATACTTATATTTATAAAATATAAATATATATTATACTTTATAATATCCAAGTAGGAATAAAATAAATTTTCCCACATAGAGGAATGGGAATCCATCCCTGCCTGATCAGATATTTCAGTAAAATGGTTCCAAAGATCATTCCTACAGTCAGCCCTTTAATTTATGACTAGAAAATAAGTAATAGTGCGAGGTATATAGCACAACTAGAAAAAGGTAAAAGGATTTAGAACGCACAAGAACAAAATTTTTCAAGGACTGAGAGACATCAAAAGAAGCCTCAGGCTTTCTAGCTCTTTGCAGCTGAGAAAAACTTGCTGTGTGTTGAATCTTGCTTCTCTTATACATATATAAAGAAAAATGTGCCACAAGTTCGGCCACCTTATTCAGTGGACTTAGAGCTATCATTTGCAGAGTCCTCACTCTACTCCCTCCGGGAGCATGTGGAATTTTCTTTGTAACATTATGCTTTCTAAAATTACAGGAGTAGATAACTAATACAGCTATAAAGCCTAGGCAATTGCTTCCCATGCCCACCATGCTGTAGAGCATTATGTGCTGTACAACTGATGATCACAATGGAATCAATTGATTCCAGCTTTGTATTTTAGCTGCAGGTCAACTGGCTTGAATCATGGCAAATTTGCCAGCTTAAAGTAATTTACAAAGTTTAATATAAACCACATCAACCCATAGCATAAACAAGCTTGAAATGATAAGCAGTTTGTGATATTTCAATGAACAAAAAATATTAAGAAATAAATATTTTCTTGGAATGTTAGTAGAATGCATGATCTATGTTTTCAATCCTAATTTCAGCTTCTGATGAAATGAATCAAATATTCACATCCCAGCTGCTTATGAATGTTCTAAGTGGAATTTCTTGGAGCAGTGTGAGCAGGTGGTGTTCCCACACAGCTCCAAATAAAGTTTATACGTGCTGGGGAGGCTGGCTGCCTTACATACAAACATGGATTCAGAAAACTAGTTTTCTTTTAATGCACGTGCTTGGTCATTTTGGCATAAGGCTGAGAGATCTTCCCAAGGACAAAGCCACAGGTATAGAAATGTTGCCTGGAGCCCTTCCTTCTCTCAAGCCTTAGGCCATACTTTTCTGTACCTGAGCCATAGCCTTCTCTAAGCTGCATGCATTTTAGGAAGTGGATTGTTTCAAGCCTTTTCACAATGTTTTTTGTACTCTTGTGCCAAGAGTGTGTTATACAGAGTAGGACATGGCGTTATGGAGGATATCTGTGGCTACCAGGCCTGTTGGGGTACACCAGAAAAGTAGGTCTTGTAGGGTTGGGGTAGGGGGAGCTGGGGGCTGGGGGTGATGCGGTGGGGTAAGCCAGTTTAGTCACAGCTCAAACCTGGTTTCTGTATAAAGGCAAAATAATGATGTGCTATAGCCCATATCCCAGTCCCACATGTCCCCAATGGGAAATCATTTTATCTGCTCTGTATTGGAGCCCAAATTAAAACTGTGTCATGCAGCACACAAGGTAGGGCTTCCACACCCAGGAAACACATTGAATGAAAGTGTTCACAAACACTTCACCTTTAACAAGTAAACCCAATCTTTCACTTTCCTAAGCTCCTCCTTGAGAACCCAATCTCTTCTAAAGAGAGATTCATAGCTACTCAAATACCTGCTCTGAACTGCACCTTAGAGGACTCTTCTGGCTACAGAGAGAATTTAGAAAACTCAACTTCACAACACTGGAGTAATTTTTGTGACTTTTCATTCCCCTGTGGTCCGTTTTGACTTGGATTTTCTTCTTTTTTTAACTAGCTCAGCAGCAGAGCCTGTATTTGTCATGCTGTGTTGCAGGCACTTTTGGTTTTCTCTAGCCTGTTATTTCAAGACTGTTTAAGACTCAGCCAGCTGGCTACCATCCTATGTTCAGGGAATCATGCAAGGGAGTACAAAAGGGCAGTAGAAAGCTAAGATTTGTCCTTTATCTTACCAAAATCACAGTATTCCTCCAAGCAGAGGACACAGAGTGAAGCAATAGGACAAAAACTTCACTTTGGGCTAGATAGGAAGTCTCAGGCTGGAGGAATTTTGCTGTGGTGAGTTGTACCACTGTCCATTCTCTCTGCTTTATGAAAGTGATGTGAAAAACTTTTTTTACTGATTCAAATATGTGGCTTTTAATCCCCTGTGTGAAAATTCCATCTAACATAATTTTTAACCTTGCAAGTTTCTTCAACGGCCATGTGGATGCAGTGCCATTTTCAGTGTCAGCACTTGATGCTTTGGCAACAATGATGTTGGACTTCCAGAGCCCAAAGCAGCAGTTTCTTTTTTAGAAGCCTCACTCTGTCTTTTCAGTTTAAAAGTAGCTATGCTACTGTTTGGCAGTGAGGTTAGGAGATTCATCAGCTAAAGAAATAGAGCCAAATATTTGCTTTGAATGATTACAGCTAAGATGTCCTTCCACAGCTGTGGTGCCTAGATTATTGTGTACTCCTTACTCATGAACACTGAACATATTTCAGTGAACAGAAAATATGCTGTCCTGGTATTCTAAAAAAATAATGTACATTCACAAATTAGCTTTTACTCTGTATTTCTCTGACATAAATATTAAAACACTCTTTTCTATTTTTTTTTTTACTGCCATAGCCCCTAGAATAAGGGGGCCATAGCCTCCTTTAAGATATCTCTCACTGTGCTAAACTTTCTTAGACAGCATCTGTTAAGAGATCTCTTACATGGTAAATAAGCAAGTTATGACTATCTTTCTTACCTTTTTACATTTAACTGTATTTTCTAGCACTAAGTAATTAGGAGGGTATGAGAACTTTAACATTCAAAGTCCAAAAGAGAGAACCAAGTCGTCAGAGGAGACATCTGGACAACTTAATAGAAAGAAGAGAGACCACTCTACATATCTCACCCACAGGACTCTAACAAACACAAACATATCTAAATATATTACTTCCTTCAAATAATTATTTTCTTAAAAGTGAAAGTTAGAGGAACATGAGCATAAACCTGTGCCGTTTTTCTCCAGTGAAAAGCAGCAGTTTCAGTAAAGGATTACAACAGATGCTAGCTTGTCCTGATTTTGAACCACTGTAAGTTAGTTCTATATCTTCTGATCCACAAGCTACAGCTATGGTTTTAGTTATTTCACACCACTTGATTACTGCCATTTGGGGATGCCACCAGTGTGATAAAATGAGCTTCATGCACAGAAAATTCTAACCCTTACATTTTAATGTGAGATCTGTTCTAACACCTGATCAAATCCAATCAGAGTAACTTCTCAGAAGTCAGCAATTGCAATAAAAAGAATATCTGTTGCAGGCTTTTAGAATTTTTTTTTTATTTCCCAAGACTGGAGGCACCCGAAATTTTTTGTTTTATTCAGTGGAAATTAATAATGAAATGGGATTAAATGTTAAAATACATATTTTCAACCACTCTGACAAAAGGAATTAAAATATTTTGGGACTTGTCCTCATTGACTATCCACTGAATTGCAAGACCAGCTGGAGCAGATACATCAGGGCAAACATACCAATCCACATAAAAAAAACATGTGAGTATGATTGGGATACAGGACAAAAGACCTATTCAAGACATCCAAGACACACAGAAGTGCTAAACTGTAATAAAATTCTTATCTGACTATCATAGAAGAGACATTAATTTTAAAGAAGATTGATTTTTACCAAGGATACAAGAAGACGCTAAATTCAGCATCCAACATGTTTTGCTGGTAACAGAGCAATTAAACATGACCAAAAAGGTCTACTCTCTTCTCTTTTTTTCTTTTGAAACTAGAAATATTTTCTTTCACTGGTGTCTAGAAGATCCAAAACACCTCTCTGCAGTCAGTATTCAGGAGACACACAACATATGGTTACTGAAAACTGGCAAGAGAACAGTTTCTCATTCTCCAGTCAGGCATTCATTGAAGATGCTCAGAGGACTATCAACACAGCAAATACTCCTTCTTGCTGATGCACTTTTTACTGTAGTGACCCAGATAATCTTCTGATAAAAAAGACATTTTAATCACAAAGCTCATTTTTTTCAAAGTTAAGTGTTCAATATGTTTTGTTTAAATTACTGCATATAACAGAAAAATTGAAGAAGAGTGTTGTAGGCATGAACCCTGCTTTTCTGTTTGTTTGGGATTTTTTTCAGTCATTTCTGTATATTTTTACACTTGATGTATTGTTTCATCTTTACACTCACTTCTGTCTAGTAGTTGAGGTCTTTCTAGAAGTTCATATGATATTATGATCTGCAGAGAAAAAAACAAATATAGTGTTTCCAACTCCACAAATTGAATATATATATTATTTTTAGGAAAAGATTGCAAAACAAAAATCAGAGCATTAACCACGTCTTACTCTCTGAATCCAGCAGTCCTTGCCTGCCTTTTTCTGAATATAAACAAATTAAGGCTTTTTACTCCTACCTGAATTACTTTTGAGTATTTACATAATTTCAAGTTATGGTTCTGTCTTATTGTACTAGATTCTGTACAGTACGTTTTTGTAGCTGAATTCCAACAAAAGGGCACTAGTACATCCTAAAAACTGTTGGGAATATCAGAAATTCGTACAGTGGTCTTATTGCCATTGTTGTAGGCTTAAGTGTGAATAGTGACCTAGACAAGAGCATGCCCCAAAGAAAATTAGGCTACCCTTTCACTGAAATACGGAGTGAGAAAATTGCTGAGATTCTATCATCCTGGAAGTATTTACAGCTTTTTAAGAAATGGCTTTTAACAAAGATCTTTCCTTGTACAGGACCAAGAAAAACTTAGGGGGAAAAATACTTAGTTTCCATAGACTTGATACCTTCAAAGACAAGGCTGTCCTCAGCCCTCTAGCAGGCACACAAAGGAGTGAACCAGGACAAAGGCCATTCTATGTATATCCTCAGGGAAGAGGCATTGGTGACCCATTAACTGACATTCAGCTGGCAGATTCATGAAGAACTCACTGGGAAAGTGTCTGCAAACATACCCAAGAGCTTGTGGATTCTCCCAGTTTGGACATACCCAAAAGCCATCTGGACAGGGTCCTGGGCAACCAGCCCTAGATAGCCCTGCTTCGGCAGGGGGCTGCACCAGATGGTCCCAGAAATTCCTGCCAATCTCTGCCATCCTGTTATTGTGTGATTTGGTAATTGTTAAAGCCCTGAAATATTTTACACCCACAACCAAGAGGCTGTGCTGTAGAAGTGTGTGATACAGGAGGTTCGATAAGCTCCTGTCAATAGCCCGAGCTTTATGCCTAAAAAGAGAGGGTGGAGAGCTAGAATGAATGGAGCTAATTATCAGGTCTTTATTGTGAGATAGTAATTACAGTTGAGATCTTAAGGAATAGCTTTCCTAGCTCCCTCACATTTTATAAATGGCAGTGGGAGAGCTTCCTATCTGCTCAAAGACAAAGGGAATCTGGTGGAGTTCACTTGCAGATGGGAAAGACATGTTCACATGGGATGATAAAAGGCAGGTAAGTGGCAAATTCTTCAACGACATCTCAAACAGAACTCAACACCTGACTGCAACAGTGCAGACAGATTTAGTGTTTGTAACATACCAAACCTGAACACTAATCTGATGTGTTAGCAAACAGGGCATCTACAAGCCTGGGATCATCACTTATTTTACCTAGGAATGCCAAGTGGTATAGATATACTTTCTAGCAATCTTGCCCCCTTTAAACCAGAGGAATATTGTTCCCATTGAATATTTGGCAGATTTTTTTTTTTCTTTCCGTTCCTAAAATGAACCACCTTACAACATTTCAGAAATAGAAGGCTGAGTTTCTTTGCTAACTCTACAGAAAGATCAGACTTCAGAAAGACACCTTTATGTTAGACTTTGTGTAATGATTTTCCTTCCCACTTCCCTGCTCTGGAAAATCATATCTTTTCTGTCAAGGATTTTGTGTAGTTCTGTGAGTAAACTTATGCCTACACTGTAGAAAGGCTGAAATACCTGTGTACAATCATAAGTCCCTTGTGAACTCACAGGGCAGAAAAAAATGTCAATGAAAGAAAAATGGAGGAATAAAAAAGATAAGAAGATAAGTCTACTGTATGTTTCCAGATCTGTCACAGGTGTGCAGTAAGTTGCTTTGGTAACCAAGGTAAAAAGTAAATCTTTAGTACAAGACAAACTATCAGAATATAATATTCAAGTAAGAGGAAATGGGAAATTTTCAGTTCAGAGGTTTCAGGCACTCCAATATTTTCTATAAATTTCTGGAATTATTTCTTGTAAACTGAATAGAAGATACAAAAATGACATGTTACATGATAAGTGGATGCTAATGTTAGCAGTCACTTACATTAGCATGCTGGGCAGCAGGTCCATTTGAATGACATAAATGGTAACTTAACAAAGTCTGGCACAAGCCCAGTTTTTCAGAAACAAGGTGCCTGTTCTACACTTGGAGTGAGGACTTCCAGATGAATCATCAGTGGGAAGTGGAGATTCTGAGAACGGTTTGTGCCCAGACCTTTCACCTTCATTAAAAAAAAAGGTTGTTGTTAAATTGACAAAGATTGAAAAAAGAAATTATCTGAGGCCTGGAAAACCTACCTTATAGTAAATGGGTAAATCTGTTTCCTTTACATAAAAAGGTTAAGAAATGACATGACAACAGTCTAAAATTACCTGCATTATTTCTTGTAATGGAGTCTTTAATCTAGTAGATAAAGGCATAATAAGAAGGAACTGAAGCTACATAAATACAAACTGAAAATAATCTCTGATTTTTAAGAGTAAATGAAAATTACCTATTGAAAGAGATGTGGTGGTTTCTCTGGAACCTTTTAAAATCAAAATAGATACTGTGATTTTTATCTTGAATCCAGACACATACATAAATTCATAGGGTACCTAAATAGTAGAATAATTAAATAATATATATATTCAAGTAAACATACTGTATATTATGAACAGCTGTTGAAAATGGACTATATACAAAAATCCCTGGGAATTGCCACCTTTTTATTTGGGTGATACAAAATTCTACATTAATATCAGTGCTAGTACTATCTGTTCAAACCGGGGTTGATTTTTATTGCAATTCAGAGTTGAACAAAGAGACTGTCTTCTATGATAAAGACAGAGCTGTTTCAATCACTAGGGGCTATGTGTTAATCAAGACTCCTGTGTTTTGGCATGATGCAGCTTTATTGGTCATTTGCACGGATGTGTATGGTAGTACTTCATCAGTCCAGATTTTCCTTCTCTCTCAGCAGTTACACTAGATCAATAACCAAGTAGCTGGGAGGAAATTGAAGTGCTCCATACATTTGTATCCATATGTGAAGATGTGGAGTCTGACCCTTGCAGGTGCCTGAGATGCCACGAGACTGTTCAGTCTACAGAGTAGTTATGTTCCCCTGGTGCCCTAAAATGTTCCTTCCTTAGCTTGGACTGCAAGCACATGTGAGGCCACCCAGTCAGAGGCTGGCAGCTGAGCTTCCAGACTGCAGTCCTTGTTGATTTAACCTGTCAGTTTGTCTCCTCACAGCCACCTTCAACATAGACATTACTCAATTTTCAGTAGACCAAGCTGCAATCTGAGCTCAACCAAACACTCAGGAAATCAAACTGATTTGATCAAACCTGGATGTTTGGCAAGTCTGAAATAAACGGACATTGGTGGTAGAGAACAAGAAAATATAGACTAAAAAGGATGGGACAGAACAATTCTCAGGACTTGTAGTACTGGTTTTTAAGTATTTGTTACATATAAAAGAATGTGAAATGTCAGACAGCCCAAATCCCATTAAAAATACTGCTTCATCTGACCCACTTGGAGTGCTGAGACAGTGAATAGATCTGACTGCTTATTTAGAAGTATTACAGGCGTTGTATTGGAACAACTGATATAAAAACACGCTATCCCACGCTCCCACTTTTCCTGCTATTTGCCAATTCGTAATTACAGTATGTAAATACACAGCAGAATGGGTCTTTGGTTAATCAAATTGATTTAATTGCTGAATCCCCACAGATGAATGTGAACAGAGTCTTGTCTTTTCTCATTTTTTGTTGGCAAAACATAGCCACACAAATGATAAAAATTCCACCAGAAATGGGAATGGGATTTGAATAACTCTCTTACTGGAGCACTGCTAGAACACCTGTAGTCAGATTCAAAAGACTTTAACAAGGTAATTCCTCATAATTTTAGACCTGTAAATTATGACATACCCTAGAGATACTGAATTAATTAGGCCTTTGTAGATTATCAATGTGTATGTGTCTACTTTTTATGGAAATGTGGCATTGTTTTCATTTGCTGAATTACATAATTAAAAAGGCAGTAACACAAAAAAATATTGTAAACGGTTCACCAGATACTCTCAGTTTATAGTCTGGATATAAAGCTCTTGTCATAGTTACAAGTGTTATTGTTAATATCATGTGCAGCACGTGGCACATTTAGCCACAACATTGTCCTGATTGCTTTTGGCAGGTAACTGATTCATATAGTCTGAAGAAAGAAAGCTTGAAGAGGTCCTTTACAAAATAGTGGGTCATTAAAATCTGATGGCTTCACAAGCTAGTGAAAACACATGTAGCTTTCAGAGTTTTGGACCTGCATTGGATATATTCATGCTATAGAACCCAAGAGTTGGAAATTTCCTCAGGCCAGATTAAAACCTCTCCCAGTCCAAACTCTACAAAAAAGCCAGGCACATTCTTGTGTAAGCTTTGGTAAACCCTTCTATGTTAAGAAGTCATGAGTGCACACTCTTGTAAGGGTGGCAACGTGAAGGATTTGGGTACCAAAATCCCACAGCTATTCCCTGCTATAAATCAGAAATCAAACCTGATATCTGTGATAAGATAAACTAACTCTATTTTTTACAGAAGCTTTGTGTCAATCCCAGTCCTTCCATACCCTGGATGAATGCTGTGACCATTCTTGTACATTCTACAAAGGGAAAGAGAAGGAGGAGGAGTAGTAGTGGTAGTGGTGGTAGTAGTAGCAGCACATATTTTTCTTCAACTCTTCTTTGAACAAAGCCAGCTGTCACTGCATACTGGGTCCCATTCCACAGGCATTCTGAGTGGGACTGTGAGAGTTAGCTCATCAGACGATGCTGAAAGAATATCTCGTCTTGGTAAGGTTTTGGCACACATAGGTTTTAGACTTTTTCTGTCCTGCTAATTTACTAAGCTGTTTCTAAGAAAATATAAAGTCTGATCTTATAGATCTTCAAGGTCTGGTTCAGTTCCACATCCAGAGACCTGAGTTTAGATATCTAAAAGTATCTGTCTGCGTGTGAGGTGGAAGACTGGCTGTTATGATCCAGTTTAAACCCAGAAAAGCAAAGAAAGCTGTCTCTGTGCATAAACCAGAAGGAATAGAAGGTTCAAAATATTCCCAGAAATGAGATTAAAACCAAACGAGGTTAGATGTTGATGCCAAAAAATTGATGTATTTTATTTAATAGTAAAAGAGGCAAAGAGAAGGAAAAGAAAAGAAAGAAAGAAAGAAATAGAAAAGTGTGCGTGGGGGGCTGGGGGGGCAGGGAGAGGTGACAGGGGTTAGGTGGAAGCAGATCACCCATCCGAGGATCCCAACGACGTCTCCTTGTTCCCCTCCATCCGGTCTGCTCGTGGTGAGGGTCCCCTGTCGCCACCGTGGCCATGCCACCACACGCTGCCACACACCACCACATGCCACCACATGCTGCCACACACTGCGCCACGCCGCCACACGCTGCCACATGCCATCACACACTGAGCCATGCCACCACACGCTGCCACACACTGCGCCATGCTGCCACACGCTGCCATGCTCCACCGCATGCCACCACACGCTGCCACATGCCACCACACGCCACCACACGCTGCGCCACCACACGCCACCACACACCAAAGAGTACAGAATCCCGTGGATTAATATACACTTCGGGCCAGGTGGGAACGCCCACGTGTCTCCCCTGCAGGGGCCAGCTTGACACACTGTCCCTTGCAACACTGAGGGTCTGTTGCATCAT
This sequence comes from Aphelocoma coerulescens, assembly GCF_041296385.1. Classification (NCBI taxonomy): domain Eukaryota; kingdom Metazoa; phylum Chordata; class Aves; order Passeriformes; family Corvidae; genus Aphelocoma; species Aphelocoma coerulescens. Next base: position 29,867,493 of record NC_091013.1, read on the forward strand.
CTCTGGTGCTCTGGTGCAGGGTCTGGGGACCCCTTTGAGGGGGGCCCCTGTGGTGGGCCATGTCACTCCTTCTGCTGTGGATAAGCTTCTCCCCCTGCAGTGAGGACCCCTCAGCTGGGCTCCTCTGCTCAGTGGAGGATGGGCAGTCTCTGCGCCTCTGACCAGAGGCTTTTCCCAGATACCCAAAGCTTCTCCTCCCCCCACCCTTTGGTGGAGGGTCTGTGTGAGCCTGGCAGCTGATAGCCATGGGGCTGTCTCAGAGCCCCATTCAGGGTTCTGTCGCTTCTCTGCAGCTTTTGTAATACAGTTTTAAAAGTCCTTCAAGAAAATGTTTAAGTCATAAATGATAATATTTCAGTGTCTGACACTGGCTTCCCCAATATTAATTCAAAGCCTAGTCAACACGGTCAGGTGACTCTAGAGAGATCTTTGGTTTACCAAATGAGATGTTTCCTTTACACTGAGTTAACTGAGCCTTGCTGACTAACAGCTCAGTTTCTTTGCCTAGACAGATGCATTTGAGGTGCCTTGATAGCTTTCCTGGCTAGTTGCTATAAGTCCAGTAGACCTCAACTCCTCTGTTATATCTGTCAAGCCTGTGCAGATATCTTAGGTACTGTAGGATGCCTAGACATCTTTAGCTGAATATGACTGAACATCTGAGCTCTACTCTGGCTTATACTGTTAAAGAGGGTTAGCAATTAGCATATTCATAGACACTTGCATTTAGATAAATTAACCTAGATTTCTGAGTCTGAAGGTGAACCCAACCAGGAAACTCAGGGCTCAGTTACCAGCTGAGGCAGTATTGTCAGAGCCAGTTTTCTAGTTAGGAACTGATAAGTCTTATTCCAAGGCACCTATTGCCCTTATTCAGCCCTGTCCATAAATGCTTGGAGTAAGTTCAATCAATTCTAGACTACCTGAACCTTGAAACAGATTCACAAAGGTCACTCATATTTCACAAATAATGCCATTGTTAACTTTTGATCTCAGCAGTTCATGAGTACACTTATTTAAATGCTTACTATATGTTTCTTTAAGACTCAGGATAAAACTGCTCCCAGATTTCAATTCTAAACAAAATAAAATTCCTTACATTGCTTTTTATTTGCTTTGTGTGATAACTACCTTTTCAGCCTATTACTAAACTCAATTAGAAATTCTTACTTGTGCTGCAGCGCTTTGCTGAGACTAATGAACAAACTTTCATAAAATCAGCTTGTGACCATGTGATGACTATTAAAACTTATAAAACCCTTAACAATTATCATAAGGAAATCAGCATACTATATGGCATTGTTATAGGGTGCATTGTGAACCAAACTACTTCTAGCTCATCAGAGCTTTGCCTGTTCATGCTGGAGCACAGACCTGGTTTTAAGCAAACAGATGGAAATACAAACCTCTGATATCCATATTCCACTTTGTGCAACAAACATGTTTAGAAAGAAGAATTACATTGACCTTGAAAGACTATTGCACTGTACTCCGCACTCAAATTTCTTCCTTTCATAACTCCCTTTTCTATCACTTTATATCAGTGCTATCTATGAAACCAATTTGTTCACATTTTAGTTTTTTAAACTAATAAAATAACTGCCACACACTGTTAAGACAGTTTAATTCCAGATAAATTAGCAGGTTTTAGAAGCCTTTCATAATTTTTTTCCCTTACACCCTACCAGTAACACTATACTATTACTTGCTGCCAGCCTGGACACTAATCATTTTGTTGGTGTTTTCTGCCCTAGTGACTCTTCTGGCAACAACCAGAGTTGTCCCCTCGTAATTGTCCTTCACCTTCAGATTCTGGCTGGAAAACTGGGAGTGTTGTAGCCAGGCTGTTAATTGTTTCACAGTGGGACCTTCTAATACTGTTCAGAGATGCTGAGAAACATTTGCTTTGGAGAACACCAGACATGCCTGGAGACTTACACATGCTATAATTTTTCAGCAGTCAGAAGCTTTCCTAACATTCAAGTCTTTCTGCAATTCCGTCTTTCCTACTAATGTCCAATATTCAGTTTATGTCTTATTTGCTTTGTATCTACGTTCACAGCATGCTTGCTTTGTGTATTGCAGCAGACAGTGGGACCAGGATCCTTCTTCATTTAGGTATCCACATGTGAGCTGTTCAGACTAGGCTTTTCTTAGAGAAAACAGACGTCCATTTTAGCTTGTGCGCCACAAAGTCCTCAAAGAAGGTCAGATGAATTGCAACTTAAAACTATGAATTCATCTCCATTGGCCAGAAAAGGGTTTATTTTAACTAACAGAAACAGATGATAGATAGATAGATATAGATATAGATATAGATATAGATATAGATAGATATAGATATAGATATAGATATAGATATAGATAGATAGATGATATAGATATAGATATATTTCAGATGTCTGTATTTATACAGGAATTTGATCATAAAATGAACATAAACTGTCTAGCATAAATCATATGATCTTTAATAACAAACTTTGCATATCAGTGGATACCATAACAAAACATATAACTAAAACCAGCAAATTTATTGTTAGGTCCTTTATTTTTCTTTGCTTTCTCCACCCTGCCACAAAACACTCATAACTTCCCCGTTATTTACTTTTTTTCTCGTGTTGAGCTTTCATTGTCCACTGAATACTTCAACACTGAAAGTATTGTACTTAACCTAACAGCCGCTCAATGAAGTAATCCAACAGCATATTATAGGTGCCTACAGAAACAGAAACATCCTGGCCATAAAAAATAATGCCTTTGAAAAGCTATTTGGAGAAACATTTCGTTCTCTTTAGTCTTTCAGAATGAAGATGTGTTGTATGAGGTATTTTATACATGCAAATGCTTCATTTTCTTTCTTTAAGTCTTTATAGTACTATTTGTTTTCAAATGAGTTTTGTGGTTGTTTCATACAGGGAATGTAAAACCCAGGGTACATGTCACCATTCTGTGGCTTGCCATATACTTTTCTTTAATAAATATCATTGAAGATGTGAACAAGTTTAATATCACAATGTAAATATTTCCCTTTCCAATTTGTGTGTTTGTATGTGTGTGCCAAAACCAGATTTTTCTAAAAAGCAATAATCTAAAAACCCACAAATTTGGCACAGCACAAAGCTATGCCAAATAATACTCCCATGGAAAAACTGCAAATGATACAGACCATTTATATTTATGAATCCTGAGCTTGAAGAAATACCTATGTTTTTATTTAACTTTGTTTGGAAGCCATGTTCAGTGGTTTCTGGATTCTTGGGAACATAATGATGTATATGGATCATAAATGACCCTCCTGCTGCTTGTCTGACCACAACAGACCTTTGGGTAAATAAACAATCTCAAACATAACTAAAGTATTGGTATATTCCAAACTTCAGGAAAACTTTGAAAACATGAATACTGGAAAGAGTATCAGTTACATAGAGTTATAGAATAATTTAGGTTGGAAAGGACCTTTAAAATAAAAGAGTCCAATCATTGACCAAATACTGCCAAGCCTACCATTACTCTATATTCTTAGACATTATATCTACATGTCTTTTAAATACCTGCAGAGTGGTATTTAAAACAGATGGAGAAAAATAATTACACCGTTTAAAACTGTTTTTCTCTATTTAGCCTACTTTCTCACTCATGACCATGACACAGTGATTGGAAAGTGGAAATGTTAGTGGAGCCCACTGCCATCCACTTTTTGAACACAGCTCTACCATGTTTTACAGGTTACAGCCATGTTAGCCAGCAATAAAAATGGAGAAGGGCAATTTCAGACATGCTCCAGAGGAATGGTTGGAAGAGACAGGCTCCAGCAACCTAGATATCTGCTATGCCTTCATAGCTCAGGTAAATTAGAGGTGTCTCTACATTGTGCTTGTCTGAGACAGTGGCAGGAAGCCATGCGATTTTTGGAACTGCTTTTCACTGCTTATTTGGTTAATTGGACCTCAAATAGACCACTAAATGGAAGGATTCTGTTAGTGCCAACTAATCCAGCAGGGAATCAAAGACTTCTGATTCAAGAAGATAGAGAATTCATCACTTGGGTGATGAATTTTATTGTTAAGAGGTTATGATTACACGTAAAAAAGACTTAGCTTATTTTTATTGAGTTTCTTTCTGTTGTGTCTGAACCAGTTTCATCTGATATTAACTGGATTTATGTCTCAGTTACTTGCTAGAACAAAAATTCTGTGGCATAAATGGCCTTCCAACACACTAGAAAAAATGGATTAGAAAATACAAATCTATTTTTTGGAAGGGTCATTGCAACAAAATATAAAATTATTTAATCCTGCTTGCTTGTTTTATGTGCTGGAAACCAGTCAGGCTCAGACTACTAAGATATACACCTCAGTCGCAAGAGCAACTACACAGACTAACACAGCCTTTGTGGGATCTGTACAGGCGCAGCTCCCATTCATCGACTGTCTGGAGTCACCTCCTTTATCACTAACTTAGTGTCTATGCACTACGCTGACATTGTATCTCTACTACTTCTGTGACAGCAATAAAGGCATATTCCAGAGGAATACGGCTCACATGCTGTAAGCGTGTTCCAGTTACTGTGTCCTTTCAGACAGTGCAATGGAACAGCTAAATAAAGGCAGAGGTTCAACCTTTTGCCAGTGTTGTGCATCCCAGTTTCCTCAGAAGCAGAACTTGCAGTTCAGTCTGTGCTGTTGACTCTCAGTTCAGCTAGATCTGGGCAGGCCAGACCCTTTAATCTTCAAGGCTCACTGTCATAAGTGAGACTTTAGTCGCAGAGCTTTTTGGAAAAAGACCTCACACCCTTTCCCCCCAAATTCCAGGCAACACTGGTGTCCAAATAAAACCTAAGAAAAAGAAATTACTTTGCCAGTTAGCCAATAAAAACTTGAAGTTTTAGGGGAATATATATCAGGGAGATTTCACATTTGCATTCTCTCAGTCATACTTCTTTATCCTCGCTCCTCTCAATTTGTTATGTTTGGCCACATTGCTGGATCTGCTCTACTTCAGTTCTTTTGGACTCCAGGAAATTTATAATTATTATTTAAGAACCAGAATTTTGTCAAAGCAGTACAGCCCAATTAATCTTGTTTCTTGCAATAAATCTAATAAAAATTGAGGTTTGAAAAATATAGTCATGTTGTGAGCAGTAGAAACAAACCACTGAGGCAGACTTAAATGTCCTCTGACTGGTTAAAGCTTTTTAATGATCTAATTTGCCCTAGGGCAAACAATTACCACCATTTTGGACACTGATTTCCAGATGTAGTAGCCACAGAAAAAGAAAGTTCCAAGAACAACATGATTTCTGGGCACACTGATGTTTAGATGATTGGTTCTTATTATCAGACTTGGTGATTATTTTCAGGACTTATACCACAGTTACTAACATTGTTTTTATTAAACAGAAGACTGCCAGAAACAAGTCAATACTAGGTTTCGGGTTATTTTCTGTTCTTAAAAGTATTTTCATTATCAGATAATCAGCTAGCAAGCCGCTTGCATTAGCTCTACACATATATCCAGATCTTCCTGTGACTGGTTCATGCAAAGTCCTCCCCAGAGTCCTCCCCATAGTACCTCCCCAGGGTTACTCCTTGCAAGAACAACATTTACTAATCAGAGTAAGGCACCACAGGCCAAGACTCAGGCATATAACTCTGAATTTCCACCCTGTGAAACAGTGTCAGCCATATTGTGTATGTATTTTACTGAACAGAATTCCACTAAAATGTGTACATCAGGGTGTGGCTCCTCTTGATAGAAATATAGAGAACCAATTCACTTCACTTGTGTTTTATTCAAATAAAAAGTGCAAGACTAGGGAGACTGTTCAACAGAAACAAATACCTCTCCTTTGTCAGCCAGAAATCTGCCTATCAGAAATGCATTTCTATTAGAGGTAAGGAGAGAACCTTGGCAAGTACAAGTACGCTGCAACAGGAAGTCCTTTAGCCTCTTCGAAAAGAAATTTCAGTACTGACAAAACCAAGACCACAAGAGCATCCACACGGATTCTTGAAATTAATCCTTCCTGATTTAAAGTGGAAGACAGCAAAATTTTTATTGAATTGTCCTACTGCTCTCAAATTATAATGTGCTCTACTAGATTGCAGGTCAGTCACACCAATCTGGAGGATATTATTTTTTTTCCTTTTCTCCCCCACTTATTCTTTTCACTCCGACAGCACTATTGATGAAGACCTCAGGAAAAAAATACCAGCGCCCAAGACACTTTGATGGCCTTTCCACTGTGTAATTATACTTACTCTTGATAACACTAAAGACATGCCTTATTGGTAGTGGCACAGGCTGCTTTCCTTTTCACAGAGAGATGGATTGTTTCTGCAGGCCTTGATGGCCTTCAAATTATCTGAGCACAGAAAAGAGAGCAGAGTGAATTTTATTTTAACTCATTTTATTTCTAAATTTATTTCCCAGTAGCTAGAAGGTGATGACTGCCCCAGCAGTCAAGTCAATTGTTATCTGTGGGACTTGATTATGTTTAGACCCAGTCTCTCATTTTGAGCAAGACACAGTTAATGAGGAGAGAAATGAAAAGTGCATTGAGTCACAGTGTGTTTGTGGTAATTTGTGACACATTCACTCTACTCAGTTCTTTGTTTATTCCTTCCCCCCTCCACGCAGGTCCTGTAGAAAAAGGAACAGATAAGCGAATTCAGTGGTAGACAGTTAAGGGTGTTGAAAGTAATGAATCTATATCTCTCTATCTCTTTCCCCATTGTTGGCAGTAATTGGAGCAGTGTTCATCTATACAGTAAAATGCCAGTGAAGCCCATCTTAATGAAACATCTTTTTTTCCATTATTTTGCAACACATTTTTCATTGACACTGCTAGTTTTTATTTTCACTATATGCCTTTTTTTTTTGCAAGCTCTTTGCCACTCTTCTAAATAATAGTCCATTAAACAGTTCACAGTGTGTGTTCTGTAGAAATGTAAAAAAGTGATTGGATGATACTAATTAAGGAGAGATTTTGTTTCCACTTACTGCAGATCAATGGTGGGTTACATTAAAGCTGCATTTTTGTGATGAGTTTAAACACAAAAGAACAGCTGTGCTAAATACATATTTCAAGGCTTACAGGTAGGTCAAATAAATCTTTCTTTCTTTGCTTGTCTATTTTAAAACTATAGCAAACTGTATGTGAAGAATAGTAGTAAAATAAAAAAGGCAAATTTCTTACTGCAGATATTTTTCTGGTAGGAGAAACTGCTAATTCAGGAATGACAATTGCAATGGATTGAGATCCTGTTGGCTTTTAATTTAATCTATATCCTACTATGCATAAATTTTAATGGGACTTTTTTCCTTCTGTTTTCTACAGTTGCCACTCTAAGGTATCCCCTCTCTGATTTACAGCAGTGCTAGATACAGGAATAAAATATATATTAGTGAGAAAACTCTTCCAGTATTTGAACCCACAATTCTTCCTTTAATCCTAAATTATTCTGAGCACAAAATGTAACCAAAATCTCCATACAGAGATATGTTCATATGCAAAGAAGAGTGGCAGCTCATTCCAGTCAGATCAATTAAAATAAAAATTCACTATTCTTTGGCATTCCTTGATCAGCACAAACAACATTCAGAGGAAATTCACCTGGTTGCCTCCAAGTAACATAATGAATTCTGAACATATATGACAAGGAACTAAAAGAGAAAATGCTTTTCAGGCACTTGCTCTAAATATTAAATGCACAAAACTGGTTTAAAATCAGTTCACTCTATTTTAGAAATGTATTTTCTTTAATATAGGATTCTATATAAGGAAACTATAAGCACCCTGGTTTTACCCAGATCATTTCAATATCAAAAGCACACAAGAATCGTTGTTCACACTTTCCTTGCATTTCAACAGTCTAGATCCCAGTTCTAAACCACTATTAGACTAGAACAACATGAGCAGGCTTTGTATAGCATGGACTAAGGAGGGTGCCTGATACCTTTGATTTTGTAGAAACCAAGTCACGTATAGATTTACTAGTATATTATAATTTACTATAATTCAGTACTGCGTGCCTTTCATCAAATCAGCTTGAATCAAAGTTAATTCAGAATTCATAATACCTTTGTTTCATGTTGAAATCTGGGTGGTCTCAAACTCTTGGAAGGAATCATGCATGCTGGAAATCCACCAAACTCTGGATGTGTTCACTTTTCAAAGAGGTGCATTTGTGATAATTTGAAGAAAGTTTATTTGTGTGTATGGCTCTTGACGCTTTCTGCACAAAGATAAGAATATACACAGCTAGTGTGAAAGGCCTGCTGTAAGTATGAAGACTACTTGTAAATAAACACATGGACGGTAGCATCTGAGCTCCATGCCTTACTCCACAGTGGGTCAGTTACCTGTCTTTTCCATGGGTCAGGGAGAGCTGGTGTTTTCCTAACATCATTAGTGAAACACTTTTTTCCTTTACACACCTTGAAATACAATGACATTTTACAGCACATTTTTCGTCCAGAAGGATGCCCTGTTTAGTCTGTGCATCAGCTGATTGGTCCATGAAAGAAAAACGCTATTCAGTCACCAAATGTGTAAGCTTATAGGGTGTGTTACAGAATTTAAAAGCTGTGCTGAGACCAGGCAATGTTCAGCAAAGGCCTGTTTTGAAGAATGACATCCACTCTTGAAGTGAAAACAAAGACAGTGGGAAAGCATTCTGCTAGTTACAGGGCAGACTTCCAGTGAATAAAATAGTCTTTTAAACCTGCACTACTGTGCACCCCACTCTGCTTTTACTGCTGGTAGGAACTGGATAGATTAGGGTGAGTAGCACAATTTTTAGTTCAGTTTTGCTCAGTGTCTCTGTAGCTGTAGAATCCACACATACAGAAACTCTTTATTCAAGCACGGGTTATCACTGATATTCTCACAGCAATTTATACAAGGAAGCTTCTCCTGGTATAATTCATTAAAAATTAATCAACCCATTTCTGTGCAAATCTCTGTGACATGTGTTCTTTGATGCAATGAGTGCTGAATAGTCTTTTCTTTATTATGAAATGACACAAGTGGAACTTTCTAATTGGCTGTCAGTGATGTCATATCCAAGTAAATGCACAAGTTGGCTTATTTCTCTTATTATGAACATTCTCCATGACAGACTCTGAGTTTCTGGAGAGCTCCTGTCCCTCTTTGGTAGTTAACATCACTTTGCTGGAAGGATTACAGTTATGCCTCTGTAATAGGATAGAAACTTGCCAATGTGTTTTCCCGTCTTTGTTTGCATGTGGGGGATACTTTTCTTTCTTTTACTATGTTCCCCTCTTCCCACAGGGGCAATGTGGAGCTCACCAGTTGAAACAAGTGACAACCTTCTTAGGCATCCTTTCAGGGCTGTCATTTTGGGTGGTTTCATGGATTGTGTCAAAATCAACAAGAAATGTGGTCACGCTCATATCTAACTCATAGTTAACAGACATCATATAGTGTGCAGAAGTTTCAGCAGCAGAACCGAAAACATACATAGCCAAAAGACATACAGAAGCAGTGAGATTTTGTTCTTGTGGTTTTCAACTTATTTATGTATTTGGTTAACAGCACCGCGTAAATGCAGAAGGATTGCCACATCTCCAGGCTTGCCCAGAGGATCAGCTTTCACTGCAGGAGGATGTGCTCTCCAAAGAACGTGCTTTGGCAGCAATGGTCCAGTTTACATTTGTTTTTCTCTGTTACCCATGTTATGTACCTGCAGAGTTAACATAAAGGGCAAATGTTTTGCTTCTAGGAGTCACCTTTTAAAATCATGGGGCAAGGTGCCACATCTTCTAGTTATCCTCCATACACCTCTCCAAACCAAGATTACGAATCCATAACTTCTTTACTACCTCAGCTCCTATGTTCATCCTACTTCATAAGCAGCTCTGCTTTCACATGCAACCTTCAGCTTATACCCAGCTTCAAGATCCCTAGTCCCCAGGCGCCTGCAATCTGACAGAACAGCCACGACCACCATTATGAAGACCACAGCTTGTCTTGCTCTCTCTGATCTCACAAGAACTCTCATCGACTCCTTCTGATCAGTCCCAACCAGGTTTGTCAGGAGAGTGAGGCATTTCAGACCTATGCTGTTGCTGGGGGGAGTCCAGAGGTGGGCATCCTCACGGATGATCCACTGAAGGTAAGGCCACAACCTGATCTTCAGCTCTACACCTGGACTCCCTCCTCATGTTCCCTAGTGCTGTGTTTAAGGTATATGAAGTAAAAAAAGAGAAATTCACCTGGAGACTCCAGCTCTTCAGGTGATTTGCTTACTGGATGCTCTCCCAGATGCCCATGATTATTACTAATCACATGCACAATGACAACGCAGTTTTGGTAATTCTTATTCTCCAGGGCCTGGGAAAAAAAGTTATAGAATGTAATATGCAGTAGTCCCAGCTGGTAGAGCTAGCACGGCGCTACTCTAAGTGAGGCTGGAGTTTAGCAATCAGAGTTTGTCACTGCTTAATTAAAATATCAAAAAGAGTGAATGCAAAATATGGCTTGAGAGAGAGATGTAAGTGGCTTTTGCCAGTATCAGGTTGTCCCATCTTCTAGTCTCTGAATATTCCTTGGATTGTTTTGTCTTGTTTTAGGAAAAGTAAAGACAGATTTCTTTCCCTTTTTACTCTCCTTTTAATTCCTGTTCTTTTCCCCCCCCTTATTTCTTGTAGACAATGGCTTAATCTAAAGAATAAAGACACCATATGATTATATCATTTTCTAATCCAATTACAGATCTTTGATATGGCCCCTTATCTTTTTTTCTTCATGCAGTGATATACACATCACATGGTTCTTTAAACTTGAAAATATCTTTACTTTTCAGATCATGCCTTTACCTTTCCTTTGCATTTCACTAAAACACAAATGTGTAATATTTAATTATTTGATTCCTATCTTATGAAAGGAAGATTAATAGAGACATTAATGAATACAGTAATGTAATCAACAGTTAACTTTCCTAGAATAATTTGATTGGGATTTCATTTTAGAGTATAGGGTGAAAACCTGGCTCCAGTAAAATTACAGCATTCCCATAAGATTTAATAGGACCAGAATCTCATTATCTACTTTCTGATGACCTGAAAATTTTCAGTATTTGGCTCTATGGTCATTTGACACCAGTGGAACTGCTTTGTTGCTTCAATGTGTTAAACATCAGAGGAATACTCTCCCAAATGATCTGGCTTGGAAAGAGGAAAAGCTTTTTCCACAGCCTAGAACTGCATCAAGGATCAACAGCCCAGCTAGGCAGCAGCTGTTGCAATGGTGTATATAGAAGCAGTCATAGTCACCATTAGGGCTGTTAAATGTACTCCCATCACTTCCTAAAACCTGCACATACCCATTGGTGACAAAAAGAATATTAAGCACATGTACTTTTTTGTCAAAAAGCATTCGCTTGTTCGTCTGCTCTGCCTCCCTATAGAAGTTTGAGATTGTCCTGTAGGCTAAATTTAAACATTGAACTCTTAAATTTCATGCAGTACTTAGAGAAGTAGCAGAATTCTTTATGAGATATAGAGGAGGCATAAAAAAAGTTTTGTGATCCTTGGTTTGATCCTTTATATTTACCACAGCTCATTATTTGTTTCAGGAAATCCTGCCTTGTTCACTTATCTCTGATGTTAGCAGTGCCTGAAAGTCTAATATAGATGTTCGTTTTTCTGTTTTAATTTTTTTCTCCCCAGCTGTCATTTACATATTCTCCCCAAACTGCATTGGCACAAGGCAACAGCCTTTTCATTGTTTAAAGAGCTAAAGCAGTTGCATGCACGATCAGCTGGGATGGGTTATCAGATGGATGAGTGAGATCCTCCCATACACCTCAGTAAGAAATGCCAGCCACAGGTAAGCAGTGAAGCTACAGTACTGACCCTCCCAAAGCTGGTTGCTTTGTTGGTTGTTGGTTTAATAGAGAAAATAACAGTCCAGCCTAGTTCCTTTTGCTCTTGTCATAAAGATGGAAAGAATTAAGGATTATGACAGCAATCACAAAAGCGATTTTTTCCTCGCCCTTTTGCATGGAAACTAGACTCCTGCAAGAGATACAGAAATCCTGCAGCTGGCCTTTCAGATGTACTGTGAGGGATGAAAATTTTTGTCTTGTCATAAGGACTCATAAAAGGGACTGAATGGCCACCACGGCTGTGAACAAGAGCAGCCTGGAGAGGACAACAGGTCAGTAGTCATCAGTGACAAGATGATTCTGAACAGTTTGCTGTGCAATGGCTTTCTTGCCTTTCATGGTGTACTAATGTCTTGGGGTGATTCTATGATGTGTATCCCATATCGCTGCCCTATGCCCAGAAATTAATTTTTGTGCCTTTCTATGCCTCTAAACTGAGCCTGCGAGGGGGAAGGAAAAACTGAGCAAAACTTTTTCAAAGCAGTTTGCAGCTTGTTCACGGTCACACAGAGATAGCAATTTTTTTCCAGCTGCAGCAGGGGAGGGAGGAGGCACCCAGCTTGCTGTTCTCCGGTCAGTTTTTGGCCAGTTGTTCAGCTTCTTTTTCTCTGGAGAGAGACTGAGAGTTGAATTTTTTTTTCCTTTCCCTGGAATTTCGGATTTTCTCCCTTTTTCACTGGACTGCTTCAATATCAGAGCACATCGGGAGGACTTTCCACCAAGCACAGAGGGCCTGGCCCTGGGCCAAGCCCCAGCTCTAAGGAGACCAAAGAGAGGACTCGAAAACTTTCCAAGGTTTTTTCTCCACAGTGAGAGATTTTATTATTTAGCATTATTTTCCTTTTCCCATGTGTTTGTTAAATAAATAACTTTTATCTCTTTTACTTCCCTTTGAGGAAAATTTATTTTCCCTGAACCTGGTGGGGGAGGGGTGGTGACCTGCCTTCTCTCAGAGGATATATTTCTAAATTTGGCCAAACCGGCACAACTTCCTTCCTCAGTCTATCAGTGCTCAGTTAACTAGTATACACACTGGCAGCTGTCATGTGTTTTATCTGGGATAGTATCAGATAAAAATTTATAGTAGAGCTGTGTGTACATGTGTACACAAGTGTAAAATAATGGAAGTTTAGAACAATATGGAATAAAGCCAAAACCAGTAAAGTACTGAAGACAGTACAAAGATGAGAATGCTATGTCATTACAGAAATGCAATAACTATGGTCATTGTCTGGAAGGTTTTGAGTTTCTTCTGTGCTCCCATTTACATTCTCAGGTCAAGTTCATGTATGTTATCTCTGCAAGCTTGGGGAGAGCCAGTCAAAGCCCCATTGATGCTACTGCACAGGCAATTTAATGAATAGGAACTGCGTAAGAGTTGATTATTAGTAAACTAGAAAAAAATTTCTTTAAGTATTAAAATACTTAAGAATCTGTTTAGGTATTTTGATTTGTTGTTCCAGGATGAGACTTGTTATGTATTGGGAATTTCACTGAATATTTTCCTGCTGTTCTTGGTTTGCGTATTTTTCTTTTAAACCTCTGCTTTTTATCCCTGCTTCATAGCACTGTTAAAACTGATCTACAAAAAAAAGGATTTAGTGAAGTTTATAAACTGTGTTGCAGATGGGCTCCCTTCACTCAAAGGTGCTCCTGAGTATAAAATAATTTATAACATCAGAGTTGCTTCCATTTTGCTTAGGATGAGCTCTTACCTGTAGGTCCCATGAGACAACAGAGTCATGAGTTTTTGTAGTGTTCTCTCATCTCTGAGGCAAAGCCTTCTCCCAGGAAGAAGGATCTTGATGAAAGGCCCACTGCCTAGGGCATAATTGCCAGTGTTTGGGTAGCAGGGACCTGCAGGGTGCTGTGTGTGGGAAGCAGCTACAAGCTGTCCTGTGATAGTCACAGACAGGTTCAGTCAGCTCTGAAATGGATGCGAGCAGCCCATCAGGTGTTCAAAACTGCAGCCCTTCAGGGGAGCACCCCACATCCCAGCTCTGACATGTTGATGAAAAAGCTGCAGTCATGAGGAGCATGAAAGACATGGGAAGGTGTCCTTGGGGACATGTGATTGGAGACATGCAGAGAGGTGCTGAGGACATGGCTGGAGATACATTCTTGGAGGGAGGCACTCCATGATGGAGGGGTACCTTTCAGGGACTGCAGTCACGGACAGCCCACAGCAGGGAAGGGGCATTCCTAAGGTACTGCAGCTGTAGGCAGGGACATCCTTGAGAGCCTTTTCTACTGGGTGACTCATGTCAGAGTGAGGGCACCCTTCAGAGTGAGGATATCCTTAGGGCTTGCAGCCATGGCTGACCCATGCTGAGGCAGAGGAAAACCATTAACAAGTGAAGAGAAGCAGACAGAAACCATTAAGCACGCAACCCAAAGCCTTCTGGGCCACACATTTCCTCCTCTAAGGAACTAGGATTGTCTGAGTGTAACCCACAGCAAAAATACCAGAAAAAGTGATCAGGAAGGCAGTGAGGAAAGATTTGGCTTAATGTAAGCCCAGAGAAGGGAGGAATCCCTTTGCCTTTTTGTACGTGTTTACTCAGGAGTTTCTCACTTGTTGATGGAGTTTTCTCTCAATAAACAAATCATTGATTAGAAGCCTGCATGACATGGCAATAAATTAAAGTTTAAAAAAAAAGTAAAAAATTACTGAGTCTTGATTGAGATGCTGCTTGTCATGAAAGACATGCATCAGTTTTAAGATTTTTTTGCCTGTTTTCTTGGCTAATGTTCATTCTGTATTTCAGGTGATGTTTACACAAAACATGGAGATTTTCTTATGAAATAAACCCTGTTTGAGCTTCCCTACTTCAAGTTCAGTTTAGCAACATTTTATCTTTCTCTGCAAGTGGATTTACACATATATGTAAATGGAACAAAATAATAACTTCTGCTGGCTGCAATTTTCTCTCAACCAAAAAATATAGTAATTCTGTAAGAGGGTAGAAGAATCACAGTAACCTGGGTTACCTTGCAGAAAACTCATATTCTGTTAATGAAAGGATTTTGGTGTATCTTGAAGTATTTGTCAGCTTCCATGGACATAAAATGCCTGAAGACTTAATATCATCATAGAAAAAATAGGTTGAAATACATAAATCATGATCAGCTTGCCTCATCTGGCAAAATTAGGACCTAGCCTTAAAATTCCTCTACGGTCCACATTCAGGAAATCATCTCTACTTATGGTAGTAAGAGTCAAACATCAGCTTATAGTTAAGCACCTGCTTAAGTGCTTTTTTGGGTTATGTTCAAAAATGAAATGTGTTCATGTCCCTCATGTGCAGATAAGGGTCAGATATAAAATTAGAAGATAAATTTAGATTCCAGTCACCTTCTCTTTAATTAGTGAGTACTCAGATCAGAACTTCTATATGGGACCATCTGGGCAGTGACATTTTTAATGCAGTCATTTATTTTTCTATTTCATCACTGGATCTCTTGCATTACAGGTCTGTGTTTTTAAAAAGTATCAAAACAAAGATGACAAGGTTATTCATTTACTAGCTCAAGTTAGCAAGATTATCACTGAGGAGGTGTTGAATGAAGTGCATTTACTCTTTTGAGTATTTCTTGCTCACAACATTTCAATTCTCATAATTTAATTCAAAAAATATTATGAAAAATTTGTTCTGCTAAAAAAATCCCTAACAAATTATTTACATAGAACAACTTTTAAAAAAAATTATTTTATTAGGATATGTTCCTTCAGTATAATACAAATTAACAAGAATATCTTGTTCTCTACATTAAATTATGATTTTCTAGTGGCATGAGGGTCCTTTTAAATATCAGTACTTCAGTTGTCAGAGAGATGGACAGAACATGTGAACTTTAACAGAACATCTGCTTCAAAGTGCATATGCTGTAATTTATGGCCATTTCCATATCTCAGAAGTGTTGCCAAATTTAACAGGATTCAGTACTTCCATAAAGATTTTAGCTTAAAAAAAAAAGATGTTGATAAAGAATAAAAATACAGGTGTGGTATTATTTATGTTAAGAGACCGAACAAAGATTCAGGTAAAGTGCCCTTGAGATAGAAAACATCATAAAAACAAATGGGTTGGGTGTTTTGTGGAGAGGGGACGGTTATAAATAGGTCATTCTTCAACAGAAAATATTTCCTAATCATGGGAAAAATAAAAAGGTCAACTTTTAAATGTATTTCTGCAAAATTAGCAAACACAGCGTCTTCTCTCTTGCCAGTTACTGGATGGTGAAATCTCTCACAAAGTTTTAGAATTGAACGAGGAAGTGTCACAACAGTATGGATTGACATCTGCCTCTGTCAGGTTTTTGCAGCTTGCACAAAGGAGGATGAAGGCACACTATCACATAGGGAAACCTACCATTTGACAGAAAAGAGCATTTTCTGACCTGACCAACAGTGATGGGACTTAAGTGAAGGCTCCCCAGAGTGGATGGTCAGAAACATTGATTCATTAGTCTGTTTAATCTTTATGGCTGCTAAGGGAGAGATCTTCCTTGATTTACAATCTGACAGACTGTCATCTCAAGAGGTCCCTGATCACTGTCCCTCCACCAAATTGATAAAACAAAAATATAAACCCTACTACCCATGATGCATAGAATTAGCATAAGGTTCAAGTGGAAAATGGAAATAAAAAATCACAAAGGACTGAACTCAGTATCGGGAGAAGTGGCTGTCAGGGAGCTTCTCATAACTCCCCACTTTGGGAATATATGTGCTGTTTTCCAGGCTCCATATGTAGTACAGCCTCAAAGGACTGAGGGAGTGTAGAAGCAGCACAGAAGAGCTCAGACCCTCTACATGCTGCACACTCATCCTCATACCAGCTACACAATACTACATTTTGTGTCCCAGTGTAAACTGATGGTATAGGCCAGATAAAGGAAGTATTGTCACCTACTGCCACTGAAGATGATGGCAATCTAGAATGACATGGCAGGGCTGGAACTAGACAATCTTTAAGGTCCCTTCCAACCCAGGCCATACCATGATTCTATGCTTGTATGACTAACCAAGATGGAGACAGCTACTTTGTAGGTGCAGAAAGTTAAAGAGGATGAATTTCATTCTGTATGTATCCCAGTATGGGGCCATAAATGACTCCTGATAGTACTGTGGTGATGCAATATGTACAAATGGGAAGATGTGAATAAAACAGAAGCAAAGGAAGGTGATTATATTCACTGGGGCTGAGAATGACCTCTTTTTGGGGGTAGCAAGAGCCAGCTGGAAAACCAGGCGCTGCAGTAGATCCAAGGGTGAGGCCAAAACATTAGCTCACAGCTGGTGATCCAGGGGTCAGCGTCAGACTTACTGAGGGAACCTTGGGTCAGACACAGCCCAGGATGGGCAGGACGGGCTTCAGGCAGGGGCCAGGACTTGGGACTGTGACAGGACCTGCTTCAGCAGGGACCAGGGCCAGGGCTGTGGGGAGCTGAAGACCAGCCCCACTGCAGTGACACTGAGTGCCCTGGGGTATAACATGGGACCCACAGCCCTGGGCAGGGTACAAAGAGCTCAGGGGTGGTAGAAAGGGCTGGCGGTGCCCTCAGAGGCCTGACAAGCTACACCAGTACCATTATACCCTTTTGGTGAGCTCACTGGGTGGGTAAGATAAGACAGGAGTCAAAATGAAAAGGTCATAATGCATGGAGAGACATCCACAGGGACAGAACAGGGTGACGCCCCCCAAGAAGCTAAAGGACCACTCTCTGCCAGGCTGACAGTGTCACCAGGCAGAGAAACCTTAGGGTAGCTTCTGACACAGCCCAGGACCAATCCTCACTGAGATTGCCCCAGAAGAAAGTTATGTGAAGACAACAGTATAAAGCCTCCCTTGCCCAAGGACAACTCTTCATAAGTAGCTTTTCTACATGATGGAAAATTACCCAGAAAAAGAACATAAATGCTCAGAAAAAGTCAAATCACTCACATTTTTGTATAACATTTCCTGTTGCTCTTAGTAAGTGTCTTCTCTATTGCCAGAAAATGAGGGACCCTGGCACTGGCATTTTTAACCACAAAAAAATTTAAAACGTACAAAGACAATCTGAACATCTAGAGCAAATTAATATTCTTCATTTCCTGTTAAACCTCAGTGGTTTATTTGCATTTATCTCTCTGACTGTATTTCTGATTCTCAGGTACCGTAGCCTATATTAACAGTCACTTTGGGTTTAACATCATTAAATGTTCACTGTCAAGTCCCCACAAATCCCACATTCCCCTTGTCTCTCAGGCTTAAAAAACTCATTTAACACTAAGGGCTAATTAATTAACTGGATTTTCCTATATTTAATGGAGACTATCCTAAACCATAGAACCAAACCCCACTGAAATTTAGTTCACCAGGGCAACCTATAATTATACCCTACCAGATTTAACCACTGTTCTAATTCATATTTATTATTACAGTAGAAGTATGTATTGTTGTTATTATGAATATGCTCACATGGAAAACTGCACAAGTTACAGTGTGCAAGAATATTGTATCATGAATGTACTCTGTCTGGAAGAACTCTAGAAGTGGGTGCCACGAGCATTAGGACTGGTTTTCTCTCTGAATGAATAAATATAAAAAATTCAGGGTAAAAAAGAAAGAAAAATGCGTTATTTAACAAACCAGTAAACTCAAGGAAAAAGATCTTGCTCAATTTTTATACCACATTCACAAAAGTTTTCACACACCTCCAGATGTCAATTAACTTTCTTTCAGTGTCGGCAAACTGGTTTTCATGTTCCATATTGGCTTCTGTAAAATTCATTTTTGTTCATTATCATTTATTTAGATGATTTCTAGATAAGCACACAAGTTCAGAAAGGAAATCAAAGAGGTATGTGGTTGTTACTTGCTGTAGGATGTGTTAGAAGAGAAAGACAACTGTGGTGAATTAGCAATGAGACATAAACAGGGCATATAGCACTGTATGGTTATGACCATCTGCTTCAGGTGTGTTGGTAGGACACAGAGGACTGGCAGCTGTCATACGACCTTCTATCTCAATGGGAGCTCTTCTACTGACATAAATAGAAACTAGTTGCAAGCTTCACAAAGCTATAGAAGAAAACATCCAGAGAAAACTCACTCTTTTAGAGACTGATGCTTTTTTGGTTTTAAAAAATTAGTGAAAAAATAATTGCAAGTTTTTAATTTTTTCCAAGGCCAAAACACAATCAAATTCTCACCCGTCTTTACTCTGCAAAACTTTCTTTTAGAAGAGTGAAACATTTCAGTATGTTCTTTAGTGCCCAGCATCTCTAGGGATTCCTATATCCTGAGATGCTATGCCATGTAGAAATATGAACAATCTGGTCCCATGACCTTCTGCGTCCTCGTGAGTCTGGAGAGGACAATGCAGAGACGCTGATGTGGATATTTGCAGAAACCTAGCTGTATAGTTCATTATACATATCTGTGCATGATAGTGTTTCAGGTGCAGAACCCACCTTCATATCTCTCCACAGTCCAGCCTTGTACCTTTGAAAAGTCACTCTCAACAGAGTAGTAAGCAAGTGCATCAGAGATACAAACGTACATTCAATTCCTAACACCAATTGAGAAGTCCACCTGAGCAAGGTGGACACAAACACATCCATGGCAACTGTTCATCATGAGCATATCATGGGACACAACACTCTACAACAACTAGCTTTCCAACTGGTCAATTGTGAGACAGTGATAATTATATTCATGGGAATAATAATGCTGATCATTTTCCACTTGGGCTCTACAGTGAAGAAGTTGGGAAATACTGCATGTATTTCTGCATGTAACTTTGTGTGCATTTAGCCTTGCTCAAGGCAAGGAAAAAACTTTTGGAGCATAAGTAAATATTTGAGTCCATTAGGAAACACTGAGGTTGTGGCATTCGGATCCCATTGCTTGTAGGCAGGTGCATGTAGTTAGAACTCTGACAGAAACAAAGGAGCAGCAGTGTTTAGAATAGGCAAAAAGCAATAATAAGTAAGCAAATACAGACTTAAATTCCAATATGGGGTAACCAAAGCTATGGAAATGTTAATGAATTGTATTCAGCAGAGGTAAAGTCAGCAGGGAGGAAAACACCAGTACCTGGCTGTGACTTAATTGTTACTTTACAAGTGTTTATGTGCTCTCTGTTTAATGAGCGCAGATTGGGAGTCCAGGACTCAATTAAAAATACTATAAACAAAATAGAAGAGTACAAAGGTGAGGAGACAGCATGATAAGCCCACATTCTAGGGTACTGTGATTGGGAAGACATCATACCACATATAAGATGTCTCCATATCTAAAGGAGCAGCAATGAATGTTAAAAGGGATAATCTAAATGATTCAGGAGTAGAGTTAAGAGAGTCTGTGACACAAGGAGCAACTGTAGCTGAGGAGCAGAGAAGACCCTTTATCTCAAAGGCTGAATAGGTCTCAAAGGTCCCATACACTGGACAGAAATTTGACTTGGCTAGCAATATATATCTAGTGCTGAAAAGTATTTACTTCAAAAGTGTAGTGTGCTCCAGAGAATAAGGATTCCTTCAGAGCTGTCATTTCTCTTTTTTTTAGTATTATAGGAGCATCAGTACTCAACTGAAGACATGGTTCAAAGGGCATCATCTTCCAACAGGCCTCAAATAACTCACATATACACACAAATAAAATCAAATAATCAGAAACATGAAGTGAGCAATAATGATCAATGACAGAAACAGGAATCAATTAATTAAATTCCACTTTTTGAATTACCCAATTAGGATTTAGATACTAAGAAATCAGCGGTTGTAAATTCTGATTTTGTTGTCTCTTTTAGAGCCCCACAACCATTTCAAAAGCAATGTTTCAGGCAGTGTATTAGTCAAGTAGGATGGAACTACCAACCACTTTGCAAGTCACTACACTTGGCAAACAAGTTATTGTCACTTTTGATTCTGACTGCTGGCAGTATCAGTGGTTTCATATCACAAGACAGTTGGTGTCTGTTAATAAAGCCGTTATAATCAAGATAATCAGTTGTTACTTCTGTTTTGATTTAGTTGGAAGAAAACAATAGTTAGAGATGTCAACTTCCTTAAAATGGTCAAAATTGAAACACATATTCAGAAGCAGAACCAGAGACACCTGAGAAGACAGAAGTCCTTGCAGGATTCAAAGTCCTTCAGCTAAACAGGGAACTCCTAAATGTAGCTTTAAGGATAAGGACTGTATCCATTTTTAGGCATTTATATTTTCACATTTATCTTTGTCTGCTTTTATGGATGATGATTCTGTCTCCAAGATATATTTTTGCCCAAAGGACTACCTTGTGACCACATTATTGGTGTTTCCAAAGGAAGAAAGTTTCCACTTCTCAAAACACTTGTGCATGGACTCAGGAGAACAATTCTCTCACATCCAAACCTGTCTCAGCAATCTCTGTTGTGGGATCTCCTCTTGTGATGACCTCACATACCATTAACACCGAGGAGGCAAGATGACCCTCGTTAAGAAAGGCCACGCTGTCATCAGCCTCAGGGCAGATGAGAGCTGTAGGCAAACTGAGTTCTGAGAATTTTCAGGCTGTCAACAAGGACAGTATGGATGCTGGGTACTCATGATGAGATATCCAGTAAGATAATAATAACTGTTTCATTGTTATGTTGTGTTTAAAACTATTCTCTCATTTTTCTTAATTAATGTTTGGGTTGCACATGTGGAAAACTCTATAAAAATAAGCTGTCCATTATTATTTATTTCAGCCTGGATTTGTTAAAATGCCTGGAGAAACTGTTCAGAGATGCTACATAGTGTTGCTAATACCTTTTCCACAGACCACCCCCCAGCTCCCCACCCCCATATTCTTGTACTTTTAAAACCTGCAATTGCATAGAATCACTTATTGCCAAGTGGTCATTTTCTCACATTTGTTATGACAACAGGATAAATGCCAACGTTTGTCAACATCTTGTAAATGATGAGTCTTAATGAGGCAATCTAGTGTTTTACCCCTCTGAGGAATCTCATAATAGGATGAGCAAAATATCAGGTTAAAGGAAGTGGGAGGTAATCCCAGGGGACAGACCTTTTCTTGTACAATATATTCCTCAAGGTTTTGCTTGGAGTGGGTTCTAGGATGCAGGCCAATTTGGCGTACCCCCTTGTACAAAATTTTAATTGTATTTTTATCAAATCCAGCAGAAATGCAGTCTGCACGTTGAATCTCTCAGTAAGCAGTGCCCTGGGAGAAAATAACAATATGAGCTTTGAGAACTTTCACCTGATAGATGAACTTAAAGTTACTCTTCCTAAGCCAAAAAATATACCTAATGTGCATGCTCTTGATCTGTCCTGCTTTTTTGATTTGTTCGTTTGGGGTTTTTTTACTTTGATTTTGTAAAATATATTTCTGCTTTTTGTGCTTGCTAATTTATTTCAGGAGGTTTCTCTGAAAAAAATGCAAAGCACATTTCAGCCCAGCATTTTCTTTTCAGTTATAAGCCAAAGGGGAAGAGAATTCTTGCATTGCCTCTGAGCTTTTTAATGTGTTGCTTTTCTTAATATATATGTACACTATTCTGCATGTCAGAATGCTATGCCTTAAAAACTTGAGTAAATAAAGTGTGTAAGAGGGCCCTACAAAGGTAATACTTAATTAGAACAAGACAGGTTTTTCAGAAACAAGTACTATCACTTCATTACTCTATAAATGATACTATATATTATCAAGAGATATTGTGTTTTGATAACAAGAAACATATTATTTAGGATCCAGCCAATTGTCTAGCAAAATTAGAGTTTGCTAGCATTTTTTTTCTTTGTGTCTTGCAGGTTTTTTATTTATTTGGGTCAAACTGAAAACTCAAAGAACATCAGAGATTTCATTTTGGAGAACTCAAAAATAAGGAAGCATTAAGTAATAGCACCATTTTGGCTTTAAAAAAATCCACTGGAAAATTACTCAATTAAGTAAACCTATTGTAATAGAATATATTGAATTTCGTTAAAATCATTCATGTAAAGTGATGGAAATTTTAGAATTTCATGAAGGTCATGTAACTTCATTTCAATATTTTATATATCATGTAGAAAAATAGTAAGGCTAATAATGAAGTGCTTCTGTAAACTTATATTCATGTGTTTTAAAACAGAAGCATGTGTGCGTGGGTGCTGAAAAATTAATTTCTTAAAGGTCTCAGAAATTTCAATTCTTTGTTTTTATTCTGGCTGAAAATAATTCTGAAATTTCAAAATTTCTTCTGGGACAGACATTTCAGATGTTACTACACAAATGATGAGGGACCCATGTTAATTCTCTAACATATCTTAGCTTCACAGCACTCATCTCAATCTATAGGTTTTTTTCCTCACCACATCTCCTTTCTTCCTCATAGTGCCCTCTGAATCTCCTGGGATCTCCTCTGCATCTCAGTGTCTTGAAGAAGACAATGTATTGATATATTCTGATTTTCACTTTTGCTGTTCATCTGAATACTGGAGACATGGTTTAATTGGATTGGATTGGCCATGACTGTGCCTTCTCCTGCCAACAGAACTGATGTTGTAGTCTTTTCCTACTAATTGTTTGTATAACAACTGTTAATGTTAATCAGAACAACTGCAACTGGCTCTGGTTTGTATCCGTTTTGTTTTAATCATCATTTAAGTGTTAACTTGGAGTCCAAGAAAGGAAGGGAGACCTGTGTCACACCTGTGCATTGCTAACAAGCCCCTAGGGCAGCATACTATTTTGAACTTTATTAGGCACTGAATTTTAAATAGACCAAATTGTCAGTGTTTGCATGTGTAGGTTTCTTCACTGAGACTGTTTATATAAATATAAGTGAGAGGGAAAGACAAGGAATGCATGCCAGGAGAGGTCGGTCCAGCCATGAACCTAAGTGGAACAGGGTTTTCTGATTTCGACAGATCCTGTTAGAAGACACAGACTTTGGTACTCTCCTTGTCACAGAACAGATTTTGTGACTTGCAAAATTATCCACTGAAGTCACACTAAAAAAGGGCAAGTGAGTCAGATATGTGGGGCTTTTGCAGATGAATGGTGAGGAATGGAAACAGTGCTAACACTGATGCTACAGAAAACATCCATGCAGTAGTCAAGAACCTAAAATAGCCTTCACAGTGAATAAAATAAATTATTGGTTCCTTTCTTAACTCTGTTGGGTTCAGAGGTAATTACATTTGAAAATTTTCATTTCTTGAGGCAAAAATCAAAATTTCAGATGATAGTAAATAGTTTTGATACAAATGAAAGCATGACCCTGCAGGATGTACTATGTAAAGGCAGACCATACACATCCCACAGTAGCTCTTTCTCCATTAAATAGAAGTGACAAGATTTCAGGAATAATTTAGAAAGGAAGCTATAGTAGGATTTGGCCTCTTGACAATCCTCCTCAACCTCTTCATACGCAAAAAAGACAAAACATTTTTGGAAGGGGACCAGAGATTAACTACCAGGTATAGGCCACCCAGCCTTCCTATCACTCACACTTTCTTTTGCTGAGATATCTCTAAATCTTCTCTAATTTCAGAAATGTAAAGTACCTTCACACGTAAAATATAGATTTGGGAGAAGGGAATAAAAGCAACTTGGATTTCAATTAAACCTATCATAAGTGTTACTTTCACTTTAGTAAAAGAAAATAATAAATAAATATTCACCTGTTCTTACATGATATCATATTGTGTTTTCTTTATTTAAACTAAGGCAGGGCAGAGAATGAAAAGACAGTCTCCAAATTATAGCAGACTAAAACCGTTTATATTTATTCCTGTAGAAGAAATTGTTTCCTAATATTCCTGAGACCTTTTCTCCCCCCCTTTTCCCTCCTGACCCTTCATTTCTTCATTAGTAAGGGTCGTAAATTAAACAATTCATAAGCATATTTTTAAGAAAACTCTTTATTTTATATAACAAACATTCTCCTGAACTGTCAATATGTAAATTATTGACTGACTAGGGAGCAATTACTTGCAAATAACACTAAATTGTGCTGAATTTCAGTTAGCTATACAGCCACAGGATAGCTCATTTCTGACCAATGCATGGCAATTTGAATGTCCCTATCCAGAGGCAGATAGTTTTGAGAGAGAACATGTGGGAAGAATCACCTGACACAATATCTGATGTGAGCATATTCTTAATCTCCAAATGGAACTTCATCATCTTGCATCAGTTGTGGCTCACTTGCAGCTTTCCTGCCTTCATTAGGACACTTCGACACTTCCGGAGGACAATCTTCTTTTAAAAGTGTAAATAAAAAATATTAAATAAATAAATAAATAAATAAATAAATGAAAAAGAAGCTCTGACAATGCATTTTTATTGCTGTGTAATGGATATCAAACCTTTATTATGATACGAAACAGCTGAACAAAGTAAAATGCTAAAGGTGTCTATTCCTTAGAAGTGATTGGATATACAATACATATAGTTACCTATAACAACACAGCTGTATATAAGTGAAGGCTTTCTTGCTAAGTGGCTGAATGTAAGCCAACACTAATACAACTATACCATAGAAACCTTTTCCACAGTTCCTGCTTCATGTCCATGTTTCTGTTTCTCTCCTCTACCCAGCATCGGCTCCTATATACCTGTGGTTTAATTCCAGATATCCACAAAGCCTCACACAGCCACTCAGCCACTGCCCCCCACCAGTGGGATTGGAGAGAGAATCAAAAGGGTAAAAGCTGGAAATCTCATGGGTAGAGATAACGACAGCTTAATAGGGAAAGGAAAAGCCTCATACACAAGCAGAGAAAACCAAGGAATTAATTCACTGCTTCCCATGAGCAGGCAGGTGTTCAGCCATCTCCAGGAGAGCAGGGCCCCATCATGAGCAACAATTACTTGGGAAGACAAACGGCGTTGCTCCAAACATGCCCCTTTCTCTGTATACATCCCCCTGTACACTGAGAATGATGTCACAGGTTTCAGAATATTCCTCTGGTCAGCTGGGGTCAGTTCCCATGGGCCCCAGTCTCCTCACCAGCATGGCAGTGTGAAAAGCAGAAAAGGGCTTGGCCCTGGGTGAGCATAACAAAAACATCTCTATATTATCAGCCCTGGGTTCAAAACAGAGCCCCATGCTAACCACTGGGAAGAAAATTAATTCTACTGCAGACAAATCCAGCACAAGAAAACCTTCAGTGCAGCAATGTCATTGAACCATTGTTCAATAATCCTTACACGACACCACCATAAATCCTTAAAGAATATGGCCTCCAATGGCCTCCTTTTCTCAATGGTGAGTGCACTCAGGTTCTCCCTGTGAGATGAGATGCTGCTCATCTCTTCACTTCTCCTTTGCAAGTCTGGTCTGTCTATGTTACAAGGTCAGACATTTCCAAGTAGTAAGGGAACACTGTTGGGAATATCAGCTAGAGAAGTTCTGTCTTTGTATTTTTAAATTTACAAAAGAAAGGCAGAGAAGGGCTTTGACCCAGACCCTCACAGATTCACTTTCCACTCAGGCAAAACTGGTTGGCATGACTTGCTCCTAACAAATAATTCGATCAAGCTCTATCTCCTCCTGGAGAGTCTCAAGTGACAACAAAAGGTGACAGTGTTGAATGATTCCACTTTCATCTATTCCACATGATTAAGGGGTTTAGTCTAATAAATTCCACTACACAAAAATAAGTATAAATGATGACAGGAAAGATGCAGCTTAGTCCCTGCATAAAGAGATTTGTTTGGGTTTTTTCCCCCCTCACATAAATAGAGGTCTTTCTAGGAAGGTGAGTTTGTGTATACTTATCTTCAGTTAAGCTCATGAAGCTTGCAGGGAGGCTGTAAAGCTCTGTAAGCTCTTAAGACTGGACGGCACTACCCCATGAGCACAGCATTTAAAATCAGTGGAGACAGAGAACCCCTAAACATAACTCCCTTTAAATAGTCAGACCTTGTTAATCCAAGCTTAGTTTAACCAAATGCCCGAGTATCTGAAATACTTAAGTGGCAACCTGTCTCCAAGTCTGAATGTACCTTTGATTTGTTAATCTGATTGTAAGGGTGGGGGTATCCTATATGAAATGAAGTTTGCAAACAGCTTTGGATTAATCAGTCTTACATGCTACAAAACAAAGTAGATTTCTGCTACTGTATTTATCATCAGGAAGGGCTGGCACCCTCTCTCACTGGCTGATTTATAGAATTGCACATTTGGCACAGCAGTATAATATTCAGATGGCAGAGTTTTCTAATAAGGATGTGCAATGAATGGAAATAAATGGAATGTACCTGAAATTATGCACCTAACTTTTGAGTACATTATGTCCTGGTAGCTTAAAAAAATAAATAAATCTTTACTGGAATACATTAAGTTTCTGGACAACCTGACTAATGCATAGCAAATTTGTCACTTTTAAAATATTCATTTGTGCTTATTTGGCCTCTTAGTCATGTGTTTATTCTGTTATGGTTCCAAGGAAATGTTACATGTTAAATCAACTAGATTCTGATATAAGGCTGCTTGTCATTTTGGTTCTATTCAAAGAATTTCTTATGTTTGATATCTCCAGGACATTAATGCTGGGGCATCTGTCCATTTCCAAAAATGAGCTATCACACATCTGGCTGCTGGTAATAATTGTTTTATCAATGACTCCTTCTCTGAGTCAATAACCTCATTTGGACTGTAGCAGGACAGGTTTGGTGTGCAGCCTAACTTACATTATCTAATTTTGTAGCTGTGTTTCTGTAGTATACATGAGACTGTCAGACAGATCCAGTGCTACGTCATTTAACTTTTTATCAGAATAAAATACATTTCTGAAGATGCCTTCTCATGTTCTTTTTCCAGAACAGGAAAATAATTCAAATAAGTATGTTTAATATTTTAACAAAACTCAAGGACTGGAATTAACAAATGAAGGTTTGTTGGATTTCTTTCTTGCCTTGAATATACTCTGCATGTATATTTTCATACATGTACAAATATTGTGCCTCCTTTTGGTGGCATAGTTGCTGTCACCTGAGTTAAATGCAGTAATATTGCAAAAAGGCCTTGTGACATTGTCAGATAGACGATTTATTAAAGAATTTTTCCTCCAAATAATTTTTTTCATGTATTTTTATCACATTTATGAGGTTCAAGTATTTCTCATTATGGAGACTTATTGCACTGAAACCATTGTCTTGACTACCATGGAGCCATTAGCTTCAGTTAAATGTCACTACATAATTTAGATAGATGAAGCACTAGCCAGAAGTTTTATCAGATTAATGGTATTGGAGTATCCTGATGAACTTACTTGGGTTTTCAGAAGAGTGCAAATAACATAGGTTATAGGTTGCACCTACCATTATTACTGGCAAATGCACCACAACCACATGTGAAACTGCTTATGATGAAGCAAAAGTGTCAACGTAACCATGGGAGGAGATCAAGACTCATCTGAGTGAAAATTTGGTCTTCCTGCTCCACTTTGCAATCTGGACATAAAATATAAATATTTCAATCCTAGCACTGTTTCTCTGAGGCCCTTTTTTTCTGTTTTGTTTTGTTATTATTCATTTTGATATTGCATAGCTCAAAATGCTTAGCAAGTTCACCTGGAAGCCTGGAAGAGACACACTAGAACAGCCTTGAAGAGTTTTGTGCACTGGAACAGATTGCCCAGAGACGTTTTGAAGTTTCCCTCACTGGAGATACTCAAGAACTATCTGGATGCTATCCTGTGTCCTGTGCTCTGGGACGACACTGCTTGAGCCGTTCAGACCAGATGACCCACGGTGGTCCCTTCCAACCTGACCCATGCTGTGATTCTTTGAAGCCTAAGGATATTCCATAGTACAAAGATCCTCAGGGCATCACTGACTCAGGCTCATAAACGGAGCCACTTTAGAATATCAATATGTGGATCAAATTCAGAAGTCACACCCAGAATCAACTGTGCCCAGTCTAAAAACTTTGCCTATCTTTTTGGGTTCGGCACATCACTTACAAAACCAGTCATGTGGCTCTGAATTGAGCTGACATTTAGTGCTTAATAGTTGGTGTGTTTAAGGCCAGTGGTGATACCTAAGAATCATTGTTAACCAGCATTTATCTACTGCTTCCTGCTCTGGTTGCTCTGCAATTCAGGAAATTACTCTAACTTATTTGAGTCTTTGTCCCTCATAATATTCATTTTTGAGCCTGAAAGAGAATATTAGAGAAATTAACATTTGTCTGTTCTGATAGTATTGCTGTGACAAAAGTGGTAAAGATGTGAAACAAATGGCTATTGAGATGACTGATCTTGTCTTCTTTGAAACCTTAATCTGCACTCATCCATTTTACTCCTTTCCACTACCCACACTGCAGTCCCTCATGTCTTTGAGAGCCACATGGTGAGGCTGACACCCAAAGTGTAAGGTAGCCCACAGTGTAGATGTTTACACAAGCTGTTTTCTTCAAGGCAGCTACAGTGAACACCCACGGTTGTGGTAAATTAAGGCAATGGAAAGTAACTGGTGCTATGCTGCTCCCTGAATGTGATTTGCATGAGCATCTAGTCTCTTCATCCAGTTTTTCCCTCTGCTTTGCCCGGAAGTGAGCTATTGGTATGACCCTGCTCACTCCTGTTTGATGCACTACTCATCACATTGTGCCTGCCATTTCTCTGGCATTACCCATCTGTGACATTGGTGCATGGGAACTAGTTCCATTAACAAGCTTGCAGGGATTAATGTCTTACTCTGAAAATACATCTGCATTCTCCTTCCTCTTTCTCTGTTCCATAAAACTCAAAGAGTTGATCTTCAGGGCCTACCCTGAAACCTCATTGATATTATCAGCTTGATGTCACACCCTATGTGTCTGTTAGCACTGTTCTGTATCAGTGTCAAGCAAAACAGATAACTGATCATATCTGACACAACTAGGCAGGAATTCATATCTTCACAAAAGACAGTACGCTGCTTTACCATCCAACTGGTAGAGTGGCTCGGGAAAACTTGTCTTGGGATGTAAAAGGAAATATGCTTGAATCATGGAATTCTTTGCCTAAAACTTACTATGCAATAGGGTGAAACTATTTGTGTAGGCATCAAGCTTCTGTGTGGCTACTGCTGAAATGTAGAAATACAGCTGTTTTTGAGAACGCAGTTTTTTCTATGTTATGCTGCTTCACAGATGCCTCAGAAACTAGTGGAAAAATCAGTTCTGAGGTCACAGAAAACAAAAACCCAACATCATTCTAGCAGTGCCAGCGCTACAGAATGAACTACTAGACAAGAGTAAAGTAGCTGCAGCCTGAATTTAAGCTGACAAATCACCCCATTGCATATCACCTTCTGGAGCCAAGAATGCAAGTTCGCTTTAGAAGGAGCCAATTGCACTGGAAATATAGCAGTAAGTACAGAATCATCTCATTAAACAAATGCACATCCATTAAGACATTAGAGGACTCTGTCCCAGCCATGGAGTTGCAACTTACCCATCTGAGAAATTCCATATGCTCCTTTTTGCTGTTTGTTATCCAAAAGAATGCTGCTATATGGGCAGTCAGTAACCCAACAAGCAGAGAGGGGAAAACCAATTTTTGATGAAGTGGTCATTGAGGTTTGTGAAGAAATTAATTTTATTATATCCCTCAGGGCTATCAACATTGAAAGAACTGCTAGAGTAACAATGAGGTTTGAAGAAAAGTGCTTCCTGAACTGTTCAAGTCCAACTGATCAGACACAGCCTGTGAATGTATTACCAAAATAGGATAATATTCTGTTGTCATTTATTGTATAGACAGGGCAGAATACTCACGGACACGTACACTGGATGTAGTGTGCAATGCCAATATTTCTTTTAAATGTGCCTTCTTTCAATAAGGGCAAACCAAATAATCAAATCATTTGGATTAAAGCATCCACACCACTGTACAGCTGAAGTTATTCTGGATTTTTCTGTTTGGTACACAGAGCTAGAGAAGGACTCTTGTTTATTTGGACTGATTCCCTTTTTTTCACCTTTACTGGAGTTCAGTAGGGTTGAAAAAGCAGACACATGGTATGCGTAAATGTCACTGAAAATCAGGCAAGCACTACTTGGAAAATATTTTCTCTCATCCACCTTATGAAATTGTTAATGAATTTCTCATGTCTCTAGCACTGCAGATCAGGTGGCTGCTGATAATTTGGGTTTCTTTGGTTTCTCTCCAAGAAATGGAACAGTATATTGTACAGCTCAGAGTAACTGAGAACAAGTTCTTGGCAGCTGAAACATGACCTTTCAGGTCTAAAATAGTCTCTTAGAACTCAGTCATGTTTTGCTGTCTCATCTCTCAGTGCTATGAAATTCCTCTGAAAGTAACTCGGTCACCATTCTCTGATTGTCTTCAGTCTCATTTTCTTCTCTGTTTAACCTTACATTGACTACACTGTTCTCCTGCTTCCATTTCTCTTCCTTTTTGCATTCCTTTCTTGTTTCTTTCAAGTTCCTGCTCTTCTCATCACTATCAAAGTACCCTATCAAATTCAGAAGTCTGTTACTTTATTGGATGATTTTCTACATAACATATTTCTCTTTAGTTTTTCAGACACAGTTGTAGTTTTTCCTTAAGAAAGGAAAACAGGAAATTATGGAGCACTTGCCTTCTGTATATTCCTTTCATATGGTGCTGTACATGAAGAATTTTTATCTCTAAAAACTATTCTTTCTGTGGGTTTTGCATTTTTACCTACATTCATATCTCAACATGTGAGACCTTCATTAAGGATTTATTACAAGAAAAGGGGTGATGAGATAATTTTACCTTCAAAATTTACAAAAAAATAAAACAACCTGTACCATGCAGAAAAGAGGAGGAGAAAGAATGAAAAGAAACAGCACAGCCAGTTTCAGCTTCCTCATGATGAGAAGCAGAAAGACAGGCATCTATCTCTCCTGTACAGTGACCAGCAATAGAACTCAAGGGAACAGCATAAAGCTGTTAGGGTTAGGTTGGATATTAGAAAAAGGTTCCTCACCCAGAGGGTGGTTGGGCACTGGAACAGGGTCCCCAGGGAAGTGGTCACAGCACAAAGCCTGACAGAGTTCAAGAAACATTTCGACAATGCTCTAAGGCAAATGGAGTCATTTTTGGGATTGTCCTGTCCATGGCCCGGAATTAGAATTGATGATACTTGTGGGTTCTTTCAAACTCAGAATACTCTATGATTCTATGACTCTGTGTCAAGATGGAAAGGAAAGCAATTAAGCAAGATTGCTATCATTCCAGCTATACCATCTATGAAGAAGAAAGTCTGCACATGATAGATCAGCTTCTAGAAGGACAAGTTAAAAATACTAGGAAACTAAAATTATCCAAATTTGTCCTGAATGTGTTAGACTAAGAATTCTCTTCATTAGAACCAGGAAAAATTTGAAGTTTGTGAATCAGCATGAGGACATCTTAACTGTCAGGAAATTTGGGGAAGTCGAAAGTTTCTTTATAAGAATTCATGACATCTACTATTTTGAGTGTTATATTTACAACCCTCTTAAAAACAACTTCTTTTCTAATATCATACTGAAGAGTTGAAGAGTGTTGCTTGAAGTTGGGGCTTTATTAATTTATGTATTTATTAACTTAAAACCCTCTATAGTTTTGAAGTTACTGTTAGCAAAGGAGAGAAAGGAAAAATTGTGTTTGATGATAACAACATCAGAGGCAACTGCAGCCAAATCAAGTAGAGAAAGCAGATGTGTAAAAACACAAATATTTTGCAATAGCCATTGTAATAAGACTGAAGATGACATACCTCCATGTCAGGGTCCCTTCCCCCCTGCCATGTAGCCCTGGAAGAGGGGCCCTGGAGGGGAGACACGGGGTTTCCCGGCCCCTGGTCAGCCTCGTTCCCCATTGGTTGGTTTGTGTTCCCTTGGGCGGGCAAAGACCCTCGGGTCCCGTGATTGCCACAGTTCCTTGGCAGAGACCCCGGCCATGCAGCTGGAGAAATAAACATCTCTGAAACATCTAGCAAGAATCTGTCCATATATATTTCTTTTCTACGGGCCTCGTTGTTTGATACGTGTTGCAGTACCTGCACTGTAACACCTCCATCCTAGGCTTCTGTCTTCTCTGTGCAAGAAACCTTTTCGACCCTCCCTGAATGTGTGAACAGCTCCTAAGATCCAGACACAGCTCCTAAGATCCAGACACAGCTCCTAAGAGCTGTAGATAAATGTCTCTTTGGAGATGTATTATATTTGTGAAGAGATTGTCTTACATTCACAGGCATTGTCTTCTGCTCGTATTGCAGACTTATACTCTCAGCTCTTCCTGACACATTTTAGGTAGACTTTCATTAAAAAAAAATTAAGTTCTTTCTTGACCTTTCAGGGTCATATCTCAGACATGGATCCAAAGCACCTGCACTGTGACATTCACATACACCTACACCATGACTTCATTCTAACCTGCATAATTATTCAGTTAGCATAAGTTTGCCAATCATGTAAGCCAGCACATTGCTGCCACATTACAGCGTAATTACATGGCAAGGATTTAGTAGTGGGTGATCTGCAGGTGTTGCCTCTGAGAGGCCAAATGGCTCCAAAATGGATTCCCTGTCGTCCAAAGTTTAGTCCATCAGTGATGCTGGTAAATCCTTACATTTAAGAAAGGGTAAGAAATGCTGCACAACAGCTGTGAGGGAGAGGAGTGAGAAAAAAAATGTGAGAGAAACAATCCCGCATACACCAAGATTGCTGAAAAAGGAGGGGGAGGAGGTGCTCCCAGTGCTGGAGCAAAGGTTCGCCTGCAGCCCGTGACAAAGGCCATGACAAAGAAGATTTCCCCATTCATGGAAAATGAAGAACCATGTCAGAGCAGATATCCACCCAGCAGCCCACAGAGGACCCTACACTGGAGAAGGAGCAATTTTCTTTATATCAAGCAAGAAATTAAGCTAGGTAAGATCCAAGTGTCAGTCTTAGCATGTTCTCCCAGGCAGTGGAAAGTCTAGACCCAGACCTATGGCATAGCTGTAAGGCTGAATTGCGTTTTTCACAACTATGTGGAAAAAATGACTGGGAATCTAAGAACAAAACTTACAGAAATGGTAAACAAAAATAGCAGAGGAATGTGACTCACAACTGTAGATTAAACCAGTAAGAGCTCTGAAGCAAGTAGACCTTTAAAAAAGTTTTAAAAGATGTGAGATTCAAAACATAAATTGGATATAAATTAAATATTTTGTTTTAAAGCAGTCAGAATAATCAGAATAACTTGAGGAATGTGATCTCTCTTCACTAGGGAGTGGGCAGAAGGAACCATATTAAAAAAACAAGCCATTATAAACTGACATTAGTTGTGGTCTTCCCTATTTAGATAGCCTTATATGACATTTATAAGTAGACTCAGTTGCAAAGAAGGCTGAAGAGTGACCACATTGCTCTCTACAGCTTTCTGAGGAGGTGGAGACAGGTGCTGATCTCCCTGCTATCCAGTGTTAGGACATGTGGGAATGGTTCTAAGCTGTGCCAGAGGAGGTTTAGTCTTTGGAACTGTCTCCTTACCAAGAGGGTGTTAACAAATGGCATAGGCTTCATAGAGATGCGGTCAATGCCCAAAGCGCATCAGTGTTAATGGAGCAATAGGACAATGATCTTAATAACCAGCTTTGACTTTTGATCAGTCCTGAAGCAGTCAGGCAGTAAAACTAGATGACCACTTTAGGTTCCTTCCAACTGAAATATTCTATTCTGTTCTATTCAATTCTATTAAAACTGTACTTGGTATGAATCCATTTTCCTTACAGTAAAGTAGTCCTCCTTTCAAGCTCTTTAGAAATTGCAACTAAAATAATTCTTTTCTCCAGTATCTGACCAATATTCTCTGGTTTCCACAACTCTGATCCACCCTCAAGATATGAGTGTGCTGTAGCCCCTTGTCCTATACCCTAGTAGGCTACGTTTCTGTGTGCCTTTGTATGTGGTTTCTCTAGACATATAAGGCTCTTCTTATTGCTTTTGTATTCATTATAGGGCTTTTATTTCTTTCATTCTACCATATCAATGCTCTACTATCACTAATTGCTTTCCATAACTTCTTCAGGTTCTTCCTTTTCATGGTCCGATTAAAATCAGTGCAGTCTAGTGATGGATAGAAAAAAGTTAAAGATATGGTAAGTCAGTTCAGACTGTGTACATTCCCATCTATGCTACAAGTCAGGATTCAACTTCAGATCAGAAAAAAACATCAAAACTGCTTCCTAAAGATACATTTCTTATGGTGGCATGTGTTTTCAGATAGTCCTCTGAATGTGGCAGAGGTGTGGATGGGGAACACCAGTTCTGCCCCATTCCTAATCCACATTTAAGAGCATTTGCAAACAGATATTATTTCACAAGAAAAACAGATTAACAGATTGATTTATTTTCCCTCTTTCCAAGTGCTACTTTTAAACACAAAGAAGAAACATGCATTTGGAAGCAGGAAAGCAGGAAAAGAATGATCAGATGCTTCTAGGCAGATTTGCCACTTGAATCTTCCATGTTGCATCCATTTCACAGCCACTCTTTGAAAACATTCACACTGTTTTGTGGGGCTGTGAACGGCTCAGAATTAAACAGAACTGAATGCTTTAGTACAAAACAGGAGCTGGTCATTTCCTGCGATATCTGGTCTATCTGTCTCATGCCTGGAGTGAGGGAATGAAGGAAGAAGGGAGGAGTGCCATGGTGGAAGTGTCATGGTGCTGAAGTTCAGAATAAATCTGTCTCCTGGCAACTCTGCACATTTGCTTTCCTTTCCCTCTATCCAGTGTTGTGGTACAGCAGAATACAAAGTCAGCAACAACTTTATAGCTTCCTGCTGAAAAAAAATATGACTGAATGTGAGACAGAGTAAACACAAAAGTGAATCAGAAAATGGAGTCTCTCCTACCCAGACATGTCCATCCTTCCATGAAAAAAGATGATGAAAATACTACTCCTGCATAATCATCTGGGTTTTGAATCTAGAGACTTGAGGAAGAGTAAAGGCTCCAGTGTTGATGCCTGCACAACACTCCTGCTGTATTGCCCAGTGTTTTAGTAACAATACCAACTGCTGAGGGCTAGAACTAGTCCTCTGCCTAGACCTTGCTCTCTCTGGCTCTTCCTAACTCTGTTTTTATGCTTGCCACTCCTAAATTTAAGTCAGATATCTTAAACTAGGACATGAATGTTTTAAGATTAACATTCAAAAGTCAATTTTACATGAGCTTACTACTCTCTCAGCCAGTCTGGTTCTGGCTGCAGATGGAATATGTTTCCCTGTATCATCTCTTCACTTCTTTCGTCTCAGAAAGAAGTGAAGCAACCAGGAAAGTGGTTTTAACTAACACATGATTGTTATCATAGCTGGGATTAAGGAGGTAATATCCAGCTCAGTGGTGGTAGCCTCTGAAGATGAACTAACTCCCTCTCTTACAATTGTGGTATTGAGTTCAAATCTGCATATATGATGGACAGGCAAACCCTGCTTTTCATAGGCACTGGCCTCAACTTACAGATGGACAAGGCCTCAAATGACACAAGAAAGCTCCCTGCCACACTCCATTTGTCTAAATCACATTCTGTCCCTGACGATAAAAGAAGAAAATCCATTTTAAGAATGAACCTGCTCATAATATCCACATTTTCCTAGTAAGGATTTTTCAGGCAGGAAGTAGTCCAAAGGAAAAGATTTAAAATATTCTTAAATTTCTTTTATGAGCCAGTCTATCAGCTCCTAATTTCATAGACCTTTTGACACAATCAAAGGCAGCTTTCCCTCTTGTCTTACAGGTACTCTGTTCCAAGCTGGAGCCAGAAATAAGCCTGTAATGTGACTCAGGTGACTGATCACATTAAAAAGAGTAAAAACCAGTGACAGAAAATTTGCAAAGAATAAGTGGCCTGCTATGTTTTGCATGATTCATTGTTGGCCAGTGAATAAATTTATAAAATGACATATAAGAAACTGGGAAAAAAGAGTGGGTGGCAAAGAATACAACGTATTTCAATCACATCTCCCTCCCCAACTCTATTAACAGAATGGCAAGGAGAGGGGGGATACCTGCTGCTTTAAAACTTAAGACAAATGCAGAATTTCCTTTGCTAAAGGTTACTTCAGCAACTTGCAGTGTGTGCTTGTTATTCCCCAAACTTTCTTTCTGCTCTGAAATCCTGTGCTACCCTCCTGTGACATTTTCTTGCATGCGCTCCACTGAAGTTTGGGTCTATTGTTTCTCAACAAGGGAGCTGATCCTTCAGCAGTTACTTATTTATTGAGGTCACTCGAGGTCAGTGATGTGGGTTTTATGGGGTGCTTTTTTTTCAGAATATGGCCAGTCTGGTGTGTTGGAATTCCTTTAATTTTGTGAAAAGGGAGGTATGTGGTGGAGGAGTTTAATTTTAAAGTTAAGTACATATCAATAATCACGTAGGTCTATACCTGCATTGTATGCATAACTGGCAATTTTGAACGTGTGTCACTCTCCTCTCCTGATTTTAGTTTGATATTAATGGGCTCAAATAGCTTTTCATGAGCAGGATCTTAGTTCTTTATTTTTCACTGAGGGTTTTTTTTGTGTGTGTTATGCAGCAAGGAAGGGCTACTCTGCCTTACCTCTCACATTTCCTCCTTGCCTGGGTGACAGGGGATTTGTTGACATTTGCTGCATGTCCTGTCGCTATTATAAATCGGAAGCTACATTTCAAGCTTCAGCACACTCAGAGTTAAGCTGCACTGGAAAGTGACAATGAAAAATATAAATGGAAGAAATTTGAAGATGTGAAAAGAGAATTATTTGGGATAGTCTTTTATTTTGAAGCATTTTAAAATGGAGTGAGAAAAAAAAATCCTCGTAAGGATTTTTTAATTTAAACTTTTTAAAGTTGGGTTGGGGTTTTTTTTGGTTTGTTTTCAAAGCTGGATGCTTAAAGTTGTGGTTCTAACTCTTTGTTTAGTCACCAGAGTTCGTCATGCTAAAATCTTCCCCTGAAACAATCCTCAGTACAGAAAAATATAAATTTTGTGATAAACACTTTCCAGAATTCTGGAAGTGCCCTTATAAATAGTGTTTATTGTCAGGATTTTAAGGAATTGAGAAATTTGATTAAAACCCCTCGCGTTTTTGCTTACATAATATACAATAAATGAATACAAACTTTTGCAAAAATTAACAAAGAAAATTCAAAGAAAAGTAAATTTTACAAATCATGCCAAATAAAATATTTCATCTGATCAGAAATCAATATTTCTTTTATAATTTCACTTTATGGGAAATTTCTAGAAAAATATTTGTTCTTTTCTATTCTGTTCCTGAAGGGAAGGGGTGTTTTCATCAGGATATTCTCCTAAAACTCCAATGGATTTTCTTGTCATTTGTGAGTTTCATGTGACCTTAAAAGGAATGTGAGTACAAATCAGTTTATTTATCTGGGCTACTTAAAATGATGTCGGTTTAGTGAAGTGTAATTCAGAGGGTCAATTTTATAAAGCTGGCCACAATTCTATACCATGATCCTTAAAAAACTAGAAGAAATAGAAAGCATAAAATAATAGAAAGCATATAATTAAAAAATATTTTTCATAACCTACTTTAACTTGTTTCATGATGTTTCTTCTTTTTCTCTGGGATAATTTACTGCATAATTCAAACCTGCAGATAATTTTGACCTCTTTTCCTTTATTATTAGCTATTAAATTTTATTTAAGCTTGATCGTTTTTAAAGGGATGGGTGGGATAAAGTGAAGCTTCTAATTTTGCATCCTGCTCTAATCTCCGATTTGAGAGTGCTATAGTCTGGGGTTTTACATAGTAATATACAGGCAGCAGATAGAGAGATGTGATACATACCCACGCCTTTGCATATCAACCTCGAGAGGGGCCTGTATGTTTTGCAGTGGTGGCTGACCAAAACGGTCCATTTTGGACTTCAAATCAGCTAATCGCCCTGTGAGGAAACCTCCTATATTTTTTAGTTGGGACGGGCTTGGGGTTTTATTTTTTGAGTGGGGCGACGGGTTGTTATTCCTAAACGGCAGTCCTCCTGCCTTTAAGTTTACGGCTATTTTCAGACTTGGCCAAACGTTTGATTTTTGTAATTATTGTGGGGATTTCCTCCCCCTTCCCCCCCTAGACGAAAACTAAAACTGTGATTTAGATATTTGGTCCCAGCGGCCCTGCCTGTGCTCAGCAAATGGTTCCATGTCACTCGCTGCATCACAATATCGGAGCGGCGGCGCTCGGTGGCAGCTAATCCTCTGAGCCCGTTAATAAGCTTAGGAGCACGTTCATTGAAGACTGACGCGTTAGTCACAAACAGGGAGAAAATATCTACTGGGGGAAGCTGAATTGGTTTTAATCATCTGCTAATCACCAGTAATGAGACCTACTCTGGGGAAGAAAAGAAAAACAGATAGTCAGAGGGAGGTTTTGTTCTTCACAGCGGAGTAACAGGGAATGAGAGGGCAGCTGTTATTAGGAGAGAAAAGATGGAAAGAAAGGAGGGATTTGGCCAGACCAGATGAAACTTCTTCTGTGGCGCACTGTTTTGTTAGCTGAGTGTTTCTTTCATTCAGCCTCCAAAACTTCAGATCTGTCAGCCCCTCTGAAAGCCCCGGCCCACCTCTCCGAGCCGCCGGGGAGAAAAGGCGCCGCTACCCCGCCCCGCAGCCCCCGGCCCGGCCCGGCCCGGCTCCCCCTCCCCCGGCCCGCACCCCCGGCCCGCCGGCCCCTTCCCGACCCCGCGGCTCCTCCAGCGGCCCCTCCAGCGGCCGGGAAGCGCCGGGAGCCGCAGGGCAGCCGCTGCCGGGCCCCGAGGGCTGGGGCGGCCGGAGGTGGGTCTGGGAGGGATGGGGACTAGGGGGGATGCTCGTCCTTGACGGTGCCTTCCTGCCTACTCCTCACCCGTACGTCTCGGAAGGCTGGGTGTCAAGGTGGCTACTGGGAATAATCCAAAGAGAGGGATACATCTGCCGCTGCTCGCAGCAGAGCCTGGCTGGGAAGTCGGCTCTCCTTCCCACCGGTGACACCTGAGCAGAGCCTTTGCTTCGAGAAGCAGGAGTCACGTTCTGCTGGTGAAAGTGGAGCAATAAGCGAAGCTATGGTGCTTAAGCAGAAAAGCAGTGACGTAACCACGCTCCGTGCACTGTGCGGATCACCACGCTTATACCAAGGTGTGAGGACCTTTGCAAGACACTGGATGTGCCAGGTCACCCAGCTCCTTAACAGTAGGCCCCGGGTAGCTCCTTCAGCCAGATCATGTTCACTTCTTTTTAAAATTTAATTTGGTTTAGGCTTATAATTGTGCTCAGAGAGAGGAAGAAAGCCCTTAGCTACATTTTTAAAAATCCAGTCTTGGATGAGCTCTTTAAGTGATTATAAAGTTGACTAAGTGTAAAAGCTTTGCAAAGACAGTAATTTCAGACACACTTCTGGCTGCTAAGACATGTCTGTGTTTCATTTTCTGTATATTTTTAGGGAGCTTAAGTGGGGTGGGTAACTCACTTATTGGAAAAAAAAGGGGGGGGGTTTTAAATGTCATGTTTCATTTGGCTGTATGGAAAAGCTGAGTATCAGATGTCCTGTCAGGAAATAAGATACACTGATATACAATGCGCAAACATTTTATTTTGAAGAACTCCTTCACAGTCTCACTTCATGGAAGTGAGTTGCCCAACTTAGTCACACAGCAAAGAGAAGTCTACATCCTGATTTAGGTTTAATTTCTTGGTTTTGAGCTCATGGCAACAGGATATCTGAAAGGGAAAGTATGCCTAAGTTTTATTTCTGTGCTTCCAATAATTCTTATCTTCACCATCAGGAAACAGGTCCAGGATGTGGAGAGAACATTAGCACAGAGAAATTTTTTAACCTCTTCTTTATAACTTATTAGAAATGGAAGTGAGAATGACTATCTTACTGAGGACCATTACAACCTCATGTTTTTGATTTTGGACAAAGATTCTCTGATCGTCTGGAGATAGGTGGTATCAATGAGAAACAAAGCACCATCAGGAAGTTTTCTCAGTTTTTTGAGCAGAAAGACTTGAGAAGATTTACATGTAGGGAAAGGCAACACTCCACTAAATGCCTGTTATGATATGACCTTATTGTAGTACCACCAAAAGTCCTTGTATTTATAGTGAGAAGACAGAATCAGTTATTTTGTAAATGAAAAATAAAATCAGGAAAATTTAAACTCCTTTTCCTGTGTCCTAAAAGAACTGACTCATGTGTTGCCATTTACTCCTGTTGAGTTACTACTTATTGTGCAGCTCACCTTGAATGAAGAATAGATTGGTTCTTAAAAGTGGCTATTTATTTTGGGGACCATCATCCTCATTGGCTTCACACAGATAGCCTGAGCAGTCTCACACAAAAAAAATAAACTGCCATTGGAAACCAACCCTCTTCACAGGT
The DNA here is from genome assembly GCF_041296385.1 of Aphelocoma coerulescens. NCBI lineage: Eukaryota > Metazoa > Chordata > Aves > Passeriformes > Corvidae > Aphelocoma > Aphelocoma coerulescens. The sequence goes on from NC_091013.1 coordinate 29,908,757, forward strand.
GTTCAAGCAAAAAGAAACCTCTTGCCTGCCTGTTCAACAGCTCTAGGATTCTCAAGCCATAAAATTATGGATTGTCACGTACACAGTGATCCCCAGCAGAAGGGCAATGTACAGAAAGTGTTGTTTTAATACATTAGATTAAAATTTGAGACTGAAAATGAACTTAGAAAAAAGTCTCTCTATTCAAAATAAAACAATCTGAGATGCCAGCCACAGTCTTAGTGACCTCATGTATACACTCCTTCCAATTTGAAAGCAACTTTTCCATGATAGTGAGCACGTCATCAAAGCCTTGAGGTAATGTTTAATTGCACTCTTTTTCTTTTCTTTTTCCACAAGTATATTCAGTATTGTACTGATGTTTTCTCAGTTAGTTCATCTGTCTCTGTATTTTATCTTTCTGTCTGTCAGGCTTATTAGCATATTTTGACAGATTAAAAGGCTAAGGTCAAACAAGCAAATCCCCAAAGAAATACTGCTAATTATTGTCATATGTTTTTTAAATACTTTTGCTTCTTCAAAGAATTTCATAAGGAACTAAATTCAACTTTGCAGTCTGTTTCTTTCATGAGCCCATCCTCTCTTTAACATCACTTTTCCTAGCCACCCTCCAGTGCCCCCACCCTCACTCTCATTTCTTTAGGCAAGCAATTAGCATCTTACAAAAATGCAAGACTGTACTTCAGGTAAGTTACATTTTGTGGAAGTTTATCTGGAGTACATACTGATGCACACCCAGTGAGTAGTGTTCACTGAACCAGCCAGCATGGGTTTGGATGTTTTGTGATGTCTGAAGAAGTAAAAGACCCTTTTTATTGCTGACAAAGCAACATAGATACCCTTCTTCCCGAATCCTGCTCAGGGATTAGTGGGTGTTGTATACAGCTGTGGTCAACAAAGGAGTCGTTCACACCTTGGCAAAAATAGCATTTTCCCTCTCTTTGTATGGTGAGTAGGATTGGTTAGGATCTGGAGGTAGAGTTAGAAGGCCAATGAGCTGCACGCTGGTATGAGATGCAGGACAAGCTTTTCTGGGTCTACAGCTTCTTAGAAGACAAATCAGAGCAGGCAGATGGTCTGAGAGTGAGAGAAAAAAAATTAAAGAAACAAATACAGAAGTTCAACATACATTCAGTAGGGAAGAATGATTGCAATCACAGTCAGCTGAATACTTTCTGTAGTAGTTGTTGGCCAAGGTAAATAGTACGGTAGGAGCTGGTCAGATAAAGGATGATATTGGCTTCTTGTGAGGATGAGACAACAGGTGGCTAAAATAAATAGAGGGGGAGTGCTTTTAGAACAAGATAAGCAACAAAACAATCCTAATTAACTTAATGAGCAGACATGTATTTATCTTATGCCTCCACTTTTCTATTAATTTCCAGACACTTACGTGTTTCAAGACAATATATCTGGTTTTTAAAGGACTAATTTTTTGATGGTTATGCAAAGGTAGCATTGCCAAACCTTGTTCTGGCAGGTAAATCATTACGTGGCCTGAGACAGTGTTCATTAGCAGCATTGTCAATCAAGTGGGAGTCCTGCCAGAGAATTGCTGATGACACGGCAGGGTCAGAGACAAAGATATTCAGTCTCTATTCATCCATCAGATTTTTTTTTTAAATCAATTTACAGCATGATAATTGAGTCAAGTTTATTGTGCTGCCCCTCAAACAATGTAGGATTTGGTGATTATAAATCTCTTGGTACTGAGACCACACAAAAAAGAGAAAGAAAGGGAAAGTGATGAAAAGGTAGGAAGGAAGAAGAGTTGGGGTAAGGCGGGGAGATGAAAGTTAAATGCTAAGATAAATATTTTAAAAAGGGAAAGTTTCAAATGGAGAAGACCTCTCCTTAAGGTCAAAAAAGTAGTTCAGAAATGAAGTCCTCAGTTAAAGAAAATCTTCACTTAAGGTGAAGAGCTAAATTGCCATTCATGAACCTGTATTATCTGAAATTATTCCACTGATAAAACCAAAGTGTATCCATCCCAGGAGAACAATACTGCCTTAAAAAGTATTGTTTCTCTCTGCTGTGTTGGAGACCCCTTTTGCAATATATTTTCCCCTTCATACATGCAACTGTGCATGCCTGCATGCACATGTGTGCATGTAAGGTCTGTGTGCTGAATAGGTCTCTGTGTCAAGAGATTTAAAAAAGAGGAAAAATTAATGTGGAACAGGAAAGTGAAAAGTCTCTTTTTAAAGCAGAAACAGGAGTGCTTTCTACAGGAAGGAAAGCTGGCCATGGCTCTGATTTCTAGCACAAACGTTCGGTGCTGCATTTCCAGCCCAGGAAAAAGGGTTTGTAAGCCTCTCTCCCACGACCTGCACCCTCCTCACACTTACGCCAAAGATTAAAAATGAGTGCCATTGCCATCATGCGCAGGCTTTCTGTAAACTGATGTTACTGGTAAACATGTGCTTGCACATCTACTTTCCTCAGTTTGCTGTTTGGCTGATTTCAGACACATGATAAGTAGATCATTCCTAAATTTTCGTATAATTACGTTTAAATATAATTTTGAGCAATTAAAATGAATGGGAGAGGAATTTATATGAAATCTGTCTCAAAATAAACCTATAAAAGTGTCGCATTCCAGGGTGATTTCTTAAACTCCCTTTAATACAGCAACCATGCTCGTGAGCTCTCCTCTCAGACCCCCGACTCTTTTCTGGGACTCATCAGGCTGATGCTGAACATATTTAAATCCTCCCCATAAAAGGTTTAGTCTAAGTTGCTTCTCCAGTACTTGTTTGAACATTAAATATGCAAATAATCATCATTACACTTCCAACAATTACACATGTTTGCGAGCACCATGTCAAGTACTGGCAGCAGTGCAATCATTTGTAAAGACAAATATTCCATTCCAAGAGATGTCATGCTGCTTAGAAGATTTCTTTTTGTATTAGTAGCCACACTGCTGCTTCATAAAGTGTGCAAATGAACGTGACAGTGCTGCCAATAGCTGCCAGTTCCTTCCTCTCGGCAGAGCAGATGTCAATCAACCATCCCAAACAGACAAGGCCTCGGTACTGCCGCAGACATTAAACATGTAGGATGGAGAAGGGAGGGCACAAACAACACAGGCAGTGCAGGGGCTCGGCATACTCCTCGCTCTTCCTCTCCCTCCTCCTTCTCTCCCTCTCAGCCTCTCTCCCTCTCTCTTTCTCTCTGAGGAGGCCCGAGGCCGTTGGAATATTTTAATTTCTGATTTCTGACTATATTATCATGTGTTTGTAACAGACGAATTGTAATTTGTAGCTCTGAGGTGATATGAAAAGCTGCCTGCGACCGTAGGACAGATGCAGGCGTGTGTGGCAGACTTCTCGCTGCTCTTGCCTCCTTCTCTCTCTCTCCTGCTCTTTATGTAGTAATGGATAATTGTCAGCATTCACTTTTATCACATCCAAAGTAGCAGCTTAGAGAAGATGCAACTTTAGTCAGGACTAATCTTGTCTCCTCCTGAAGTGGGAAAATCCCAAGTATTTCAGGGTCCTATTGATAACCCTTGTGCTTTTTTTTCCATAAAAGACGGATGACTCTGGCAAGCTTGGGAGACTGCAGATAATGGGATTGACTTGGTACTTAAATCTCAGTGAACCAAGACAGCATAAGTAATTAGTGAATTGGATCCATACTGGGGTGCTAATGATGGCTAATACTGCCCCACACCATTCTAAAACCCACAAGATACACATCCATCTCATTCAGATAAAACCGAGGGGACACTGTTTTGTGGGCATCATTTATTTCTTCCTTAGCACAGAATTTATACCCCTTTAAAAAATAAATCTAATTTTCTTGGAGTGACATCCAGAAGAACAAGTGACCATTCTGTCAGAAGAGTTCATTATGATCACAAATACCTCTGGTGTTTTTAATTAAGAAAGGCTAATTAAGAGAAACTATGCATTTATCTTCTTATCTAGTTGTCAAGGGAAAAGTCACAAACACTAACTATGTGCTGTTTGAATAGGAGAGGGAGTTCATATTTTTAATCTTGTTTTTTGCTTTTTTGCTTTTTGTTTTCAAACAGACTGAATCCTCACAAAGGAGAAAGTTAATTTAAAGAAAGTATTTCTCTTTTGAAACTGATGCTCCAACTTTTGGTAAGTGTAGTTCAACTTCACATCCTGATTTTCCTCCAGGTTAGTATAATTGGGTAGAAACTAGCATTCTGCCTCATTTTTCTTTTCCCACAGAGTGATAGCATTTTATCAGGATAATTTAGATAAATGCCTTTCCATGGGGTTTGCTTATCCTTCCAGGAGCTATGATCGACAAACAGCCACATAAGATGAATGGCATTGTGTTTTGATCAAATGTATTCTCATCTATAAGTAGAGAGGATTTCAAGGTGAGGGGAATGTCTGTTTTCCTCAGATGTGATCATCAGAGGGTGGTCCTCCCCCCTGTTTCCCCCCCTCCCTGTGCCCTCCAGTTTGTTACAGTGGCTGCGAGTTAGGATGTTTCTGCGTTTGAGCGTGCGCATTGCACGTATCAGACACTAAAAACAGGGACAGCTCAGTAGAAGATATTCTAACTTCGTCCAACAGTCTTTGCATATAGTTTTAAAGAGAGAGCTGAAGATGAGAGTGTTGTTTGTGAGAGGAGATTGACAACGAATCTGGGAACTCAGGCACCCAGCTTTTGTGCTGCCACCTAAATCCTAAAGCTGGAAAATTCTTGCCTGTTTCAGCTTCTATTTCCAATTTGGCCTGTTGTTAAGGGACGTTAAAAAAAGTATTACTCTAGACAAACTTGGACTGTAGCTTATAAAGGGTTAAGATGCAACATTACAGCCTGAAAGCAAAAGAGTCACCTGCCAGACACTAATTTTTCCTCTTCTTTCCTTTCCTTTTCTTGTCCTTTTTTTTTTTTTTTCATGATTAAGATGAAATCTTTCTTTTCCCTGACTGTCAGAAGAGCCTTAATTCTGTGCTGGGTTATTTCAGCAAATACCTCAGTAGGGGGGTGGGGGGGTGTGTGTGTGTGTGTGTGACCACACTAGGAAATGCTTTGTAAGAAGAACTTCATATTCAGCATTTGAGGAGAAAAAGCTGTTTAATACAGGGGCTCTTCGTAGTCCTTATAAATCTGTAACTGATTAGGAGGCATTCAGAGCTAATGTAGGATGAAAAGATGGGCAGATTGTCGGCTGAGAAGGTGGAAGCAGGGGTTGGTTGGGGTAAGGATCTGAACTGGATTATAACAAACCCAAGTTTTAGTTGGGATGGAGCTAAAGTGTTAGCCTGGAGGCAGGCAGGCTGCTCTTCATCAGTTGAAATACTGTCACCTCAGTGACTCTTTCTGCTTCTCAAAAAATCAAAGATTCCCCCTGAAAGCTGTTCTTTGCAAATTGGAGCTTTAACCTTATCCTCTCTATCTGGCCCTGGGATCTATCTTTTTTTTTTCTTTTTCTTTCTTTTTCTTTCTTTCTTTCTTTCTTTCTTTCTTTCTTTCTTTCTTTCTTTCTTTCTTTCTTTCTTTCTTTCTTTCTTTCTTTCTTTCTTTCTTTCTTTCTTTCTTTCTTCTTTCTTCTCTTTCTTCTCTTTCTTTCTTCTCTTTCTTTTCTTTCTTTCTTTTCTTTCTTTTCTTTCTTTTCTTTCTTTTCTTTCTTTTCTTCCTTCCTTCCTTCCTTCCTTCCTTCCTTCCTTCCTTCCTTCCTTCCTTCCTTCCTTCTTCCCACAAGAACTTTTAGCTTGTGTAGATGCAGGTATTTATAAAATGACAGGTATTTTTATAATACTAATCAATCACACAGTCCTTTAAGTTGAAAACTGAACTCTGACACCTCCCCAACCAGGTTTCCTTTTGCATTTCTGCTTAGCACTGATTTACCTGTCTTCTTCTATTTTTTAGGTCTTGTTGTAATACTCAAAAATAAAACAATTAATAATCTTATTTTCACCATGCAATACCTGAAGTACTTTATCCTGAAGAGACCTGACATTTTTTAGTCCACATAAATAATGAGGATTCCAATTTTATTACTAACAATTGGGAAGGACTGCAGTGTGGAAGGGTAGGGGAAGAGTATGAGAAATATTGTTAAGATGTGAGGATACACCTTCTGCAAAATTAGAATATCATTTGTTAAAGAAGCTCCCTTTTCTTATATTTCTCACTATAATTGTTCCCCTTCTGTGATTTTAGCTTTTGGAAGAGCTTCATTGTTTATCTTCCTAACAGCCTGCATTTTCCCTTGAATATGATGAATACAGCTGCAGGACCCTGCATCACCAGCTCTGGGAGTTTGTCAGATGGTGGGAGTCTAAAGAGTTTTCTAGCAGAAAAAGAAGCGCCTCCCTTCTTTTGACCTAATTTGATCAAATATTTAGTAGTTATTCCCATTTCTGCTGTCGTCCCTAGAAATAGCCCTAGAAATTGCAGGCACTGATAGAAATAATTATCACTGGACAGTGTAATCTAAAATACTGCAATTTTCAATTTTTACTTCTGAAGTATCATTCCCAATTTTTTTTCTCACTAATCAAGAAGACTTTGGCAGAAATCAGAGGGAAAAAAACTAGAACTGATATATGATTTACCCACTTACACCTAAGACTTCAACACACTATTAGCGGAATTACGGGGCCTGTAGTAAATGGTATTAAATCTCAGACACTTGGCTAAAAGCGGGTCCATATGCAAGGTTATAGAAAAGGAAGGGTCATTTTTATGAAGATACTGACCTTTTCCAAACTAATATCTGCTACACGTTTCTTTTTCTAATGTTTCAAAAGGAGGTAAGTTCATTTTCACATCCTCTCTAGCAGGATTTTGAAAGTTATAGTAAAAAAAAACCAAAAAGAAAAAATTTACAGAGCCCTTATATGAATCTGAAGGCAGGGTAGACTACATCAGTGAACTTCTTTTTGATGCTGAGGGGTGGAAGTCAAGATTGCACTTGTTTTTCCTACCCATCAGAAAAACTAGCATGAGCTGCTTGAGCATTTTCAAATAACAGGAGAAATATGGAAAAATGAATTCTGAGTCATTCTTCCCTGCTGTAAAATGCCCAGTTTCTTTTTGTCTGATGTGGGAGAGTTTGCAGTACACGTAGATAAGTAGTAGAAGCAGAAAAGGTTTATGTAGAAGGAAAGTGGAAGCAGTACACATAACAGCTCTTTCATTCGACTTCTTATTTTTGTTTTCTATGATTAACCATATATGGCAGAAAGGCAGAAAGAAGCAGGTCTTATTTTAAAGGAAGCAGCTCGGAATATCATACTTTGCTTTTTATATCTTATACCGGATATCAGGATGCTGCTGAAAAAGTGCCAGAATTAAAAGTAATTCCCTCAACTTGAGCAAACAGTCCTGAAATCTGCCAGATGCTGGCATATATCCACTAGTTTGAAAGTTTGAAAGCAGGCTAAAAAAATTTAGGGGTAGTTTTTGTTTGTTTGTTCCTGACCACTGATAGCATGAGCTAGCAGCTGGTAGAAGAATAAAGGAAAATGTGTGTGTATTGGCAGCAGACAATTTATGACATGAAGCGATTATTCTCTCAGTCTTAAACATCAGAACTTGTGTCTTAAAAAATAATAATTTGCTTGGACAATTTTACAACTGAGCATTTAGTTTTTTCCCATTTTTCCTCCTTCAAAGATGTGTTGGAATTTGTAACCAACAAGATACATAATTTATCAATCTGGTACTTTTTTTTTAAGAGGCATTTTTCAATCTTGCTCCTTTTAAAGCTTATAGCAATCCTAGCTTGGTAAACCTACATCTCCACCTAGTGGTTTCACAGAAACGGGAAGCAATCATTTTTCAAAGTGTGACCATCCAGATAGATTGCAGTTCAGTGTGAAGAAACTGCATTCTTTCTGAAGGAAATATTTTAAAACTTGTGATTAAATGTACAGAGATAGATTAGATAGATAGATAGATAGATAGATAGATAGATAGATAGATAGATAGATATAGATAATGGAATGTTGAAATTCTTTGCCATGTGCAATTGTATAATGGCTTTTTCATTTCTTAGTGTTAATAATAATTTCAACGACCAACAGAAAAACAAAATTTTAGTGCAGCATTGGTTCATCCTGTATTTTCTTTAACCTCATCCTAAACCATGCTTGGGTAGTGCTGGAAGATTCCCATCTTTCCTGCAGCCACATCTCTAATGCAGAGTGTGACCAAAGGTACAAACTAAGCACAAAACAACTAGCAAGACTTTGAAAATGGCCTGGGACCTCCCCTTGTACCATGATGTTTTCTATAACTCTCTGACTCAGAATACTTTATATCTGCCTTGAGGAACTTTCAGGAAATCCATGCAGGGAAGAGGCATGCACAAGACATGTGACTTAGGTACCAGACCAAGACAAATTTTTAAGGCTGTTCTGCCCTTTCCTCCAAAGATTAATATTTTATTTTCTTTGTTCTCCAAAAGATTATTTCTCCAATTTTTCTAAAAAAAAAAAAAAAAAAAAAAAAAAAAAAAAAAAAAAAAGGATATCTTCGAAAGATTCTTCTTTGCAATAGAGGAGGTAAAAGCTCCAGTCCCAATGCAGTTGCTTACTGTCCTATACAATCACCTGAAACCTACCCTGCACGAGATACTTCAGCATATCAAGAGGGTCCCTTCAGGTACACAAAGAAACTAATATCTTTCAGTACCAGCATCAGTTCGTTTTAAGAAATAAAATATGGGCAGAAATGAAATTAGTCTCCTGATCCTGACGAAAATATAATGTTTTTCTCAGCCACAGTTCTCATTCTTCTTTCATGTCTTTGCTGTGCCATCTACTTCATGCAGCAGTGAGTCCTAAATGCTTTTTTGGGGGTTAGAATCCTATTCTTCTGACAAAGCCATCAGTTCTATAGGACTATTCAGAGTGCACAAAATTGAGAATGTCCCTAAATCTGTGCAATGCTGGATCTTTCACACGGACAGTGGATGTACCGTTAATTAAATGCTACTTTTAATAAAATATATTAAAGTGATTGAAGCTGCTGTAGCTGCAGTGGGCCTAGAAAGTACAATAATCCTTGACTGTAATGTAGGATCCTCATGTCAGAAACATGTACAGTGCTCAGAAAGAGTATAATTAATGCACATTAACATATATACTCAGAGATGGAGTATATGAAGAGGGTGCTTTGGGACATGATTAAATTTTTGTGACTTCAAATTAGGGAAATTTTGAAAACTTCCAGTTCAGCAATTTACAATGATTAAATGGTATCATAACATTTCTCTAAAGCCAAACAAATGGGAAGTAATGAGAAAATATGGTTTTATTTCATTAATCAGCTATTCCAGCCTTAAATATTGTTTTCCACAAATACAATGAATATTGATTTTCTCAGCTAATTAAGAATGGATGGCCACCCACAAATAATTAAACTAAATATTTAGTCTTGTATAGTTAAATGAAAAATTAGATGCTTATTTCTGAGCTGGGTAGCATGTGAAGATCCTTAGATAGTCCAAGGTCACTATTGGATTAAAACTGAGATCTTCTTCAGAACAGCAAGGAGAAAATATTTTAGAAAAGGAGGGAGATTTGAGGTGGCTCAGGCTGAGAACTGTTGCTATCTGAGATGGCCACCGAAATCCAGAGGTGAAAATTGGAGGTGAAAAGGAAAGCTCATTTTCCTGCAGAGAAAGTTCACCCTTCCCTTGAATAGTGAGACCTGCAGGGCACTGTCAGTCAGCACAGTGAATTTACCAGCAAGAAACCTGGGCTGGGCTTGCCCTGAGCTCTGGTGGCTTGCTGGGCTCCTTCTGAGCAGTTAGAAACAGTGTCCTTTTATGCATGCTGTATCTGACACATACATGTCACAGATGGGGACCAAGTACTCTTGACAGCGCCCAGTTAGAAGCCATTTGGGCAGACAACACAAGTGCAGCAAAACTCTCTATTAGCTTTTAGGCAGAAAATTTGAGCTGGTTGAATAACAAGAGTGAGGGACGGCAAAACCACCACAACTCATTTCCTTGTTACTTTAGCTGACTTCTGACTTCTTTACATTTCAGATTTAGATAAAAAAGCAGGCTGTGTAACTTATCAGAAGGCAAAAAAGTCTGACAATATTTTTTTTTCTTTCTTCTGCTACATACGAAGCCTAAAAAGTGGAAATTCAGTCTCTTTAGGAAGAAGATAAGGTCAGAGTCCATCTGGGCTTGCCAGGTCTTGCTTGTTAATTGTTGGTTGTGCTCTGTCCAATTGTTTAAATCCGTGCCAACAGTCTGAGTTTTTTAAGTAATCTAAGTAGTCAATTAAAAACTCAGTACAACTGAGCACTCTTCATTGGCTGTCACAGCAATAAATGGGCCACAAGTATTTAATTATATATATATATAACAGGATGAAGGATCTAGTGCTGTTACTCAAAAGATATTTTTGCTTTTTCTCACTGTAAAATTCATAGTCTTTCAATATGGGTAGCTCTAACAGAAATCTAGGAAGTCACTTTCTCAGGAAAAAAAGCAAAACAATTTGTGGCATTTGACAAAAATCATGTGATTCTTTAGGAAAATTGGAGACCTCACAAGTATTCCAGAAAAATAAATATTTAAAATAGCAAATTTGTCTAAGTCCAGAGAGTTGCAAATTTTTGAACCACTGTAGATTTCTCATCAGTTAATGAGGCTTCATCAACTTCATCTTCAACAGAATTATGTGACACTCAGTGATTCTGATGGGTCCCTTCCAACACATTATATATATCCTATGAAACAAAAACAGTTTACAGATGTAACCACCAAATGGCATTATTCATATTACATTGTCTTGGACCTAAAAAAAAGAGTAACTGTGAGCTTTTTTCAACAAAGTTTTTTGTTTTCCAGGCTAGTGAACAAAACTCTACATGATTTTCTACACCTTTATAGATCAAGGAACCATGCAATACCCCACAGCTGTTGCATAACACAGCTGGAAAACTTCTGGTGATCTCATTGTGTGTTCTCTCTTGTGTGCTATGACTGGATTTCTCCATATTCAGAGTTTAATTTTCAAGGTTTGAAATAAACACACACTCTAGATGAGTCTTTATTTCTAAAATTTTTTGTATCTTTTTCAAGTAGAAAGACCATCACACAAAGTTCTTCATTTACAGGCATGTATTTTATTAGAGTTTTACTAGAACAAGCTGATATATAAGCTCATTATAACTAATATATAAACTCTAATATAAATTTATAAGCTCTAAACAGATTTTGCACCTTTCTTTTTTTCATAATCCCACTGACTAAATTTTTTTCTTGTTATTTCTCTTTTTTTTTTTGAGGATGGCAGGGGAGATGATACAGAATGAAGCATTTTCGAATATAAGCCAAGATTTCTCACATTCACATCAATCTTAATGTAGTTTTACCTAACTGTTCTTGGAAGTCCATACACACTATGAAGCATTTTCTTCAAAAACAAAAATCTAGACTTCCTTCAGTCACAAGAGAAATGACCTGCAGAGTATCCAAGCTCTTACGTGAGCAGTACAACACTAGAATGCCTTGTCCAAACCACTGGCAGGAAAAGGCAGCTTTTTTTAAGCCTGTTCCCTCTATTTCTGGGATTTTTTTTAATCATTCCCAAACCCTGCCAAAAGATCAAGATATACTTCTATTTTTTTCTTTAAACAAAAACAAAAACAGCAACAAAAAAAATCCTCACCAAACAACACAAACTCCGCAAGTATCACTATCATCTGTTTGTGAATATTTCATTGGTCTGTATTCTGGGTACATCTAATATTACTGCACTAAGACTTCTGTACATAGTGAGTAGTGCAAACTGAAAAAAAGTGTTTGGGGTGTTTGTATCTTAGCTGAAGTCCAGGATGACCTTTATCTGGTGATTTCAGTAGAGCAGATATTTCGTTGTAACTGATAACAAAACCTTTTCACTAATTTAATTGGTAGACAGATTTGGAACCATGGGAAGTATTTTCCTTATTTCAAGTAAAGTTATATGTATGTATATATACATTTACCTATATAGCTGAGGAACTTAGAAAAGGAGAGAATATAAATAAAATCACCAGTAAACGATAGAGAACAATTAAATGATATTAACAAATGCAAGTCATTATGTGTCTCCCTTGTGTAGGATCAAAGTTGTAGTGGAGAAAAAGGAGAAGAGGATGCTAAGAACATGTAAAGTACTCTTCACAGAGAACGCCGCGTAAATGTACAAAGATAAGACCCCCCAAAAAAATGTTTGTAACATTTTTTAGGTAAGCATATACTCAGAAAAAAATAGTGCATGTATTCATTTATCCAAATGATGTAAAGGTTTAGCTTCAAACCTGCTAACAGTTACTCTAGATTTACTACAAATAAGTCAGATTCAGAGCTAAAGTCATGCAATATAATCCAACCTGCATCTTTGCAGGGGCTGCCAGATTTTGCTTCAGACTTGAAGGTATTGCCCAGATTTCAGTCCACCATTTGGCAAGGAGCTGACGAAACAAACTTGGAGATTCTATTTCCTTTTGGCCTTAGTGATTTTCTGTGCCATTAATAGAAAAACTTGCAATGGTTTTGTGTTATGAAACAGCTTCTCTGTTGTTGTATTATCTGAGATAGTTCAGTGTTTGTAAGGCTCTAGGGCAGTATCTACTGCAGTTGATTTTATATGACTTCTCTTGAGATTTTTGAACTTCAGCTGCATGTAAAGTTCACAGGCTGAATTGTTTTCCTCAGCTGTTGCAAGATCTCACAAAACCATGTGGACAACAAGGCTTGTTCCCTCCAGATCTGACAGCTGGTGGTCCTCAGATGGATCAGTCCTGAAACCTTGGGAAAGCCAAGCTGGAAAGCTTTGCTGGAAAGACTTAAGTATCTTCAATAATACACTGGTAGAGTTTTTGAAAGCCTAGAGCTCCACATGATTTTGTGAAAAAGATTTTCTCTGAGTTTACAACAGTTTGAAGTATATAGTTTCCAGCAGTCACAACCTCCCCAGACTGTGTCAGCCAGGCTTCTGGGAGGCTTCTCATGTGGCTCTACAGCATATGTGGCTGTGGGATGCTTGTCCCCAGACGTGGTACAGAAAGGCTGAGCTCCCCACCACTATGCAATTGGAGAAGGCTCTCTTCTGTTCACTGCCCAGCCTTGCTGACCGTGAGACCTGATACCTTTGCTTAAGCAAAATTTGCTAAGGTTTTCCCTTTAGAAAAGGCAAAATATGTATTTTCCCTTCTTCAGTTTCAGTGTTTTGAAGTAAAGATACTATGGAGGCAATGCTGTGGGTTTATCATATCATTATTATCTAAGAAAACAGTAAGACTGTTGGAAGCACCTGTTAATGTTCTCATACCAGTGACCCATATATTTTATGCAAATATACAATTGCTCTATAGCTACAAAAATGTAAAAATAGGCTGCAATTTATAGCAGCAAAAACATTCAAAACCCCCAGTAATGTTCTTGGTTGCTAACTGGTCATTTGCTACAACTTCTTTCCTTTCAGACATAAGGTCATAGCAGCATTAAAAGTTAGAGATCTAAAAGAGATCCCACTCAGACAGAGCCCAGGTGGCTGAAGGGTACACAATATCTACCAATACTACCATTTATCTGTGGAGGCCATCCTTGAAATACGGGTCAAATCATGAATGTAACATGCTGAAAGATCTTTAGCTGTCAAGCTAAGCTGTAGTAGGTTGTTACATGGAACATAAAATTAATTTCAAAAAGAATGAAATATTTTAGAAAAGGCTGCGCCTGCAGAAGAAGGTGAAGAGCTGAAGTAAAGCAGGAGTTTATTCATACAAGCTCTTCTTGGAAAGTTTAACCTATAAATACCTCTGGCCTGAAGGTATCTGACTAACTAGCTCAGTGGACTTAGGTTATACTTGTTCTTTCCACAGCAGTGGACTAAATAAAGACAAGGTTGGGAGGGTCATTGCCGCCTTACTGCCAGTGCTTCTTCAGCAGCTCTTCACTGTCTGGTGGACACTAGCAGACCAGGTAAATCTGACTTGAGGTCCTCTTGCTCTCTCTAACCATAATAATTCACCAAATAACTTCCTCTCTAGGCATCAAGCTCTTGATAAAGATTTGCCCTACATGTACACAGCTGTTTATATTTTTTTATTTTTCATTTATATACAGTATACCAAATTTGGCTATGACTGATTTGCTTCTTCTCTACAAAGTGACAGAGGAAATTTTTTGCATGTTGACTTTCACCATGCTTGAAATGCCAGGGGAGCAATGCACAATCTGATAAAGTCCTCTTCAAGAAAGTTGGGGATTTTCCATTTTTTTAAAAATTCAACTCATCTCAAGTCAGGATTTCTTTTCAGAAGATATGCTCCAGTCTTAATTGGGGTGCTCAGTCTAGGGTAAATGGGTGAAATTTAAGGTCCAGCAATACATAAGCAGTTTTTCTCAGTAATCTCACAATCTCTTCAAGTCTATGCATTTAAAATGAAGAATCTTGCAGTGTGCAGCCTTCAGTATGTTAAGTATTCCCGGAACATGGGCAAAGCGTTTACACCCAGTAAGTAATTCTACATCAATTGCACAGTGAATTCTTTCCTGCTCTGCATAAAATACAATATAGCTGAGTACCAGTGCAGATTGACAGGGTACAAGAGTATGGATGGTCTCTCCAATGTTGCTTCAAGGCCATTGTGCAATGGCGATGAAGCCCTTTCAGATCTCAGCCCATGTCTCTGAGATCTGTGCTCTGTGAGTCTTAACACCTCACTTTCTGCAGTCCAAAAATCTAGCCCTGTGATGTCAGGGTGACTCTTCAGTTCCTCTTATGAATGAGTCTTTGAAGTGAGGAAAGACAAGACAGATCCTTAGAATCATGATTTGAGGAAAAGCTTTGACATTAGAACTATTAACAGTGACACAAACACAAAGATAAAAAGGCTAAAAAATATGAAAGGAAGTGTGAGGCAGCAAAAGCATATGTTTTAGAGAAGGTACGATGATGAGTGTTTTGAGAACAGTTAATACCTCATTTGGCTTTCTACAAAGGTGTACATTACACAAGGCAAAATTGCCAGACATTTTATTCTTTACCTTTACATCTCCATGTTGCCCAGAAGTATGATGAACATCCCTCATTTTGGTGGAAAACACATGGGAGCTGCATTGTGTCTGTCACAATATGTCAAGTCAAACACACGAACTGAAGAAGTGCCTTGATTTTGCTCAATTAGTGCTGTTTGCTTTGTGGACCTCCATTAGCAAGTATAAATTTGTACAGTGGTCACCATTTAAAAATCAATATTTACCAAGGGTTATCACATCATCAAGCCTAGGACACTAAGTAGTTCTGTAAACTTTGAGCAGAAAATAATACTGCAATTTGGTAAATATTTAACACACGTATCATTTTATGGTAACCACTACTTTTGATACAGGTGTTCATTACCTCCTCCTAGCTAAACCTTCCATTAAATTACATTACTCTGATCTTAGCCTTCACTTCGCCCAGATTTCAGTTAAAGAAAGTGGGGGGGGGGGGGAAATATAATGAAACTGATTTTATAATGAATTAATGAAAACAACTGTAATGAATAATCACTTTAATTCTTGTTGCCCTCTTATCCCAAAGCATTTGATTCAGCACGGATTCTCTGTGGAAATCCTGAATACATGGCTAAAATACATCTAGGTAAAAATAACTCAGGTTCCTTTTTCCTCTGGATATAATAGGGTATTTTTTTTTTTGACAAGGAAGACTCCCCAGTAGCTAGCTACACTGTCCAGTTTCTTTCAGTATAACCACCCTTCCTTTGATGTGTAAGTAACAGATGTTTAAGACATAAGAAATTAGATAGACTGTGATTACTGAGAAACAAGTTAATTTCAATTCATTACTTGATGTTCTCATTCACTTGTTCTGAAAATGACAGTAGTTAGTAGGGTTGTTGGTTTTTTTAATTGACATATTTTATGTTTAACAATCAACTTAAACTTAACCTATGCACACCTCTAATTTTGAAACACATCATTTGCGAGCTAATATGTCACTTTTTCATTGTAAATTGGAATTATTTCCAAAATGGCTTCACTTTAATTATATGTATGTGTACAACTTAGCCAGCTTGTTTTCTTGTAGGCAATGGGAAGAGGTAAGGAAAAAGCAGCAATTAACAGCTTGGTTTTTCCCTGTTTCACAAAGCAAAATTCATTCCTTACCAGTTTTCTAAAAAAGAGGTATTGCAAATGAGCTAGAGGAAGGGTTTGGCAGGGGAGAGATTAAGTTTTGGGTTTTCTACTGGAGAAGAATAAGCGTGCTTAAGAAACTGTCTTAGATAGCTCATTAGCTTTCAAATATTGCTTGCATTTGGTTGATAAAGGTAAGAATGTTCACACAAGTAAGGTAAGGCATTTCACTTGGTACCTCACAAAATTTTGATTAAGAAAGTAAAACAACAATAAACTCAACATGGTGTATCTTGAATAGCTTAAAAATATGAGTTTTTCTTGAACTTGCAAACATGGAATTCTCACAGAAATTATGTTTTCTTAGTCAGGTCCTCAGGGATCAGTTTTTAATGCCATGCTGTGAAATGTTTGTATTGGTTCAGAGGAAAAGACTTAGAATAGGTGTTTGAAAGAACTTTCTGAAATATAGTACAGTGAAGAGTCACAAAGAGGATACCTAGAAAAGCTGAGGGCTTCTCAATGAAGATTTTTAAGAATTTGTTAGTATGCTGGGTCTATGTAAGTTCACTTTCATCTGATCTCTAGTAAGGATATGGTCTAGACGACCCTTTGAGACCCCGCCAGAACTGCATGATTTGAAGCCAAAGTCATCACTTACAAATTTTGAGGGGAGTTAGGATAATGTAGCAGTGATAAATAAAAAGAGCATAGACTGATGAGACAATGCCAGCTGAATCAGTCTCCTGATAACTCACACATAAGCAACAGTGTTAGAGCACAGTCCAGCAAGAGGACAGTGGGGAATGAAGAGAACAAGAGGGAGCATAAAACTCACCCTCCTATAGCTGTACATTAACACTGTACATCACAGAACTTCTGTCACCAGTTCTGGTCTTTCCAGGCCAGAGAAAAGCCATCAGAAGGCAGTAATGCTTTGCAATGTGCCCTTGCAATAACTGACCCCAGAAAATTATGCCTGTATAATCATAAGTCAGGCAACATTTTCAGGGAGAAGTATTATTTTTTTATGTCTAACTCATATCATTGATAAAAAACCGATGAGCTCTTAGGTACAAAAGTGCTAAATCTCCTCTTTTTTCCTCAACTCTATCAATCTGCCTTATAAAAAATACTACTGGGCCTTATGAAATCTGTTTTTTTTACACCCTCTAGCCATCATAACTATAACAACCCTACAGTAGTCGTAAATTGAAGTAACAAGTTACACTTTCTATCAGCGACAGCAATTAAGTCCCAAACAAGGTGTTAACACATTTAATAGATTCTACATCAGAAAAAAATATTGAAACAAGTCTAGAAAATTTTAATAAATTATGTATCTCCAAGAGAAGCTGAGATTTGGCGCTAAACCAAGGAGGTTAAAAGGCTTTTGGTCCTTGTTAAATGGGAGGTTAAAAAATGGTTGAATACAGTTGTTCTCTTTGGTTTTGTAATCTATCAATCTAGAGTTCTGTAATTTAATACCAAGAGATGAATTCAAATTTTTTAAAAAGTGAGCTCTAAACACAGTCTTCTTTCTAGTATATTATTCTAAATTCGAGTTTGCTATATCTCTCAATTTTTATTGTGTGTTCACCTTGTAAAAAGAAACAGACTAAGGCTCCACAGGATGAGAGTCAGGCCAGTACAATGTAGACAGGCTTTTAAGTAATCTCCTCAAGCACCGCAAATCTGTGCCCAAACCTCACAGTTTATCATGTGTTAAGCCTATCCAGATGATAGGTAATATTCTGGTACTAGCAATCCACATCCATGTCCACTTCCTTCTCTACAGAAAATTGCCAGCAAGTCTCCCTGGTGGTCTTTTAAAAGTAAAGAGACTCACATGTATGTGGACGTACACCACATATATTACAGTCTCTTGCTCTGATCTTGCTTTTTTGTAAAAAAAATAAGCTCTTAGTAATTTATAATTTGGAATACGTAGAAGAACACAGCTTCACATGGTATGAAATTGTGCTGTTTTCAAGTACTTTCCCTAACTGCTTGTGACAGTCCCAGGCTCCTGAGGACAGGACTTTGAAAGAGACAAGAAGAATCCAAAATGCAAGTGCTTTATCTGCCTTCCTGTGAGAGCTGGAGTAATGGGGTTTGAGTGCTTTGTGAAATGCAGGACTCTTCTCTCCGTGTAGCATCACAGGCACTGCGACAGCTCCCATCCACATTGCTATCAGCTGCATGCCCAGAGCAAACTTATCAAATGTATGGACTGGGAAGCCTGGAGATTTTTAGTATGTACCAGGCATTTTAGTATACATATATACATACATACATACATTTTACATACATTTTAGTAGTCATACCGGGCAGCAGAAATAAGCATGGAGTTACAGAACAGACTAAATTGTCAAGGAGGTATAGTCACAGTTAATTGTCCAGTAGTTATAACAAAATGTGTAGCTAGAGCCTTGCAGGAACTAGGAAAACTGTGGATTTATGCCTTTAAAAATTACTGGCAGATCATTAGGGCTGCCTTTCAGTTTTTCCAGGATTTGTCCAACTGTCAATAGGTCCCAGCAGAACGCACCTCAGCTCTCTGCTTCCCTGTTGCATTGTTCCCCTACAAACACCTTCCTCTTCCCTGTCCTTCCCCTATGAACACCTGCCTGCCTCTGAAGGTAAGGCCTGTGACCGCAGCCTCTGTCCCAGGAGAGGAAGACCAAGATGTGAGGCAACAGACATTCAGGATGCACTGCACAGCTCTGCAGTTTAGATGGGGTGGAAATGAGGGGGTCTCAGAGCAGGAGCAAGTAGAGCTGTGTGAAATTGAACTTTCAGTAACACAGAAGTCTCCAGTCCTTTTCTTCATCCTTCTTTGGCACTCTGTGGATGTCCATCACTTAACAGCAAGAAAAAACCTGAATCCAGCCTCCTATTTTAACCTTGGACACATTACCAAAATCCTTCCAAACTATTTCCTTATGAAAACAGGTTTTTTTTTTTAAATTTTCTGTGTTAGTCACCTAATTTCACCCAGCAGTTTTCTCCTCTGCTTTGTTACACTGAGTAAACCACTCAGGACTTTAAAATCCTCCAGATGTTCTACTCCACCACATGCCATGTGGAACTTCAAAAACCTCTGGCTTGTTTCAAGCTACCTCTTCCTCAGATATATCTTCTTCTCTACAGCACTAGCAGGCAACCCTCACAGGTATCAGCCTGAGCATTCAGCGGGAGGGTACATCCAAGATGGTCTAAGCAGTAGCTTCAGGCAGCTCACTTAGATATCTAACTTGAGAAGGGTGGGATAATTAAGTATCTGAGTTAGGAGCATTCCCATGCATTTTTTTCAGCCAGAGATAGCAGTAGATCCCCTAAGCTCAGTTCCTTGCAGAACCTATTTCACTTCACTGAATATGGAAACTGAAGGAAATTTGCAGTTCTGAATGTGTGTATTAAGTCTCTGCAGCTAAACAATATGAATATCTTGCCTGCCTCCTTCCGCAGTTTGTACATCCCAAGCAAGCTCAGGCACCCATAAACATTGGTGGATATAACAAGAGATTTTCTTGCATAGCTACTGCCTTCACTGCTGCCTTTTTCTCTCTGAAGAGCTGAAAGCATGCCTTGGCATTCAGACATCATTACCGGGTGCAGTGTGTTGTTATCCCAAGCTTGCAAAAGAGAGGTGCATATTTTTGCAACACATCTCTTTTTTCACACATGCTCATCCTCTGGGGAAGATTTTCATTGCATCTGCTACCAGCAGTGTCTTGGTGTCTCTGTTACCCCTGCAAGGTGCAGAAAGTACAGAAAGGGTGTGAATGGTCAGCAGCTTAAGTGGCACAGACAGTTTTTCAGCTGCCTGTTACTGATACTCGGCAGCCCTCACAGGGTTAACCCATAAGTGGGCTTCTGCCATGTCTTGACACAACTCGGAAGTTTGCCAAAGAGCATTCATTAAATTTCATGCTTTCTATCAGACCTAGTAAATGTACTCATCTCTACCAGCTCCCATACTGGCATGGGCTATTGTTATTCTTATTATTATTGCTTTACAATTAGTGTGTTGTTCCCTAACCACCATTAAATATGGCTGGAGAGTGTTTCTTAGTTAGTACTTTTAAGACCAGACTATACTATAAAAAGCACTGAGAATTATAGAAGACGCTTTGATTTTAGGGGTCAAAATACTTTTGCTATGTTAAATTTTTAAGGAAATTCATCTTCCCACTGTGTCTTAACTTTTTCTAGACTTGAGTCATGCCTTAATCTGAGATACGTCTGCATTTTGGAAAGGTGAGGTTTATTTTTGGGGGGGAAGAAAAGGGAATGATTACTACAAGAAAATGTGTGGTAAAGTATTCAGAAATGTTTAGAGGAAAACAAACTGTTGAAAATATGCAAATTTACTCAATTCTTGCCTTATATTTATATGATTTTTTCTGTTATTATTTTAAAATTATGTCTTTAATTCAGAGCAGCTGTGTTAACTAGTTAGGATTCTGCTGCCATGGATTGTTTAGCCTGATGATGGAACTCAGATAGTGAGACTGTAAATAGGAGTGTTCACTTGTTCAGCCCTCTGCACTGCAACCTGTGAAAACATCCTCATGGTGGATAAAAGTTGCTGAGAGAGATCACAGCACTATGTTGAGATCAAGTAAACATCATTCAAATCCCTACGCTTCATCACATGAAAGTGTATTGGAGCAAATATTCCAAAATGTCTGGTATTTGTAGACTTTAGTAATATGGAGTCTTCATTAAAGACTGCCTGCTTTAGGACTTTCACCCTGTGCTACTTTCAAGCTCAGTGTGGAGAACTGTCCTACTTTTCTTTTGTTGGGTTGTGCAAAAATCAGCTTGCATTTTGCCTTGGGAAAGAGGCTCAATTTGTATTTGCTTTGCCCTGAGACTTGTGCAGAGAAAGCAAGTTTGTCATGTATCTGTCATGACATTATCTAGATAATTCCTTTTGATAAGCAGTATCATTTTTCTGGAGCAGTATTGAAGAGGACTTTACCCTGAAGTGAAGTGAGAGCAGCTGATATTGTTGGATAAATACTGAAGTTCTGCCTGGTAGCAGGTAAATGCCTTCCATATGAGAGACAGTCTATGTTCTTTGATTGTAAAAAATATCTCAGGTTACTCAAGAAATGATTCTCCAGATGCTATATTTTAAAGTATCTCTTTTCCAAATTTGGCTATTAATACAACTAGAAAATAAAAGGTAGTCCTGTTAAAACACAGCACTGTACAGAGGGAGCTTGGAAACAAACTTATTTCTTTCATGGCAGTTACACCACTGCTTCTGAGCTGCATGGTTGGATTGATGTTTGAACCCCAGCACGGCAAACACAAGAGCTTGGTGGACAGCAAAAGCCGAACAGAGAAACTGTGCTCCAGCAGGAAAAAAACTCAAGCTGTGGTTGCAACCCACAGCTCCTTTCCTAATGAAATATTCTGCTATTGTAAAAAAAAAATCCTACAAAATACAGGGCATCTAACGGCAGGATTTCTCTGTACCAGTATTAAAATTGCTGCAACCTGCTTTAGCACTGGTAGGAGATTAGCTTCCAAAAATCACAGTAGGAACAAAACAGTAGAAAGCACTTTTTGTTAAACTTGTTCACACACCTCAAAGTGCCTCAAGAAAGATAAGTGAGTCTTTCTACTCTCCGTTCTGCTCTTGAATGATTGCTCCCTACCACAGCTTTTGCTGTCCTTCATTCCCACTCACAGCCCCACACATGTGCAGAACAGGTGGTACATGAGGGTGAAGGAGGGCACCATCGATACCCTCAGTGAGTCAGGGTCTGGTGTCGACCAAGGTGAGGGAGCAACAGTGGCTTATATGCCCTCATCCATCATGTCTGACCCATATACAAAGGCCACAGCTATAGGAGCATTTGTCAAAGGAGAGTGAGCAACTGAGGCAGCAGTCTTCCCATCTCCCACACCTTTATTCTTCATCTTGTATTTTTCTTAAACTGCAAGCCCTGGAGGCAAACTGCACAACCCAAAGATTTCATATGTAATAAAAATTACATGCATACAGACTCACACATACACACATTCTCAGGTGTTATGTTAGTTGGGACAAAGCTTGAGAATACGGCAAAAAGAGAAAAAGCCCAACTCTGTGGACAAAGGAAAAGAAAACAGTACTTTTTAATTATTTAAACATTGCGAGCCAGCCTCATAATTTCTCAGCATTTGAAGTTGGCAATAATTTATATTGCTAGGCACATGCCTTAGCACAGGTGGGACTTGTCTGCTTGAGAATCTGAAGGCAATATCTTTTATGGGCACACAGCAGCCAGCCAAGTTTATTTTATTCCTGCTCCCATTTCCTTACAGCTCTCCGATTCTTTTTTCCCTTGTCCTTTAGGGTAGATGAGTGCTCCCCCCACTCATCTACGCTCCATCTCACAAAGAAGAAAGAGGCTTGTGAATTTGTTATATTTGGTGTTAGAGCACGGGCAAAATCTGGAGGGATCAGGCAAGCTTGTTTTCATCTTTTAGAAGCAGCATCTCCCGCCCTCTCTGCGCTGCAGCCTGTGGTGACACTGACCTCTGGTGATCACATAAGTAACACTCACACGGAAGTGGCACAGCTGCAATTTTGAGCTACGGTGGGATTTTTTACCAGAACAGTGTCTCCTCGTTAATGAGACTATATTTTTCAGTCTGTTTTCCACCATGAAGGACAGACACATGTACATCTCCTATGAGCTTGCTCCTACTCTGGTTTCGCACATGGGAGGTATCACAGTCCTTCTGTTACTCAAATAAGTTTTATACATTTCCCAAAATACATATTGCGCACGATAGAGAAGTTTATCGTCTGTCACACTAGTTCTTGAAAACTGACTTACATATTATGTTTCACAGGAACCTTAATTACTAAAACATTCTGAATAAGCCTGTGGCCCATGAAAAAGTGACACTGCAGCTTCTTGCAACTCACTTCCATCTCCGTGATTTCTCTTTGCACTTGCCAAACATGGCATTAACTCCACTAAAGTGAACGGAAACCAGATCTCCACCCAGGCTATATTTTGTCCATTTAGCCAAGGAAAGCAAATAAATCCGGGGCTAAGGCTGTAAGTTTTCAATTGCTCATTTTAAATGTGCTCTATTATGATATTGGAATGATCTCAGCACACTGATGTTACAGAATCAAATATGTGCTGCAGACCTTGGCAGAAGTGAGCACTAAGTTAATGAAAAGCGTTTCAGCTTGACATTCACTTTATTTTGTAACCTTAATTCCTCTCTAATTTATTCTTTGGAAATTTTAGACCTCAACCCCATGCAGATGAAGTGAGAGAAAATATTGTGTCGCTTATTAATCATTAGGGTAATGACACAGGTATTGGAAAGCACACTTAGAATGAACTTTAATTAAAAATGTAAAAATTGATGATACTCTCATTATATAAGCAAAGTTTTTTGAACATCATCCAGTACTGCTGTAGCCCAGTAAGTATGAACAGTCCTTGATCTTAAGGATAGCTTAAAATGCAAGGAAAAGAGGGAAGGATTAATTAAAATCAGGCCATTTCAGTAAGCAAAAAATTGTTTTCCAGAAAAAAACACATGCAAGGTGTCAGATTAGAAGATATAGACAGCTAGATAATAATCCCCTTGACTGTGTGTTTAACTTTTCTTCTATTGATAGGTTTGCTTGGGTAGTATTAAAACATTTCATGAATCTGTTTAAATCACTACTTTACTGTAGCAGAATGAAAATGAACGCTTAGTAGTCTGCTGTATTCTTTTAACAAACATATTTCATTTACTCCTTTGAGCCAAGCAAAATTAGAAGGACCTAGGGGTCTCTGATCATTAGTTCAAAATTAATGATCAGTTATTGAATAATTAACTGTCATTGATATCTCATTTCCAAACAAATCAATGGACCCATTTAAGTATTTGTGTAATGATAGTAATATAATCCTTCCTCATATGAACTGCAAGTGAATAGACCAAAGAGAAAAAGCACATTCTCCACCCGAAGTAATTATGAGACCTACTTAAAAACCATTTGCCTCAGCAGAAATGTAAAGTATTTTTCTGCATAATTTACCTCCAAAATGTGTGCATTTGGCTTCCACATTAAAAACTGAAACCTGTGTGAGCGGAGGTAGTGCTCCAATACCCTTGAAATGTGAGCACAGGGGTGTAGGAGATATTTCTAAGAGTGTGGTAAGGCCAGCCTTGGTGTCTGAAGGACCCTGGGGGAGGGAATCCATTGGTCATCCCCCGGCCAGGGACCTGCAAGGGGCAGCACGCGACTCGTGCGAACCGACTTGCGGAAGATGGGGCTGGGGAGGGAATAGGAGAGGCAGATCCCCGTGGTTCAGTAATCTCTTCCTCCTGACTGTGCATTGCTTTCCTTCCCACCACCCAGCACTGCTCTTCAAGGCAGTCAAACACTGTCTGGTCATCTAGGGTTTAAATCAAGACGACTACCTCTTTTCAAAATACTATAAAGTGTGTGTAGTGCATGAACTAAATTGCTGTCACTAATGAAAATTACTTTATAGACTACTCCATCCCTGTATTTTTAAAGATACTCTCCAGTGTCAAATACAACACTTAATCTTGATTGTCTTAATAAAAAGCAGTGGCATGTAGGCACTTCAGGAGTGTGTGGAGGGGCTGGGAGTGCTGTTTATTTCAAGTCACAAGTACAGAAAACTCTAAAACTATTCAAACCAGAAATTATTTTGAAATGTGATTCAGTTTGATCAGAACATTGGGGACTTACCCACTGCTAACCCTTCAGTGGTAGGACAATGAATGCTTGAAGCAGAATTACTTATTAGTGTTATGAAGGGATACCATTTTGAGCATGCAGTAAGAGGTCTGTGCACATAACAAATACCACAATTGGAAACAGAAATGTTTGCCTTATTATTTCAATGAATGTTTAAACAATAGCAGCAACAATTACTCAAAGCAGCAAAAATCCAAACTATGGGACAGAAAATCTTAATGTTCAGCTATTTTTAATAAAATACTAGTTATATGAGTATACTAATCCCAACATCTAGTTATTTTTGCTGTCACCCATTTGCTCCCATCCTCTGGCAACAAGCACTTTTTCAGATTTGTCTTCAAGTTTCTATTAGCTATTTCTTAAAGAGTTCCACCCCTGCTCTCCTGGTACAGCACTATCTGAATTTCCCAAGAATGCTGAGGTACATTCTTTGCCTTAGCTGTCCAGTTTTAATAAGCCACCAAGTTTTGCCTCAGTTTGGTATTTGTAGGTTTTCTAAGAGAACACGCAGTCAGTAAGGGACTAGAGGGAGCAAAGATTTCCCTCCAATCCAAGCACAGACAGTGTTCTCTCTTGGTTTTGAAGGTGGTTTGTGTTCTGGAACATGGCTGTTCCCTCCTATTCTGCTGAGTTTACCAGCTGCCATGTGACAAGAGTGTATTTTAAAATGTTTGTGAGCTTCTTTTTCAGTGAAAAATCTGTAGGTCTTTCCCAGCCTTCCCAAATGTGAATATCTCTGAGACATATGCCAACATATTGGAAATTTTTTTATGTTGCAGAAATTAGACTAAAGGCAATATGCATTTATGTCTGATTCCACTTCTGAGTGTGGAGTAAGCTGTGGGAGTGAGGGTGCTCCTTGTTAAAAACTGGGGAAGGGGAAGGCTGGTGGGATTTAATTTTTGCAGGTGACCTGCTGCTACAGAGCTCCATTTGTGATCATTCCATGTTGGGAAAATTCAGAACCAAAAGTATTCATATCTGAGTAATATAGTAATTAAAAAAATCAGTATCTCACAGTACTTCATAGCATTTCATAGTAATTTCTAAACACATACAACACAGAGTTCGGTGTATTTATTTGTAGGAGTTTGCATGATAAACATAGGATAAACATATACTGCCCCGGAGAGGGAGAGGACTGAAGAACTCAGCTTTAGCCAATCCCATTCTCCATGCATGCGCAGGCATCACAGCATGTTGCAGCAAGCTCCCATCCCAACCACACAAATGCTCTCATGCATCAAGCCACTGTGTTTGTTCCTATTGTACCTGGAACGTTAGCAATTGAAAATGAGATGTCTGTTCCCTTGACATATTCACGATGTACAGAGCATTGAAAGAAATTAAAGATGCAAAAGCAATGTTGAAACAACCAATTTTTTTTTCCCTTTCAGCTGTTTGAATAGCAAGCTGCTTCTTTCTTTCTTATGAATCTATGCTGATAATAAAAAGGAATTTTTAAAGAGAAGTGGTGAAGTTTCTTAGCTGAAAATATTTATAAAATACCTATTTATCTTGAAATTACAATGATGAGAACAGCTAAGAAGCAATTACTATTTGCTTCAATATGCTGCCAGTGATCTTGTTCCATGATTTTGTTTATTGTTTTAGTTTCACAGTATTTGACAGAAATTGTATCATTTTTATTTTTATTTACTCTGCATCAAGATTTTTGTGGTTGGCAGTGACAGTTGTCTTCAAGTTCTGCTTGGAGCTATACCAGGCAACCTCTTCAATATGTTTTGAAATCAAAAATATTACTTAGATTTAGATTGTTATTTAATTGCAAAAGTGCTCTGTTTATAGCCATATTTATCAATCACCTGATAAAGGTTTTTATTTGTCAGGCTGGTGTCTAAAATAAATAAGGGTGACATGCTCTTCTTTCACTTTAATAAATGGTTTATGTGTGTGAGAAGTATCAGCCTAAATAAAGCCTATGATGAAGAATTTGTTTTCAAAGCCATGATCTAGTTCTTTAATTTGAATACAAACAAGTGTGATTTAGAATTAAATGAATACTTTGCACTGAAATTTGCCTCCTTGCTTTGTTTTGCATTTAATTTTTTTCCTTATTCTTCTGTTCTTATTGTGTGCTCTAAATTTTATAGCAATGAAGGCCAGCAAAAATGTTTCTCTGCCTCAGAGCCTGTACATATATTTTATATAGAAGTTTTATATTTTTTTAAGTGAAAAAGCTGTTTTCAAAGCAATTCCTCTCTGAATATTTACAGTTCAACAGTAATATCAGAGAGACCATAAAGCGAAGCTCAGAAGAAACAAAAGGAAGCCAGGCATAATTTCATAATTTAGGGAATTAGGAAGCTATAAACAAGCAGCAATATTAATGAAAAATAAACTAAGTCTCCTTAGTTTTAATTCTAGATGATCCTATTAGTAATGAGTACAAAGGAAAGCCATAATTTCTGGTATAATTTTTTTTCTTTCTTTTTTAGGTTAATGATGTTATTCTACTGCTCTCTCTTGACAGTCCAGGTTTTCTTAAGCAAACCTGAAATAGATATGTTTCAGTGTGCTTGAGTTTTGGCTTTGAAACAAAAAGGTAACTTGGTTTTGATTGTCATCTGATACTATCCTCTTTGGTAGGGTGGGTAAGAGATGCTGAATTAAAGCAAATTTATTCCAGAATTTCTTGAATTTAAACTCTGAGCATATGCTCACCTGAAATAAAAACTCAAAAAAAAATTGTGGAGGGCAAAGAGCTATTTTTTCTCCATTCAAGAATGATGAATGCTCTTATCCATCTGACCAAGTTAAGAAGCAATTTCAAGTTTATCAACTAAAGAAAGAATAAAGGCTTTTTTTTCTTTCCACTCTTCTCTTGCTACTTCATTACATTTATACAAAATGCAACAGAGAATTAAATCAAAACACTGATTTAAAAATGCATAACATTAATGTCAGAACAGTGTTTTTATCAGCTAATGATAAACTCAGAACACCTCCCTTGGTTTACAAAGCTAAAGGCAGTGCTAGACTTCTACACATTTAGGAAACACATTATTATAGGTTTCAAAATCATTACTTTTTGCAAGCAAAATTTATTTTGTTTACTCAAATCAGATAAATGTTACGGGTATTTTATTAATAATTTTCCTTCTTATGTATATTGACATTTTTCACCAGATTCTTCCAGTGCTCCAAGTTGGGATGTCAAAAACTGTGCTTGCAGAAATGAAAGTATCCTCATTATGCAAATTTAGGTTCCACTGATAGGCATGTTCTGTTTTATAAATTACATCCTCTTGTCAGAAGTCAAATTGTATTTGAATAACTTCATGGAAATTGTCACCAAGATTTTAAATTGTGTGCCTTGTATGCCATTGTTGATTTAGTCAGTGAGTAAAAAATGGACATATGTTGATTTTTAAATATGTGCATGATTGTTTTGTCATAAATGTTATTTAAATGAAACCTAGATGCATATGTAATTTTTCATGTATATTTTTGTAAAGTTTTGCATTATATAAATAATCTCAATGTTTATATTTAATAAAATATGTTAAACAGTATTAGTTGCTGTATATTTTAGTCCTAACAAGTTTGTTTCCTATAAACATTCTTGCAAAAATTTCCTGTAGGGTAAAATAAATATACATATCCCGATAAAAATATTAAAGCATAAAAGTTAAAATGAAAAGTGAACTTGAATTATGAAAATCATTTTTATCTGCTATAAAAAGACTTTCTTATTTACATTTTTATGAAATTTAAAAAAAACAAACACAAGTATGTTTCACTCATTGTTGAGTATTTAGTAATATTAAATTATGTTCATTTCTTATTGTAAGCTACACAATTTAATTAAAAATACATTTAAACTCTTTACAAAGAATAAACTGAGTTAAGAAAAGAATATATTTAAATAATTTATAGAGCAGAGATTGTAATTTAAAAAATAAAGTATTACACCCTTCTAAAAAATAATTCAATGAGATGTATGTCATGAGCAAAACCACGTCCTTTACAGAAGCTCATAGTTCAGTTGATTTTAGTTTTCAGAATGACCATTATTGCAGCTGGAGTAATCTTTGATGTTAAGAAAAGTGGAAAAATCAAAGTGAAGTGGTAAATCTGTTCATTTTTCAAACATATTAATCTTGTCAAGATAATACATAAAATCAATCTTTGCTTTTTTTTTTCCAGAGCCTTTTATTCCTTTTTATCGAAAATATGAAAGCACTTAGGAGGATAAAGAAATGTGGATGACTTTGGAAAAATGATCTGAAAATATATTTTGTCTGTTGGTATTAAACAGTGACACAAGTAATGTGAACTGTGCATGGTCAAAACATGAATTACTTGTTCAACTATTGGAATTCATTGTATTTGTTCTGCTTATAATATGAATATACAGCAAATTTCTGGTACAGCTTTCTTAACAATTCAACTGAATTTCAAACCCTGACAGTAACAAATACAAATTGCACCAGCCCAAAAAAATTGTTGGGGCTAATTTTAATATTAATGAATTCTTTACAACCTCAGTTCAGCAGTTTCGATTAAGCTTTAATTAGTAGCCAGAGGGGAATCCAAAACAAAAATAAGGAGTTGAATTGCTAATTAAGTTAGTTTGATGAGGTAGAGTTTTAGTAAAAGACTGGTTGTTGTTGGCTGTGCGAGTTCTGACAGGCTAAAAATACTAAAGATTATCATTATTGTAACTAACATCCTACATTACCACCAGATTTCTGCAAAGAGCAGACAGTTCATTAGAGTACAACACTTTTGTGTGTCAGTATGAGAATTAAAGTCTTGTTAATAAGATAGCAGTGCATGGGAACCATAGACCAAGACAAGAAAACGTGGTTTTAAATTTGACTGGTGATAAATTATCTAGTTATTTGATACTCCAGTATGCATCTGAATCTAATGTGCATTTATTTGTTAAGAACTGCTTGTCAGTCAATTCATTTCCCAAACGGAATTTTGTTTATTAGGCTACGGGGCTTAGTGATTTTTCTTTTGACGTGTCCATCACAGTCACATTTTTCTCAATTTACATGCTTTAGATGATAAGATGTTCACCAAAAATTGTATTCAGTACTGAATGTGTAGATGTGAGTAGGTGCAGTGTTAGATGCTCTGCCTCCAGAATCTACATCTCAAAGTAGGCAATTTAAGAGAAATCTATAAACAGACTTAGCTGAAAAAGTAGCATGTAATAAAATTATATAGCTATGTTTTTTTCCTAATGATCCCTTTGTTAACAGGTTAAAATCTTGGCAAGATTAACTCATTATCAAATGAATTTTTACACTGCCAAGTTAACTATTGCATTCAATTAAATATTTTTGACATTATAAGTGTGCTACCATAGCTCCCAAAAGATTACTAATTATAACCACTAAAGCTCTGCAGTGATAGCAGTTCGACCAAACTGCACATAAGAAATGTGTTAGATATCTCTGTAAGGATCGTAAGGAATGTCATTTGATTTCACGATACTTTGATGTTTTCTATAATTTATATTTTGTCCTTTTGCTTAAGGTTTCAAAGCCTACAAACCCAATAACGAAGGGATAAGGGAAGACAGAAAAATAAATTATATTGTTTCTATGGCATTAAATATAAGCCTGCTATCAAAGCTGCATAGCACTAGTGAATTGTAATCAGGTACTTTGACTTAACACTGTTTTGTTTTGTAATAAGAGTGGTTGCCATATGTTGGAAGTCCTATCTGTCTGTGTCTTAGGGGTTTCATACCTCTGTAACAAATCCAAAAACTCATTTTATAATACCTTAAATCTACCCATTGTAATGTAGCTCCACTAGTGCAAATCCACATCAAACTTTCCTCATGAATGTTGCTAGAAGATTACTTATATTATCACTGAAAGCAAGGGGAAGCATTGAATTAGGATGCAGAAGATAGAGGAAAAATAACTTTCACCAAACCTTCTTTTAATGCATAGTTTACAATTTTCTTTCACTCAGCATGAAACTGATTAAAAGCACATGGATGTTCCTCATAAAGAATGCTTTGCACAAATAGATGCATTGTTTAATATATTTACATCCTTGAACGCTTGGAATTTGAACTTTAATGCAGCAATGTAGCGCTTGTTGGAAAGGAGCATATGGTATCTACTATACATCTATTTGAATACACAGTACCTTCCTTTGCTGTCTCACTCTCTCCCAGTGGTATCCAGGGATTCCCACTGGAAGACCAGAGCTGGCTCCTGTAAACACTGCTGGTATAAGCTGTCAGGGGCACCGTTCCTGCCGGGTGTCACACCAGCAGGCAAACAGGGTCACACGCCCAGCGCTAAGAGCAGAGGTACAGGTGTGCACAAGCTCTACACCCACTGCCTTATTTAGATGAAAAATGAAACAAAAAATCTTTTAAAAGAGACATGATAAATATGATTTGTGTTGTTTGGATTATTTTCTTCAGCGCACATTAATCACAGATCAAGGCTATTTTTTAGTTCACTCTTTCTCAAATATCAGACTGACATTTTTCCATATGGCTCACTTTCTGTGTCAAAATTAAAAGAAAGTTAAAATTAATAGGAGAAACAAAACTACCTGAGTGAAATTAACATTCATTTAAAAGAAGAAGGAGAGATTTCTGGATTACTGAAATAAAATGCAAGATCATTAAAAATCTTCAAAATTTCCCAAAAGCAGCTAGAAAGTTTAACCAAATGCTATATTCAGAAGTTTTATATTCCCCATGTTTGTCTTCTTACTCCAGTTTCAATACTGGTCTGTCTGCTGATCTCAGTGCAATTGCTATTGACTGACAAATGTGAAAATGACGCAAGAATCAGACTTTTTACATGACGTAAAAAATCTGCGGAAATTACATCATTGAAGGGAACTCAATTACTGCCTGTTAATAAATATTTTTTCTGATTTTATTTTGATTTGTTTTACAATCAAATGCAGACTATTCTAGTACACAATACTTGCAGAATGAGCATCTTTTCATACACTTAAAATCAAAATCTTTACAGTCACATTGTGTTAACCAGATGTTCAGTTTTATAAATTGAGTTAGTGTGGAGCTACTAATCATTTCAGCCTTTAAATACTCAAGATAATAAAAAGAGCAGCGCTATTAACAGAATAGGTTATTTGTTTTGAAATGGAATGTTAAAATAAAATTCATGGAATAGTCAAAATGAAATGAGTTTGTGCTTTGGAGTCTTCATATACATATATATGTGTATGTGCATCTGAATATGAATTTCTGTGCATAGACATATAAAAGTATAAATATATATGTATTTATAATCCCTCTGAAACAATGTCCTCTTTCTTCACTCTACAAAACTGCAATTTTTTCAGCAGTCTCCCAGTCCTAGCCAGACATGAGTGTAAGTGTCTCTAAGTGTGTGTCAATTCTCTGTGAGGGCACAGAGATGGGGGAGGGGGCTGCCTTTATATTATTTTTTTCAGAAATTTTTTCTTTAATCAGTTTGTACATACAAGCTGGTTTTATATTGATGACCTTAATTTAGTAATAATTGAACAGCACCTAGCAGAAAGAAGATTTAGGCTAAATATAAAGGAAAATAATCATAGAACTTGTATAATATTCCATTTGGCTGTGTCATGTTCTACGACAAGAGAAAATGAAAGACTAGGCTATGTGTGACTTTACAGGTACACAAGAGAATCTTAAAGTGGACAGTAGTAAGGTTTTTCTTGGATAGAACAGGTGTTGATCTCTCATTTTTATGTAAATTGTCCACAAATATTTCACCCTCAGAACTATATGAAATACATCTGAAGCAGTATTTTGGACAGAGGAGATACTTAAAAGCTTGAGAGGGAGATCTCTTCCAAACACACACTGATGATTCTCATAGACAATAAGCACTGTTCAGGAGGGAGAGGAGTGTTTATAAGCAATCCAAATGGCCATTACAATGAA
The DNA here is from genome assembly GCF_041296385.1 of Aphelocoma coerulescens. NCBI lineage: Eukaryota > Metazoa > Chordata > Aves > Passeriformes > Corvidae > Aphelocoma > Aphelocoma coerulescens. Next base: position 29,941,526 of record NC_091013.1, read on the forward strand.
TTAATAAGACATTACTGGAAGAGAGTACATTTTTTTACATTAAAACAACTCCATTTCAATAAAATAGGCTATTTACATTTTGAATAATCCATTGATCTTAACTTCATTCACATATATCCTGAGGTATGTTACTATACAAACTACAGCACAAGTGCTCTGCCCTATGTTCAGTAGAGACTGAAAAACTAGAGCAAAAACCCTAAATTCAAAGGCAATAAATTTTAAGAGCTCCAGTGTTTAGTGGAATATGCCTTGTGGTGACCAAATTTTGAAAACAGTACAAAAACTTCTACCAGCTCTCAGCTGAGCAGAACCCTACAGTCCTTTCACAAATTAGCTGCACACACTATTTTTATTTTAGTTTCTTTTAACTCACAGTTTGGCTGAATAGCACTATTTCTAGCTAGTGTGAATCTATTTCCGCAGGGCACCTCAAACACAAATCAGCTTTCATCTAACCTGGCTTAATCAGGGTTTTCAAATCTCCTCTCTACAGCACCCGAACTGCTGCTAAACTTGCCATGAGATCTTGCCAAACATGTACAAAAGAATCAAATTTCTGCTCAGATTCATGTTCCCGATGATTCGGCAGGAGTTTGGAATGTGTTTTAACAGTGTCCACTACAAAATCGATGTCTCTTCCCATATCGTTAGACAGATGGACAGGCTGGCAGGCAGGACCAGCCTGGTTTGGGGGCAGGGACAAAAATAACACGATCATATTTCAACTCATTGTTCAAGTTTAATGAGTTCTGCCATAGCTCCAGCACTGGAAGGTTATTGTGAGGGAAAAACAAAGGGACCCTTCTTTTGTCTTTCTTCTCAAACTATCAGGCCCCATTACTGAAAATTAAGGTTCAATAAAATTCGTATTCAGAGATAATTAGCGGACAGCTTTGTGGTGCGGCGGATAATATGACCAAAGTGCTGGTTCACAGCAGTGTGTGCTGAAGTGTGAAAGAGCAAGTTCTCCATTGCTGCTTCTGAGGTCATACCCCCTCATCCTGCATACAATGTGGCAGTCAAAATGCAGCATTCTTACCTGCTGTGATAAAAAATACACCAAAGCAAATAAATTATTTCAACCCCCCCTCCCCCTCACAGTTTTGTTTTTTTTTTAAACAAAGCTAGATCATTAGTAATAAACTATGACTTCATTAGAATGTTCCACATAACAGGATTACAGAGGAATGTGTCAATAACTGGCAAAGGTTTGTCTTTCATTAATTAACACTTTTGTATGAATACAAACTTGTTATCCTCACTTTTTATAGGTGAAATATTATCATTAAAATTAGACCTTCAGTTTAAAAAAAATGTTGATGGTGTTAATTTGTACAACTGAACATTTTCCAAATATTGTTTAGATTGGAAAAGAAACAAAATTTGAAATCAGGCAGAGTTACAAGAAGACTGCTTTTCTCTGCGTTAAGGGAAAAGAAAGTTTCAGAGTTCTACTCTTTTATATACGTATATATTGAAGTGTGCATGTACACATTTTCTCCATATAGTAGAATATTTAAGGAAGTAACTAATTAAATATTTGTTCTGGTTTTGTTGCTTAACAGAAATGCACATTAACTACTTCAGCTTTGCTTTTCCCATCTGTCACTAAGGAAAGAGCTCATAAGCTTAGGGATAGTCTGTAATATTGCTCTGTTTATCCTGACACACAAAATTTCTATGTGGACAAAGAGCAAAAAGGAAATTCTATTTAAAAAAAGAAGAACTAAAAATGTTTTTTAAAAGTAGAGTATTTTCCTGAAGTAGGAACACAGTAATTTATATTTTCACAAGTTTCACTTGGTAACTTATAAATGTGACTTTTAGCATTACAGAGATAGTAACTGAAATACATGTGTATTGGAAACCTGGATAGAACTAAGTTCTTAGATGCTGATGTTGTTTCACCACTGACAGGTTTATTTGGATCACCAAATTATTTACAAGATAGATCTCGTTAATTGAAGAATGTGCAAGTGCTTAATCTCACCCTACCTGAAAAACTGATGAGGTGACCTAAAATAATCTTCTCTTTTTTCAGTTCATAAAATCTTTTGTTTTGGACAGTTTGGATCAAAGTTCTGTGTGCTCTGATACATGAGCCCTTCCTATGTAATCAGTCCCAGAAGGTATGAAACACTTAGGTGAAACAAGACATCAATAAACTGACATTGTCTCATCCCTTTCCTGGGCATTGCTGGAAAGGTGGGTAAGGTGTTACTTAATATGAGTTGTTCTCCAGGAGTATGGATAGGATTGTTGTTTTCCTAAATACCTCTTCATTTCACAATTCACTGAACAATAAGCATATTTCCAAAAAACAGTAGGAAATATGAAATTCTGTCTTGTTCAGGAAAAGGTAGTATGTGATATTACTTTAAAAACCTGTATGGAAATATCCAAAAGCAATGTTGGATTTGTCAACCATATTACAGAGATTTTCCATGATCTCAAATTTGAAAAAAGACTTCAGATAATAATGAACTCATAAAGGAGGTCAATTTTTTTCAACCAAAAAAAAAAATCAATATTATGATTGGTGAGGAAAAGTAGGTCTCCAGCTTTATTTTTCAGGAGGTGTTTTCTTGAAATTGCATGGACTTCTAGATTTTTCAGATTTTGGTGTTGTTTTTTTTTAAATAACCTCTTGCTGAGGGAAAATCTCAGCACCCTGCAAAACAAGGTTGAAATCTTACTGATTACAGTGGAACCAGGTTTATTAACATTACATAAGGAAGCAGTTTCATCTGCATTTCCGTGCCTGGTGAACTTAGAATGTGATTAGAAAAGGAGGATTAAGGCTGTGTCTACATTAGGAGATACTTCAGTGTAATAAGAGTAAATCAGTAATCAAAGCAGTCAATGCTGAAGCTGTACATCCAGTGGTTGAAGGTTTTCACTTCAGTTCAGGTTTAGTATGATCTCCTGGTCTGAATGTCTTCATTGCACACATGGCTCAAAGTCACCTGCTTAATGTGCAAATGCTTATGGCTGCATTAGGGAACATACTGCACCAGGGGCACCTCTGAAGTGGGGAACCTCTGAAGTGGGGAACCTCACTTACTTTTCTCTGAAATCCACCTTGCGAGCATCTTGTTTGCAGGAACCAAACTGTGGAACAAAACAGAGCACAGTAACATGAGGAAATTGCCGGACTAAAATGAGAGTATGATGCAGTCTAGAAGGGCCTTCCAGCTAGATAAGCACAGGGTATAGTAATTCCTGGAATTTAAGTGACTTTCTGACCCCTGTGCAGCCTCTTCTACAGTGTAGTATGTAGCCACAAACTTTCTTTAAAGAAAGTCCTGCAGCTCCCCCTACTCCACAGTAAGGAGTCAGACTGAAAATCCTCCAGCAGCATGCTGCAGACACTTCAGTAAGCCCAGCACTTCAAGTTCATCTCCTTCAGAAACATATTAAAGAAAGTATATCATAATATACATTGAAGTCTGCAGGCGTGCTAAACTTACCAGGGATTATGCCTTGTAAAAGTAAACTACAGAGGTCAGCAATATTCTGCCACTTTACAGTGGCATCTCAAGAGAGATTTCCAAGTGAGGAGCAGTGAGGACCTTTGCTCAGTCCATGCAGCACAAAACCATAATCCCTCTCTACAGTGCTGTTCTGGAGAGTTTCAGTGAGTTATCATAGTCCTGTGACAAGCTGATAAGCCCTGTCAAGGAGTTCATAAATCATCAGTGATTATTAGCTCAGGACTGGCGCTCCTCAGACTTAGATACACTGCTTGTAGACCTGAGCAACTTCACCGGCAGTTATCTTGGCTGTCTTTAGCCCCATGGTGAAGATGTACCCATAACCTCCTGTCAGTGCTTGAACTGCACCTTCTCCAAATCCTTATGCAAATCCTATTATTCTGTTCTTTGCTCTTTTTTTAGAGACTTCTTTCAAGCAAGTCAAGCCAGGAAATGCAATTGTTCCTCGTAGCAGCGAGAAGCAGTTTTCTAACTACATGAGGACTGGTATTAACTGTGTTTGAACTGTAGTTCAGCACCTACAGGATTTTGGTGTTTTGATTAGTTTTTTTGTTTTGATTTGATTTTTTTGTTTTGTGGGGTATTTTTGTTTGAGTGTTTGTTTTTTGTTTATTTCTTTCCAACACAACCCTCTAAAATACTTACTAAAGTCAATGTGATGGTTTTAAAATTTTCCAATAACTGGGAGGGTCTGAGATATTTTGATGTTTCCATAATCCCGAGGTCTTGCATCTATAACTCAGTATGGGCAACTAGTTTGTGTGATGAAAACAATTACAATAAAGCGTGGGAAAATCAGGGCTGTGCTCCTCCATGCAATCACCTTCTGTTTACTTAACATTAATTATTTAGGAGTAAAATTTAGAAGTCTCACTGTGATAGAAATATTACCTAAATAAAACCATATCATTCTGCATATCTTTTAAATATGAAGTGGGACTGGCAGGTATTTTATCGAACTGCTCTGCATAGTGTAACATGCTATTCCACAGTTTCTCAGTTCATTTGAGGCCAGACAATTTTCATGCTGAAAACAGAACAAAGGGAAGAAAATCAGGGTTTGAACCAAAGTCCAAGCAAAATCAATGGTGTTTTCAGAAAACTGGATCAAGCCTCAGTTATAAAATGAAACAAATTGCACTTAAAATGAATGCTGAAAAATACCTGGGCTTATAAATTTATTTTCTTTAAAAGGAGAAGAGGATGATATATATATATATATATATATATATATATATATATAAAATATAAATATATCAAGATATATATATTAATCTCAAGGTCTGTCATTGGAAAAGGACTGAGAAATTCCACACAGGAACCCAAAGTCTCTTGTAGCTGCGTGAGTGAAAACTTTTTCCATCACTTCTCTCACAGATGCACTTTAATTGTGCAGCCAGGGTCTGCTTACCACAGTCCTGTCCCAAAGTTATGCTCTGCCAGACAAAGTGCATTCTGGATCTCTTCCCACCCACCCCCTACCTGTGGATGCTAGCAAGGGCTAGCAGAGGAATTTTCCTGTGAAACTTTCCTTTCTCATAAGAAAGCAGTTAGAGAAGTCCAGCTTCTCACAGCTTCTCACAGCTTCTCTGTGAAAGCTTTCATTCTCATGAGAACTGGATGGACTACAGTTTGTAACAATGTAAACCATTTCTGCACCTGAAGGTTGTTGTGAGAACACTAGATTTTTTTTTCAGTTTTGTGAGAATAATATTTGAAAATGGGTGTCTTACTGCTCAACCTATCACCTTGGGAGGTGGTGGGCCAATGGGCCAATCATGTAATTTCTCCTTTGAGAACCATGCTATAAAGGTTATGGGTGATTAAAGGAGGTTGCTTCGGCCATACCTTGCAACCCGGACTCGTGTCGTGATTCGCTGTTCTCTGGGGAATAACAGCGACACCTACCCACCCTCCTTCCACAGCTCTTTCTTGCTTGCTGCAGAAAGCTAACAACGCATACAGGCTGGGCTGGAGCCAAAGAAAAGTTAGGTCTCCTACTGATAATCACAACAGGGTATCAACCTAATCTAGAGCTCAGCCTATTATTTCAGTCAAGATTTCCCCCAAAATTTTACAGGTGTATTGTATCTGGCTGAGATGGAGTTAATTTTCCCCACAGCAGTTCTCACAGTGCTGAGTCTTGTATTGGTAGCTAGGAAGGTGTTGGTAACACACCTATGTTTTGTCTACTCTTGAGCAGTGCTCCACAACATCAGGGCGGTCTCTCCAACATTCCCCCCTCACCAGCAGACCAGCATGGACAAAGTCTTGGGGAGGGACACAGCCTGGACAGCAGACCCAAAGTGACCACAGGGATAGTTCATAGCATAGGATGTCTGCTCAGCAGTATAAGCTGAGAGGGGGTGGGAAGAGTAGGGGGAGTTGGGAGCAGCATTTGTTATTACATTTGTCCTCCAGAGCAAATGCTATGCATGCAGAAGCCCCACTTTGTGGCAAGTGGATGGACATCACCTGCTGATTGGAAGCAAAGAATAAAACTTATTCCTTTGGTTCTGTGTTCAGCCTTTGTTTTTGCTTTATTAAACTGCCTTTGTCTGACCCACAGGGTTTTTTCATTTTATTTTCCCACTGCCCCATCTTGCTGAGGACAGTAGTGATAGAGTGGCTGGTGGCCATCTATCCAAGGCCAACTCACCCCACAGCTGATCCCAGAGCAGACAAGAGCGAAACGTCCTATATGCTTAACGAACTCTGATGTAATGAGGATACACTTCTTCAGCCACTGAAAACAGCTCTGAGGCAACTGTTCTGCTAGATACCTTCAGCCGAGAAAGGCCCATATTTTATTGTCTGTGTTACAGCAAGAATTTGGAGACAATACTGCAAATACATCAGTGCCTTGTTTGGCATTGACAACTCACCTGTGCTACGAAGCACAGCTCTCTGCATTTTGGCCTGCAGGGAGACAGCACTACACATTCAGTGCTCTCTTCCTTGTTAGCCGAGATGCTATGTTGTCCCTGTGTGCTATGGACCACGTCTCCACCAGGGGAGCACCTGACATAAGAAAGGTACACCCAACCTCCAGATAGTTCACGAATGTTGGTATGCCCCCAAACTACTTCTGCTGAGTGCACACCTGGATCCCAAACATGTGGAAGGTTTTGCCATTGTCACTAATCAGGTTTAAGTCCTAAAACTTAAAGATTTCAAGTGGAAAATTTCTCTTGATCTCCACTCATGAGTCTACAGGATGAACTGACAAGGATCCCTGCAGCACCAGAGACCTCCCAGTGCAGAAGGATGTATGGAGTTTCCTTCATTTAGGAGGAGACCCTGATACAACAAGAATGAAACTTCATTCACTTCAAGTTATGACATTGCAACTCCAAGGGGTACAGATAAACTCTGATGTTAACAACACTTTAAGTAGTGCGTAAAATAAATTCCTATTGATTAATATTAATTTAGTAATCCAGCAATCAGTTGCTATTTAAGCAAGAAGAAAGCTAATGCCTTATTTCTGAGTAAATTATACACAGTAAACAGACCCTGAGAGATACAAATATTTTCTGGCTTCACTTTTCTTTAGCAGGAAGTTTGAATGATAAATGTGTCAGCCTCATGGTATTAAAATTTTTAGACATAAAGGCAGGTAATGAAAGAATAATGCCTTTCCCCTGTGATTACAGCCCACCCACCACCACAGTGTGTAGATGGCAGGTATCCCTTGCTAGCCCTGAACTTGCTTTCAGGCACCTGACTGCAGGGAGGCTCCGAGTAACTGCAGTCCTTGCAGAACAGAGCTCTTCTGTAGCAGCTTTGGGAATTTGATTATGTGAAACTGTAACAAAATTACCCTGTGAAGTCCTGAAAAAGAGGTAAGGAAAAAATAGCTAGGGAAATGCCTTGAGTTACTAAAAATTTTAATTTACTGTGCATTAATTATTGGTTAATTAAGTTCAGTCTCTCTCTGAAAGTTTTACTGGTATTCAAATCTTTGGTGGTTTTGATTACTTTTGCTCATTGACAGGATAAGGGTGTTTTGGAAGATAGAGGACAACATCATCTTTATACCCCAGATTCTTTGTAGACATAATATAAAAAAATATTCCCATTGGAATTTTGGTTCATTTAGTAGAAAACTAAAATTTGTAAAGAGATTTATTTTCTGATTAGTAATTAATTCATTAAATGCCTGTTGAAACACCTGCAAAGAGTTTACTTCTAATTCTATTTTTTTTGTTTGTTTTACATTTATATTTAGTGGGCAAAAACAGCACACCAAGGCCACAATCATGCTGACTTAGTGCTGGAAAATCTACTGACTTCCTGATTGCCTGATTGGATCCTATGGAATAACCATTTTTCCTCAGAACCAGAGATGATGGAAATGAAGATAAAAGGTAATATTTACAGTTATCAAATAAAATTAGCTGGAGAAAAGAAATAGCAAATCACAGAACTATGATTGTGTCTCGCCTTGTCTGAGATGGCAGACATCATGAAGTTCCTAAGGTGGTATCAGGTCTCATGCTGTGGGATAATTGATTTTATGAAGGCTGGCATTAATTTAAAACAAAAGAGTAGCAAGTACTCTGCAGTGTTCTGACTCCTTTCCTGTAGATATAATGGTATAAATAACAATACTCAATCTTGCAGGTTTTGACCTAACTTCATCATATTTCAAAGTCACAAATAGAACTGCTGGCAATGAGGACAATTCTGCTAAGTATTTGCACAAGTGCTCTGACAATATAAGTGGTCAATGAGTACTTCACTTTAGGTACCATGTAAAAACAAGTAAGAAAAAAAGTTGCTTAGGTGGGTTCAGTACCCTTGGTAATCTTCCTTCAACAACAGTAAAAAAACCTCAAAAAACAGAGTAGTTGAAAAGTCAATGGTATAGTTAACTTATTACACCCACTTATCTACTTTAAAAAAAGGGGAATCAGAATCTTAGATTAGTATGTGATGCAATGTAGAGTATTATTCTAGTTCAGAATATTCTATTTCTTGTGCAGCAGTTACTTGAAGTAAGTGTCACAGTGCCAAGTTTCATAATATGGAGCCCTATATGACGTGTTTTCTGTTCCATAACATCAGGGAAGTGTTCAAAAATCAGTACAAAATCTACTTTGAATTCTTCAACTTGCTTGACTGCATTTTAAGTTTATCAGGAGTCAATTGGTGGTCCAAGTAACATTTTCTCTATCAGACTGCTCAGAAAAGATTTGGAAAGCTATAGTTCCTTGGTGTGTGCTGCTGCATGGGTCTGTAGCATTTTAAGGCCTATTTTTGTATTTTTAATAGGTCTATGGGAATTCATTAAGAGTAGTAGTGATACCTGAAACTCTGAGCAATGTGGCTGTGGCATCCCATAATATTAAAAAGATGGTAGCTCAAGAGATTCCAAAATTGTGAAAAACTGCACAAAAACAGAGACAGTTGGTAAATAAGAAAGATAGAACTACAAAAAGTTCTTTCAACAGGCTCCCTCTGAAACCTGAGCTCATGGGCTTCCTTCAAGGTACGAATAAAAAGTCCTATTGTCAGCTACAAAAACTCACTTCTAAATTATTTTTTACTGAAAACAAGCAAACTTATCTTAAAATTTTAAAATATAGAAAAATCTTTTCTCTGAGGTTTCTGCATGATATGGGCTTAGCATTTATTTTTTATATTTTTTCATCTTCACTGGCCAAAACAGAATTTGCTGTTTCCACCTAAAGGTCATTAGTAGCCTGAAGGTCTATGCAAATCCTTCACACCAAACACTAATAACATTAGAATGGAGTGAGTGATAAAAGAACTAAAGAACTAAATGAAGATTGGAAACTACTCTAAGTAAAAAAGGGGTGGGGGCTAGCAACTTGTCAATACCATGTTTTGACTGTGGAGGGTCATAACTTGTGTGCTTTTATAGCCAAGTTCAGAGTTATCTTGAAGACCTGCAAAATCCTTCCAGGTGAGCATCAGAGAAGCTCAGTTTGGTTTTTATGTTCCTTTCCTGGTACGTTCTTGTGTCATTCTTTTTTGAAGACATTGACCATATGATGATATTCAAATGGCCAAGCGTTTACAATTTCCAGATCTGCCAAATAGCGAATCAACCTTTATAATTAAAGGTGACAAGCTGACAAGGAAAATGAATGTAAAATTGTATACGTATATGAATTTTTATGTCAGATTGCCGTCTGTGCACTTGTTTTTTCTTTGTCAATAGCCGAAGGCTCATTTCCCTGTACTAGAAGTGCATTTTATATCGAGGCCTTCAGACAGCTCCCCTTCGCCCTAGTGAATTTGCTGATTAATTTTGGATGCTCTTCTTAATTAACACCCCAAAGGAAGTCTAGATTTTCTAGCCTATATTCCATGTAAAACAAGTGAATCTGAAGAACAATGACCTAAGGAGACAGGCGCTCTGTGTCCGAATGACATTACAAGAACATTGAATATCTCACAAGTCAGGACCTGGTCAGGCAACGCCTAGGGAAAATGTAGGCCTTTAATCAGGGCAGAAATGAGATTCATATTAGTCCAATTTCATTTTCTTTATTGCTGATAAAGAGAGGCTGGGATGGATGCCACCTGACAGTTGAAACATGGTGCTCCTATGCAGGAACGGGTGCCTCTGGCCTTGATTAATAATTGGTACCATTTTGACTTGCGGGCAGATAAGTTGATGATGGATGAGAGAAAAAGAGTGAAGTGATTTATTATAAAATTAGGATAAAATAACGAACTGGCTAATTGCACACAAGCCTCATAAAATGTAGCTGTGGAGTCAGAAGTGCAATGCCAGGCAACAATAATTTCCACCTCACTTTTCACTATGAGATCTTAAAGCAAAAAAAATACAGACAGCTTTTACTTATGCAGCTGCTATATGCATAAAAAGTTTTGCCCATTCTTCTACTTCAAGCAAATAAAATACTGAGACTTACATTTCAGTTTTTATTATTGCTGTTGTACTAGAAGAGGGAACAGTAGAACTAAACAGACCACATTAAACCAACTGTTGCTTCTTTGTTAAAGCCAATAAAACCTCTTAATTCTGGAATTTCTTTGCATACTTTAGCAGGGTAAAATCTGAAGTTATGAAACTGAGACTCATATATGTTAAAATCAAAATTCATTCCAAAAAATCAGCTTGTAAGGTCTATTGGCACCTGTAGAAATGTTCAGCCCTCTTGCTAGGTATCTCTTTCTAGTTCACTTTTTGATGGTTTGAGCTTACAGACCTGTGCTCTGACAGCTATTTTAGAAGCTGAATCATCTATTGCTCGCAATTTTTTGCTGCATATGTCCGGCAGAGTACAATTGTAGATTAAAAAAGTGTATGTTATTATAACCACTGGCTGTCTGGTAAAAATATTTATTTTGCTGTTATGAATCAATGTCATTATATTCTTTTTCTTTACAAGAAAAACACTTAGTCACTTTCTCTTGGAAATTTTTAAAGTCCAACCTACTATAATTCCTTGAAAAGTTTTGCTACTAGCAGTGCCAATCAACATCCAATAGATTTTTTCTGCAAGCTCAACTATTAAACAAGCTGAAATTACTAAATTAAATACAACAGCCAGCAATATCTTCCCTATGAGTTCAGTCATAAAACTGAAAATTAATGTAGCATGGGGAGCTAAAATTAAATTTTCATGTAATCGATTTCTATTCTGCTGTTAAGAGAAAAATGTGGCAATTTCTCCTTATACTCTACAAAGTCTCCCATACTGAATTTGTCATGCAGATTAGGAGACAGAATTTTCAAATAATAATTTGCAAACACTTTATTTTGGTTCAAAAGCCACAGTCATCGCTTAAGAGCATTAAACTTTTTCCATATCCCAAAATAAAAATAAAAATAAAAATAAAAATAATGTATCATATCCCTTAAACAAATATTGCAAGGTTTCGTATCTGATCCAGTTTTAACTGTATAGCATGAGTGCCAATTTATTCCTTGGGAAGATTTGAGGAAAGTTAACCTGAATTAATTTCTAAAGTGAACTCTTAAACTATGTCAATCCCACAGGAAATTGTGTTTCAAAATTTTAAGGTGTCTTTAATATGACACAGTTTAATGAATTAGAGTAAAATGAATAAAGACTGTTTCCAAATAAAAGTATCCACCATTTACTTAAATTCTTTTTAACTCATGTCCCTGTTTTATCTGGACTAACTTCTTCAAGCGTACCCTATTCAAAATCGTTTCACACTGATTCAGTTGGAGTTTATTTGGAAAAAAACCATACCAGGTGAAAGGTGATTTCACAGAAAAATTTCAGAAGCACCATCCTTTTTTTTCTGATTTCAAAATTATGAAATTTATAATCATCTCTGTCAAAACCTGAAGGCTACACCCCATCATGACCATCAGAACACAGACTTGAGAAAAATGCATATTACTGTGAGAAAGGAGATTAGAGAGTAATGCTGCCTGCGTTGTCCTTGCAAATTGCGTTAATGTCTTCTCACCATCAATACCTATGTTCTTTCAATATCTCAGAGGTTTGGCAGTTTAAGGTAAAAGGAATTTATTTACTTATTTATTTATTTATTTATTTTCATGCTTTTAAGATCATGAGGTAAATAACGCTACAAGGACTGACTTGCGCTCTGAGCTTCTGCTGTGTACTCGAGAAGCAGCGTGGCTGGCTATGACATGGACTCTCTTCTGTAAGCCATATTGTAAGAGGAGTTCAGGCTATCATGTCCCTTATCTGTATGAGGTTGGTGCCAGGCATGAACTAACTCCTCATCCTTGTTACTTTGCCTCTGGTATCTGCTGCCACTGGGACTGACACACCTAGCAGAGACAAAGCTTGCCATTTCTCCATACTGCAAACGTGACAGCATTGAGGTAGCATCACTAATGTCTGGGAGGCTTGTGGCTGAAACAATAACATTCTATCAAAGGTTAGGACAGCTGAACAATTACTCTCAGATTATTGGAAGACATCTGAGAGCAGCTTCAAGATCAGAAGGGAAATTGAAGTCTATGTTCTCTGTAGAAAGAAAATTAGAAAGACAAAAGCCCAACTAGAACTCAATCTGTACCTTTGCAAAAGATAGGAAAAATATTTCTATAAATACATTAATAACAAAAAAAAAAAGGCCAAGAAGAGTCACCATCCTTTTTTGGATTCAGATGGGAACACTGTCACCAAGGATGAGGAAAAAACTGAGGTACTTAATGTCTTCTGTGTCTCAGTCTTTACCAGAAAGCTCAGTTATACTCAGGGTACTCAGCCCCCAAGCTGGTGGACAGGGATGGGGAGCAATCCAAGAGAAAGTAGTTAGTGACCTGCTGTGCCACCTGGACATTCACAAGCTTAAGGGGCCAGATGGGATCTAACTGAGGCTATTGAGGGAGCTGGTGGAAGGGCTCACCAAGCCACTTTCTTTCATTTATCCTGAGTCCTGGTTAACCAGGGAGGTCCCAGACTACTGGAAGCTAGCCGGCGTAACCGGCATCTACAAGAACAGATGGAAGAAGAATCTGGGGAATTACAGGCTTGTCAGTCTTACCTCAATGCCAGAGAAAGTTATGGAATGGATTATCTTGGGTACTATCACATGGCACAGGCAGGACAGCCTGGGGATCAGGCTCAGCAAGCATGGGTTCATGAAAGGGAGGTCCTGCTTAACCAACCTGAGCTCTTTTTAGGACCAGGTGGCCTGCCTAGTGGATGAAGGAAGGGCTGTGTATATAGTCCACCTAGACTGTAGTAAAGTCTTTGACACTGTTGCCCACAGCATTCTCCAGAAGAAACTGGCTTTTGGTATACTTGGACAGGTATACTGGGTGTACTGGGTAAAAGAATGGGTGAATCACTGGGCCCAAACAGTGGGGGTGAATGGTGCTACAGCTGTGGCCAGTCAAAAGTGGCGTTCCCAAGGACTCAGTTTTGGGGCCAGTCCTGTTTAATATCTTTATCAATGATCTGGACAAGAAAATCAAATGCACTCTCAGTCGGTTTGCAGGTGACACCAAGTTGGGGAGGAGTGTTGATCTGCTGGAGGGCAGGAAGATTCTGCATAGGTATCTGCCCAGGCTGGATCAATGGCTGGAGGCCAATTGCATGAGATTCAACAAGGTGAAGTGCTGCATCCTGCACTTGGGTCACAACAACCCCGTGCTGGGCAGAGTGGCTGGGAAGCTGCTCAGCAGAAAAGAACCTGGGAGTGCTGGTCAGCAGTGGCTAAACATGAAGAAGGCCAGTGGCATCCTGGCCTGTATCAGCAGTAGTGTGGCCAGTAGGAATTGCCCCCCTGTACTCGGTACTTGTGAGGCTGCACCTCGAGTCCTGTGTTCAGTTTTGGGCCCCTCAATTCACCTCACACTGAGGTGCTGGAGCATGTCCAGAGAAGGACAGCAGAGCTGGGAAAGGCTCTGCAACATTAGCCCTGTGAGGAGTAGCTGAGGGAGCTGGGGTTGTTTAGCCTGGAGAAAAGGTAGCTCAGAGGAGACCTTATTGCACTCTACAATCACGTGAAAGGAGGCTGTGGTGAGGTGCAGGTTCATCCCTTCTTCCAGACAACCAGCAATAGGACTAGAGGACGTAGTGTTAAGCTGCACCAATGGAAGTTCAGGTTGGATATTGGGAAAAATTTCTTCAATGAAAAAGTGTTTAAGGATGGGAACAGGCTGCCCAAGGAAGCGATGGAGTCACCACCCCCAAAAATATTCAAAAAAAAAGTAGACATGACACTTTGTGATATGTTTTAGTTGGCATGATGGTATTTGGTCAAAGGTTGGACTTGACAATCTTGGAGATCTCTTCAAACCTTAATGATTCTGTGATTCCATGAGTCTATTTACCATTTTCTTAAGACACTTTCAGGGTTCAGAAACTGAGGAATGTCTGTCATGGAACTTGTGTCTGCCCACTAGCTTTCTCATAGGCAGATAGAAAAACAAAAGGAGATAAATCTCTCTGGTCTTGGAATGAGGTGGAAAAAATTAAAGAAAGGTGGTTTATCCACACTACTACATCCAAGAGCTGTTTATAATAAGTCTAAGTGGTGGCCTTCAAGTGTGATCTGGACTCTGGGAAACCTGCTTGAAAAATTAGAAATTAAGTTGTGAGTTATATAGGTTTTGTTGAAGCAGCTCTTTTACGATATGTAGGAGTTTATATAGAACTGAGTAATTCTAGGGAAAGAAAATTAAATCCTATGAATGTTACCATTCCTAAATAACTGAATTTATCCTGCTGAGAAGGCTGCCAGCTCTTCATCTTCATGATACTCCTGTTCCTGCCATGATGTTGCAGCAGCTTTGGGATTGAGTATCATGCCATCAGCATAGACCTTTAGATTGTCGCTGTTGTCTGCAGGGACAGTGCAAAGAACAACACAGAAGTTCAGGATAAATGGGGTTATTAATTAATTACCACCTTGTTTATATAACTTGGTTCGCAATAGAGAAATGATATTGTTGGGTGCTTGACCATACACCTCCCAGAGTGATTGGCTGAATGCTACAATGCCTATTTCAAAATATTTTCTTCAATGTGGGAAACAAGACTACGCATAACAAGTTTGCACCTGTGAGATAGTCTTGGTTTACAAAAATCCTCTACACTAGGATGTAGAGTTTACTAGTTTACTGCTAGCTTGCATGAGAAAGGAGACTCTCACAAGCAGCTGTAAAATATAGGAAAATTTCTCTGCCAGCTTTTTCAGCATCTACATTAGATCAGTATAAGATTAATCTTACTGCACAAATCTTTGACTGGGTCAGGCCTGGATCTGTGTCTGGCTCTGCCTATCTCAGAAGACTACAACTTACTCTTTTAGCAGTTGCATTTGAACTGTGTTTTGTGTCAATGTGGGATAAAGAAACAAGAGGCCTGCATGTAATTTGGATTTTTCTAAGTATCTCATTTCAATCTAATGTACTGTTGTGTAATTAAGCCAGTAAGTCTATATGACCAGCCCATTTCAGGACTTGGTCTGCTATCTTTAGTCAGTGACAAATTCTGGTTTCCATTGCTTGTTCAGAGAAGATAACAGTGTGATTTACAGGTATAAGTAACAAATTAGATCAATTAAAAAGACTAAGAGTGACACCTGTCTAAGTGTAGGGTTGCACTAAATGATTTCCACATCTTTGTTTCCTGTAGGACCCTGCATTTGCAGCCTCTCCTCAGGAAGGTTAACAATGGGAGAGTTGTTTCTTAATGCTCATGTACCAAGAAAGCAGCCTTATCCTGCAGCCCAGGGATATGATTATAATCTCTGAGTGAAAACAACAGCCGTATTTTTCAGCTCCATGTGTACAAATGATCCCTGTGTTTCATACAGTTCTTGACTGTGGCATCTTGGATTGCCCAATTTGTTACAAGCCTGTATTGTGAGCTGCCTTTCTATAGTAGAGCTGAACTCACAGTCAGATACATGCCCCTCTTTCTTTGTGTACAATTCTCAGCATTTTGTACTCCCGTAGATCTTTACAAAATATTTCAAAGTTTTTGCAGTCTCAAAAAATTTTCAAGTAGTCTGATATACTTTTTCTCATTGTGGAAGGGAAAGTATGCAATTTTAAAATTAACAGAATTAGATTTGTGATATTTCTATCCCTTCTATCTCTATTATTGTCTAATGAAACTTAATCATTTTATGATAAACCATATTAATACAAAAACTCCTTAAAGGCTGTGCTTAAAATGAATGATGAAATCTCTATTTTTATTATTACAGTTAAAAGTTTGGATGTACATGTGCAGTTTACTAGAGCGTGTCCTTCTTTGGACACTGGAGCCTTAATCCAGTTGACTAGTAAATATTTGACATGTAACACTCCTCCATGGCAAAATCATGGTTAGAGATTAAAACTTCAAGAGGAGACATCAGGCTATACAAGAAGCCAAAGAGGTGAAAGGGATGTGGACATACTCAGATTCCTTGCTCCCTATTGCTGTCATAGTAACAGATTCTCTGGTGTTGCATAGTGGAACAATACCCTTCATTCGTTGGCCCTGGAGTTCCAGGAAAAGAATGATAATGTTCCTCCTCTCGATATATATATTCAAGGTCTTGGGAAAAAGTGCTTTTTTGTAAAATCTTCCTCTCAAGTCAGAAGTATTTAGTTCCAGCTCTTTCTCCTCTACCTTTCAGATTCGTCTGTCTCCTCTGAGACATGGTCAGAAGTTTATACTTCTGCAAGCACAGCCTTTCACACATTAAAACATCGTCATCTCATTAGAGTGGAAATTCTAAGTGGGAAGGAACCCAATACTTGATCTAACAAACCAGTCCCTACAATGTTTGAAGGAAAAATTTCAGGTTTTGTGCTGTTAGGTTACTATTTAGTTTCAAAGTGGTAAATATCATTTGTGCCCCTAGAGCTCTTCAGTCTAGATCACAAGTTATATTTAGGCAGAATTGAGTACTGAAAAATATTTAAGCTAAAAATATTTAGATTAGTATCTTAAAGGAAATGCACTCTGAGTTAATGCAGGAGGATTAATATTCCTGTCATATTCCTCCTGAGAACCATCATCCAAAAAAAGAAGAACTTGTCACCCTCTTAGAACAGGTTGAATTAAATCCAAGAACTAAATGATGTGAATTACCTTCATATTTGTAGAGCTATTCCCTGTAAGTAATGGTAATCACACACATTGGCATAGCAGCCCAGGACAAATGGCTGTATTGATGTCCACAGTGTGCCCCTACAAGGAATAGGGAAGATTTTTTAAGTAAAGGTCTGTTAATCTATTCATGCTGATGAGTTTTCATAACAATTTACTACATAATGTACCAATTTGTATATGGTATTTTCACTGCAGTGGTAATCCCGTGCTTATTTGCATGCTGCAGACTCATGTGTAAACCTGTGTGCAGTATTACAGTGGAACAGACCTGATTCATGAAAAATATTGCAAATGTGTGGAGACAAGCAAAATGGGAAAAAGCAACTTGGTGCAATATAGTCAAATATGTCTTCTGTTCTACTTCAGGGTGTTTGTTATATAGTCACTCTTTCTCTGAGTGCTGGAAATATCCTCTGTCAGAGGATAAATTCTGCAGAGGAGTGCAAAGAATTATCCATTGCCACCCAGTTTTCCAAATTTCCAGAAATGTTCCTAATATATCCCTGATTTTTTAATGATACAGACACTTCCTGGGAACTAGATCTGAAGGTTAATAGCTCACTTGCCAGCCTATGCTGAGGAAGTATTTTGAATCATTTAGTTGGAATTTATTTTTAACCTGAATTGTAACCAGAAACTTGTATGTGAAAGTCCCCAAACCCCTTTAGTAATACTTTGTGGTGTCCTAGCAATTAGGCTTCAAACTTTTTATAACAAAATTAAAATACTTTTTATGTTCCATTCTATGAAATTCCTACATTTATATATTTTCCTTTTATTTAATGATGTGACAGAAGATTCCTTGGCCTAGAGTTAGAGATGCATTAATTAAAGTATTCAGCTAAAAGTCTCCAAAATAAATGAAATTGCTGAATATGGCCATGTTTGATGATTACACATAGGCAGCCCCTCACAAAATTGATGTGTGTTACTCTATAACATATTCTTTAGCTATCATTTAATGAATGTTATTATTATCTTTTGCTGAATTATTTAAAGCTATCTTCAGGCAAACTTCAATTACTGTATTTATCTTTTAAATAGAAGCTATTTATTACACTTTGCTCTTTCTGTAACTTACCTGCTTTCCCTTGTCACATCAACATCCTTCTGAGAGATGCTTATTCTCTTCACCCCATTACAGTGGATTTTTTAAAGAAAATCTCCAATTATAGAGGAGATTTCTTGGCAGTACATGCTATAAATGCACAAACCTTTGAAAAAGGTTGAGAGGTGTAATAAACAGAGTTATGAAAATTTTCAAAAGGAGACCAGTAATATAAAAAAATACCCAAGAAATGTCTGCTGCTAATGCATTTGGGCTGTCTGAGTGTGTGTTTATTTGGAAAGGGGGATTTGTTATGGGAGAAGGGCTGCAGCAGGGAGATGGTTGCCCTCTCCCTGGATTAGCGCTTCATGGTGGTTCAGGAGTGGGGCTGCAGCGCTGGCCAGAACCTGCCCCGCCAACCCATCTCGTGCTTCATCCGGCCCTGACAGGCTGAGCAAACACATAAACCTGTCCCAGGGAGTCCACTGCCTAAGCAAAGCAAAATTTCTCCACCTTGAAGCATAAAAGAGCACCCCTTTCCAAGAGGGGTCATATTCTTGGTTTCCACAGGGCTATCAATTAAAATTTCCTACAAATTAATGCTGATTACGAAGGAATGGAAAACACCTCTGTGGCAAGTGAGCACTGAACTTCAGCCACTTACTCTGTGAGCTAAAGCAACAGGGGCTGCCCCACCACTTCCCTTTGTGGCTCTATTTGAATTCACTTGATTAATGTTGTATGTGCAAGTCTATTGAGGCACTACATTTAAAAGGATTGTTTACTATAGCCTTGTAATCAACCTGCCTTAGCAGCACCCTATTACCTGTGATAACAGGGCTGCTGCAATTTGGATCTGAAACAGAACCACCTCAGATGGGCTCTCAGATGCTTTAGTGCTAGTATGCTGCCCTGTTATCTTCATTTGTAATTTGTTTTCAAGAACAGTGATTTGCATTTCAGTTGGATTACACCTTTTAATGTATCACAAACGTAAAGTGGCTGCAGTGAAAACTCACATCTCCACTAGGTTTCAAACGATGCATTTGAGGCTTCAGTCGAGAGGATTACAATTACAATTAAAATCAAAAGCTTGTTCATTCTTTTAATGACACATACTAACCCTTTCTATACTAAGCCTATCGTGGTGCTATAGAATCATGATTTTTTTTTAATATGAAATAGCTGCATGCGCTCTGCCTTATCAACCACTGCACACAAATGTTGTTTTTCTGAAAAGGAGCACATCGACTTCAGAGGGCAATTTAACTTGACAAAAAAATATAGAAGAACACCAAAAAAAGGAATGGGGAGGGAAAAAATCCCACTGGTGGTGTTTGGGTTGGTTTTTTGGGGGGGAGGGGTTAGTTTTTTAAGTGGGGCATATTTTAGTAACAGACGTCATTTTCCTAGTATCTGCCAAGATGTGTAGTTACAAAGACATCTATTGAAAGCATAAGTTTATTGGATGAAGAGTAAAATATGGGTTATTTTTCTTTTAATGAGGATTACATGAATAAAGGAAGGTTTTTATGTTTTGTTCTTATTTCTTTTTATTTTTTTTTTTAATCCTGTAGTTTTCCCACAGCCATAAATTTTCACTATTCTAAATTTTCTGGTTTTGTAGTAATTCACAATAATTTCCATCTAAGGCTTCTTCTATCACTTTAGAAGGATATGCAAATGGCAGACATTTATGTTCTTACTTGGGTTACTGTGTTATTCTTCATCTGGAAAATGACTAAAAATTCTTTACTTAAAAATTCAGATTTTTGGTGAGACCAAAACTTTCTCACATCATGCATGGCAGAAATATCTGTTTGAGAGCCTTTGCTATGGTGTTCAAAATCTTCAGCTCCAAGCTAAAACCTTGCCTGGGTTCAGGCAGCCTAATAGTTTATATGTACTCTAATTCTCTCTGTTCCTAATTGCCAGGCTGGGACCACCTGGCACCCCAAGCACATCTTCTGGTCTCCTAGAGAAGTTAACCTGTGTCCCAGGACAGAAGAGACTCAGACTCCACAACAATGGGCTGAGGACTGTCTGTAGAAGGTGCTGCTTACCCTCCACAGAAGGCTACCAAACAGGTCATTATTTTCCTGTTTTACAAAGACAATTGAAAGTCCTGGAAGGCACCAGGCTCTGATACATGAATTTCCTGTCTCCTAAAACTCAGCAGAAGTCATGGCAATGTCTGCTGTTTTGTGGCTAGAGATTTGAATGCCTTATAGACAAGATGGCAAAGATCTCTCAAATACTTCTAAACAGCCTGAAAGAAATGGGAAAAATTCAGCCTATTCTCTCAAAATTTCCTAAGTAAATGAAAAATTACCATTTACTAAAACTAGGTAGCTATATCCATAAATAATATTTAAAACTGAATCAAATGCCTGACTCGAGTCAAAGTGGTTTTCATTTCAACCTTTTACAAGAAGATAGATTAAAGCACCTTTCCAAAATGAAATATTGAAAATCAAGGCTTCTAGTTTAACATTAACTGAGGAGTAGGTGGCATTCCCTCCACTGAACTGAAATGCTTTGAAGGCAACTGTCTACTGAAAGTATGTCTTTGAGGTTTTCTCTATATTTAGCAAGAAGAAGGGGAAAGTCATGCTGACCTGAAGATTTCTCATACCTAACCTTATCAACACTTGGTGAAAAAAGGTTCCTGCCTTAATGTTAGACCAAAATGGAATTTGCAAACAGGTTACACAAAGCAGTCATACACATTTTAGCAAAACGTTATCTTGATGTTTCTCACCACCTACTCATGTCATTTAATATTCTGACTAAATTCAGTATTATTTTCCTTCAGGCAAGCCTTTCTTCTCAGGTATTAAACAGCATGGGAAGGGCAGGCTTAAAACAGATTTAAAACATCTCACAGATTACCTAAGGATCATAACACATTAATGGTGAAATTAGATTTTTTTTTTTTTGTTCATATAGTTATTTTTAATACTCATCACAAACAGCATAAAGAAGCCTTAAATCTGATGACCAAAGTGATGACATAGTGATTTGCAAATGTCCTTGAAGTATTCCAGGAGAACTGCATTTCAAATACCTCATACATTTCATTCATCTCTGTGAGATGGTTTTCTGGTTTTTCTGCAAAAATGCATCATCGAACAGTGGCTCAACCTGACCCCTTGGCATCAGTTCAGTGTTCAACAACAAAACTGTGATTTCAAAAGTAATCAGAGGTGGTTTCAAAATTAGTATGAGATTTAAATTATTATTCTTTCTTTTTTTTGTTTTAACTGAGCTTTCCTCTTTTTTCAGTTGTCATACATTTGTACTGTGATTAGGTTTTATAGTGGTCACTTTCATGATTCTCTTTAATCTTTATTTTATGAAAAACATGTACTATTTCATGAAGGGTCTTAACAAAATGAATTTGATGATCTGTGATAATCTGTACTAGATTACTTAATTTTCTCAAAATATCTTGGTGAGAGAAATTATGTGGAAGCAATCCCAGACAATTCAGTGGGAAATGTGACCTTTATTTCCCTGAAAGCTATCTTCACGTGCCCCCCTCATTTGTCTTGTGTCATCTTTTCCAAGTTAAAATCTAAGAAGTTCTGAAGAAGTAGCCCATTTAGATACCACTGCAGGGCTCTGCTCCCCATTACTCACTGTTCTTCAGGCAAGGAATCTCTGGTCCTGTCCTCCTGCAAACTTGGAAGGATCTTTCATAGTTTTACCTGTGAGGGACGATCACCTGCATACAGGCACTGTGCTTGTGCTTCTGCTTCTTAGTCACCACCCATGCCTTAACAACCAGACTTGACTTGGGCCACAACAATTTTCCCTATGAACATTCTGTCCATTAGAGAAAGGAAGCTCTGAGGTGAGAGGAATTGGTCAGAGCACGGGGTTATTAATGCCACAGGTTCAATCCCCATACAGGCCATTCACTTAGGAGTTGGACTCTATGATCCTTGCGGGTCCCTTCCAACTCAGAATATTCTGTGATTCTGTGACAAAAGAAAATGCAGTTATAGCCTTCATGTATTCATTTCTAAGTCTGATGCCACTCTTGAAATTGACACCCAAGGAAATAGGAGATTCTCAGCACAATTATGTGAAGGAAAAAAAAAATTGTGTGTGTTTTTGTTTATTGGTATTCCTAAAAAGCATCATAAAGGGAGAAAACTCTCATGGCTTGTCTAAGAGGAGGGGATTTTTTGGACATCAAATAAAACTTGCACTGGATATCACATTGTGAGTTAAAATAACAATATTTGGCTTCATTTTTCATCATCAATTGGAGATATTTCAGAAGACAATCACTTTCAATTAAATAAATACATTTTATAAATATAATAAAAATTGCCTTATTTGGAGGATTTATCATTATGATTTTAACAACAATAAAGATGAAACAAAGACATTTGGTACATTTCAACCTTTCTGCCTCCATATTTCTTTAGTAGGCAAAAGTTTCACACAAGATTTTTCACACAAAATTTTAATCCATTTCAAATAACCAGCAATTCCCTGACAGACCATTTCTAAAATTGCCATCAGTCTTTGTCCCTTACAATTCCGAAGCTACTCTCTTTTGATTGCCCCATTTCAGGTAAAAAAAAAATAGTACCCATGTTGCTCCAAATGAGAAAAGGTCATATTCCTAATGGAACTGAATAAAAATCCAATATGATTTTCATGTTACACATTGCATCATTAGCTACAGATTTATAGGGAGAGAGCTGATATATTAAAGACTGTAACATAGCTCTCCTCAAACACACCTAATTTTTGAAGTTAGGCAGCACTAAATTTCTTCCTATAAGAATATCCAAAGTATTTTTCTTTTATTGGCTCTTTCCTTTAAGTGAAGACTTCAGAGCTGATGAATATTTCATGGGTAGAGAAACACCTACAGTACGAAGTTTTACCTACAAAATCTTTGGGGAAAGGGAGAAATGGCAGGAAGGCGCTGTAAGGACAGTTCTTTTAAGAAGGTTTTGGAAAAGGGTCTCCATTTCATTTTCCACATCAATAACACCTCCTTCATCCTTAATACTTACTTCCTTTCATTCCATTCCATAATACTGTTCAGTCATTTTTGCAGTTTTATTTGAATTAAAGAGTGTCTCCTGAGCTGGCTAAACCATTTTAAAGCTAAAAATTTAAACAGAAAATTCAAACAATGGAAAAAAAAATAAAAGGACATCCAAATCTAGTAGCTGTAAATTTGTACAAATCTGTGATATTGAAATAAGAATCAGCAAAATATTCAAATGCACACTTTAAATTGATTTCTTCCATATTGTACTGTTCAATCCTAATAGACTTGTCTCCTGGATTTCAAGAACACATTTGAACTCAAAAGTATCAAGAGTGACAAAAATTTTGTATTTCACTAAAAACTGTCTCATTCCAGACATTAGATGAACTCTCATGAACAAAACGTAGAACTCTCTTCTGACTGCTGATTGCTAATTGACAACAACAGAAAAACCAAAACCAAACCAAAACAAAAACCCCAGAACAAACACACAAACCTAAACAAACCCAAATTTAAAAAGAAAACAGCAAAACCACAAAACAAAACAAAAAGCCCCACCACAACCAAACCTAAGGACAATACAACCAATAAAACCTGTTCAGCCGGTTCCAAAGTAAGGATATCAATCACTCAGTAAAGTCCATTACAGTCCTTGTTCTTATAGAAAGGTTTCTTTGGTAGTATGATGACTAGTGAAAGCATAAAACCCGAGAAATGGAGAAAGAAAAAGGAAAAAACTCAAAACAAATCTAATCCTCCTCCCTGTCTACAAGGGGCTTTATCCTTTGAAGCCATTATTTGTCATTCTGTTCTCAGGCTTCAACGGCACATGGTAGAAAGTACTGACTTGTCAGACAAGAACAGAGCTCCAATATTCAAATTACAAATTTATACTTACAACAAAAAGAAATCTGTGAGGCTCAAGAGGTTCCTTACCCATCTAAGCCTCTACATTATATGTTTAAATACCCAAAAATTGAATATTCAGGCCAAGCCCTCTTTCTACTACGCTTCTTAAGGCAGCCTTCGTATACTAGATTTTCTAAACTGTCAGTCATTATTGCTGTTTCCTTTTCACCTATTTCTGAAGTGGAAACTGTACTGAAGTCAGTATTTTTGATATTAAATCTACAAGCAGAAAAAATTGAACTAGATTCCTCTACTTTCACTTCTTAAGGCTGTGTCAGCCTTGTAAGGCTTCATAATTAGCAGGTTCTCCACCTTGCTAACCATGTCCTCCTTCAATGCACTGATTTATGATGGGGTTTGGTTTGGGGGTTGGTTTGGATGACTCCCTCATCCTTAAAATGTGAACCACCTTTCAGTTTTCCCAAATGTGTCACTTTTCATTTAACTGAGAAGCATTAATGCTAAGTGAGCCCGAATATATAATATATATTTCTTGCAAGAATTTCTCTTTGTTATTCAACATGCCACAGAAACTCAGACTATCTGAAGACTTCATCAGCTAGAGCTTTTTATTTATTTCCAGATAACCTGTTGCAGCTCTTTTCAGGATTTGAATTACCAAATTATTTATTCTCCATCTATAATAACTTATTCTGCTATCTCACTTGCTAAGGGTTTAATGAATTTACTTTGTATAGTGAATATAGGAAAGTATTTTAGAGGTCTACTTCAAAAATTCAGTGATGTTGGTCAAACAAGATTGAAACCTCATCAGACAATTGTACTAGATTTGTGTGACATGGGTTATTTTATACAAAGCCACCTTGGCTCTCGTTAGGCTACTAACTTTTACCTCCTTCCTAATTATATCTCTGCCTATTCTATTCATGACTTAGGTTGTGGTCTGTCAACCTAATGAAATTTGTAGTGAGTTAGATCCTTCCGCTCTTTTAAGGTACTCACAGAATACTTGTGTTGTATCACATCTCTGAATTTCCTCCACCATTGCAATTCGTTTTCAGTACCAATACAACGGCAAGTGTTTTAGTATTTAACAATACAATTTATATGGTTGTATAAAATTGGGTATGTCTTTTTCACCTGGTAGAGATTTTGTTTCTTAAAACTTTTATTTTCTGAAAATTACTTTTTTAACAGAATGACAAAAGCTGTATAGTTACAGGAAGGCAGTTGCTGTCTATATCCTCAGCAGAAATGTTTCAAACTTGGGAAATGACTTTGTCTTTTACTTTCTTTTTCTTTTTTTTTTTAACGGATATTAAGGACAGAAACTTAAATAAGTCACACATTAAGATTAGCCTTTTAAGCTTTTAAAAACTGGGATATGGAAAAGGTTACCCTCTTAGTGCAGTCTTTTATATTCCTGCTTTTCTTTGTAAGTATATGTCTTACCTTTAAGTGTGGTAAAATGTAAGATATGTCATAAAATATACAGCCTGGCTGAGATAATGTTACTATAGGAAATGGTATTTCCTGACTTTCAAGTACTTGAAATTGTCACCTTCCCAACATATTTTCTTTATGTATGCAATTGCACTCTCATTTGTTCATTTTTCTATCTGTGAGCACTCAGTAATATGCTTGAACATGAACAGATATTAGAAAAAAATGGGACAGATATTAGATCTTTTTTCACTGAAAGATTGGTTGGGCATTGGAATAAGTTGCCAGGGAGGTGGTGGAGTCACCATTTCTGGAACTGTACCAGAGGCACCTGAACGGGGCAGTAAGGGATGTGATTTTCAGGGCAATTATGGTGGCGATGGGTTGATGGTTGGACTAGATGGTCTTGAAGGTCTCTTCCAACCTTGATGATTCTGTGATGCTATGAACAAATGGGGGTACTACTTAAGAGAAAAGTCAGGAATTTACTTCTACTTTTGGACGTACCAGTTCCATACCAGGTTTCACTTGTACATTTCACCATTCTCTCTCAGAGGCTCCAGGTTTCATGAGAAATAAAGGTCACCCAGTCTTTTTCTTTTCCTTTTGTGCTGCTGTCTGTCTGCTGAATGCCACACATAATTTTGATGCGAGAACATTACTACATTTTCGCTTTCACAGATGATCTTTTGTGAGGCTTTATTCTTACATAGCCTTTTGCTGCAAGGAAAGCAAAAGCAAGGAGTTAGGTAGATACAAATGACTGTACTGAAATGAATTTATAAAGAGCTAAAAAAAGACTTGGATATAACAGTGTGACTCCAACAATGGGGCTGGAGCAGTTATGTCAGAGGGAATCATAAAACAGACCAGATTGGAAGGAACTTCCCATGATCATCCTGTCCAAAGTTTTGTGAGAAAAAGAGAGGCTGCAGAAGCTGGGCTTGGCAGATCTGGAGGAGAGACAGGTTTGGAGGCACTTCCTTACCATCTCCAAGTATCAAAATTGAGAAAAGGGATCCAAATGTTCTTTGTGGTTACACAGCTGAAGGAATAGTGGCAAAGGACACACGTTTCAGGAAGGGAGTTTCCCACTGAGTATATGGAAAAATCTATTTGTAGTAGAGTAATGAGAAAGACACACCATTACATATACAAGTCATAGACATAAACAAGACATAGACAAGTCAGCTGGATAAGTCTCTATCCATCTGCTCTACCTTTGAAATCATCACTGTTTTGAGTAGGGTGCTGGAGCAGATGACTCATAAAAGTCCCTTTTCATCTGCATTATTCTGTGTTTCCAGAGTTGATAACCCAGTGCAGACCTGAATGATTTGAAAGGTCAGTCTGTTCAGCTGACAGGAACTCACCCTTAGGGTAGCCCACACACAGGCCATGTTACATGTCATTTCAAGATTTGAGTGTATGGTAGGTAAGGAGAAGGCTGACTCCTTCTGAAAAAAGCCTCTTAGGCCTCTTAGGCCTCTACCCTCAGTTTCTTCCTCTTGTTTATGATCCTCAATTTGTCTTTTGCTCTGTATTATACTTCAGTTCTACATATACTTTTCTCTTAATTCCTTCTGTTGATGAATCACATCTTTAGTGTCTCCAACACTACTCACATGAGTAAAATTTTTAGGAATTGAGTGAGGTTTTTCCCCTGGATTCCTGTTGGCCTAAATCCAAAATGTCTTTACATCAGTAATTAGATTTTCATTTGTATCTGTACCTCACCAAATAAATGGGACCCTCATCTTGAGACTGATATTTCACTACACATGCCAAATAAATGGCAGGCATTAATACTAATGATCCCTTTGTCTCAAACACTTAGACTTTACATCTACTATACATCCACCTCACTTAGTTTTCAAGATGACAACATTGTTGGCCCTTGATTTACTTCTAGCAGAATTTGATAATGGTCAATTAGCCTTTTGCCTCTAATCAATTTTTGGTGCTCATCAGTATTGCCCTCTTAATTTTCCATGAGTAACTTACAAGAAAGTAGTAAGGACTGGGCATATTCTAACAGCTTTTTTCATTCTGCAGCCCCTGGTTCATCTGAATCTAAAGGAAAAGAAATCCATCTGTAATTAAATCTGGCCAAGGATGTCAAGGAAAAATTGTCAAGAAGGGCTTCTTGAAATGTGTCAATAACAAAAGGAAAGCAAAGGATAACGTGGGCCTGTTACTAAATGAAGGGCAGCCCCTGGTAACAGAGGACACAGAGAAGCCAGAGGTACTGAACACCTTCGTTGCATTGGTCTTCACTTACCAGTCCAGCTCTCAGGAATCTCTGACCTGAGAGGCCAGGATAAAGGAATGTTGGAGGGAAGACTTTCCCTTAGTCAAGGAGAATTGGTTTGGAAAACATCTAGGCAAGCTTGACAGACAGAGATCCATGGCCACTGATGGGGTGTATCCACGAGTGCTGAGAGAGCTGGAGGATGCCATAGCAAGGTCACTCAGGATCATCTTTGAAAGACTGGGGTGATCCAGAGAGGTGCCTGAGGACTGGAAGAAAACAAATAATCACCCAAGTCTTCAACAGGAACAAGAAGGAGCACCCAGGGAGCTACTGGCCCATCAGCCCTACCTCAACCCCTGGAAAGGTGATGGAATGCCTCATTCTGGAGGCCACTTCTATCCACATGGATGGCAAGAAGGTGATCAGGAGTAGTCAGCATGGCTTCACTTAAGGTAAATCATGCTTGACCAACCTGATTGCCTTCTGTGATGAAACAACTACCTGGATGGATGAGAGAAGAGCAGTGGATATTGTCTACCTTGACTTCAGCAAGACACTGTCTCTCACAACATCCTCATAGGCAAACTCAGGAAGTGTGGACTGGATGAGTGAGGTGGATTGAGAACTGGCTGAATGACTGATCCCAGAGGGTTGCAATCAGTGGCACAGGGTCTAGCTGGACGCTTGTCATTAGTGCTGTCCACCAAGGTTCAACACTGGGCCCAGTATTGTTTAATTTAATCATCACTGATTTGAATAAAGGTGCAGATGCCTCCTCATCAAATTCACTGGTGACACAAAGCTGGGAGGAGTGGCGGATACCCTAGAGTGCTGTGCAGCCCTTCAGAAGGACCTCGACAAGTTGGAGATGTGGGTAGAGAAGAACCATCCAAAATTCAACAAAGACGTGAGCATTAGGAAGAGCATTGCCAGCAAGTCAAGGGAGATGATCCTGCCCTTCTGCTCAGCCCTGTGAGTCGCATCTGGAGTGCTGTGTTTAGTTCTGGCCTCCTCTGTGAAAGAGGGACGTGGAGCTTCTCTTATATGAGGAAAGGTTGAGGGAACTGGGCCTCTTCAGCCTCAAGAAGAGACGACTGAGAGGGGACTTCATCAAGTAAAAGGTATAGAAGTACCTGAAGAGGGGATGTCGCCACATACCTCTCTTTTCCTCCATGCACATTTTGGAGGTTTTACAAAATCTCCAGACAACCTAATTAAATGCTCACATATTAACAACTGCTTTGGAAAACAGCATGGAACATGGTATCAGTCAGCCTGATGAACCTGCCTGGTTTGTGCTTAAAATTAGCCATTTGGTAAAATCAGTCCTTCTAATTTGAGCACACTGTGTTACTCTCACAGACAACAGAAAGAGGCAAGTAAACAAAGGCTTCTGAAGAAGTTTTTGAGCAGCTCATTTATGTGCCTGGACTAGATAGGCAGGGTTAGCATTTAGAGGCCACCTCCTTCCATACAGAGGACAGAGGCAATCACAAGCAAAAGCAAAAACTGCAACAAACACTCAGCCACTCTGTGTCTGGTCATCACCAGAACTACTAATTTCCCAGCCACTGTAAATCCCATCTTTCTCAATAAAGTAGTTATTTAGGAAACCAGAACAACACTCTCTTGTTTTATTGCTGTTTCCCTGCATATTTTATGCTGTCATACAAACTACCTTTTTTATTTCAGTTTCACTCAAAAATTTGTGATAAAGTACATCTACTCAGTTCTAAACCAAGCTCTAGGTGTGAGGGGGTTTTTCTGCTTTAGTTTTTTTTGCAAATTGCCAGCGATGTAAGAAACATTATGGCTTAAACAACAGACTTAAGACAGCCTTATAGAAGTTAGAAATAACCTTTCTTGATCAGTAAACTCAATAACATAGATTTAGTATATCTCAGAAATTATTCATTTAAAGTAATTTGTAGTGTCACTTCTCTAACAATTAAAAAAAATAATGTTTAAATCCTATTAAAAATTGAATATTAATTTCAATGCACATTTTAATCTATTTTCATAGCTCTAATTAAATATAATGCATCGAGATATTGTTTTTATTTACCCATTTTAGTAGTTTTAGTCAGTTCTCTTTATACCATTAGTACACTTCTGAAATTTATACATAATAGAAACAAACATTTTTATTTTGAACACTATCTTTTGAAATACTCATTATAGACCTGCTGACTAATTCAAACTCTTCTTATATTGATATAATCTGAAAAGTTTTGTTCCTTATAATTAAAGTATCTATTTATGATTAATAATTAAGACCAAATTTACTTTTCTTTTTAATTAATATTAACTATTTTCATTTTTTATACTGTTTAAAATATTTATTTTGCCTAATATCTCTTGCATTTAGTAAATGATTTTCAAGCATTTTGGAAAGCAGCTCAGTGACTACCTCTGCCAGTTCCTTCAGGACCCTGGGCTGCCTCTCATTGGGTGCCACGGTCAGATGTCTCAGATCATCACAAATCTGATTTTTTCCTATTATGGGTGGGACTTCATTCCCCTAGTCCCTGCCTCAAGATTCAGGGCCTCGAAAGATATGGGAAGGCCAATTGCCAGTGAAAGCTGGGGAAAAAGGTTGTCACCTTTCTCCATATCAATTGTCATCAGTTTTCCTGTCTCATTTACCAGTCGAGTAGAATTTTTTTTCTCCTTTTGTGACTAACATACTTAAGAAGCCCATGTTATTATTCATCAGAAAGCTCAACAAATTTATCTCCAGCTGTGCCTTAGCCTTTCTGATCCCATCCCTATACTCCTGAGCAATATCCCTATATTCTTCCCAAGACTTGTATCTCCTTCCATTGTGTGTGCATTTCCTTTGTATTTCAGTTTGACCAGGAGGACCTTACTCAGGCATGCTGATATCCTGCCTTCCTTGTATGATTTCTTGCAAATGGGAAGTGACAACTCTTGTTGTCTAAGAAAAATACCTTTAAATACCTTATCTTCTGCATCTTCATTCCTGAGGGCAGTTTCCTAAAGGCTCTCAGCTACTAGTCCCTTAAAGAACCAAAAGTTTGCTCTTGGAAGTTTTAAGATCTTGACTTTACCTTCTATCTTCCCTGTATCCCTTCAGGTCATGATTTTCACCAGGGCATGACCACTGCACCTCAGGCTACCATGAGTATGGATTTCTCCTTTAAGTTCCTCTGAGTTGGAGGAACTTAAAGGAGAAGATCCTTTAAAGCGACAGATCCAGCAAAACATTTCCTCTCACTGGGCTTTTCTGGATTAGGTTATTCTCAATGCACTCTAAGAGACTCCTGCTGCTTGCAGTTTTCTGTGACACTTTTCCAGCAGGTGTCAGGTACTGGATCTAGTATGAAATCATGATGTTAAATTCTGTAGCAAGTCATATTAAAGAAAATTTCCACATTTTCCCCATCTAAACCCAAAGAGGTGAGCACCTCAACCATATATTGTCAGCTATTTCAGTTTAGTATCTGATATTCAAACTGCAGTAACACTAATATTTGGCAAAGATCAGGAGAAGAGAGATACATTCAAGAGTCGTTCAATTGCCCCTGTAAAAACAGTCAAAAATAACTACTAATATAGTCAACAACCCTTCCAGGACTGAGGAAATATATTGTCTTTCTGTGACCTTGGCAATATTCACCATGAGTCCAGAAAGTCTTAATATGTCTGTGACAACATCAGCTCCAGTGTGAATTAGGTTATTAGTCTCCTTAATTTGTATCATTAGCAACTGTTTACAAAGCCTGTGTCTTTTAAAATGGTTGATTAAGAAATATTTTTAACATTTTGCAGTTGAATCACAGCAAACCCAACTGCTGTTGTCTTATCCCGCGTTTTTAATGAAAAATGATGCAATTCATCACCTCAGTGATTTACACCTGAATCAGAGTACTGAATTACTCTACCTGAATGATATGCTTCATCTTCAGCATTCTTTTCTGCAAATCCATTAACATCATTGTGTCTGAAAGCACCCATTAACCACATTTACATCCCTGTGCATCTGTGCACAGTTCATAACTCCAGAAACATGCACATCAGCTCTTTCCAACTGTCTCATCCACATGTAAGCCCTTTCCTTCGGATTTAGAATAACATCAGCCAGAGATGCCAAATGCTGAGACGTTTGACTCACTGAAATATAAACATCTCTTCTGGAAAAAAGCTAACAGTAAAAAAATTATAATCATTAGCTTATTAAGGTTACTCAAGATGTTGTCAGGGAATGTTCTTGTTCCTAAAGGAAATGCTGTGTATATCCCTTGTCAAAGATGTCATACTCTCCAGAGAGAGAAGCTGGTCTCTGAATGAGTAATAATGACTCAAACATAAACTTCTTCTGGGCCTTTTAGCATTTTTAAGTTAATAAATATAAGGATTTCAATGTAAAAATTACTACTTAGTCAGTTTAAAAAGAAGCTTCTGATGAGGCCATGTAAATTTGCAGTGTTGGGTTTCAGGTTTTTTTCCTTTTAAATTCTTCTTCTAGCTTCTGGAGGAAAAGTATTGCCTTCTAGTAAGTCCTGCAGAGGTTAATATATTCAGCTTGAATAAAGCAAAAAAGCATAGTAACATTTGACACATAAAAGGATAGAGGAGCACATTAAGGGAATGCAAAGAACTGGCAGCTGAAAGCCAACAGTTGCATAATATTACCAAAGTAATGAGAAGTGTGCTACATATTAATAGATATGTGACCTTTTTATCTTGATTATTTAAAAATCATGTTATTTTAAAAATGAATAAACAAATGTCTTGTTTATCCTTACATAAAGCCATGGTTTTACTTGATGGACTATGTAAAATCATTTCTGTATTGGTAAAGTGGAATGCAGCTGTACAGGTCATTGTAGCATTTATCACACCAATCTGTTCCTCTCATTTTTTAGAAAATTGTACATCAGGACAATCATCTTTTAAGCTAAAGCCTTAGCTGAAACAAGGGCATGCAAGTGTATTCATTTATACATAATGAAATTTTAAATTCCTAAAAGACAAATATGATTAAAGTTAAAGAAGAAATAAAAGAGAAAAGAAAAGCCCTATAAGTAAGATTGCATTTAAGTTTGTTATATACTTTAATGAGACACAACTTCTTGTTTAAAGTTGTAAAGATTTGATTAATTTTTTATTATCCCTATATTAATAACCATAACTACAACTTCAGAGGATTTGTATTAAAAAAAACAGAGGCAGCAGTTGAAATTGTGAAATAAAGAAAAGTGGTCTCTTCATTTAATTCCTGTGCTATTATTAATTATTTATCAAGTGCTAAAACCTCTGGGTCAATTCAATATGAGTAATTTATGTTATAAAATAAGTGCTGATGGTCAGTTAACCTAATATAACCTAAATGACTCAGCTTATTATGAGATAATTTATCACCTTTCCAGCGAGAGCTGAATTGTCCCAGGGAGCCACAGCTCAAACCCTGGAGTCCCTCTGTGTGTCACAGAGATGAAAGCCCAAGCTGCTTGGGAGCACCATGGGACTGCAAAGAGCAGTGTCTGTGCTCCAGCTGTGTCAGGAACAGAGCAGAGGACACTGTCCAGGTTCTCTGTCCGTGCCAGGGACTCGGCGTCCAGAGGTGCAGGAAGAGCGAGGCTGCTCAGGCAGAGAGAGCTAACTGCTAAGGGCATTCAGCACTTTAGACTGATGTGGTACATGGAGAGCTTTTCCAGCAAATCTGGCAAATTCTGCTCATTGAAGAAACTGTAGTTAAACTACTCAAATCCATTAAGAACCTGCCATCAGCTTCCTTGTCTCCAGTTTCTCATTTGCCAAATTAAGAGACAAAACTACCTCCCCCTACTTGCAATAACTGTCCTGTAAAGCATCAAAGTTATTGGTTTTTATAAAGCATATAATTTATACTGCCGCAACGGCAAATACAACAAATAAAAGTGGGGTATATCATTAAACTTTCCAGAGCTTTAAATAGCTATTACTAGTAACCTAAACAAATGGAGCTCTCTTCTCCCACAGACCTATAAGCTTGGTTATTTGAATGGGAGAAGAGGAAAATGGCCTCATACCGATCATTTGGCAAGATGAGGTTTTTTTCTGGAAGACTAGCAATCAGTTACCTCAACTCAAAATAAAACCATGATTGAAGGATGTAGATCTCAGGAAATATCATGTTGTGATAAAGCAAAAGGCATATGGGAAGTGTAGCAGCTAAGGATAAACAGTCCATGTGTAAGACATGCCAATAATTCTTTTTCTTACCCCCTATTTATTATTATTTCTATAGCTGCAGCTACTGTTTGCATTCCAGTTGCTTCTACTGGCTCAGCTTAGGTTGAGCCTCCATTGTAATAGACGCTCTGCAGATCCAGCAACTCTCATCTTATCATGCAACACTTTCAACTGTATAGAGAAGATAAGCAAAGAGTGTGATAAAGGACTTATAAGTGTTCCTGGTCCATAAATGAGCAGCCAAGGCAGCTCTGAAAAATCAAATGACTTGCTGAACTGCACAAAGGAAGTGTGTGGTAGAGATAGCAAGTCACCACAGCTGTCTCATATTGCACTTCTGTGGTCTGAAATCCAGCATTGTTTTGCCTGGATTGAGCACTTTAACCATCTATTCTTGAGGACAAAAGGTCACTCACAGAAGAACTAAGTATCATGCAGAGAACTGATACGGTGCAAAGTCTGAGAAGGATAAAAAAAAAATATTTTAAGAAATACAATGAAAAAGCCATCAGGCTTTAGAATTCAGCTTTGTTCCTGGTAGTTTAATAGGCTCCATAGGTTCTTGAATATAGTGGAGGACTAGAAAAAAAGTATGAAAAATCTGCAATAATCTGAGGCAGGAATTTTATAAAATTCAGACTGGTTTGTAGGACAGTACTTTGTTGATTTCCTCTATATTAATAATGTCTTAAGCATCAAACCTCTTAATTTCACTGCTAACAAAACTAACAAAACTTACACACAAGATGCACAAGGAGAAACTTGACTGAGCTCTTATCAGAAAGGACACCTATCCTGACTGAAATAATCACCTAGTTAATCTACCATATAAATCATAGCACATTCCTATTTCTTGGTCTTGGTTAGAGGTCATCTTCGAATAACTGTGGCACTACATCATATGGTAGGTTCTTTAGTTTCTTTTGAACAAGGAGGCATATGTTAACACTTCTATTTTGTTTAGATCTTGAGTTTGATTTCTTTGTTTGAGTCCATTCTCTTCAGTATGTATTCAAATGATAGACAATGCATCATTCTTACACTGATCCATTCACAACTATTTTATTAAGAAAGTGTTGTGTACTCTGAAGGTTAATTGGCTGGTAGCTTAATCTAAGTGGGAAACTGTCGAAAGCAATAAGCATTTTTTTTAACATGGCATTATACATGAAACTATTTCATTCATTTATGTGCTTCTCTTTCTCTTTTTCATTTAGGAATGCTATTGTATTTGGCTTTTATTTGCATGAGCTTCTGTAAGAATGTTGCTATTAACTTATTAGACTGGAAATAGGTTGGACTGCTTGCTAAATGCTGCCTGTTTTCTTCCCACTGAATTCTCTGTATGCAATTTAGAATTCTGTTTCTAATAAGATTAGAAATGAAATAATGAAAACTGGTAGGATTGTTCTGCTAGCAAGTCTCTTTGGTGATTAATGAGCTAAATAATAATGTTTCTCTCTATGGTCAAATTCTGTCTCCAGCTTCACCAGTGAGAAGCCAGAAGTAGGTCCCTTGATGCCAATCATAGACTCATAGAATGGTTTGGAGCTATTCTAGATTCACTATGGTAGATTTAGTTACTGTGGTATAAATGATCAGAGAATTTGATTTCACATGTGTCAATAGTTTAAGGCTTGTTTGTGGTTTGTGGGTCCTTCTTCAGAAAATTATATACTTGTATAGCCTTTAAAATCACACAGCCAAGAACCTTCCTAGCAGGAGCAAGGAAGTCTCACTTTAACCATACAGCACACAAAGAGAAGAGCAAGCCAAGAGAGACTGACTGTGAAGCAGGCTTACACATGTGAGAAATGATGAGTGATAATGGTTTCAATCTACCATCCTCACTCTGGCTGCAGGGTTCCTTTCTGACTGATATATGTGCACAATCTGCAATGTTTTCCAACATAAAACTTTACAGTTTATACAGGGTCTGGAATGAGCACCTACTGAGCAAGGTGGAAAGAAATGGAAATTGTAAACCATTCCTCTGTTAGATAGACCAGTAAAACAGAATATATTTTGTTACTAGATGCAAAAAACAGACTTAGAACAAGTTACGGATGGCATGTGTTTCAACATATCAGCTCTTTCCTACACAGATCAAGCAATTAAGTGTAGGTAATCAGGTGCCATCTGCCTGAAGATCCATTTTACAATTGTGTGTCAGGAAAGCTCGCCTAAGGTTCACCTTTTTCTGCCAGAAAAGCTGAAGGAGGAATGTACATCCATTCCATCTGCCCGTTCTGTAAGGCCTTGCAGTGTAGAAAGTGGGTTGGTGCTAAGATAGGTTAAGTAGTTTCTAGTGCCCGAGAAAGAAGAGTGAAATCAAGTAAATAGACTTTAGTGCTACAGACCTCAAAGACCCCAAAAAAGCACCCTGTGCAATCCTTCAGCTTTTTCTACAGCAAATATAGACATTCAACAATATTTTGACATCTTTTTCTTTTAGAGATAGATAGAAGCAAAAACAGGTCAAACTCAACAGTCTCTTTAACCTTCTTCAGCCTTTCCATTGCAATTTTGCTTCAGAAATAGACCTTTTTTTTCTTTCTTTCTTAGAGACAGAAAGAGCAAAGGCTACCTCTCCTCTCTAAATCTGGCATAGTTTTGGACAATCAACCATGTAAGATCAAATTGTAAAAGTCTCTCTACTAGGTGATGGATTTTGTTTTTCTACACCTATCTTTTGTTGCAATGTGTGGAAACAGAGGATTGACAGCATGCTTTTCTTCTCTTAAGCATACACTCTCACTCAAGGACTTGATTAGCACATTTCTACCAATAAAATAGGCTGTAATTAGCTTTTAATAATCGGAGTGTTTTTG
This sequence comes from Aphelocoma coerulescens, assembly GCF_041296385.1. Classification (NCBI taxonomy): domain Eukaryota; kingdom Metazoa; phylum Chordata; class Aves; order Passeriformes; family Corvidae; genus Aphelocoma; species Aphelocoma coerulescens. The sequence continues at coordinate 29,978,258 of NC_091013.1, forward strand.
CTATATCAGCACGCGATTTAGACACTTGAGGTATTTTTAAAAGCTCTATTCAGGAGCCCAGTACCACCTATTACATTTGGGGCAAATAAAGCTTTTAGAATAATGTTTGGAAAGCAGCACCCTGTAAATATAAGGTGGTGTTGCACCATATGGAGACTGGCTTTATGACATATGGTTTGAATTAACAAGTTTAAAACTGTTAGGATCAGTTTTTCTTTCACTGAAGGGGAAAAAAAGAAAAAACAAAACCACAAGATACATACAGTTAAATAAGCTTCAGTAGCGGATACAGACCCAGCTTGTGCCAACATGTGCTAATTCAGTTAAAATACTACTTATGCTATACAAGTTGGGTTTGGTTTTTTGTTCGTTCTGGTTTTTTTCTGGCTTTTTTTTTTTTTTTAAGCAAACAGTACTGCCAGCTGTAAATGTGTTTTATTACTGTTAGTACAAGGACCATCGTCACCACCACCATCATTATGATTGTGGTCCTCATTAAAATAAATGATTGGCCCTGGTTTTATATTAAAGCTGTTTGAAAAGATAGGGCTGAACAACAGATGAAAACAGAGGATGGAAGCGGGTCTTCTGATCTCACCTAATTGAATCTTTGTTGGCTGAATTGATCTGAAAAAAGTTCAAAGATCTGGGATCCATATTATAAAAACATTGTTTCATTTAATCAAAACACTCTTTGAAGTGCCATGCTTGCGGACCACCTGTAGCTTTGAAATCTGAAGTAGTGGGAAAGCTTCCCTGATGGTCCACAGATATGATATATCTGAGAAAAATAAAAACGGAAAAGGGAGAGGTCCTTGTAAATCTATTTTATACCCAGGTTTCTTTTAAGCACTTCTTTACCCTTGTCTGTGCTAGGTCACTAAAGCAGCAAACAGAGCACTCAGCATAAGAAAGTGAATATCCTTTTCAGTCTTTTTTCACAATTTTAATTATTGCTGCATTTACAGAAAATTCCAAAGATAAAATAGCCCTAAGGTTGTCCTTGGTCTCAAATAAGTGTAGCAATACTGTAGGAACTTCCTTTCTCAAGACTCATCCTGCGTCTGAGAGAGTTCAACTCTATACTGAAACAAGAAAAAAACACAGCATATATTAAAATATTGGCAACAGAATAAGGAAAAAAAGTCAAAATGAAATATTCAGAGCCAGAACCTCCTCCATGCATGCAGGTTATTGGCACAATGGAGCTGAAACATAGCACTCATGGATATTATCTCCTTAGCTTCAAAAATGTAACATTTCAGAACTTCCGGTTCCATAGGTCAAACTAGATAAGCATTCTTCAGTGCTATTTTCCTAGGAGTTCCTATCTGAAAAACAAATATAGTAGGGACATGTCTGGCATGCTCTATTTTTCAGCAGTCATCAAGCATTATGTCTTCCCTTTGGAATCACAGCCATACAGCTCCATTTAGAGAAACTCAGAAGTTACTGAGGACTGGCAAAAACCATCACAGGATCACAGAATTACTCGTGTTCACAGAGAATCTGGGTCAGCTTTTCTTGTCAATGATTCAAATCTCAGGAAAAAAGCAAACACACTGAAAGTTATGTGACAAAAGATTAAGTTTTCTCAGCTGTAGATTACACCTAATTTTGCTGGTATTGGAACTGTGGGAATACAAGCCTGTAAAACTACTTGGAAATTGATAATCCACTTCTATATTTCTTCAGATAAGTCCTAATAATATCCAGATTCCTCACCCCACCCCTTATAACCAATTTCTTAATTTCACACTTCTGTTCCCAAAATCTCATGATCCAGTAAGGAAAAAAAAAGATTTTCTCAGATACACACTGCCATTTAAATGAATCCACATCTAGTTTAGAAAATCCTATCCTAGTGCATCCTAATACTATAGCTCCCAGCTCCTCAAAAGAAAAGGGACAAAAGCCCAGTATGTCCGTCTACCTGAGGTACCCAGAGCACATGAATTTCTTGGCTGTTCAGAGCAAACAAAGATCTGTGCTCCTCCTTACTATGTAGATTATATATTTATTGCAGTGCAAATGGTCAAGCCTCATTGTATAAAACAGAAATATCTCTCTCTCTGGAACTTCTAAAAACAGGGTGCCAATGGCAGAACTCTTATTTTCGAGTAAAATGATCAAATAATAATTCTTTTCTTAATAAAAGAGAAGAAACCATACTACTCTTTGGGTGCTGCTTTAGTGAAAATGCATGGCAGAATTCTGTGTGAATGCAAAATGTTGAGAAACATCAGGGAACAATCCATACGTATGCCAACTGTAATGGGAACAGCATGTGGTCCACTGATTGTCTATCACAACACAGTTAGCAATTTTCAAATAAGCCATTGACACCTTATCTCATTCTACAAAATTCAGCACGATATCAAAGAAGAGACTAAGGTGTATAAAGTAGAATATGTGCATGTGCTGCCATGTAATTATACAAATATTGTATATAGGCAACATAAAAATATTACTTTTTATTTCACAAGATTATTGGGATCTTTGTCTTTCATATTCTCTTCTAATTGTCCAATAAAGCCCAGTAGTTAAACTGAAGGAAACTTAATGGTTCTACATGGGAACACATATTCGATACCTGCAACATGGTGACCCAAGCAAACAAGGACTTGTATTCTGCATCTTTGTAATCACATGTGAAAAAAATGAGGTGGTATATGTATATGTATATGTATATGTATATGTATATGTATATGTATATGTATGTGTATATGTATATGTATGTCTATGTGTATATGCATATGTATATGTATATGTGAGTGTGTGTGTGTGTCCGGCATGCCCACAGTCACCATGTGTATTTCAGAGCTGTCAAGTAATGCTAAAAATTTCACATGCAACATAGTTATTAAATACATAGAAATAATATGTGAGTCTTTCTGTATGAATGTGTGGATAGACACATAAATGGATAATTTCGGCAAATTAAGTCCTCTTCCCTTGCTGATAACACATCTGCCAGCAAGTGTGCAGTGTGACAGACATTTGCCCTTCTCTACATCAATATCTGATAGTTAGGCAGAAAAGAGGCAACATCATATTAGCATATCTGTTTCTCTCTCTTTCCTCTACAGGTGCCAAATAATTAGTAGTGGCTGAATTATTCATTGCAAATAATATTCATTGTGAATTTAGCCGGTTTATTTTTTTATTTTGCTTACAAATCATTCAAGAGACAATACTGAGTTCTGCAAATATATTCATTACTCATAAGTATTTAACTAATAGTTGGGCAAAGCTCTTTTGACCTAGAAAAACACTGGTTCATAAATCAATTTCTTCAGAAAATTGTAGTGTATGAACTGCCACCATAAGCAGATGCTGCAGTTTCTGTGCCCTTGTTGGTGGACTTTATTTTTTTTAAAAAAAAGCTAGTAAAAAGTGCTAAGTAGCAAATAGTCCACACCTGGAGTAAGTTTTCTGGCTCATGACCATTTATGAGACTTTTGAGATTAGCAAATAGAAATTACAGAGAAGGAAGAAACTTGTGAATATGCTAGGGAGTCTATTCTTTTTCCATGGCCAGTATGCATTAGTTTAAGTTTAACCGAGCCTATTTGGAGAATACGAATCACGTTGTGACTGTCTCTGTATTTGTAACAAATGAGTCCCAATCTAGAAACCAGCTGTATCACAAGCAGCAAATATAATGATAATCTAATAGAATAGCATAGGCAAAGCTTCATAGTAGGCCTGATTACAACTAACTGGGGTAAGGGTGGCTACTTACAAATTCTTGTTCTCTTCAGCATTCTGGATAGGAGTTCTATATTCAGTGCCAAGGCTGAGAATTAAGAGTTTCTTCAAAAGCAGCATGTTTCCCACAAGGGTATGTGTATACAGATATACACATCGCTTATTGGTTTAACCTAGACAGAAATATCAGAAGCTTTAAGCTGAGAGAAACTTTAGCAAAATAAAATAATTGAAAGTGTGTTTATTAGACAACTTTAGAACAGATTACTGTTAGGCCTCTTACAAGTGAGGTATCCTTAAAGTCTTCATTAAAAAGAAATTTGTCTCTGATCCAGAGTTCCTAAGCAGATAGAAATCAAGGGCTGTATACCAAGGAAGGCCATTTACAATGTCTTCTAATCAAAAAAAAAAAAAAAAAGGAAGGATTTGATCTTAAAATATCTGCCAGTCACTCATCAGTATATTCATCCAGCACAGGAGGACAAATTATAACAAAACCTATTGCACTCCAGCTCCCTGTCCTTATGCATTTTTTTGCAGACTTCACACTCTCTCTTACATATGAAAAGAAGAAAATTCTGCTGATTTTTTTATCACTACGGCTGAGGAGAAATTCTGCTCAGTTATGGACATCCTGCAGGTTAACCCCTGCTGAGTCTATTTGCTGAGTCTTGAAAAGGTTACTGGAGCAGAAATATCACCTACCCTTCCATACAGAGTGACTACACGGCTTGAAAAAGTTAACATTTCAAGATTACATAATATTGAGTTCAGTGTGCAACCTTCCAACTATGCAAATTCCCTGAATTTTATGAAATTAATATAATCAGGTGATCTAATGTCAGCCAGCTTCCAAAGATAATTGCTTTTCTGGAAGGAAAAAAGATAATAATTTTGCAATACTCAGCACTATGCTGTTTATCATTTTCAGCTAGCCCAGTTTTATTTTGAGGCCCTCTCTACTTTAATCTCTTCTAGAAACATTGTTAAATTACTTTTTTCAAAGTAACATTAAGCTTTGGTCTTTCTGCTTATGACTAGCAACAGGGCAACAGAAACACTGCAGATCCTTTGGGCCCACAGACATTATTATTTACCATATTGACATATATATTACCCAAAAAAACAACATGGAATTAGCCTCATATTTCCAGCTGCAATGGATATTGATAAGAAAATCCCCATGAACGATGCATGGATTCCAGTAAACAAAAGGGTCTGAACATCAAAGTACAAATGTAACATTTCAGCCAACAGCCTTATGGCACAGTCAGATTCAACAGGACAAGCCCTGATGATCCACATAATTTCACTGACTAAGGCAACACCAAGAATTAAAGTGGTAAGAAGACAACACTTCAGCATTCTCCCTATGAAATTATTTTAGACATCAGAGGAACTTCCATCACTATACATGGGAAAAAAGTAAAATGAGACCAGTGTTTGCTTGTGGCCCTTGTTTGTCTTGGACAGCACCAATCTTGCACTGTCACTTAAGCTAGTAGCTATTTCTTGCTATGAGGCTGAAGATGGCTTCATCCTGGATGTGTGTACATAAGAGATTGCATAATTGCTCAGTTTTTAAAGGAAGCAGGTGAATAGTCAGGCTGCAGGATTGCACTCTATTTAACTTGACCTCACTTAAGCCAAGATGGTCTTTTCTGCTCCTCTAACCGTCTTCTCTTTGGGTCAGGCATTTCCTCTATTTTCTCCATGGTGATAATGAAAATGTCTGGATCAGCCAGTCTTATTCTGGACCTAGTCTTCTACAGTTTCAGGGAATGAGAATCCAAATGAAGGGAGGCTGTGAAGATTGGGCTGCCATTTCCAGCAGCAACTACACTAGCTAAAACAGAATGTGAGACTACACCCTTGGTTTTTGGGTACTTATAGATGTCAGAATAGACTGAAAGACACATCAAAAATTTATTCAGTCCAGAAACTAGTTTCCAAGGGCTCAGGTTTTATAACTTCTAGCTCACTCTTAATGAAAGGATGTAATTGTATAGAGGGTGACAGTTTTGGATAAAAATTAAGAAAGCAGACGTAGGCAGCTGCAGATTGAGGATTTCAGACAGGAGTTGACAGAAGCAGGTTGAGGCCAGAAGCCCATGCCAGCAGCAGCATGACACTGGTTAATTAATTTCTCACTTTGGGACACTTCCATGGGCTTCATCCTGACACACTGCATGTTCTCAGGCCTACAGGGTTGAACCTCAAGAGCCTGTGTGTCTGGTTCAAGACATCTTGGTGGTGTTTCTCCTAAAGTAAGGAGCAGCAATGCCCATCTCCAGCTGTGCTTAAGCTGTGTTGTTTAAGGACTGGCCAGCTGTAATTGGAGCTCATTCCTACATATTCAGTGCAGTTTTTTCTTTCCAGTTCTTTGATCTCACCAGGTCCCATCAAATGTTCAACCTCAGATGGCACATTATGCCACTAGTCTCAGCACCCTGGAATAATTTTTCTTTTAAAACCTCTAAAAATTTCTGCCATAAAAATTGTTTTACTTTTGACTAGTTAATTACTGCAAAACTGGAGACAAGACTTATGTTTATTGCACTGAGACAGGTTTTTGAATCAATTTCTGTTGAGTTGAAGCCAGAATTTATTTTTTTTATCTATCCCTTGTTATTGCTTTACACAGTAAAGCTGCATGTAGCTTTGTTTATATTTGCATGAGCTCAGAAATATTCTATTTTTCTGACTGCACAGTATACTGATGCATTCAGTCCTGTCCTGTATAGGGGGACTTTCCTGTGTTCCAGTCCTGAGCCAATAGCCTATTCTCTATACAGGAGAGCTTTTAGTTGTTTGAAGTGTGAAAGAGAGTGTCACTGTAATTTGCTTTCTGCTTTAATACATGTTTGTATCATTTAGCTAGCTAATAACTTCATGGTTGGATTATTGCTCAATTCCCATCTATGCTTTTCTTTAATTTTTATTTGGCTACCCCTTACATATTTTCTACCTACATGTGAATGTGAAATTGCAGGGAAATATCCATCTAGTTATTCTACAAATGGCCCAACCCAGGTCAATAACTTTTTATCAGGACCAAAAACCTTCTGAAAATAGATCTACCTATTTATTTTAGACATCTTAAAAGGCCAATTATCCTATTTGGACTCAATTCATTGAGTTCATTAAATTCCTATATAAATGTTGAGAGTGGCACATCTCTAAAGCTTCCCAAATGTCTAAAGTACCCAATCATTTGTATATTTGAGAAACAATGAAAAAAAGATAAGAGGAGTGGTAACTATTTGATATTTTATTCGGAGAAACACAGATATTATGGGTCTTCTATGGCAGGAAATAAACATTTTAAAATGTCTACAAAATATATACAAAAAAAGTCTCAGCCTGAATTTCTTTCCTACTCACCTGAATCATTTGAAACAACTCCAAGATCTTGGCTGCTGATGCTGAGAACACAAACATAGTAGATTTTTAAATATATATTGTGGTCTACTTACTGATTTTTATTTGTGATTTCGAGTCCTGTAAAATAAACATGAATATTGCTCTTTAGTAGAAAGCAATGACCGAATATTTTGTATTTCACACAGAACTACTGGAGACTCCACACATAGAGTGCAGCATAGTGCAGTGATACAATGAGCTTACCAGAATCTTACATACAGGATATGTATGCTTTATTACACATTGAAAATAGAGATGTCAAAGCCATGGCAGCAATTCATTGTGTATTATTTCTTAGTCTTCCTTATCATATGTACAGGTAAACTTTGTAAATGTAAAAGCACTAATGCTAGCAAAACCAGCTGCCAATACCCAGATCCTGAAAATGTCACTAACACACTTATTGCAATTTCTTATTTAAAAAGGTTAAAAAAAATTGATTATATGAAAAAAAAAAAAAAAGGGAATATGAAATAAAAATAGCAAATAAAAAAAAAGGTTTATTCCTTCAGACAAATAGGAGCTGGAAAATATCTCTTACAATGAGAAGTCAAGCAGCTCAATCTACCTAATTTGTTAAAAAGGCAGATAAGAAAGCATTGAACACTGTTTATGGAAAGGCATAAGCAATATAGGGCCTGGTGAGGGGCTTTTCAGTCTAACTAATAGAGATATTAAAAGATATATTAGCAAGATGATATTAGCTTCAGCCTTGAAATAAGACTCAGTATCCTGTTGGAGACGGTAAATACTGGAATGGCTAAGTAGGTGTAAGTAGAGTGGCCATTGCCTGGCATTTTTCAAATTAAATCTTTCAAAATGCTGGTGTTGAATAGTGTTTCCACAAGAAAAACTGCCAGAACTTTCTGATGACAAGACTGTGTTTTTAACTTTCTGACCTTTGGCACCTGTCAACAGACACCTGTGATACTCTTTCTTCATTCCCTTTTTTTACAGAAGACTGGGAAGCTTTGCATTGTCATCAGGACATATTTGACTTCACCTTATGACACAAGCTACAATGAAATCTCTTTGTGCTGGTAGGCACAAATAGTTATCCCCAAATGCTTGGAAGGACTTGTCAACTGACCAGCTATATTCCTATCCTTACATTTGCTAGGATTGCTATACTTAGTGTGAGGAAAGTATTTCTCTACAAATGTGTGTTAATTGAGTTTGTTTCTCTCTGCAGCACAGGATATGAAATTTCCAGGGAAATTCTGCCTTCATATTGTTATGGGGTTTGGGATTTTAAATATACATCTACATGTAAGCTAGTAGTTTCCTCTGTACTTACAACAATCCAGACAGTTCAGGAAGGCCAGGATGCAGCTGAGCCGACAAATGCTGGTAGAAGCCTCCTTTAGAGAGAATTAAATAGCTCTCTGGACACCTTCAACTGTATGGACTAAATCCACTCTGCTGTAGAAAATTTTACTTAGCTCACATGGAGATAACAGCATTTAATTGTGAAGAGACTGGTTTATCCCCACTTTTGGTAGGAATGCACAAGCGTAATACATTTTATCATCTGACATCACAGGGCTCTGGACATTGTGAGTATCCTGTTATCACCTGTTCTCTTCTAGAGACACAATTTCAGTGAAACTCAAGCTGTGGTCCTCACTGAAGGAACAGCTCCAATTCTGTGAAACCTAATGTTGTGTAATACATAAGAGAGAAGACTAAATGATCTCTTCCAGCTTTAGGTGCTAATATGGTTGTTCAACCCTGAAATGCAGGCTGGTAATACACTCTTTTTGTCAAAAGATATTGCTGCCTTGTAAAGAAAATGGAATTAAAATTAACAAAGTGTTTCTTTTTACTTTTTTTTGTTTTTGTTTAGAGATGCTGGCATTATAGTCCTGTCCAGAACATAGCTAGACATGCCCTTTTCCTCTTCTAGAAACAAAAATCTCTTTTTCAGTATAGGGTTCCCTAGAGCATTTATCAGCTCTGAAGCTTAGATTTGTTTTTTCTTTGAGCAAGCTGTCCTAAAAGGTGCTTGTTGAAAATGTGCCCCAAGAAATTAATTGTCAGAGACAACCCCAGGGAGAACAAATGTTTCCAAAAGTACTTAATGATACTTACCATCTATATAATTTTTTATGTTTTCTAGCACAGCCCAAACACTCACAATTAACATTAATTATATTACCACTTGTAAAGTGACACCATTTCAGGGTGCAAAAGCTCATGCAACCTATTTTCCATTATACTCTGAAGAATGAGATTTGCAAAACAATAATGGAAGTGGGTTTTTTGATTCCCCAGATAACACAGCCATGATCTCAAAATCAGTATATGAGTCAGCTCTCAACTTGAGTGTTTCTGTAGAGGCTGTTAGCTTGGTTGGCACCATATTTTCTCACTCATAAGAACAGTCTGACCAAAAGCTCCTGAGCTTTTGCGCATTCGTCATGCCAGAATTGCACTCTTGAGTGTTTCCCACTAAATACTGTGCCCTTTTCACCTGACCTACCTGATGACTAGGTATAAAATTTGTTCAAAAATACCTATTTCATCAGTGCTGAATAACATGAAAAACATGAAATAATGACAGAGTATCTTTAAAAGGAAGAAAAATAGTATAGCCCTAAAAAAGAGAGAAGTAGTAGTGAAGTGGGAGAAAGGAATGAAAGAAAAGGAAAGGGAGACCATGGTGCTGTACCTTTGGATGACTAATCAAGTGAAATTTTATTTGATATAAAACAAGGTGAGGTCATCTTTAGGTACAAGAAATACAACATAATGCCAGGAAAGGACAGCTGACACTCTCAGCCAGTAATTTCAAATAAATGTAAAATTTGACCAAAGCACAGTTAAATCTTCTCTTTTTTTCCTCTAAGGTATTTGCTTTGCTAAATATCCTCAGTTACAGAAGAAAGAAAGCAAATAAATCAGTGATGTCAAACGACTTTTTAGAGCTAAAAGTGGAATGAAGTCTGAAGCACGAATAAGAGGCTTGCGGTGACTTCAATCCCAAATTTTCAGATGTTATTCAGGCCTCTTGATCTCAAGGAAATGAGGATGGAATTTAAACATTAAAGTTTTATTACAGCGTTCTTGCAATACTATCTTTGTTCTGGCTGAAACAAAGCTTATAAAAAAGATTCAATTGAACATTCTTTAAAAAATTTAATCTGACAGATCTTTTGAGGTTTGGATTTGGTTTGAGGTAAAAGTTAGTTTGAATAATAACAGAAAATCATTTCAGGTAGGTCTATGTCTTCCCTGCTATCTCTCTGTCAATGTGCTTCTGTACTATTTTTTAAAATAAATCTGTTCTTGGTGGTCGCTGAGCAAAAGCGCTGTACTATCATGGAAAAGGGTGACACTATCTATATAGAGAGACCTACCAAATACACATCTTGAGCAACCAAGAAGATTATCTGTGTCATTTGTGGTTGTCATAGGACTACTTGTCACAAAAGCAGGTAGACCAGTTTCAAAGAGAAGTGCAGTTTCAGAGTTACACTGTCCCTTTTATTTCTGTAGGGGGTTCATTCAAAAAGACATACTCCGCGGGACCAAGTAGAAAGAGCTTCGATTAGGGCTGTACAGTATGTGACTAAAGGATTTGTTAACCTTAGTGCTTCAAAGCACACTTGAAAATAAGATTCAAATGGGCTCTTTCTTTTGTGGTTCTGTAGTGATAAACGAGTTCTCCATGCACCAATGCTCACGATTACTACTTCTCCAACATTGTGACTCTGGATGAACGTTAGATCAGTCTAAGTAATGTCCAGAACATTTCATCCATACTAAATAATGTGTGTCATGGCAGGCCTCTCCATTTTGCTTAGGAGAGAGCTGCAGTGGTAGTCATAGCTTTTCTGGGGTTATATCATCAATCTTCAGGTGCCCCACAGAACTTGTAGACTTTTTCCAGTAAAGAAAGAAATGGAAGGGGAAATCCAATGGGTAATTGAGTTTCTTTTCTGGTTTGTTTTTTTTTTCCCTCTGTGTTTTTCTTTGGTTTTTTTCCTTTTTTTTAAATCTAAAGTTAGAAAATCGTTTCCTTTAACGTTCACTCATAAACTACATTTTAAAACATGCTTGAATCTGTGCAAGAAAGTTACTTCCTAATGGTCAGTTTATGAATTAGTGGAATAATTCATGACATGCCCTGTGGGTCATCTCTCACATGATTCACCCCAATATAGCAAGTAGAACTATTCAAATACTCAAACTTATTCACAGGTGTAACTGATTAACAAACTCTTTACTATTCTCAGAAAGTGAAATTTCCATTTTGCTCCTGGAGCCCACTGACTACATCTTATTTAGGGTTCCTCTGTCTCTGACAACAGTGCATCATTAGCAATGTTAACTGTAGTTATTCCTGTCTCTATCTCAGTATAAGAGAGGCCTCCTACATTTTATTCTTCCTCAAGAGCGAACACATTCCACAAAGGGTACCATAACATCTCCTTCAAGGTTTACATGAGCCATTACTTTCTTGTCTGTAACTGATATCTGTTAGTCTTGGTGACTTATTGCCTGATTCAGTGCTTTGTATTCTGATGACTTGTTTTCCTCTTTAAGAGCTGATTAAGCCTAAGAACACAGACCCTAAGAAGTAGTGCTTTGCCTTCACTGCTTGTTAATGGTACTGCTTTATCTATATCCCTTCAATAGTTTAGTCAGTCTGGCTGTCTGGCTGTCTGTCCACCTGTCCTATTCTACTCTCTTCTACAGACAGAGTTTTGTTTATGTCTTTTAAGCCCTAGAACAGCTCTATCAGTAATCTTCCCAGGAAAAGAATCTTTAACTTTGTAGTAAACATATTGGCAACATTTAGGAAACATTTGCATTATTTTATATAAATATTAAATATATCTTGCATGCATCTGAATAACATTAATTTATTTCACTTTATGTAAATTCCATCAGTCTTCCTACAATTGCAGAAATATTCAGAGGAAGATGTAAAACAGAAAATTACAAGGAGTCAAGATAACAATGGTTGAGCAATGAACAAGGCTCTATCTAGACTAAAAGAGTTTATTTATTTTTCCAAAAGCTAAAGCCTATAAGAAAGGGATTGGAATTTCTTCTGAAGTAATTTAGGTGAATTAGGCTTGAGCACATTGGATTTTTAATCAACACATATGAGAAAAAGAGTAGAAACAACCAGGGAAGAAGATAGATGTGATCAGAGCACATTTCTCCCTGTCAGGATGGATGAATTGGGAAGAGATTCTGGAAATTTTTACAAAGGTATTACTAAGGCTCATAGTTCTGGGTCATTTGTGATTTTATCCTTATCAGCTTGGAAACCTGAAACATTGTGCTGGGTTTTCCTTGTGGGTGGGTGGGCCTGTTTAAGACACTACTTCAGCACTACTGCAAATTTATACTGTCCCAGAGGAAGCTGTGACAGGTACCAAAATTGAGGGTGACCTGCTAATGGTGTTGCTAGACAGAAGCCTGGAAATGGAAACAGAGATCCTAGGGGACTAAGTGGATCTGCCGGTTTACAGTATAAGTCACATTGTTTTAGTGGATAGAACCAGAGCTTTTTGGTAGCCATCTTGTGCATTAAACCACTCCATTCAGCAAACTGGAAAACTGTTGGTACTCCCTGTTTCCCTCAGACCTTCACTTTGATTCTCTGGGATAGCATTGTATGGGAATATAATAGATAAGCTTCCTCACTCTCTAAGAGTGCACTGGTTTGCCCCTCACACTAAATCAGTTATTCCAGCTGAAGAACAGCAAAAACTCTCTAACTTCTCAGCAGGCAGAAAAATCCATGTTTTGACTCCGTTCTGCTTTCAATGATCTTTGCTCCCACCTGGTGTCTCCAATTGACAGCTTCTTTGCAGAAGGTGGAGACAGAAACACGATTCTAGGCTTTAGCTTTAAATTATATTTTATGACCTCATGAGGTGTGATTTACTCTGAAGGGAACTCCGATAAAGCCTTTCAGCAGAAATGAGGGAAAGCATTACAAAAGAAATAGCCCCAGTTAGGCCCAGTCAGAAGAGCAATGCAAATAGAAGGATCACTCACAGGGGACTGGCATGCAGCCACTGACGGGGCAGAGCACAGCAGGCTTCAGCATCCATCCTCCACACTGCAGAACCTGCATTTAAAACCTAGGCAAGTTTTGCTCCTCAGAAATCCCTGGCAGGACTACTTTGCTGTCAGAGCTGTAGAGCTCTGGGACCAAGCAGGGAGAGCAGGTCTAGGTTAAGCTAGATGAACCCTACTTATAGACCAACATTATCTTGACTTTGGAGTAGAGCTGGCTGAGGGAACCCACAGACTGGTGGTACACTGGTCTTCATTCCCTCCAGGATTCTAAAAACTTTGTTTCATAGGAAATTATTATCTTGCTACCAGTTTGTATTTGGTTCTTATGTAAGTTGTGACTTCAGTGAGATTTTGTTTGAATAAAGAGGAAAACATATTGGCAAAATTCTAAAAGAGGGGATCTGTGTGTGAGAGAGAGCAGGTCACCCAGGTCATTTACATGAGCAGAGAGCATGGGGCAGCCATCCTGGGTCACACACATGGTGAATAAAGAGCAGAAAAGCATGGAGACACTCTGGGGTGCTCATGGAGGAATGGTGCAAAATGTACAGAAATAGGCTCTTTTTCTGCCAAAGTTCAAAGGTGGCATGAATATCTATTTTTTATATCCACCCACTGCATCCTCTGTGGGTTCAGCAAGAAGGTGGAGGTTGAGCCTTAAAACAGGAGCAGCTAATCATATGTCTGTTCTTCAGTGTTTCATCCAAGGTTAAAAACATTGTGTTACACCTGTTGTGCTCTCCCTTCAATGCAACATTTCAGAGCAAAAGAATTAAGAATTTGGCTGTTCCTATCAGGAATCTGTGGATAAAAATTACCCTGTGAGTCTCCATTCCAAGCATGAATATATATTCCTCTTAAACCACAAGATCTTGATCTCAAAGCACCATTTTTAAAGAAGCCTCCTCCTTTCGTAATAGGTTTTAGTTTGCTCTCTTCCACAAGATTCTTTTAAATTTGATCATTAAATAACTGAGAACTCATTTTGCCTATGTAAGCATTAAAAACCACATATACTGTACATAAAATAGCGCTTGATGAAGCTTATTCACAAAGTTTTCCCTCCTTGCTCTGCCTTGCTGCCATTGCTATCAAATCTGCAGCACTCTATGTATGGTTTTTATGAAGCATTTTGGGATACTTCAAAAGTAAATTCTTAATAAAAATGTAAATTATTATTATTGTAAAAACATGTTGGCCCGCTGTGCCGTGTAGCGTTCTCGGGAGCAGCATTCTTTCACACTGGGATTTGAAAAACAGCACAGAGTTTAGCTTGAATCAAATGACATTATGTATTTAGTCATTTATCAAAGCCACTTGGCAGAAATTGGGGAAAACATTAGTTAATCTTATTCATGTGGGAGTTCCTGGTTAAGCAGCAACACTCTTTCCTACTTCTTAGCTCCCCTTTCCTCTCAAAGGCCTGGAATGCTTCAGCCTCCTGCTGAGCTTGAAGCCAGACCATTCTAATGCTACACTATATGAACCAATCAACAGAGAATGCTTAAAGTTAGTGCAGGATATTCCACGCACTGCAAGGAGCACCCGGGAAAAGTAAATAATAATCACAGCATGAGACATTTGCCTCAATGGGTCTGAATTTAGGTCCCCTCTGAATCAGTGAATTATCAAGGCTTTGGCCCATTAATTCAATGGTTAAGTGATTTTGGTTGAGTTTTTGAAGAGTATTTTTCACCTTTAAAGCAACAAAAACACTTGTAGAGGTTGCTGAAGAAGTTTGGGCCAAAATTTCAGGAATATGTGGTGCATAGGAAAGGTGACAGATTGTCAGCTTTCAAAAGAGAAGTGTTTTGTTGAGAAACAACCTAATGGCCATGTAGGCTCTCCATTATTAGGATAACCTGAAATACACAACAGCTGCCTAGCCTAGATCCCACAGGGGTCCATGGGACTTCTTTTTACTCCGACAAGGTGACAAATTAGAACAATGTCTCATCCCTGCAAAAAGTCTTTGTTTTATAGTGACATGCTCTTCTAGTGACACACGTTTTGCTCCATTTTCCTTCTGTGTGAGACAGAATTTATCTGTCTATTCAGAGAATCCCACTTCAAGTAGCTATCTTTTTTATTTCTGTGGCAACTTTGCATTATTCCATCTTCACCAGTACCAAGGAAACTCCTCACACCTGAAATAGATTAATAATATTTTTCACTTTACTAGCCACATGACACACCATACAGGGATTTATCATAGCAATGACACATCTTATTAGAGAGGTTGACTCTTGAACCAGCTCTCTTCCCATTTGTGATCACATAACATCTCACTGCAACTGCAGCAATTGTGATATTGAGCAAGTATTTAGTTTTCAGAGTGTTTTTAGTGACACTTGCCATCTGGAACAAGGTCAAGAGACAACATCATACAGTTCTTTGGCCCATTACAGTAACTGAAAAGTGATTTGTAGACCAGAACTGGTCCATATGCCACAGTTTTGAGAGTGCCCACTTTTGAGAGTTCTGATTAAAAACAAACAAACAAACAAACAAAAACCAAACCAAACCAAAACAAACAAACAAAAAAAAAAACACCAGACAAACTACAATCATTATTAAGTTAAACAAAAAACAGAAAACTCCAAAGAATTAAAAAGAAATAGCCAGGCTACTAGAAACATTCTAATGGGGTTGGTAGATTTAGTAAAAAGAGGGATACTGCCCACTTTTTTACAGGCAACCAGAAGCCAAGCAAGATATTGTTGGCCTCTAAAATTACTCTAGCAATGCATCACTAGCAATTGCACTGTATATGAATTTTTTTTGTTACTTACCCCCCTATGACAGAAAGATGATTTTCCCCTTAAAAGCAGTCACATTCTTCAGCAGAAAGAAGACAGTCTGCTACCTGGAGATGTCATTACTTTGAGATTATTTGTTAGAATCACTAAGAGATGATAGTTCTAAAGTGAATATGACCTGCAAAGAAAGAACATGACTTGTGTACCTGATGTTTCATGTATTCATGTGTGTTTAGGCATAAAGTTAGATATAAAAACTACCAACTGAACATGTTCTCCATTCCCCAGAGGACCCACCAAAGACATAGAAACCTGATGTAAGGAGTATAAGAACATCCATACCAGGTCAGAGCCAAGAATCAACAAATCCAATACAATGTCTCCCAGAAGAGGACAACACTATTCGATAAGGAAGACAAACTTGTATTTCAGCCCCTGGGGTTTCAGTGTAGGGTTAAAGCTGGACTCTGGGCTCATTGTCAGCAGATGAAGGTGCAGTTCAATGTGGCAGATGTGCAGCAGCTCCTACAAAGGGCTGTGGACAAATATTTTTGGAAATGCAAGGGGAGGCCAGTGAGGTCACTGAGCAACTGGAGCAGAAGAGCATCACCATGCATATGGATTGTTTAAAGGATGCCTGGAGCATGCTTTCAGAGGCCTAGCACTCCAGCAGAGCACCAACAGGAGGCCAAATTCCAGCATATTCTGGGAATGCTGCTTCTATGCCAGAGTGGTTTACACTGGAAATAACAGGAAAGGACTTCCTTGGATGGAAAGAAGTGACCCATTTGAGTAGGTGGGAATGAAATTTGATTGAGGACATCTACAAGATGTTTTGAGTCTCTGATGGAGTGGGTCAATACACCCTTGCTGAACCCTTACAAAGAAAAGGAGCAGAAAGTATCAGGTGCTGAGGGAAGAGTGCCAGAACAGGGTGAGCAACACAAAAGAGGTCCAAATATTCTCCTAGACTACAGCACTCAGCTGCCTTACCCTTACACTCACTCAGCTTACCCATTTCCTAAGCTAAAAGTGAAATCTTTATATCTGCTAATTGTCAGTGGATTTTTTTTTTTTGTCCATAAATTTAGGAACTTAGGTCTAAGGAATGGAAGAAGTAGAAAGTTTTCAAAAGCAGAAATTTTACTCTGTTCTTGTAAAAAGCTAGAGATAAATGGGGATTTACAGGAGAAAAAGAAAAAGCACAAATAATTTGGAACAGTCAAATGTAGTTATATGGCACTTTTTTCTTAAAGATTTCAAAGCTCTGTTCAAAGGAAGCAGCTATTATTGTTCCCACTGTACACATAGGCAAAATTAAGCCCAGAAATACAGATACTGACCAGAAGTCATGTAGCTATTGCATAATTGAACTGGACATTTATTTCAAAACTCAGCAAGTGGAATTTTTTAGCTTAATAATAAAGCTGCTAAACAAAAATCCTAATATTTCAAAACTTATGGCGATAGTGGGGAAGCCAGGAATGCTTCCCAGATCTGTCTGGGTCTACTTCAATGTGAAAGTCAAACAGACTCAATCATTGCTTCATGCTTTCCTGGTTTTCATGCAAAGTAAATCCAGACATGCAAGATAGGAAGCAGCCACTGTGATCTCTAGCAGATCCCACCCTGGACTTGAGACCAAGGCTGAGGAGGTTTTGCTGGTTTGCAGTATAGGCACATCTACAGGGAGTAAATCTAGTTTCAAATTCTCAGCAGAAAATATTCATGGCCAGAAAATAGGACAGGAGGGAAAATATTGAAATGGGTTGCAAAGATTTAGTTGTGTTATATTTAAAGGGAATAGCTCTTTGAAAAGTGATAAAATAGTTCAGAATAAAATCTTTAGCCTTCTCTATTTAAAATATTCAATTTCTAGTCTTCCAAGAAAAATAATCTAAATTTGTAAAAAAAACCATCTTGAAGTAAAGCACTTCTTTGTTTAAATTTTTGCTTTGTTTTGATTTTAAGTACAAAACTGTTTTTAAAGATCTGCTTGAGATTTTCCCCAATGCTTGGGTTTAATCACTGAATTAAAAAAACCCACCTTATTGTCTGCCTAGTTATGTTAATGAGTCCCAGCCCAATAAGTTAACCTTCAAATCACACAACCTCTTCATTAGTCTCTCAGAATGCTGCAAAACGTTTAATTCTTTTGCCTCTGAAAGTTTCTCTTAGCAGATCTTGAAAGAAAGACTTTTTATCTCAGATATGAGCAAAATTTTAATTATTTTCTCAAGTAGCTGCCTGTGTCATATATGTAACAGGAAATATCTGCAGGAAATCAATTTGACAGACACTAATGTTGCACGTTCACCAGTTCACCAAGTTACACCAGCCATGTTATCACAACGGGCATGAAGGGTTCTGGTCCTTCAGTAAACCAAGGACACCTAATGTGGTCTAATTAGGACAGCAATACACAGAAGTAATACAGTCTTAAATGAGGGTTAGAGTGTCTTTCAGCAAGTCATTTTAGAATTTTCCTTTGTCAATGGACTTTCACACACTTTTCTATGTATTTATGTGTCTTTCTAATATTTCTAAGAGCTAAGGCATAAACATATCCAGTTATCTAAAAAAGTGTCATGGATAAAAATCCTGTTGTTGTTTTGTGGTTTTGTCTTTTTTATCTAGCTGCTTGCAGGTGGCGTTTTTAAGCACTACATTTAAATCTCATGTTTAAATTATGCCAAAAAATTTCTTGGGACTTGGCAATACTATTTGCTTTTTGTTGTGTAACACGAAGGAAAATGTAGAAGTTTCTCTTTTGTCTCCCCTCACCCTTGAAGTGTTCTTGTGGAGGTAATCTATAAAAAATTCCATCAATGAGGACCACAGTGCACAGTAGTTGGTATTGGTGATAAAGATTACATCTTTAAAAAACAGAAGGTATAAGATACACCATTACTGCAGGAACTTTAGGAGCAAGGAAGCAGAAATGAGCTTTCAGAATAGAAGGCGTTTGGGTGTGGGGTTTTTATATTCTTGCTGAACAGTAATTGTGCATTTCCCTTTTCATCCTCTCACTTTCTTTATTTTTTAATACTGCTTTATAGACAGGACTTTAAAAAGTTTTCTCAACTTTTGATTACTTTAGTCTAATGTGTAGATGACTGGCATCCCAGGCATTTCTGCAGTACTGAAACTCTTTCAGAATTCCATCCACACACATCCTTGCAATGATAAAACAGAAATTCTATAAAAGAATGAAGAAAGAGACAAAGCTAAACCTTTAGTTTCGTATGGGGTATTATTTCCTGTTGTTTTTGCTACAAAGCTGTAATTGGCCTAGTGAGATCTGATAAATGTCTTATTACAAACTTGAGCATCAACTGATGGTGAAAAAAAATATCATGGAACTTGTGACTGAGAGAAAAGTAAAAGGGTATAAATGACTGGCAGTTCCCATTTCTTTACAAGTGTTACATTTCAGTCCCCTGCCACTACCACATGTTTCCTGTTCACAGATAATTTGTACAACATATTTTATCATTCAGTTTTAGACATAGTTGAAAGGCTTTTGCCTAAGGCTTGGAACACTTTGAAAATTGTATACCATTTGCAAGGCTTTCTTCTGCTTCACTGTGCAATTAGGTGACTGCCTTTCTGCAGACACTGGATTTATCATATGTGGAATTGGTTTTTTTTCACCAAGGTGAACTGGGAACAAAAATGCAAGAAGGTTTTCAGTAACCCACAGACAAGGGATTAGTGTGCTGGCACAAAGCTTGTAGGCTGCCTGTCAGTCCCAAACTGGACGCCATTCCCTCACAGAAGGAGTATTGTAAGCCACAAAGTTTTGTACAAAAATACTCTGTCTCCTTGCTCTTACATACCATGTCTATACATGATTCAAACTCCTAAGGTGCAACAAAGGCATCTGATCAAAATAATATTTTTTTTCTCTAATTTTTGGATATGACTATTTATGACAATATTGATTTTTGATTCCTTTGCCCCCCTCCTCCTCCTCTGTTCTCCCCCCCTCCCTTTCACCATCTCTGTCTTGGCTAAACTTTGCTCTCATTGCTAAAAGTATGAAGATACTGATGTGCTAAGAGCTTCCCCTGCTGGAAGTTCCTAGCAAGAGGTGTTGTAGTCAAGTAGGGATGGATCTGGGACTAGCTCCCAGTTCAGCTAATTTATGTGCTCAGTTCCTGTCGAGCAGAGAGTACATAATGTGACTTGAGATGCTGATTAAATTTCATGTGTATTTCTATGTTCTAAATAAACCAAATTTTAAAGTCAGATTTGAGCAATGGTAGTTTATAACCCTCATTACAGCAGTTTGATTTTTCCAGCGAATTCTGCAAGGAAAAGGGAGACAAATTCAGCCCTTTTGTATAACGTGTTTATGTGCTTTTACAAGGTCATCTTCCAGTAGGAGATCTGGAGGATTTCTTAAGAAGTAAACCTTATCTATGAAAATCGTGTCATTGTTTAATGGGAATGGAACTGTGAATTCGTTCCTTGCTTTTGGTTGCAGACATGCAGCTTGTGGAAACCGTGAGTGTGAAATAAGCGCATAAGCGAGCTGCAAGGAACACCGGTATCCTGTAGCATAATCCCATCGGAAGAAAGGCACATTTCTTCAGACTGCACGTCTGTCTCAGACAGTCACTGAAATTGCCTTTTCTGAAAGCTTTGAAAAAGATGCATTTTTTAAATCAAAACTAAGGGACTTTCAATCTCCTTTTTTACATATCCATCTTAAAAAAAAAGCTGGGGAATTTGCAGCCAGGTATTGCTGAGTGCAAGGCAAAGTATTATTACTTAAATAGTGTAAGCACAATAATATGCTTCTGCTGGACTCTGCTGGAAGCACGGCCACTGTGTGTTTGCACAGTGCAACCAAGTGGGCAGGATTGTCTTGGCCACTCTGTAAGGTCTCTCTGCCTTTGCACAGGCCAGTGACGTGACTTTGGAGTAAACTGCTTTGTTGGTCACTCCCAGCTCTGTCTATTTTGTCTGGTTAGATGGTGAGAGTTTTCTGGGGCACAGTTTGGCTCTTTCTCTCTGTGGTTTTTAAAGTCCTCACTGTTCTGAAACAGGTGACACAATGGATGGTGTTGCATTGCCCCTGTGATGGTATAAATCAACCTGCAAGGTTGCAGTGAGGTTGCAGCAGTCTCAGAGGTGACTTAGAAGTCTTCACTGTGCCAAAGCACCTCTTCTCCCACCTGAATTATCCAGGTTACCTGGGGATATATTTTGCATCCTACTGAATTGTAGGCATTTGGGGCAGTACAAGAGAAACCTTGCTCTCCAGCTGTGGCCTGGTGAGGACTGAGTCACAGCAGAGCTGTCTTAGTGTGTGTGAATCAGCAAATATTTGGAGAGCTCCTGAACTCCCAGCGTCTGTATACATGCAGATACACAAGTAGATGGAAAGCTTCCAAAGGAAGTTCACTTTCAAGCCCCATAAAATTCTCTAGACCCAGCTAGCAATTTCAGCTTGGCGCAAGAGGAGCCCAGGATTTCCTTCAAATTCTCTACCTGGTTTATTTGAATCTGCTGCGTGGTAGAAGATTCAAAGAGGTTACCAAAAAACAAAAATAAAAGCACTAGGTCATGGGATTTCCCAGCCTAAACCCAGACTGATTCCCTTCTTTCTGTGCTATCCATTGTGCTTTGTCCCAAGTGGGAAACATAGTTTGCCAACACAGAGGCAGCATACACTGTAAACAATGACAAGAATAAAGCTAAATATTATGCATATTCATTGCATGCAATCCCAAACACAAACATCCCTACTGAGTAAAACAGAAAAGAAGATTTTTTTTTTCAACTAAGGAGCTGCTGAGTCTTTTTAACCCTTTATTTTCTCAGCTGTGCAATTTTCAATAACATGCAACAACGGTATTTCACTTTGTATGTTATAAGCAAGTACTCTTTAAGTGGAGGGGTTTTTTCACTACAGCTTAGCTGTATGATAATTTAATTGACTAGTTTCTCAGAGGAGTTCTCTCATTTCAAGTTTCCAGAAGGCAATGGTACAGTTGCTCACTATTTGCACTTTAGCTTTTCTATAACTTCCAATTTTCTAATCAATTAATATGATATGGGTTTCATTTTCTTTTATTTATGGATAGGGTAACGATATGTTCATGTTCTACTTTACTGTGCCAAGAATTCTGCTTTTTAATGTGAATCCTGAACAAACAGCATAGGGAAAAAAACACACTCTCTCCATGCAGAGCACTTCCTACTTTGTCCAAATTCTTAATGTAGCATAGGACACATTTCCAAACTATTATGCTCTCATTTTCATGCCTACTTGTGAAATGTAGTTAAGATAGAAATTGTTTTCTTGTAAAAATTAGCTCTCCATCCTGAAAAGTAAACCAAAAAAGTCTTTGAAGATCCCAGCCTAATAGGGCTGATTTAGAGAAGGGTAATAGACCCATAAACATAAGCCTATGGAAGTCAGCTCACCCTGACCCACAAATTTCTTGAAACAGTTGCTTCCAGGTTGCAGGGTACCAAAATAAGCCATGATGCTTTATTCCACAGTCAGAAAAAAATTCACTTATTTCTGAAGCAATGACTTGGTCTGTGACTTATAATGAAGGGGACCCTGGGTTAGATTGCCCGATAATAAAAAGCAATTCTATGGCATGGGTTGGTTTTTTTCTTTTTTTTCCATTATGCCCTGTTTTCTTCTCATTTGAAAAGAAAAATATGACAGCTTTCAATTTTACAGAAGTATTGTTCTTGATCATTTTCTTGGTATGACCCCTCTGTATTCAATAGTGTGAATAGTACTAACATTCAGCAGCTGGCATCTGTTGCTCCTGCCCTTTTCTTCATTTCTGGATACGAAGTAGCACAGAGCATATGAGGAAATCTTTGTCAACTTATTTGTTAAAGCTGGGGGGCATATTTACTCAGAATCCTGGTTATTTAAAATATTAAGTCTGTGAACAAAACAGTTTATATCCAAATTCTGCATGCACCACAGAGTATTCATGTTTTACCATTGTGTGTTTGTATGAGTATTTACCTTTGCTTGAAACATTCACATATTAATTATTAAATTAATTTCTATCTTGCTGATGCATGAATATTTACAGATAAAAACTATCATTTCAGCTATTGTTTATTATCATTAATGCATAGCTATTAACAATACATTATCAGAAGGATACTCTTTGTTCACAATAGATATGACACAACAACAGATTGTAAAATGAGTAATAAGAGTCTAGAGCCAAGGCAAACCATAAATACTTCATTTAGAGCAGGACTATAAATACCCTGACAGACACACCATTTCTTAATATGTGCATGGGTGATCTTCTAAGTCTGGGGCCTGCCTGCAGGTTAGAGGAAAGCTTGGAACATATAAAAGAGAAATGAAGGCCAAACCAGAAATTATATAAATAAGTGTTTTAGCAGAAGCAGAAAATGTTATTTGAACATGTGTTCTACCTACCACAAATCATTAGCGGCAGCAAACAGGACATTTTACAGTGGATAAGGATCAAGCCTGTCTCAGAGCTATGGACTTACATGTGATAGGTCTACTGCACCTCCAAAAAACAAGCTTAGAGCTTGTATTTTATATTGGTTTTGTAAAGGCATCTATAAACCCAGAAAAATGTAACCCATCATTAACTGGGGACTTTTCTTTTGGGTGCCTGTTCTACCATGATTATTCAGATCCTGGCCTGTACTGGTCACACTGAGAGGTATTAAAAGATTAAAAATTGCTTAAATTCCAGTTTTCATTTACAGAAACAGCAGAGCTGGAGTGGGAACGGCCCCATATCCAGAATGCAGCATTGTTTCATCCCCACAAGCAGAATCTCTGAAGCAGTCAAGTGCCCTGTGGCCATGAGTTGGACTGCAGGGATGACAAGATCTTTCTGACCCGACCTGCTGCTCTGCAACCTCCCAAGCTCAGAGCTGCTCTCCTCTGACTTGTCTGGGATGGGCTTCACCCTAATGAAAAATATCTAATGAAAGATCAACTAAATAGTCAAAGTTATGGTTTTTCATTAGACTCAATTGTTTCTTTTTAGCCAACCCCACTGGAGTATGTTAAAGTGCTTTTGTAGGGGCTGAAATTTACCATTGCTGAGGTCAAAACAGGGTTTATGCTATTTTCCCATCCCTATCCTTCAATGTTTGAATGAGGTGGTTTTAATTCACAATAATTCTTTAGCTAAATACTCCAGGACAAGCTCTGGTCTAAAGCTGTCAGGAGCAGTGCCTACACTGTCTGCCACTGACAAAAGCAACACCTGAGTGAGGTAAGAAATGACCACAGCTGCAGCCACTAGGGTAAGCCTCAGCTGCTCCTGGGCTGGCATACCTGAGGAAATTCAGATTAATCCATGTCAATCAGAAAACAGCAGCAGCCTCCCTTTCTGCAGCTTTAATCAAGTCAGGTAGGCAGAGTTTGGCA
The DNA here is from genome assembly GCF_041296385.1 of Aphelocoma coerulescens. Lineage (NCBI taxonomy): Eukaryota > Metazoa > Chordata > Aves > Passeriformes > Corvidae > Aphelocoma > Aphelocoma coerulescens. The sequence continues at coordinate 30,002,606 of NC_091013.1, forward strand.
TTTAAAACATCTTTCTAGCATATGAGTTTTGTGCCATCTTTGAGCATGAGGAAATCCAGTTTTCCCTCATATAAAACTTTTTTTTTGGTCTCCAAAATAATCCTATACCTTAAATGTTTCAGATTTGACATGGAAACCTGGCATGAAAATAGCCTTTTTGGAGAAGCAGGACATAATATTATTCTGGACAAATTGATTTTGTGTGAGCAAGTTGGAGACTGAGAACATGCAGCAGATATTTTTTTCTGACTAAGTTGATGTACACATTAAACATAACATTAAACAATGTGCAGGCATAGAGTTGATTTGAGTAAAATGAAAAAGCTTTTTAAGTGTTGCAGAAGTTTGGCATTCATTAAGTGCAATGTTTGCTCTTTTGTATGTAGCCTGTGAAAATAATTTCTATTCAGACTGAGCAGTGATTTTTATTTAGAGTATACTTCTTTCTATAGCATCAATTTGCACTCAGACTAAAAATGAATTGTACAGTTGTATACTGGACTTTTCAGAATAGTAGAATCTAACACAACACTTACTTGCATTGGAGGCATGCCCTGCAAACCTGCACAAGAAGGCAGTACTTTAAAGCTAGTGGAATCAAAAGTATGTGTTTCCTGAAAAACTATTAAAATATGTAATCTAGGATGAAGCCACTTATGCTGTTTAACTGACACAATGAAATTAAGTAATGTACCAGAAGCTGGTATGTCTAGCATAACCTGGTTGTCCCCTGACAGGCATCCCCAAAGCTTAGACTAGATGCTAAGACCAGTCAGGCTAATGAAATGGGTTTTCCTGTAGATTTGTATGTTTTGCTTCTTTAAGGCTCTGCCTTGAATAACCCAGTTTTCCCTCACAGTCTCTCCAACACCAGACAAGACACAGCAAAGCTGTTAGACAGTATATCATTGCTGATCAGCTGCAAGCTGCTGCTGCCAAATGGGATGCATGAGCTGAACTCTACCTGTCTTACTCTTACAGGAGGTTAAAGATGCTCTTTTACTCAGCTGCCAATATTTCTGAAAATATAAAGAATTTAAATGGCTGTGAGATCATCATCTTTTGAATCTGTTTGATTACAAAACCTCATTGATCTCAACAGGTCCAAAAAGAGGCAAGAGGATGGTAGGCAGACAAAAGAGGAAGTACAGCTGCATAAAATGTGGGGGAAAATGGAAAATATTTTATGGATATCTACACACAAAAAATCAGTAGCCCAGGCTGCTTGCTGCCTCCTGAGTGGAGTCTGAGTTATTGCTTAAAAATCTGCAGTTGTTTTGGAATCCAAATAACAGAGAGACCACATTTTTCTACATATATCAATATCAAATATCCTGCTGATCAGGTTAGTATACTGGATCCTCTGGTTCCTAAAAGAAGGAAGTCAGTTTGATTCCACTTCCCTGGACTGGAAATGGTCCATACCTAAAGATGGTCAGCACGAGACAAATTATTCTAAGGTAGAGATCAGGGTAACATTGCAGAAAGTCTTCATTCTTTGCTTTCATTTACTGTCAGAATCCTGGGTTTTTTCTACTGAGCCCTGGAAATGTGCCAAATATATGGAAGACAGGTCACAGCTTTGTGTCAGAGAGCAACAAGCCACCTGTAAGCTGTCCATCACTCCACGTGGCTCACAGCTGCTGCCTCTCTGCTACAAATCAGTGGCTGAGACCAGACCTATGATCAATTATGCTGCTTCATTGCTACTATGCTCCTCAGCACATTTTGGGCACATGTCCATATTAGCCTTTCAGGTACTGTTCAAGGAAGAGGCTGGAGCAAGGACAGTCTCTGGGTGGCAGTAGGGGCAAGGCGGGGGGAAGAGAATTCAGCCATACAGACATGAGTGTGCCATCTAGTTGATCTCAAAAAACAGCCCCTGATCGTTTATCAATAAGTGCAGACTTTGATCCTAGAGCCATGCCTGGTACTATCTCAGGTACTAAGAGCACACTAACCCCATTTGGGTGGTGTTTATCCTTGGGCCAGGTATGAATATCTCCATCTCAGAAGACGGCCATTCCCACACTGGTTGACCTGCTCATTGCTGTCAGCCGGAGCAGAGAACCCCATGGTGCCCATTTGTGCAGCCACACTGCCCATGCTATCAAGCAGAAAGGGAAATGGGGTAGGAGCAGCTTTGAGCAGTGTCTCTAATTCCCTCAAGACAAAGAAAATGTTCATCTGTCTTGATCTACCACAGTTGCTGTGACTTTGTTCCAGTAAATGGGTACAAAGGCCAAAGAGTGAATATGAATGTAAGACTGTCCTGTTAGGCAAATACATAAGAGAATGAAATTAAGACTATACATGCAGTCTTAGTTTTAGCATTCAGAAAGTTCAAAATTTTTTTAACTATGAAGCTTATAATTTTAAATACGTGGATTTCTAATACTATATCTCTGTAGGTATGTGTACATCTATTCATGGGCTGCTGAAAATTTTTTCTCTGAAAATATTTTGAACAAGACACAGATTTCCTACTGAATGAGCTGGTTGTCAACAAGAAAACCAGAAACAGATAACAGAAAAAAAAAAAAAAAAAAGGAGAGACAAATTGTTTCATTTTCAGTAAAAATGCTTATATTTGCTTCATTCTTTTGTTAATTGTATTGTGGGATTTTTTTTTTCCCAAAAGAAGGAGCACCCATCTTCTATCTATCCTTTTTTATTAGTCTTGTTGACATTGAAGTATATGGATTTTCACTCTTTTATTCCAGGGAAAAAAAATCAGCATGGGGAACTTTGAAATGGAAAAAAAAAAAAAAAAAACATTTTAGGGTTTGGTGAGTTGGTTTGGTTTTTTTTTTTTTAGTATTTCCCATGTAAACTAAATTACTTCTTCAACCAGCCAAAATATGCACTCAGAAACATGCTGATGCTTTTCAAATTGTAGTAGATAGAGGCACTTAATCACCAGTTTAAGTAGAAAATGTGCACCAAGGGAATTTTCCATGGGGTGATTTAGCTGTATGCAAATCTGATGTGTACTATAGTACTGAGGCGCTCAGGAGCTGAACACTGTACAGCTTGTCAAGGGATTAGGTAACAATGAAGATTTAAGAGCCGGGACAAAGCTAGATGTAGGTTGGGAATAATATCCCGGTCAATATATCCTCTGGTGTAGACAGCTAGATAAACATGTAGTAAAACTTACTACAGCAATGTTCAAGCAAAATGCACCACAGGCAAAGAATTTGAAGAAAAACTCCCACAAGACACTGACAGCTTTTTCTCTTTTTCTTTCTCTTTACTGAATATTATTGTACTGGAAGCATCAGAGCAAAGCCTCAGGACTGAGCCTATTGTGAACCCAAACCTTCGGGGGAGGCAATCTGTAATATTTCTCATTCACTAACATGAATCCTGCATTAATGGGGTGGGTGACTGTGGGTGCGTGCTAGTTAGTAGAAAATTTATACGTGTGGACTAAAAGCAGTACTGCTGTAAAGAATATGCATAAGGATTTTTACAAACAGACCAAAGGTGTAAATAAATTGGAGCTTCATGTGTTCATAGAGACAGTGTTCTGCATCATTAAAAGGTTTACATTAAGACATAGTCTGTCGTCCTCCAAGTATACGCATCAATTTCTATCATGCTCATAATGGCTCAGTTGCTATCAGTAAAGTAGCTATAGTAAAACTGCAACAAGCTTCCAGGACATGAGGAAACAACTCATATTCTTAGCCTTGGACTTGCCTGCCTGGGGATGGGTGGCTTTTGGTGCAGGAAGGTTGAGCTACTCTAGACAGATGAGAAGACAGGTCAGTCAACATGGGAATCAAAGCAGACCAAAAGTGGATTGTAGAAACACGACATTGCGGAGGTTTTGTTCAGTGGAAAGAGAGCTGTAAATACACTTTAAAAAAAATTTCAGCTGGTCTCAGTGTTACCTCCATGCAAAGCTGAAACAGTAAGACCTTTACATAGGACAGAAAAATCATTCTGCAACTATCTGTATTGAACAGTGAGAAATGTTGATCCTGAAGTGCACATGAAAACAAACCAAACAATGACCCTCCTAGTTCTGCACCACATGTTGAGCTCTGTGTGTATCACTGGGTGTGGCAACTGACAAGTCAATGGCTCAAATACAAGTATTTCAGTCCTCTGCCTCAGTTTGTCATCTTAAAATGAAGGAGATTAGATAATATTTTTTTTTTTCCTTTCCTTTATCCTTCACATGTGTCTTTTGTGGATTGTAAGTCTCTGGCAGTGTCTTTACTATAAACACTCCTAATTATATGTCTCTGTAAGACAGGAATAATGGCAATTAATATCAGTATTGCAGTTCATTACATTTACTGAGTTCTGGCCCATTAGTTGATAGAAAAGAGCTTCTTTAAAAATGTAAAGTCAAAGTTACTTTTAACTGTGTTTTCTGGCTTCATTTGGGGCATTTCTGAAATGCAGACTGAGGGGAGACTTGGATTTTTCTGTCTCTTGCTTTGAACTAAAAGTGCCCATGACTGTGATGGGACAGATGGAGCCCAAGGTGTAAGTGTAACTGAGAGTTAGGATACCCTGATACAGGTACAGTGTAGTATTTTAATGAGGCTGTGGCTTTTGGTAGGAGGAATGCTCAGTTTTCTGCCCAATACAAGGCCTGGAAATGAGGCTTATCCTTTCCCAAAAGCCATCTTGTAAACTGTAGTTTTAGGTAGACCTGGAAATACTGAAGTCTTGAGTTTGCTGGAACAAAATCAGTCTCCACAAATGAATTACATGACCCTTCATGATGACAGAACTTTTAACACAGGTGGCCAAAATACAGGAAGGCCCACTTTGTCCCAGCCAAGGTGCTGCTGAGGGAGGGTGGACTGCCAGGATAGAAAAGCAGAAGGCACAGTGGTGTTGGTGCCATGAAGTACTGGAGCACAAAAAATGGTACAGCACAGTTTTCACAGAGCAGCAAGCCAAACTTTGTTCTTGAGGAAGGATATGTCCCTGAGCTGTGTGACATGGTTACACCTCTCACCTGAATGTTACAAGTCATGGGCATTAAAGATCCAGGGATGTTGATCAGCTGTGGAGTATTCGTCATGACTGGAGGACACATGATTACTTTTTATGTGCAAGATATTCTAATTATCCTGTAGGCATCCATTTCAGGTTACAGAATTATTATTGAAAGCCACTTAATTTTCAGTGGCAGTCACTTGAGTGGACAAAGTAGAGTAGCACAAGAAAATTACTTAGCACAGATCCAGACCCTCCATCATTTGCATACACACATATAATGTAGTCTTTATTTTCTGCTTATACAGAATGGCAGTAAAACACAAATATGTACTGAATACAGTGTGTTGCTAGTATCAGAATAATAAGAACATGAAAAAATATATAATTTTTAATTATATCTGCACGAATTTTCTGGATAAAATGAATAGCAAATATTTACATACAAGTGTGTGATACTGCACGTATCAAACTTCTATGGGTAATAACCAGAGTATCCACAATTATTGTAGTAAAGAGCAGAAACACAAACAGAAAAAGATACCAAGATTGTTAGGAAAGGATCTAAATTCATATGCCTCAGGGCATAAAACTGTCTGTGGATTAAGAAGAAATTTTCCCTGTGGACAAGTAAGCTCTGTAACAACCTACTGCAGAGTTTCTGGCATGCTCATCTGAAGCTAGCCAATTTTATAAACGCTCTACTGAAGAAGGTGGACATCTTATCTGATCCAGCATGTCCTCTGTGTACTCAAATGAAAAATGAGAGACTCATATTATGCCTACCATGAGCAGTTTTGTCTGCTATAACTCTGTTCTTGATACTTTTCCAAATGTAAATTAAACCAACTGGTGGATAAGGTTTCCTTTTCTGTATACCTTCTCCTCTTCCTATTCCTATCCCCATTGCAGAGGACTGTAAAATGCCATCTCCTTACACTACAGCCATATAACATGTCTGGGAAATAGCAGCTGGAGGTCAGAGGAGCTCTGGCAGTACCACAGGAAGAGAAAAAGAGACCAGCTGCGAGGCCCTTCCGGGTTTCTGCCCTAGCACTGGGTGATTCACATGAGGATTCACTTCACCTGTCGGATATTTTTGTTTGCAGTCCTTCTTCATGATAAGGTGGCTTGAATTAAAATGGTAACTAAAACTCACTACATGAGCCCCATCAGAAAGGAACAACATTTCAGAGGGTTGAGGCAGAAGCTACAGGTACACTGACTCAGGAGAGGTTAAGCTGTCTTTTTCCAGTGTACGTGCAATTTAGGGCTTATAGTCCCCCACTGTACTATATGTGATGTGGTCTACTTAGGCTGTGACACACCTTACACTTCTTCTCTCCATGCAGGACCCAGGCAGGGAATTCAACAGGAAGCTGTACTCCAGGTTTAAAGGAAGGGTGCCAGTTACAAAGTGTGGGTATCCAGTCTTCCTCCCAAGGGCTCTCCACTGGGACAGCAGTTCTGCTCCTCAAAAGGGATGGGGAAGTGCGAGGGCTGGGGAACCAGCATTACTACAGGCATTTAATTCTGTATTTATTGCTTTGATTTTGGGTGTCTCAGTATAGAGTCAGTAAAAGCTGCACGAATCCAGCATGTTGGAAAATCAGACCCAGCTTGTCTTAAGTTGACTATCCAGGGCAAAATCTTCTCTGGGAAAATTTTACTCTGGTTCTGTAGAAGCAGTTGCTTGCCAACTTTTTTTATTTAAAAGTATAACACCCTTCAGGTTGTTAAAGAGATATAAAAATCTTACAGCTTTCCCTTTACAATGATTTTGGTATTTCTATCGTTTTCTGTGAAAATTAAATACTACATTTTGTATTGCTGGTTAGTAAGCTTTGCTACATCTGAAACTTCCTTTATTTATTTACATGGAAGTAGTATAAATCACCTGTCCTGAGATTTTCTGACTCTGTTCCACAGAAGCACAGTCAGTAAGGCTGTGGTGAGGATGAGACTTGTCAGTGACAGCTGGTGGCTGGGCGGTCCCAAGTCATCTGGGCCCAAGTCATCTGAACACACAGGAACCTTGATTATAGCCCGTTCCTGCAGCCTACAGTAGGATATGGACTCTGTCTCCCACCATGATATCCAAACAGCTGGAAGTACCTCTGGGTACAGGGCCATTTCCACGGAAGGATTAATTTTTGGAGCACTGACAAGTCTTCAGTGCTATTAGTTCAAATAAGTTTGGAAACTGCTGGATTGTAGGACAGTTTAGCAAGCTGTTGCCTGAGGATTTTTCAGAAAAAGAAATTAGAAGAAAAGAGGAGAGCAAAATAAATGCATATGATCTTATGCTATAATGGTCCTCTGACTTGAGGCATTTCAGTTTTAACTCGGAGAGGAGACTGTGGGAACTCAGAACTTTCACAAAGCAAATCCAAACCCAAGTGTCTTAAATTGACCACCCAAAGTCAGAAAGCTCCTTCTGACACTTTTTTACTTTTATTTTGTGCATGAATTATTAAACTGCTATGAATTACCCATTCATCTGCAGGCTTCTAAAGTCAGTCTGAAATCCTGTACATTCTGTATAATACAGAAAATTAAGATTATGCAGATGGAAAATACTTCTCTGCTGCAGTTTTCTCCTATGCCTCACAAACACTGAACACCGAGCCGCTGTGCTGAATGCAGCTGGGTGCCATTCAAGTAGTTCTTTCAGGGATGGTACAGGAAGATATGCATGGAGATAGAAGTATCTGAGGCTTCCACCAAGAGGCAGTAATTCCAGGAAGCGATGCTCACAGGAAGGTGTGGTGCTCCTTTCAGCAGTGACATTAATGCTTGCTAATTTCCTTGAATGCTACGCCTAAGAATTTTATGATTGCTTTCCCCATCCCTGAGAACTTCTGTGGAGACTGACAAACATTTGTGCTAGGATTACTAATAGAGTTTTACAACATTCCACTAAGATCTTGAGAGGCCTTCCTACAAAATACTTGCAGATATTCTGTTGATGACCAATTTTTGATGAATCTGTTATTAAGTAATAGCCATTAATTCAATAATCCACCAGAAATTAGGACTCTAAGCTGCTTTCAGTATAGGTTTTTGTGGATTTCTCTGAAATTTCATCACATGACAGTTTGCAATCTCAGCAAGCTCCTCCAGGTCAACAAGTAAAAGGCAGTAACAAAGCAAAGCAAAACATTTAACAAATTCAATGAGCATCTATTATCAGCCTGATTACACGCTGCACCACACCGAGTCCTAATGATTTCAGTGAGGCTCCATGCAGCATAAGGAGTCTCCCATGCAGATTAGTTTACAAGATCAGGGTCTCCATATGGAACATCTCCATTCACCCCTTCCTGTTCTGAATAGAGCAGTATAAAACAAAGGCCTGCTTTTTTGCATACTTGCAAGGTTATAATTGTTTGATAGGCTTGTACAATGATTCAAATGATAACAGCTAAGAAAATATTTCTCAGTGCTATTTAAACCCTTTGTTGGCTTTTCTCCTTTCAGTCACTCACTGCAATCTTCTCTGTCCAGTTACCTTTCTAATAATCATTTTGATGCATTTCAGCTTCAGTATTAGTTATAAATGCCTAAAATTATACCATTCGGTTCCCAGGAATAATTTCATGGGAGGACTGTCATGGGTGTGTAATATTAAGGAGAAAAAAAATGAAATGTCAGAAACTTCATATTGATACTTTGATCAGAAGCAACATGAGACTGAAAGTTTTTGAACAACAAACCATTTGAGAGTGTGTAACATGCTTGTGAAAATATTCATAGCATAATTAGATAAATAACAGATCCAGTGTCTATTTTTACTTTCCCTTGATGAGAAGCTTTGCAGGAGAGACTGCTGGTAGTTAATTCCCCCTAACAACAATCTGTGTAATCACAAACCCCAATTAGCTGTGCCTGTTCTATGCTATACAAACTATTTCCTTAGCGCTTCACATCACTACTTTGTAATTAGCTTTCATCTACACGAGCTTTGACTAAAAAAATATAAAAGAGTGTAAGTGATTGTACTGCCACTCAGTATTCTGCGAAATAATCGCTAGCGATTTCAATCAGATTAATTTTATCACCCGTATTAAGGAAAATTACCTCCCTCTTCACTCTCTACAGCTGAGGGCTATTTCATTTCCTGAGATGTTCATAAAAGCATAATATAAAGCAATCTGTAATTGTAAATATCCTTCCCTAATAACTTTGAGATATTTCCTTAATACATCTTTACATTTGGAGTTTCCGTTCCATAAAATACAGTAACAAGTGCTCTATTATGTTTTAAGTGTGTGCTGTTAAGCTGGACAACTTAGAGCTGTCCTTCCTGTTTTTACATAGGGTTATATTTAACTTGCAGATAATGGGAACAAGGTTTAAAAGTGATGGAGCGGAATAATGGCGTTACAGCAATAATATATCTTGCCTTTGTGAGGAATAGAACTTTACGGCCTATTTCAGGTCAGCCAACACCAATTCCATTTTTCACAGCCTGACAACTTTCACCTTCACCCACACTCCAGATGGGTATTAAAAACTACTTTCCAAACAAAACTGAGGTTCGGCTGTACCCGTGTTTTACACCTGGGGAGAGCCCTTTGATACTTAAAATCTACATAAATATTATAAAATAAAACAAAATAAAAACGGGCAGCCTGAAACAGCTGCATGCCACTGGCTTGTGTGATGAACCTCCCAGCTATTTAAAGAGCAAAGCAAGCTGCTCAGGTCCTATGGGAGGGGTTATAGCAGGGGAATTTCTGCAACTTCAACACTTGCCTGTTCAGCTTCTGCAGCAAGGACATGGCACTTGTAAAAATTTAGCACCTGGTTTGTGGGAAATGTGAGGTGTGTGCTAGGAGGACCACAGCAGCTCAATATAGCACCAACAAGAAGATGCATTAAGGTGTTCAGGCCACCAGCACTTTTCACTGAACACAGATCCAGGAGACGTGCACATGTGATGGCTTGTGTGGGAAGCTCCCTCCCCAAGCTGACAGCACCCTGAGTTGGTCTGTAAGAGTTGGTCCTGAATATATCTATGTATTTTAATAATAATAATAATAATAATAATAATGGAAAACATGCAAAAGGCACTGGGTGACTAAAGTGCATTCCCGTCCATATATGTGCATGTTGTCTGTAGTGCAGTGCTTTCCCCCAACATCCTCAGCTTCACCACAGAGGTACAAGGCCACTGATACAGAAAGCACCTATATCAGGGCCAACAAAGCTTATGGCTGTTTTAAGAAGCCCCTGTTCTCTTCAGAAAGTAGTCTTCCAGCCTTTCAAAGGTAAAGGCATCTCATCGTCTGAGTGGCTCTGTATCCTGCTTTATCGGGCTTATCCCTTGGACTGTTTCAGTCATCCCTAGTTACTGCAGCTTGAGAGCTGCCAGTACATAGGAAGTATACCTGTCATAATGGAGAGATGACAAAGACCAAAACAGGTAAGGGAGCATCCCCACTATGGAATCAAATTATCCCTGCCTGCTGCAGTGGAGTCTGAAATGCTCCCAAGTAGTGAAGCTCCAGGGATAAATGAGGGGAGCAAATCACACAGGTTGCCCCAGCACACTGTGAATCACTGCATGTTGTTGTACGTGCCTGGGCACTTTGACACTCTGTACTGCATGTGAGATGAATAACAGAGTATATCTTGAAATCTTAGGAATGCTGGGGGTTGGAGATGTGATGCAGTTTCATCAGTGTCCTGGTGTCAGGATATGGCAGATGTTATAGATAACATCTCACTGGAATCCAATGGATTGGGCTCACCTTTCTTTCTACAGGAGCAAGATAAACTTTCCAGCCTTTTAGTCAGGCATGAGAAGAAGTTCACTCTCATCTAGAGCAACACCCTGACTGTTTGCAAACTTGCCTCTTTGTGTACATGGATGGGACACACCAGATAGGCTGCAATGGGTTAATTTCCTTTGGTGTTCACTTAAGACTCAGGAGAGACGTTTATCTCCTTTCTTTACCAGTATCCACATTTCCATGTTGGTAGAAGACACTGGACACCAGATTATACACCTCACATTAGCATGACTGAGATCCTAAAAGTTTATCAGAAAGTGATTTTCAATTGGCCTGAATCTCTGCAGGAATCCCTGTGCCTGAACCTTTCCCAAGGATGTTGTCAAAAAAGAGGCCTGCAGCTGGTATATCCCCATATGGCACAGATATTCCCAACAGAAGTGTCATCTTCCACTCCCTTTTTTCTGCTTAAGGAGCGTGCAGGGACAGGGATGCAACAGACAGAAGCACTGAATCCCCTGAGGAAAAGGAGACAAAATCATTGCAAGAAGAAAGGCTCAAGTTTAAACATCTCCAGAAAAAGTCAAACATATGCTGAATTTTAATTTTCTCATGCTTGAATTTCCACTTCTGAGAAGGCCAGCTAATAAACAAAGTCACCTATTACAGTTGTACAAATCTTGCATCCCCACTGTTTTATATTGTCAGGAAATAAAGTGAAACTAGTAAAAAATTCAGTATCCCTGGCAAATATCTGAAACTCTTTTATGTGGAACAAGGATACAGCTAGGGCTGAAAGAACATGTGTTTTCAGTCCCACTGAAAATTTCACTGTCTTCATATTTGCTTTTATCCCAATTTGGAACAGAAAGTTAAGCATTGACTACTGAAACTTCTGAAAATCACAAAGTTCAGAAATGTCAAAACATGCCACTTTAGTATTTCTGATCTAAAGGGAATGCTGACTATAACAAAACTGCAATACAGTATAACATTTTCTGAATGAAACCAAAGCATTTCATTTTAGCTCTGTTCAGTACCAATGTATGTCTCCCTGACATGATCTTGATACCTCAAAAAAGCTGGAGATTAGATGCTTTGCATTATTAATTTTTTGCTATGGATGGATTTTCTGAATGTGCCACAAGCTACACATCACCCATCATACAAACCCCCAGTAAGACATCCAGTTGCATCTTGTGAAGTGTAATCCACTGAAGAGATGCTTCCATATGGATCTTGGTCATCAGGTTGTTAGGCACAACAACACTGCAGAGCAGCACAGAAAAATGTCTAATAGAGCTGATAGCAAATATTTAGCTTCGTTGAACAAGACAAATGGTTTTGGACTGTGTTGATCCAATCCCAAGCGAGACACACTCCAGACTTCTAAAGGCATTGATGTGATTGTTAAATATTATACTAAATTACATGTATCTGTACAGTGGTCATTCATAAAGATACTCTGGACTCCATTGGGGTAAAATAACGTGCATTACTGAGTAGTTATACAGATGACTGGTGCCATTTTATCCTTAGAGATTAAAATACTGTGAGTTTTTTGACTGAGATAAAGTTAGCTAAGATAATGACAAGTTTTCTGACCACTATAAATACATTTTGCTGTCACATTTAAAACAGTAGATAATTAATGCAGAGCCAGCTGCTACTAATATACAGCACTAAAACTTGTTAATATAAGGCTATAATAAAGCTGTTAATACTGATAATATCATATAGCGTTTTAAACTATGGCAAAATTTTCCTTAGAATTGTTTCCTTGCTATGGAAGGGTTTGTTACATTTTGGGTTTCTTTTCCTAATTAATCTCCAACAGCATACATCATGCTATCTGTCATAAAGTCAGCCCTTGCCTCAAGGGTCCTGCAGTTTAACAGGCAACAACAAGAAAGTCAAGATGTGTTAGAAATCTAAACCAAGTAGGATCCATTATTTGCCTTATAACAGAAGCTGGATACCCCATCAAGCACAGGACTTCATTGTTTGCATGTGCATTGCAGACAGATGAGGAAAGATTGTCTTTGTCCTGAAAAACTGGAGTTCAAATATAAATCTAGAGGAAAGTACAGCTTAACAAAATTGCTATTTTCCTTTAAGACTCTCTTCTTTCTCCTTTTCACTTAAACCCAAGAAAACCAGCAGTGGGGATAGGCATTCAAGGGTGCTATCAAAACCTCTTGAAATCTGTGAAAGTTTTGGAGCATGCTTTTAAAAATTGAACTGCAGTTATCCAGATGTCTGAGAAATATCCTACTGTAAATGAAAGGAAGGAATTCTCTACTAATTCTCTCACTCTTACAATAAAGCTAACTGAAAACAAAAATAGTTCTGATCACCAGAGTCCAAAATTGGTATTCCAAGAGTTTCACAACAGAAATTGGTTTGCCTCCATTTTACTAAATTATACTGTTCAGTAGTTAGAAACTCATTTTATAAGCAAATACATACTTACCTATTTTTTAAGGCTCTGACCCACTGATCATCTTAATGGCTTATAACTACGAGTGTTCCAACTGGTTGATACCATCTGTCTGAATCTGCTAGACAAAAGGGTAGCGGACTAGATCTGTGGCTTTAGCTCATTTAGTTTGTATTCAAGAAACTGTGACATTAGCCTTTGGTATGGAACACTGCTGAAATATTATGAAAGCCAAATGATTGTTTTTCTTTAACAGAAAAAGTAAAAGGCAGACACTAATTAAACAGAAATAAAAAAGAATGACATGGCAGCTGTGGACTGTGTTATTCTCTGGTCCCTAGATACAGATGGGCATAAAAATAGCCTGTCTTCTGGGAATTCAGAAAGAGACACAGAAGGGGAAAAGTAGGTTTCCGAGTGCCCAAAGTTAAAACTGTCTCACTAAAATAAAGGCAAGAAGTAAGAGGAGTAGATGGCTGCACTGAATTGTGTCTGGGGACCAGATCTGTGGGCTTATGTATCATAGCTGAGGATGGTCCTGTGGTTGGTTCCCATGTGAATTCAAGGAATATGATCACCTCCAATAAGCGGAGAAGACTGTCAGTGATAGATGGAAAAATCCTCTCTGCTGCAGGAGGTGTCAGAAGAGTGCTCAGCACATGGATGTTAACTGCCTTCAGGCATAAGCAAAAGGCAAGTTTGTGTCAGTGACCAGCATAGTTTCTGACATGCAATGCGCATGACATTGAATATTAAGGGTAAGAGAGATCAGTACTTCATTTTATCAAACTCAAGGTTTACATTCTACAAGCCTGTTTAGAGCATGGTTTTCCCCATAACAGTTAAACTCTGACTAGAACTTTATAACATAGAGGGTCCAATTTGTTAATGATCTGTGTCCATGTACAAATCAACTTAATAGCACTATTTCTAGAAATATCATAAGCAGAGAGATAAGTTTCACATTCATCAAAGCTGTTGAAAACCATTAAAGCATCTGAAGCCTTTTTTCATTTTTTCGTTTTTTCTTTTTTTTTTCGAGAAGCGTTAAAAAGATTTAGCAGTTTAAGGAGAGATCAAGGCTATTTTCCAGAAATTATTTGAAATTGTTAAAATCTGCTTCTGCTTTTTCTAAAATGCACATTGTGATGCTGTTAGGGCAGCTCTGACAGGAGTGTAGACAATGAATATTTTTTCCTTCTCCTTTTTCTTTTTAAAATATTGTTTGGAGTGGCTTTAAGGACTCTACTCTGGCCATTTGAATCTATGGCTGTCTTGTTGACTTGAGAGTTATTAGTAGCAATTTGTGAAGAATCAGAAATTAATTTGTCTTTTGACACTGATGACTATACTTACAGTCCAAAATCTTTCCAAGTGAAAAGTTGTCTTTAAAAAGACTTGGTGTTAGCAAGAGGTTTTTTTTCCTCACCAAGAGGAATGTTCACAAAATTTAGATCAGAGTAAAACTAAAAATTTATTTTTCCCTTTTTTCACCAAAATTAATTAAATGTATACTCAGTTTGCTGCATAATATAGTTTGCCCAGGTTTTATAGCGCTTATCAATCCCTGTGGCAGTTCTGAGCACCTTTGCTCAAAACTTATATAATAATGTTTTTCCCCAAATCTAATTTGTCCTGAATCAGGAAACATAGTTAAAATACAATTTAAAAGTTTCCACTAATTACATCAAAATTAAAGTTTCCTTTTACTCCAGTCTAATTAAAATTAATTGAAAGCACATGCTTTAAACCAGTTTGCCATACTGTCAATGTGATCAGTTTGTCTTATTGTAGATAAAACCATACCTGCTTGCTAAAAGTACACACGTTCTGGCTTCTTCTCTTGTCCTTGAATATTAATAGACTACCCAGAAGGCAGGTGAGAACAGCTTTCTCAGTCAGTGCTTTGGCTTTTGGTGAAAATTACTTTCAGGAAATAAAACAGTAGTCATACTATGCAGACACCTCAGCCAGGTCATGTAATGAAGCTGAAATGGTCTTTCAAGGGACTCTTCCTTCAGTGTCTTGAGAGATACATGACAAGTGTGATTTAAGAAAGTGAGTTTGTAGGGAAAGGGGTGGCAGAGACAGACACATGAATGAGGAATGCACAGTGGAAATGTTTAGCTTGCACAGATAAACAACCAACATCTAATGACTTCATAAATCACAAGGCAAAACTCCTTTCCTCATCTGGCACCAGGACTGCCAGGTAATGCCACAGGATTCTGATTGTACATAATAGATGCCTGCTTACTGAATGAAATGAGAGAGCTAAAAATAATAATCTGATAAATATTTCTACAGTATTCAGAAAAGCAAGGAGCTGCCTTCTTTTCCTGCACCTCCAGTCTTTTCCCTTCCCTTCTTTCAGTTGATAAGCATGGCTTTCCAGGTGAGATACAGACACAAGTCTGCATACACACACAAAAATACACACATTCACCCATGCATGCACACAAGTTTTAACTTGATATTTGTTTTAAAGTCTGCTATGCAAAGTCTGGTGGACTAATAACATGCATCTTCAGGACAAACACACACTTACAGTGTGTTTTGGAGGCATCACTTCGACTCAGAAACAATCCCACCTTTCCCAGCTTCAAACAAACATAGTAACTAGAAAAAAAAGGTGGTTTAAAAATCAAAAGACAGAATTTCCTGCCACTGCAAGATACACAGGGTATGTAGGTAAAACAAAAAATATCAGCTTCTCTTATGTCCCTTTATTTCTGTTTTGTTCCCTTTTGTAAAAATGGATTCCTTTATTAAGAGTTACTCACTTTGCACTTCTTGCAACCAGCAGTGTGTAGAATCAGCCCACTAATGCTCTCCACCTCTACTGTCACTTTTGCTTAAGGCTATCAGAGAGTGCTACTACAATATATAATCCCCACAATGCTAGTTTGAGTATGAGCCACTTTTTTTGCAAGTAAAATCACAACCACTTTTTGGCAGCAGTGCAAATATCATTAAACCTCTTGCTTTCCCTTCTCCCTTTCCAAGGTTCTATGCATCTTTGTTCCGACCTCTACGTCTTGCACAAACATTGGTGAGCTATGTGGTAGACGGTATCAGAGAACTAATTATGCTGAAAAAAATACCTTTCTTTGGGGGCAAAGGGACATGTGTTTCAGCCAAGTCAGTCCCCAGCTGAGTTTCACCATGCATGTTTGTGCCAGGACAGCACCAGGGCAGAAACAATTTGCCGACAGAGCAAAAGGGCAGTACTGTGCCTGCTAAAGTTATCACTGCCTTTGCATATCTACCTATAATCTAAAAAGAATAATTTACACATAGGGTTCTGCCTCTTCTTGGATCAGGGTCAAAATAATAATAAAAAGATCTTTAGTTACCCACTCAAGGTCACAGAGAAAGTCAGCAGAAGCAGGAGATGGTCCCAAAGTTTGTTTACTGGGTCTGTATCATCCTGATAGAGAAACACTATTTAAAATAGCTCTTAAAAAGTTTTAGCAACTAGCTTCTCAGGATATGTAATTGCACATTAGTGTGGCATTTTAATCACTTCTGAAAGTACTGTCTGGAATTGTAAAGTTATTTGAAGACAAAGCAATCTCCAACATGCACAGTTTAAAAGGGACTAATGCTAGAAGTCTGTGCTGCTGATGAGTACATTAGCCAGGCCTTTTTCCCCCTCCTCCCCTAAACTGCATGCCAAACGATGTATGATCCACTTTCGGAGCCAGGTCACCTTTAAGAGCATAGTGACATGCCACAGAATTATTCGCCAGTCCTCACTAGAGATGTCTGCAAGTGCAAAGCCTGTGACAAAGGACTGAAATGACAGCACTTTGACTCACTTCTACATTGTGTTTGTTTAGGAAGGTCCTAGAAATTGTATTTCACCAACCACATTCGCTATCAACACACAATTATCTGGCTTAATCATGTGGAACAGTGGCAAATTCACCTGGGGCTTAGGAACTAATGACATTCTCGTCTGAGCTGCTTTAGTGAAATGGCCTAGCACCTGAAGCAGGAACAGCAAGATTGCTCAAGAAAATTTGGTTTTCTTTTTTCATTTCACAGCATAGGGGCTCTGCTCAAATCAACAAACGCTCCTGATTAAATAGCTGTGGTAGTTGACTTATTTGCACTTGTGTGTATGGTTCTGAATGTACATTGAGAATCCCTAACCTTTACAGGAAAAGAATTGTCTGTGACTTGTTTTTAATATGTTGTATTTTGACATAGAAAATAGTAAAATAATTTTGCATTTTATAATTTTGGTATGATGAGATCTGTAAGTGTGGGTAACTCCAAATATTCCAAAACCAGCACGGGGCAACTGCAAAAAAACTCTACCTTTTCTCACACTGAATGTATTTGTATCTATTTTTGTCTGCAGCCTGGGCAGGGCCATTTAAATTCTGCTTGCTCAACAGAAACTCAGACTCTTATGTTGGTCTCCCCCCTAGTACACAGGAGATAAGTTGTGTTGCTGCTAACTATGCCACTTAATCTCAAAAGTTTAGAGGTGGGCAAAGATGAAAAATTGAACGTTCAGGCTCCTGAATGCTTCAAAAAAAGGGATAGGGAGGCTTTGGGACCACCCATATCCTTCTCTTTTGGCCAAAGGAAAGAAACTAGCCCTATTTCCATGAATAAAGTATTTTTAAAAACATTCAGAATGATATAATAGGTAATATCTTCATGCACAACTTTTATATTCACCTTTGGCATTTCATGTTCAAGGACTCCAGAACAAAATACCCACAGTTCTTCACCGAAAACTCCAAAGCAAGGCAGACCAGTGTTGGGCTTGGTGTGACCACTTTGCCTGTTATGAAAATTAATTAGCATTAACTACGATATGGATATCAGTTCAGACTGGTACACAGATGAAATTGAGTTTATATGGATAAGCTGCAAAGCCACCCACTCAAAGTTGTTTCTGCTTTTGACTACTACTAATACTCTATCCTACTAATGCAGCATCAGCACAAAGTTGGATTTGTGTCAGAAGACCCCCCCCACCAGCCTCTATTCTGTGATTACTCCCACATCAGCAAGAGAAGCACTCATATAAGGTTGTGCATAAAGCAATTTTTGCTAAGCCAGCCTATGCAGCCCACATTTTGGAATCCCAATGCCCGACCACTGGTTGCCTGGCTCATTGTAACAAAGCTCTGGCAGCAAAATCTTTGGCAATTTCTGTAGGAGTTGATGATTCAGGATCCTCTTAGTAAGGGGCACTGTTGCAGATAGTCCTGTTAGGTTATGTGAAAATATGCATTTCTGCCTTGTCAGTCAGTGCCTCAGCATAGTCAGGCATAAATCTGTCCAAAGGGGTCACTGAAAGATTGAAAATCAAGTCCAGTTCTGTAAATACAAGGATAGAAAACATCCACAGTTTCAGAAGCCCATGAGAAAGATACTCCATATGGTCACAAATGAAGAGATTTTGGTTTGATGTTGATCTCCAGAGGAAGTGTTTGCTGACATGCCATGTCATTTAACTGGAAAGAGCTGAAGATATGCAGCAGATGGACTGAAGTGGAAAAGAGTAGAGGGGCAAAGTTATTCAGATTAGCTCTAATGTAATGTTCAAGCATCTCAGGAGGAGCCTAGAATATCCTTCTGCTTCCTGAACCATCTCAGCAAAAATCTACGTAAAACAAGGATAATTTTGGAGGCTATGAGAGAAAGCAGTTCTTCGTAGCAAGCCTTCTGTGCTGCAAGATGCTGAGGCTTACCTGTTCATTACAGGACAGTCACAAGCATAAGCTGTCACCAGTACCACCTTTGAAGCCCTCAGCATATTGCACTGACCCTGGAATTTCTCAATCATCCAAAGGCTCAATTTCTAACATATACCTCTACACCACTACTATTGATCTAATGAGGAGCTTGGGGTTTCTAGGACCCCAGAAGATATTCCACCTATTTCCTTAGCAAGCACTGGGCTTGGCACTCTCAGCAACCACACGACAGCCTGCCCTTGGTGTCTACAGCAAGCTTTGCGTGACTGCAGCAATTATTTCCCCTTGGTGTCTCACTCTGTCATAATTGTAGTTTTTTTAGCACTCCAGATCATGGTGCTTTCTAAATCTTAGCTCACCACCAGTATGAATCAGTATAGCTAGACTGAAGTCAACAGTTACAGCAAGTAATATTGAGGGAGAATTCAGACAGCAAATCCAACTTGCTGAAATGAAGTTCTTTATCAATATATCTGTGTCACTGCTTCTGTAAGACCCCTATGTGCTCTAAGGCCATGCTTTAACACTGGAATATCTAACATCTCAGGGGAAAGATCACAGTTACCAAACTGGCTGTATTTCAGTGACAGATAGGGGGATAAATGCAGTCAGCACGGATTTGTATGGCTTTTGTGACAGGAGTGCATTGCCACCAAGAGCAGTTTAGTCAGTGAGTCCAACAGTTGGAGGACACAATAAATTCACTGTATGCCAGCAAAGAATGTCACTGATAATGGGGAAAACTTGCTTCCAATGGTCTTACCCTATGGTCATTTTGGATATTTTGCTGCTAAGGCTGTAGTACTGGTTAAATGACAGAGAAGAAAATGTGAGACCAGGTGAATTAATGCAGATATGTATGTGAATCCTATCATTAAAGCATTTCATTCTAGTTCCTATGCAGAAGTTACCATACATACAGTCACTTATCACTAATACTTGGTTTCACCAGGCATATCTAAATCAGGAAATAATATGGTAATTTTCACAGTCACCAAGTGGAAAATATTTATGGTGCAGTAGTTTAATATATCTGTATTTTATATTTCTAAGATTGTACCTGATGACATAATAAGAGTTTGAGTTTAAATAACAGCTGGATGATTTCAGAAAGAAAAAAGTCTGCACTGGTAGAAAGCTTACTCCTTTATAAAAAATCTTTTCCACGTTCATCAGGATTGCCAGCCTGGGGCAAAATTAATTAAAGTCAATGGAGAAAAAAATTGAATACTTAAAAGTGCTATTTGGGGCTCATAGAGCTTGAATGACTCAAAATATGAAATATTCAATTACTAATAATTGTGGGGTTTTGTTTGGTGAGCATTTTGTCACTCACTCCACACTTCACATCCTCCTCCTTTCTTTCTCTTCTAGACAGAAGGGTTAAAAGAGAAGAAAATTAGCAGCTCAAGTTCCAGTTCCCAGAGTGAAGAGGTACCCAGATTTCACCAGCTCTTTGCTTTTCATCATCCTGGTCCCTCCCTTTGATTCAGACCTTGTGCTTGCTGCTTTCTTGCTGGCTCCTTTCCTCTTTCCCTGAAACATGTTCTCTCTCCTCTCAGTCTTTTTTTCACTTTTTCTGGGTGTGATCGTGATTCATGAAGTGATGATCTGACTTTGAACATGTCCTCACGTTAGCAGCTCCCTGGCTTAGGTGCCAGGGTGGGCTTGAATTTCTTGCTGATTTGAACACACCATTTAATAAACTCAAATGTTTTAAATAGAGATTTGAAGGAAATAATACCAGGAGATATTTTTCAACAGAAGCTCAACAGGGCTTGTAAAGAGAAATCTGTTGGACAAAGGCAATGAAACTTGAAATGGTTTTGTTTACTGGACTGCAGTATTAGAGGAGGTGAGCTCAAATTTAAATGTATCCCTGTCCAAAGGGGCATCTGATTCCAAATATTTACTTTTATATCTTGGGAGACAGAATTCATTGGGATTGATGATTCAGTAAAAGAAAAATACTGTGCAAGAGGTCAAGCAATTTTCTCAACTCTGAAATTAAAACCAAATCAAACCAATATTTAGATATATGTATTAAAATAGGACATGAAAGAACCAAAGTCAGGCTCGCAGGCCAACATTAAATGTTTCCTAATTTCAAATATTCTCCAAGAACTATGAAAAAAAGGACAGCTTGGGCTCAGTTATGAGATATTCAACAATTCTAGAATTACTGGAAGAAACAAGAGGAAGGTTCATTAAGTGACTGATGAGGACAGGCTATTTGAGTGAAATTTTTAAAATTATTTTACTGTCTTACAATAAAAGAAAATCCTAACCTGGAGAAATGGCAAATTAATTAACATATTCTCCAGTACTTAGTGACACCTCAGTGGAAGGAAACTCTTTAAATGTGAAACCCTTGACATTGCCAGAATAGAAAAATAAAGTACATGTCTCTCAGTGGGTACCAGGGACCTATATTATGTCCTACTGTTGGTTACAGAATTTTCAATATTTTCTTATCCTTTTTCACTCATATGAACTGCAGCTTATAGCAGTGGTAATCATTTCCTGTGTTTGAAAAAGAGATGAAAGCATTCATGGATGAAAGCAAGTTGGATTTAATCTCCTTCTCTCTCATCCAGTGCACTGTACTGATCATTTTCCAAAAAAACAAGACTTAAGCTCATTTTTGTCATGACAAAACTAGTTTCATAATAATCAGATGGCAATTCCTAGTGTACACAATTCTAATATAATTACCAGGAGGAAATGTAGAGGGAGTTGCAGGTTTGAGATAAAGAAAAGCCTGTGAATTTTGTATTAATGTCTCAGACTCTCTTATTTGTGCAAGTAATCAATCTTTCGGGGAGTAGAATAGTAATTCTTTGTGAAAAAATGACAAGAGTCTGAGGAAGAAAGAAGATAATCTGAGTTTCATTCTGTACACAGCAGGTCAGCTGTGATTGACAAAGCTCATCACAAAACTATAGCTCCCGGAATAATCCCAATAGCAGAGTTTCATTTGCAGCCGAAGCAGTGTTAATGACATGTTTAACAGCTGCTTGTTGAAGTTTGGAATCTGCATTAACCTGCAGAGCAGTGAACAGAGAAATGAGGGGAAGTATTGAAATCAAGCCCTCATTATGCCGACAGCCCAGGGTAAGGGGTAGCAAGGGGTTCGTGGAGCGGGAGGGCGGAGAGGCAGGTTCGGACGGCTGGGTTGCAGATGGGGAGAGTGGAGGAGATGACAGCATCCGATCAGCAACACAAAAGGCTGCACAAGGGAACTGATGGGCTTGACTCAAGACACCGAGGAAGGGGAGATTAGACAGCTGGAATGAACAAAAAGGGAGAGGTGGAAAACGAAGGACTGGCAGCATGGCTTGTGAAGAGGAGAATCAACGGCACCGTTCCTTGCAGGTTATCATACTCTTCAGCCAGCCTGTTCTCCAGTCTGTAGCTTTTCTCTTTTATCAAAGGCCTTTGTCTACCCTATAAAGGGGACCAATTTCAGAGCATCCAGTCTCCTGCTGATATTACTTTTAAGATCAAATGCTATTCCCTAATGAAGAGACAAAGCCAAGACACTGAGTGCCTTTCCATGCCACACTGATATCCAGCAATCAGAAATTTAGAAATTCTGGTCTGACTCCAATCCTCCTACACCACTGCACGTTAGGAGCCTGAGTGTGCTTGAGCTGCCCATAGACTGTAGTGTTCTACACCAACTCCCTCTTTCATACTGCTAATACTAGCATCAGTGTCAGAAAAGCAAAGAGAAAATGTCTGAAACATATGCGCATGCTTCAAAATGTTGGCAGTGCCAGCAGGCAATATTTGATGGACAGTTAATACAGACATATATACAGTACCTTCATAGGTTAAACAAAATGGCTCATTGTTATTCCTAGTACTGGATCAGCTATGGGTTTCCATTAAAAGTCATTTGAAGGCCATCCCTCACACCAATTATACTGACTTTTCTTGTTTGAAAGGCTTCTTAGTGTTTTTCATTGGACTGGGTTCCTGAAGGCCATCCCTCACACCAATTATACTGACTTTTCTTGCCTGAAAGACTTCTTAGTGGTTTTCACTGGATTGGGTTCCTCTCTGCTGCTCCCTGATATGGATGGCACACATTTGATCCTTTTGAAAATCATTTGATTTAGACCATAAATTGTCGAGGGAGGGCACTGAACTTTCACTTAAGTCCCAGATTGTCCCAGGCTTCTGAGCATGCAAATTCAAGCACATTACAGCTTGAACTGGGGAGCTTCTTAAGGACCTGGCTTAATGTCTTTCAAAAGACAGGCGCTTGAAAACATAGGCACATTTTTGGTTAAGTCTAGCTAGGCTACACTTGGTAGATCCCTCACCGTACCTCTGATCTGCTACTATAGGGACCCTTACTACTAACCCAAGTGACCAATCCTGGGAACCTGGAAAAGATTTTTGTCTTTCAGAATATTTGTTATTCAAAGCCAAGACATCCCAAGGATAAGCACTGGCCATGAAAAGCAAAACCAAATTTTGGAGGTGTGCAAGTCTGACACAAGTTTAGAGGTCACACTAGTGGTAAGATCTATCATTCAAACTGCCTACAATTTTCTTATCATTCCTGCATCTCCAGTGTTTTATTTGCTACCTCTTTTTTATTTTTATTTCAAATGTCTTTGTCTCTAGTGAGGGTCAAAATCTCTGCTCTGGAACAACATTGTCTGGGAAGTAAGCCAAAAAACAGTTGATGCTCTCTGAAAACAACAGGAGAAAGCTGAACGACATTGAACTGGCATGGTCCAGAGGCCAGAGCAGGAGTCAGGGACCTGTGTTATATAAATACCTTCACAGTGATTTACCATAGGACCAATGGCAATATTTCTTGACATTCTTAGTCAGAAGAGGTTTTGTTTACAGAAAAA
Organism: Aphelocoma coerulescens; assembly: GCF_041296385.1. Lineage (NCBI taxonomy): Eukaryota > Metazoa > Chordata > Aves > Passeriformes > Corvidae > Aphelocoma > Aphelocoma coerulescens. The sequence continues at coordinate 30,026,346 of NC_091013.1, forward strand.
TCAAAATTAGGCTAAGTATTGACTATTCCTGTGGTCATTTTCTCTTGCCTGCTTGGTTTCATGCGGTGAGCATATTTGAGACCATTTCAGCAGGGAGTCTTTTCACAAGCATTTTTGCAGAATGACTTCTAAAATCTTAAGGCACATAGCAACTCAAAAGCTGCATTAGGACAAAGCTGGAGATAGATAGATACATAAGCAAGGTAGAAATAATATACGTCATCTCTGCCAGTTAAAATTTTCCACGACCTCAGAAATTATATGTGGTTTATCATCCTAGCCTCTTGCCCAGAATGATCTTCATATCCTGTGAAAAATTTCACTTACATTCTCAGCTGTCCTGTGGACTCAGGCATTAAAAATCAGACAAACTTTGGTAACATTTTCTTATGTTTAAACAACCTTTTTCTGACACTGAATAATGTCGGATACTGCTCGTGGTTTTTTCCTTATGCATACCTGCTAGCTATTGCATTATCAAAAGACTTAGATAGTATTGTTAATTTGTCCCCTAAAAAGTATGCAATGGATTTACACAGATCCTGATGGTTTTGACAGTAAAATCTACTCCTGGGACAGTCTTCTTAATCTGTGTTCCCAAACAAACCTGAGGGCAAAGACTGAATGATAGTAAGCTGTTGAACATGAAAATAAATAACAAACAAAAGGAAATGAGATATATCTATGGAACAATTTGGCAGTGTGTTTAAACACTTTTGTTGTGATTTTCAGAGATACTTTTTAAACAAAATGACTCTGTTAGATAGATAGTTTTCTCAGAAAGGGCTTAGGAAGCCTTATTATTTTCAGCTCAGCCTTTAATTTTGCAGTAGCCAGGAACTTTATTACAGAGAATATAAGGTCACGAGAAGGGTTAGGCTTTGAATATAAATACACAAAATTCACAGTCACTAGAACTAACAATTATTCAGTTGCTACTTCATTCTCTTTCACAATATCAGAGCTCTATAACTTCTGTTTAATTTTAGCATAATTTATGAATTTTAATATTTTCTATATGATAATAATAACTGTTGGGGGCATTCCTAGCATTGTGTACTGCTTGCACTCTCTGTATCTGATTTTGCCAAGTGCTTTATCTTCTCCTGTTTGGCTTCTCTGCAATAAATACATTCTAGTATTACATTTCTAACAGTAAAAGCTCCATTTCACCTGCCCATGCAGAGGCTGGAAGGCAGAGATTTGCTGAAACTTGGAGGTGGAGCATGTAGGAGCCACAAAATATGAGAGTTTCCTTGGAGATAAATATTTCCCACTGTAAGCAGTACAACTTTGTTTGAGGATTCCCTTTGAGAAACAATGCTGCTGTTGCCATCTGCAATGACCATGACTTTATACCAGGTCTACTTATTAATGTTCTCCATTAACATTATCCAGCTTTGCAAGTGCTTTAGAGAGACAATAGAGTGCTTTAGCATCACAGTAACTGAAGCAAAGAGAGTTGAAGGGACTTACCTGAAATCCCTTATCAGACCAGAGGGACACTCTTTCCCATTCCTCCTGTCACACAGCTTCCCTATGCACAGTATTTTGCAACCTGACAGTTGAACTAGCAAGTCTTTCAGCTTTGTCAAGGTAAATTGTCAGCAGTATTACAGGAAATTGGGATAAACATGTGGAAATTATGAAGATACTGAAATGTCCACAAAGTCAGCAGCTGGACTTAGATATATGTAGAATAAATACATATTTTTGTTGATTTTACTGACCAACGAGCACCCTTACCAAAAACCCCTTTGACATTAATCTGTGACTGTGTTTATGCTTCATCATGAAGAAGTGCCTCCACAGGCAGCGGGATCAACACTTTGCACAAGAAGGAATTGTCAAAACAGGGATTTCCCTGTAGGAAAATGGGAGTATGCACAAATAGAGAATGCACTGATTTTCATTCTGTTTCAATGTAAAAATATTACAGCCATCCTGTGGCTTTTCTAAAGGTGTTTAATTTCAGATCAAGGAAAACAATAATAGAATAAAGTAAAATAAAACAAAATAAAATTAAATTAAATTATTTTTTTTTAAAAATAGGAAAAAAAGAGAAAAGAGACTCAGCTTTTGCCTAAATACATGTACATTACACACACACACACTAATTTGGTGTAAGGAAGCGAGAAGATTTTGACACCTTTTATTGGGAGCATATGCTATATTTGCCGTTAGCATTTCAGGACCTTTTTTTACAGCCAGACAAGAATGGGATGGCAGAAACATAAATGAGAATCCAACTCCATACCTGTCTGAACAAATTTCTTGCACTAATGGGTTGAATTACAGGAGATGATCTTGTTGCCATATGTGCGTTTTGCTCCTCTTAACCATATGGCTTTACTGCTAAGCAAAATATTTCTAGATTTCTATTTTTTTCATCCTCAAGCTGGGACAAATGTCAGCTTTTTGAAATTTTTCCCACATTGAGAATCAGGGAAAAAATTGTATTAAAGCAGTTAAAATATTTCCTTTACGTCTCAGACTTTCACAAAAGTTTACAGTAAATTACTCTAGCTCACTAAGCAATCAGTTATTTTCTTCTGGAAACAGTGATATTTTTAATACAGCTAAGTTCAGAACAGACTGATAATTTACCAGGTTTTTGAAAAGTTTGAATGAATCAGTATATTTAACAAATAAGTGCCATTTCAGTTGCAAACCTTTTCGAGCCATGTCAAATAAATATAATGCATGCTTTATGACTAAATTGAAGCCAATAAGCTTTTTAGTGCAGTAAGTTACTTAGGGAAATGTAAAAGTGGGAGAGGGAAGGTATACAGAGGTAGGTTTTGTATACTATCAGAGGTTTCAAATCAGGCATGGAACAGGACAAAGAAAGAAGCAAATAAAATGAGTAAATAAATAAGACATTTCAAAGCATAAAACAGAAGAAAATGAGCTTTGGTAAGGACTGTGATTTCACCTGTGGCTAAGAGAGAAATATGAAGTCCATACTTAGTCACTAAGCTAGGTATGACATAAGCAAATTGCTGCCCTTATTTTGGATTTGAGTCATGAACCATATGGTCATAAGAGAGCATTAAAATGGGCCTGTGATTTCAACCCCATTACCAAATATAATACAACTAACTGAATACCTTGTTTGTCTCTTGGTTTAGCTTCAACCAAAAGTGTCAGCTTCACAGATCCTTAGTCTACGCCGTGATTTGAACCAAACTGGTAAGGAAAGCCAGGGACAGATTTGCTTCAACAGCAGATTCATGATCTGGGAATAAAATTCTAATGCACCAAATCCTTCACTAGCTTTGTAGAGAATGATAGAAGCAGTCAGAGCATCTCCCCTTTTTTACTTCCTAAATGGAGGGAGAAACAATGGAGAGCTAGATGGATGAGTGACAGCCTTCTTTTAGCATTTTCCCACCAATGTCCCTCTCTCATTACTATAAGAAAATATAAATGATCCTTCATCTTTCCCTTGATCATAGACACAAAACAAAGATCAAGACCACTGATTAACTGAAGAGGATGGGGAAAAAAAATGCAGAAATTATGTCTACCACATTGCAAGGCAGAGATACTGGTTCTCTGCCACGGTTTGGGGCAGAATGCAGCAAGAACTCCTGCTCTCCAGTGGCCATGGCTAGTAAGCGTTTTCTCCAGCTACATGACCCAACACTGTGAACAATTTTCCTGGTTTTCTATTCCAAGGCATGGTTATTCCATGTTAAGGAAGAAGACACCTGGGATGCTCACCTTGCCCAAGCTAAACAGGCAGAGAGGGCCTGCTCTGTTTTTTAACGTCTTCCCATCCTGATAAGCCCTTAGACAACTCACAAAGAGAGATCTTATTCTGCTTAAAAACGCAACATGGATCTAAAAGCAGATGCATTCTCTGTATTAGTGAGGGCAAATATATGGGCAATTATTGCTTATTTCATAATCATTTTAGGTTTTAAGAAATCAATTAATGCAAAGCTAATGCATGTTTTCCCTGATGTTTTTAAAGGTCACCCACCCTTTTCTTTCAAAGATCAAAAGCATGAACTAATACCATAATAAATGTTCAAGCCTACAAAGTGTCCCTCCTCCGTGACATGGCTTAGGTGTTTGTTCCTTTCCTTGCTTTGATCTTTTCCCAGTTGTATGCAGGCACTCTAACCTTTAAGTCTGAATTGAACTTGCAAACTCCTAATGACTGATCAGGTTCAAAACTGAACAGAAGTAGTCTTTTCCGTTCATTGCTAGTAGGAATAGAGGAGTCTTTCGGACTTTACATTGTCAGCATGAAAGAAGTTGCCTATGAATATTTACCTCCAAATTAAAGAATTTTCTACAGCTTCTGCTAAAGCTATATTTTACCCAGTTTCATGATGATGCTGCTCTTAGAGAAAGCATAGTTTTTGTCAGGATCTGTCAGGAAAGAGAAATATTAAATGAATCCTTCAATGGCAACAGGAATTTACCCCTTTTATCTGCCTAACATGGCAGTTAATATGCTCATGAGGCATTTTTTTAAAAAATACTTTTGTCCCCAAAACCATAATCTAAGAATTTAGGGAAGAAATTAAAAGACACTTCTGGAGGGTAGGAGCTGATGAAATTTGTCCACTACTACCTCTCCTGGATTTTGGAGCATTATAATCTCTAGTGAGGTTCTTGTGTCAGAGTCAGCTGCAATGGTGACTATCACTAATGCACAGCTGGTCTCCTTCTACATCAATTGACTCACACTGACCATTTGCTCACTGCATTTCCAAACCAAAATTTATAGCAAATGGAAAAAAAACCAAAACATTAATATTGGATGGTTTTTGTAAAGAGTTGTATTTTCCTGTAGGGGTAGACTAAGACGTTTCATTCTTGCTTGGGATGAAAAACTGTTGAATGATGACAACCTGAGCATCAGTCTGGTCAAGTCATACCTTTAGTACATGCAAAAGCCTGTTACAAACATACCAGCACTTTCTCCTTGAATTTAGAAGTATGACTTTACTTATGGTTCTGCACAAAGACAGTGACGCAGTTCCTAAATTTTTGTTTATTATGTGGGTAGAAAGTTAGGTACTACATATCCTCCTTAATATTACAGATTTAATTGTTTAAGAGCCAAATAACAAGCCACTAAAAAACAAATCTTTGGGAGACTAGAGTGAGCAGTAAATCACTCTGTTAAATTTAGCTTTCTTTTTCACAATTTTACCCATTATTAAAATCTCTTTTCAAGTCTGTGAATTGATTTAAAACAGAACTCTGTGGATATCTGATGCACTCTCTCCAGGGGAATTTAGAGATTGCAGCATGTTCTGAAAGAGCAATGAACTTACTGCCCCTTTCCATGATGTCAACAAAAACTCCTGTCCTTGACAGATAGCGGCCATATCTCAGCAAGAAAAGAGATTGAGAACTGTCGTTTTGTTCTGGGATGGTTAATTTTGGTTTCTTATTCAATCTCCTTTTTGATGGGGATGAACTGTGCTTCTAAAAAAATTTTACAGACAAAAATTGAAAAAAGCGTTCTATTTGCTGTATGTATGCTTGCATACTTGAAATCCACTTCCCATTACATTTGTACATGTAATGTCAGATAAAAAGGACACTTAGACTGCAAGTAATGTTTTTTCTTGGCACATGATCACATGAGTATGCAGGAAGTGGTTTTAGCATACTTCTTTTTCTTCTTTGTTCAATCTATTATTTTTTTGCATTTGTACTATTCATTTACTTCCAATTTGAAAAATAGTAATTTTTAAAAAATAGTACTTATCAAAGGGCACCAACATATGCAGAATTTGCCCAGAAACAATCCTACCAAAAGTGGCTGATAACCACAAGTTGTTTTTCTGACTCTGAAGTATTATGAAAAAATAACAGTCCTCTTCTTGCTGAAGCCGCCAGCATGCTGCACTAAAGCTAAAATCTTACTTGAGGTCTGGTTATCAGAAAGGAGAAAACTTTGATTCTCAAAGTCAGGAGTAGATGAGTGCACATCATAGCAATGTTATGACCATTTAATCGTTTTTCCATAAGAAAATATTAAAATGCCTTAGTTATGCTAGATTAAATGCTCATTCAATAATTGCAATGGACAGTATGCTTTCAGAGTAGGAGAATTAAATTAAAAGAAAGACAACTACAGAAAATGTACTAGTGGTAGAATTAGACAATGTTTCATCAGTCCCTGATGTCTCTACAGTAATGAACCTGTCAAAAGATAATAATATTTTAGTGAAAGGTGTGATTGGATAAGTCACATTATTTATTAACTGTTACCCTAAAATATCACTTTTGTCTTAATATTAAAGAATGGTTAGAGGGCAGCAGGGATGCCTGACATAAAGCATTAAAACATGGATTATGGCTATAACAGGCCATGAAGTGTACACGCTATGCTGTAAACTTTGTAGCACAACCGGCTAATACCTGACGACTCAGAGCATTCAAGGAGCCATAAAACAGCAGACTTTGTGCAAGGTCTTTGGATTGATCTGCTAGTTCAGTAGTGTATTTTGCTAGCTTGCTGGAGCTGTCTTTGTCAAAACATCTTAACCACCTAGTGGCTACAACCTTAGATTCTAAATTTGATTTTCAAAGCATCGCAATGAACCACTTTCTTCTTCTGTTTTTCGGTTGGTTTGGGGTTTTTTATTATGGTGGTAATGGCAGAAGCCAGGAGGGTGTTATGGAAAAAGGAATTATACACCAGCAGCAAACTCAGCAGAAAATCATCGGTCAGAGATCACAATGAGCTCTCTGGTATTCCCAGAGCACGTGCATTTTATTGCAAGCCCAGCCTAGGTCATCTAGTTGTATGGTAAAGAAGGGATCTCTATAAGTCCACTATGCAAGATAATGAAGAGGGAAAAATTACACAGTGGTGTTACAGCTGAGAGCAAAAGAGCTATTATGAGAAGGGAAGGATGTGGCTCCTATAATGAGGAGGCCACATCTAAACCACAGATACTGTGTACACAGAAAATTTCACTCAAAACACTCCTTTCTTTGATTTTGTTAAAGCAAACAACAAGAGTGAAAAATCAGGAGTCCAGACTTCTGTAGCAATGCCTGACATTTTCACCAAAAAAAAAAATAAAAGCACAAATAATTTTGTATTTTTTTAAATCCATATTTCCTTGGCTCAGCTCAGGATCAGCAATTACAAGTAGGATTCTGCCAAATCACATTGCCCTGTAGCAGTTGCTGGTTGCTCAGGGTAATCTGTCTTTCCTGTGGCTGCTAGACCGCATCACACTGATAAAATGCAAGATGTGCCATTGTATAGAGAAGAAGCTTTTAAACAGTAAATGTACATCATTTAACTAAGCATATGAGCTTGCCCAAAACTGGGCCCCAACTTCACTCTCAGGAAAAATGTATCTTGCATTTCCAGAAACTGTTTTCAGAGAAGAAGAAAAGTTACCAACTCCATACCAAGAAAAAACTATCTTTCTGAAAAGAGGAAAAGCTATTTAAAGTGAACCCATTCATTTATAAAAACGCAATTACTCCAGTTAGGTGCAACTTGATCCAAAGTGCTAAGTGTGGGGTTAAATCCCTCATGTTCCTTGAAATACAAACCCTTCAATAAATCAGGGGCAGCAGCAAAGTTTTGACTTTTTCCCATTACTGCCAGAAGAACTGTTAAATACATTAATTCAGGGAATAATAGTGCAAAACTGGACAACACCAAACTGGCAAAGTCCTGCAAGTACACCTAAGCTTTTATGTTTTGTAAGAAAGGCTACTCATGAACGAACCAAGACAAATGACACACTGGGGCAGGTACCAGGAGTGTGCACATCACCTCAGCTTCATCAGAATCATTGCACCCTCAGCACTCCCTCTTGCCAGCCTGCACATGGGGCCTTCAGGGTTCTTAGAGACACACAACACACGTGTGTGCATGTACACACCCACGTGAAAAGATAAAATCCTACAGAGTGTGTATTTACATACATAATCCTCATGCTATGAAACTGAGCAAATTCCACGAGCTTTTTTGAAATGAATTAATGTTATCAAGACCAAAGCAGATGTTGAGTTGCTGAGAAAACCCAAACCCTGCAGCTAAAGCTACATCCCGTTTTTGGTTAAATACACAAACCCTGTCCTGGTTTCCTTTCTGTGAAAAACTGAAATCCTGAAACTCTTCCTGAGCTGGTTCACACTTTTGAAATTATAGCTGAATCAGTACTCCAGTACCAGTTTCCTGCCATACTCAGAATGATCATGAAGATCTTTCTCATGACAAACCAAGGCTCATTGCTGCTGGAGAAAAAATGTCAAATATTTTTTACTGTTTGACTCTTCTAAGGATGATTACTGCCAACCTAATATGTAAATGGGAGTATCAGAAATATGCAGATTATACATATTTAAGCTCTAATACAGGATTATATGAGAGCACTTACTATTGCAGTGTTTGCCATTGACACAACTTTGAGATAACTTCCTGTAGCAACCAAAGACAGCACACATACCATGATGCCCAGTTTCACAGGAGGGAAGGAGAATGGACACAAGCAAATCAAATTTGTGATTTAATGCAAAGCTGAATGAGCCATTGTCCAGAACAAACACCGAGCACAAAACACAAAGACAGTCAACATACCCTGTAAAATTGGAGACCTCCCCAAAGGCACTGCAAATCACTCTTGACAGGAAATGGATATATCTGAGGTGGTTTGTGCAAGAGCTGTTAAACACCTTATTTGCACCTTTATGGTTAGCAATTAGATGTTGTAAATACCTATCTAATACCCCCACACATACCTCTACACAATTACAAGAATGCTCTGGTCCCATGAAGTCCTGGACCACACAATACCCTTTGGAAACAGATTCTTCAGTGGAACAGAAGATAGCCCATTGTTCAGGTTTTTAGAAAAGCAGTTCAAAAAAAAATAAGGCAGAGGAAAGATCTATTTTCAGCTCGAAATAGATGGACAGTATTTGTAAAGTGGCAAAGTAAGAGTTAATCTAATTCCCTAAAGCTCCTTACAAAATGACAGTTCTTAAAAGCGTTGTACCTACACTTACAGCTAACGATGCAAGTTGCAAGGCAGTGGAGAATCAGGCCCATTTGACTCTAATCCTACTGAGTAAAATATATATTTGTACATAAATCAGAGTGTGCACAGAAATACCTATATAACAATACATAAGGAAATGAACGGATTAAAGCACAGAAAACTCCAGATGCTGAAAAAGATTTTTCGTCCTTATTTTTAGCAGTCAGCATCAGCAAGATTGTCTTTCAAAGGAAGGAGAGAAACTGACTTCACAAAGACACTTGCATTTCAGGTCAGCGGTACTTAGGGAGTATTTCTGTTCCCAGATGGCTTCCTGAGTATATTTATAAGATGCAGAAAAAAAGGACCTGCAAATATTTCCGCACTGACTGCATTTTAATCTGGACAAGGGATTAAAGGGAGGTGCTTCCATTGCTTGCATAACAGTCACTAACACACTTCACATGCCCATGCCTGTCTGAACAATTTCCATGCCCAAAGGACATAACATACTTGGCCCTTGAAGCCCTACTACAGGAGCCACCGAAAATCAAAGAATGCACATGCACATCAGTACCAAGGATCAGATACAAGTTATTGCCACTCTCTGTTATTTACTCCTGAAATTCTGTGCACAAGCAACAACAATGTACAATGATCTGATAAACAGTACCGCTTTTTTTTTTCTTTCAAGGTCAGTTCCAAGAAACCCTTGCTAGAATCAGCTAATTAATTTTTGGCCTCTTTAACTACAGGGTATTTGAAGCCACATGTTATGAATCATTTTCAGTTGAGATATTAAAATCAGATTACAACAGAAAAGCCTTGTAAATATTTGCCTTCAAATGAGGCTAAGAATAAATATATATTCAGTAATTCATCCATATTTAGCAGATATTAAAGAGACAAAGCATAGCTTTAAATTCACTTATCATTTTATACAAAGAGGGGAAATATGAAACTTGGCTTGATTAGCTTGTTTCTTCCTATGCTTTGTAATACCTTATTAAAATTTGAACTTTGAAATTGATATTATCAGTCAAATAATGTCAGCAGAAATATTTAATCTGTGGTTAGAGCTTTATTAATAGAACTTTTATTTGAAGTGTTTTATGTCCAAAGAGGAAAAAAAATAAGAAGAAAGCCTGAAATGGACTTGGAACGTTGATTTGACTTCACTGATCTCATTTTGAAACTCTACATAATGTGCTGCTAAAGAAAAATCTCCAAATCTAGCTTCCCACACACACACACTTCAGACTTCCAAGACTACAGAGCCCTCACTGAGTAACCTCTTCCTTTTTGACTGGCAGGTATTCAGGTCTTCATGCAACACAGGGTTCAACTGGCCTTCCACATCAGGCAAACAAAGCCTCTTGTGCTCACTGGAAAAGACTAATAAAAGACATTTTCTCTCTTCCTCCCTCCTGATAATATTTTAACCACTAAAGTATGTCCATACAGTATAGAAGAGAAATAGGGAAATGATCTCTTCTTGTCTGGTTTTGACAAATGAGTAGTGTTAACTTACAAAATAAATTTGTAGACCTCTGATAGACCAAACCCCAGAATTAAATATAATTATTCTGACAAAAATGAGAATGACATTGCACAGCTTCCAAGGGTGACATTAGAAATAAAAATCACTTCAGAATTTTGCTTATAGAGGAACCACATTTATGGAAATCTGAGTGACTGTCATTCATAGTGTTCCATTTTATGCTATAGAAATGACATTGGAAATAGATTTCAGTTTCCCTGTAAAGTATCTTTTCATCTCCACTGACACGTGCACCAAATACTGCAGAATGCAACCTATAAAAAATATATATGAGAAATAGAATCATGAAGTCTTGCTGTGTGTTCTTGTTTTTCCAGTAAATATTTTAGTTGTCAGTCCTGTCAGTTATGAATTTGCAAGGATGGGATTTATCTTGAAAACAGAGGAAAGGGAGAGGGACAGAGAGGAGAGAAAGAGACAGAGGGGAAGAGGAAGGAGAGATGACGGCAATGGGAAAGGAGAAGAAGGGAAAAGGGAAAAGGAAAAGGGATGAGGGAAGGAAGGAAGGAAGGAAGGAAGGAAGGAAGGAAGGAAGGAAGGAAGGAAGGAAGGAAGGAAGGAAGGAAGGAAGGAAGGAAGGAAGGAAGGAAGGAAGGAAGGAAGGAAGGAAGGAAGGAAGGAAGGAAGGAAGGAAGGAAGGAAGGAAGGAAGGAAGGAAGGAAGGAAGGAAGGAAGGAAGGAAGGAAGGAAGGAAGGAAGGAAGGAAGGAAGGATAGAAAACAAGAAAGAAAAGTGAGAGGGGAAAGAAATAAAGGTAAATGGAAAAAATTAAGAGACAGAAAAAGAAATTTGTCTAACTGGACAAATTCTAATAAGACCCGCAGTATTTCAGTGAGTATGGCAAGGAATAAAATGTTGATTTCACAGGGAATATGATTTCAAAAGTGTTCAATAATCTTAAACTCATAATTTGAAAAATGCAATGCCTCTAATTATTACTTTTTTACCACCAAAGTCTTCCTTATGTAAGGACAAAATAGAAGAATTCTGCATGTAGTCAAAAAGATCTCCACTAATGTACCAGACTTTCTTTTTGTCACACATACATAGGTCCAGATATTTGATTCTTACAAAAAGTACAGGTCATAGCTCTTAAGAACAAAGAGGGAAAAGATAATGCTCACCACTTCATCATGGTTTTATCAAGTCAGGTACAAAGCCTAAAACCGAGAGGTGCTTGCAAAAAGCTGATCATCCTTCATTAAAACTAAAAACAAAACAAAAAGCCTTTCAGGTCTCTACCTCCCTGTTGATTTGCGAATGCCTGCCTTTGATAATGCTCCATTATACCGGTAGAGGACATAGCATTATCCACTATGAGCAGTTCATGAAGACAGATGCTAAAAAGAGGACTTTGAATTCTCTACTTGACATTTTATTTCATAATGAAACTTATGAAATGTGTTAGAAATCACTCTAGAGTAGCAGGGTGAAACACATTGTTTCACTCCTGAAAACTTGACTAAAATCACACAACCACAATTGAACATTCTGTGCATAGCAAAGGGCACTAAATATATTGCTTTCCTAGGACTAGGAAAGTAACAATGAGAAGGGGGAGGAAGGGTGCTTATTACAAGAATGAAGCTTTAAAAGAAGTTATATAATCACCAAAGTTTGTAACAGAGACTCTGCTGCTGGTGCTGTTAGACAACCAGCTTGCAGAAAATCTCCATGTCTAATGCTCTTCCTGGCACTGCTCCTTTCACCCCTCAGCCCCATCCACAGGTGCTGGGTGCCATCCAAGGCAGGAGGATCACATGCCATCTGTGGCAACCCTCAGGAGACCTCAGAAGATAATTGTAGAAATTCACTTGGATTTTTATTTCAAGTGGCATTAACCCTTAGTCCTCTTCCTAACTCTCCCACTCAGTGAAAAAATCTTCAGGTATGGACAAAAAAAACCCAGCCAAAAGCAATAACGCAGTTCCTGCCAACCAAACACTGATCAGAGGCAGAAGCTTTGGCTCCAACTGTGCCTCAATTTACAGAGACAACTTCTCATGACAAACGACAAAAATAGAAAATTTGGGAGTGAAGGTTTCTGCTTTGTGCCCCTTCAGCCCCAGTCTGTTTTCCTTTTGGTTTGGGGATTTTTTTTTTCCTTTTTGTAGCAATATTGTTTGGTGCATGTAGATGCTACTTTGTATCTTTTATCCTGTAGAGTTTTCTTTGTCGGGACACTGTTAGCACTCACACTTTCTTAGTAGACCTTAGCCATGTGACATTTCTGGTATACTAAAGCAAGCTTTGATATTTTAGTACTTTCATAACTGAAAAACAGCTATCAGATTTGAGATTGGTCACAAACAAAAGGGCTGATGGCTGTCACATGAGATCAACTTTCTTTTAAAAGTGCCCATTACTAATGAATATAGTCTAAATATTTAGATATTATTTGGTTTAATCCAATTCCAAATGTCAAAGAGATACTAAAAAAAAGTAGTTTATATAGTCTGGTTTATCTTAATATTATCTTAAAATTCACAATTTACATTTTGTTGTAGGAGAATTTGAAAACAACAGTGACATTAAATGGGAGATTGTCAGAGAGAACCATAGAATTTGTGTCACTGATCTGCAGAAGAGGTTCTTCTCCAAAGAGTAACAGCAGTTTTTCAGAGACCTGCATCAAATTAGCAATAATATTAAATGGCAAGTGTTGCACGATTATATCAGCACTTCTCGTATTTTCTCTCCAGCACCCGACTATACTGAATTAATTCAATATTTCCGTTGGGTTGGAGGCAGAAAATAGCATGAAAAGATGCAAAATAACATGCCACCATTTTTAGTAGGGGTACTTATTTGCGATGTTTTCTTTAGGACTGCAATCTCCTGGAGAGCCAAAAGGCACGGTTAGTTTAACAGGGTTTGTACGAGACAATGGCTCCAGTATGCATCCTTTGGGCAAGCCCACGAGACATAGCAACCAGTTGGGATGATCAAGCTGAAGTGTGCATAGACATCTCCCCTGAAAAGTAGCTATGGTCAGAAAAGCCCACTTTCTCAGGCACAAAGGGCTGGCTGAGAATCATTTACCACTGCCAAAGAAGCAGTAGTCCCATCATGGACCTGACCTGAGAGTTACCTCCCTTCTCTTTCACTGAGCCCGTGGCAGGAGCCAAAGCAGATACAAAGGGAACATGGTGGGAGCTAGAGATTTGAAAATATGTAAGGAATGGCACGGAAAAATGAATTCTGAAGGAGACGTGGGTCTGTTCAGGAAGGAGGGAGGAAGGCAACCTGGCTGAGCCTTCCGTGCTGCAGAAGAGGAGCAGAGGAGGCTGCGTGTGTGCTCTTCCAGGAGGTATGCCAAGCATATGATTGCTGCTGATGGGGAAAGAGTCTCAGCGAACAAGCACATTCTTTGTAATGCAAAGGAGATGTTTCATTACAAACCGGTTGAGGAGTGTTACTCCGGCTCCGCGGGTGCGTGAAACGGAGAGGCAGCATCCTGATCCATATGGCATGACCCAGCTGTCGAGGCACCACGGCTGCACGGGCCAGGAAGCTGGTTTTCTGAAAGTATTGCACAGAGTAAGGGTCTAAGTTTTTATATTTAAACCCTTCAATGTAAGTGTGTGGCCACTCCCAGAAGGAATATATCATACAGTTGCTCAGTGTGCAAGAATAGCTACGACCTCAGCATTTAAAACAATATCTGAAACACATTTTAGGCAAGAAAGTAGCAAAATCACTCACTTCAGTACATGGCTTAGATAAAAACACAGTCTGGCTGGCGTCTTTTTGGCTTATAACACCACCTACATGGCTACAGCACAAAACTTGCCCTGGCAAAACCCTGCAATGCTTGGGTTGCAAATGTTGTTGAGAAATCTTTAAGTCCCCTGAGGCGACTTTTGTTTTTAACCAGTTTAAAATCTTTCTATCTGGCATTTCTATCCAGTTCTGCCGTTTTCCCCTCTAATGAATGAAATCAGTGCGTGGGGCCCGACTTTTTTGCTGCTCTCCTACCATAAGAAAATGATGCTGGTGTGTGCTTCGTGCTGCCTTTTCCCCATCACCCAGTGGGTGAATTTTGTAGCCTGCCTTGTTAGTGGCACAGCAGGCCGCCAAAAGGAAACCGAGTTGTTTGTATGAGAGGAGATGTTGGGCTGCCAACTGTTATAAATCTTGTGCTACTTACAGCTTCGGCTTTTCTTCAAGTCTACTCCACCCCCTGCTGTGGTTTCGACTGTTGGAGCAACATTAGGAGGCACAACTGAAAGCAGTAATATTGGCATTTGTGGGGAAAATAAGAGAAAATGTGAGGCACAAATGTTTCGTTGCAAGAACTATATGCATAAGACCTGCAGCCGCAGACTTTTGGGCTCTGTGACAGTGGAAAGGGGATTTGCCCCCTGCGATATTTACCTGTAGCTGTATACATTGCCACCAGCTTGTTTTGTAAGTGTAACTGCTTGTAACCTTGCACGTGCTTCCCCACTGTCATATCATATTAAATGAGCTATAATTGTAGTCTATTAGAGTGCAATAACCTAAAAGTGATAGTGCATGACAGCACCTGTCAACACGTCATGGAGGATTGTACAGAATGCTGAATTATACCCATTTTATACCACATTAATGAGGCAGCTCATTCTTATCCAGTCATAAATAAACAGGTTTCAATTTCTTTATATACCATGAGAAGCTGTTTTTTTCCTTCTGCACAGAGAGCCACAGAAGTCATGATAAGGTGATCTATTGCCTTAAAAGGAATATCAGTGTGGTCATTAATAATAGTGAGGATGTTATTTTTATCATTATTAATTGTTTTGTAAATGCATCTTGGTGTGACTGCTTCTTTCCATTTTTTTCTGGAGAAAAAAATATAGAAACACATAACAAAAAACAAGACCGGTTGTCCCTAATAAACTTTTAATATAAAATAAATTGCTTGTCTGATTGCTTCAGCAACACCCAAAGGATAGAGTGATATGGGCAGAAACCTGATCCCCTTAAGATCAATGGCTGTGCTGGGGCCTGGTTCTCCTTCATAAACTCTTTAAGTCAGAATGGGAATGGGAAGAGAAAAAAGGAAAATGACAGTAGGGAGAAGAAAGACAGAGAATGAGAGGCTTTCAGACAAATCAAAAGGAAAGCAAATGTATCAAAGCACATGTATAGTGCCCATTATTTTCTGTAACCTAACTAGATCAAGGTGTCTTCATTTCGAAGAGCTGCTTAGGCTTCAGAGCCAAAAATAAGTGCCTGTGCTCTTCTGCTGAGCCCATATGAGGAGAGGTCAATACAGTCCCCTGTGAGCAAAGATCTCATCCCCCTGACCCAGACAGAGGCCCTGGGCACCAAATACAGCAGATCGGTGATTCTGAGAGGTGGATGTGGGAAGGGTGGTCATGCTAGACAACTTCCTTACTTTTCTTGCTCAAAGTTACTCAGGTAAGGTAAGAAGAAGTGATCCATTCAGGAACTTGTAAGTGTATATATAAAGTATAATGTGCAAAAATAAAGCACACTTGAGAGGGAACCAATAAAGAGTCGATGGTGTTTATAAGAGAGAAAGTATTTTCAATATAATGAATATTAAGAGACTGGGAGAAACTGGCTTCCAAACAAAATGATCACTAAATACCGATCCTTTGCCAGGCATCTCCCACAGGGTCTGTGTGATAGGTGTCTTTTGGTTCCTGGGAAACAGCCTCTGCTCCTTCTTTGATCTTTGAACTGTTTCAGGAAGAAGAGCAAGCTTGAAAGCACAGCCTGCAGTAGGCATGCCAGCTTTTCGTTAGAGAGTGAAAAAGAGAGATCCAGCCCTGGGAGCTGAGACCTGGGCAGTCAGTGTGACCAGACAATGATCTTGCCCACCCTCAGCTCCACACAGGACCCCCAAACCTCCCTCTGCACCTCGGGTAACCACCAGCTTGCTTCAGGAATAATGACTTTGGAACTACAGGGAAAACCCGTGATGCTTATCTGAATACTCTGACACCACAGGCTATTTTATTCTTTTTTTTCCCTCAGGACTGGTGATGGGTAATTTTGCCAGTAATGGATGTTATCGACTGGCTAAGTAAAACTTTCTTCATTTATTAAGCCTTATTTACATTATTTATGTACTACTTAAAAATAAAAAACTAAATTTTTTCTTCACTTCAATATTTCCTCTGTAATCTTAGCTTCATAAGAGAAGAATAGATTTAGAATTATGAGTTCATGTCCAACAAAAGTGAGTTAAAAATCCTCATTTGAAAATCAAGCCATCATTTCCCTCAGAATTTGTTTGCAACCTATGTTCCAAAAAATGCACTGTCCTGTGAAAGAAAGGTGGAAGGACAGAGGGAAGCAGTGTTGTTTAGGTACTAGGCAAGCAGATCAGGTCAAAATTGTTTCTGAATTTGGCTTGATTTGGGTGAAAATTTTGACTGAAAAGGTCCATTATTTCAAAAAAAGAGAAATTATTTTCATATTTTCACAATATTTTTCATATATTTTGAAAAAATAATTTTTGTGTTCAAAAGTTATTTCTAAACTTCTTTACATTTAAAATGCATTTAACGATCATTTCAATTCCTCCAAATAAATGAATCATTAACTTTGACTTCAACCCCAAATCATTTTCCCTAACTTTTTTTTTAAATTTTTCCGAGAAAGCCAATAAAATTTTATGCTTCAAGTCAATCCAAAATGAATGGTTTTTTTCTTCAGTTTGACCAGTGAACTGAAAAATCAATTATTCACACAACTCCTCTTTAAAATGGCTTGGAACCGTCTAATTGTGCATGTAGGCAGTTACTTACTGTGTGATCTTATTACTGCTCTCCTAATTCTTGCTCTTTTCCTGCCTAGCTTTGTTGTGTTTTGTTCTAAGTCAAACCATAGGCTGTTGCAGTCAGACATTTTGCCTTCCTGACATCTGAGATATGTGTATAGGGCAATTATTCCTATACCAGTGGTACATAAGCAGTACAGGGCTGTGTCCTTCACATGTCCATCAGTTCTTGCTAGCATCTGTATGCCTTCCTTGTCACTGCAAGGGACATCCCCAGTATGCAGGATTCACGGTCTTCTATTTTCTCCTGAAATTAATAATTCAGTTTTACAAATTAACCATTTAATCTTTCCTATGTGGCCTGTCCACTGCCATTTGAACTGGAAGCCAACTCAAGGAAGGCAACACAAAAGAAACTTTTCAAACGTCCATAGCAGAGGAAGAGCTAAGTATTTGATTTTCAAACTGGAAAGCAGGTGAGAAGCAGCCAATGACTGAGAAATTTGGAAGAGTTTCATTTCTACCTGCTCACCAATGCTGGCAAAGTAAGAATAGATTAATGAATGAGTGGTTCTTGGTGTAGCTATAACTACCAGATCAATCACATATATCATTATTTTTCAATACCTTTCCCAGATTTTTTGTTGTTTGGTTTGCTAGTTGATTTTTTATTTTCCTTCTTTTTAAAAGAAAAATGTAGTAGTGTTTTCTGGTCTCTGCTTAAACCAGTCTGAGTTTATTTCAGTGGACTTAAACCTTGTTTACAGTGTGGCAGTAAAGGTTTCTTTGCAACCTAAGAATAACATTTTAACTAAGATGAGATGCAGTGTAAAAATGCTTGATTCCTCCTCAAAACCAAATGGATATTTCACCTTGACTCAGACAAATGGCAGATGCTGCCAAGCACTTACTGTAGCAAGCAGACAGAGGAGAAAGCAAGGTTTGCTCATACACTAGTCCCCAGATGACTATTAATCATTCATAAATTACTCCTGTGTTGTTTTGATTTTGTTTTTTCTTTAATGATTTTTAGTGTCCTTATAAAGCACCAGTGCATCTCTCCTCACCCTAAACTGACAATGCAGTTGTAACAAATCTTCCTTCAAACCTGATGCACAGTCTGAAAAACATGTTTCTCTCTGAAAGAGGACTCACTGGAAGCTTATAAAACAAGAAGCTTTCTATTTTTAAAGTGTTTCCCATATATCTTCTGGACATATAAGTCATAGCTCTCTGCCTCTGTGAATGACTGAAACCAACCAAGAATCTCTGCATTAGGCTGCTGTGTGTTTCAGTGCACTGAAAATACACTAGTAGGGATGAGAGTGAGCGATCAGCAGGAAGCTTTCACAGAAATCCTGACACTAGCCTGTTTTCCAACAGCAGAGAACTGCTATTTAGATCTTTGGGATCCTAGCTTGGAAGGCAAAAGATGTCAAAGATGGCCAAAGAAAAACCAGCCAAAATCCAGATTCCAAGACTAACCAAGAGTTTAGTTCAAAAGAAGACTTTACATTTTGGTGTTAGTCATGGCCTCCTGAACCCCGGGTGCAGGCCACAGTCTTGCACAGAGCAGAGAGAAGGAATCAGCACCTGCCACCAGGACCACAAGGGACAACTCTGGGAGGAACAAGCTACATCACTAGCAGAAAGCCACACACCATTTCGTATGTAGAGAACATTCTATGGAATAAATTGTAACTAGTTAATTAACTGTACTTTGCAGTTCTATATTATTAGCTGCTGAGGGCAACTGGTGCCTTGGCACTGCAGTCAGTGTGGATTGCATACACAGCCTGAACCTGCTAATTGAGTATGAGCAAGAGCCCGCAGCTCGGCTGGCTGGTGGCCCAGGCTGTGCCGCACAGCGAGCAGAGTGTCTCAGGGTCTTCTGCCGGACACCCAGTACAACTGTGCGTGTTAAAGTAGCACCACCTCTGTAACCTATGCATGAGCAACAACTTGCCAAGCACTTGCCCACTACATGATATCAAATTTGACACCTGATTTGCAGGGGCTGTTCTGGGTACAGAAGGAGGCTTCCTTCTCCTCGGCTGAATTTCTAAATGAATCTTTATCTGACACCCAAGTACCACCCACATTTGCCAGCTGACACTCTGCGCCAGGCTCTGCTCCCGGTTTCATAAAATCCACAAAGACCCTGGGGGCAACCAAAGTGCAACAGAAAGCAGATCTGGGGGCCTTGTTTTGGAGTTTGGTGGTGGTTTTTGCTACTCTTCTATGCCAGTGGAATTTAAAAAGATGAGTACAAATGATACAGACTTATGTAATGCTTGACATAGATTTCTTCAGCATCTGAGCTCTCTACAAAAGAAGTTTGCAGTTTAATTAGAATGGCTTACATCCAGCAACTGTATTCAGAATAAACAAAAATTAGAACTTAGGGATATTTTTTTTCCTAAAAGTAGCTCAAATAGGGAGAGGGAAGAATTTATTTACATTCACACACTCTGAGTTTGTTTTAGAAGCACACTGCCAGGGCAGATACTTGTGGCTGGAGACCAAGGAGAGACCCTGCAGGATAAGTTAGATGGGTTTCTTGTCCAATGAGCTAGTGGGAAAAGGAGGGACTGATGTTAGGCCTCTGCCAAGAAACCTTTTTTTTGTGGTGTCCCAAGTCTACTTAAAGTACAGGAAAAGATATGCGAAGTCTGATTGTCTTCATAGATGATCTCCTATCTTTTGAATGCCTCTTCTTGCTGAAGGTATCATGGGCAAATCACATTAGCTTTGATCTGAGTCTTTCCCAACACCCCATAAAACACAGCTTTGCATACCAACGCATGAACAACAGCAATAAAAGGGGTGAACCTAAGTGTAGGATTTTATGGATCCATCTGCCAAGCATTTCTTCACAAGAGGAGAAACACATTATGAGTCTAAGCAGATGCCAGGTCTCACCAAACTGTACATTGACAGCAAAACATCAAGCCATACCCATAATTGCCTGATCAGGTTGCTACGCTTTGGAGGTGAATCTGAAGAAATCACTGATGCACTGACGCTGAGGGAGCACTTCAGGGAATGGAAATGTAAGGAGGTGATGCTGAGGACACTCAAGTCCTTCCTCTGTTTACCCTTGACCAAACATGATCCTCACCTGCAGAGTTACCTGAGTTTCTCTGAGGATGCAGAAGAGGGAAAGATGTATACAGTATTTATAATCAGTCAAGGAGATGTCACATTCATCCTGATCACATTCCTGATCCCTGAGAACGGCAGAGCAGAAGAATAGGCATTGCTACTGCATAAAATTGGTAAATGGCATGCAAGAAAAATAAGGGCACTGTTCAAGGACATGGATAAGTAAATATGACTCCACATTAATAGATTCATGGAGTTATTTCTGCTGGAAGGGACATTTGGAGGTCATCTGCTCTGATTACCTTCTCAAAACTAGTCTTGCTTTGATGTTAGCAACTCAGACCTACTGCAGCAAGGGGGTTCATAAAGGACCGGTCATAAAGGACAACATGGTTTTTAGAGCTCTGGTAACATCTTCTGACACCCTCAGTGCCCCTGAACACACAGAAGTTGTCTGAGTCCCTGATGAGGAGCTGGGGGGGGGACAAAGGGCCCATGCAGTGTTCAAGCTGCTGCATAGCACTTATTGAGCCTTCCCACCAGGATAAAAACTCTTAAGAACTGGGTCCACCTTAGTTTTCCCAGCAAGTGAGGCAATCCAAGCCAGGCCCAATGTTCATATCACCAGTGCATTCAGAGCATGCCTAAGAGGAGCTTTCTGGGAGATGGCAAATTGCCCTCTGCCTCTTCACATAGTCTGTATTTGCTGTCACAGAAGATATACTGTACAAAGGTACTCTGGAGTCAAGACACGTGTGAAATATCTCCATATCAGCGTCCTTCCCACTGTCTCCCATTCATTCTTTTCCTCTTATCTCTCTTCCCCCATTGCTTTTGCTGATGTATAGACTCCCAGTATTGCTTGGGAGAGGTGACCATTTGAATTCTACCTTCCCAGGCCTCCAAACACCTTCCCAGCTGCAAACACAAGGGAAGAGCATGGGCAAGCACTTGCCAGAAGGGTCCATGCCCTGAGAGAGACATTTTATTTGCACAGACAAAAGCTCCCTCTGCACACCTAGGTGCCAGAAAAACCTGACCACCCAAATGTTTGTGCAAAGGGAATAAAAGGAGCAGGAAAGCGATCAGATGGAATCACTAGCTAGCTTTAGCAAACATGGGCTCTAATTAATTTTTTCCTCCCATTGTTTACCCAGCTTTGTATGTAACTGAGAGCTGAACTGGGCTTATCAGTAATTACCAACAGTTCTGGAAACTTTACACATTATTGTGCTGTGTTACTACACAGGGTAGTGATCCATGAAGATGGGTGTCTCTGCATTCACTGCTAAGCAATGCTTTAAAAAAATCCAAATCCCCTCCGACCCACTATTATGGTTGCTGCGATGAAGGGGGAAAAGGGAGGGAAAGCAGAGGGTGGCAGCGCGTCTGCTTCAGATCTAATTATGAAAGTTTCCGGGACGCAGTGGCGTGCTACCTCGGCGGCAGTGTCAGAGGATGCTCTGCCTGCAGCCACACTTCTTTCCCAGCCCTGGAATTGCATTTTCCCATTCCATAGTGACACCTGCTGGGAGCAACTGAGCGGAGACTCCCCTGCTGCTCTGCTTGGCAAGGGGCTGAGCAGTGCAAAATGAAGGGTCTACGGCAATCAGGCAGATTGATTCCCCTCCTTTCCTTACAGATTGAGCCAGGCTCTTATCAGAGCAAAAACGGATGTCTGCAGCATGATTAATGCTCAGAAACACCCCATACGAGCAGCCCCTGAGACAAGACACTGGAGCATCAGCTGTAGGCCTGCAGGAGAAAGGAGTGAACATCAGAGGGCTGTTTGCATGCAGAGAGCCAAATTTAGCCCATGTAGCAAGGAGGTGAAAGCAGGTTTGAATTTTTCCCCCTTTCAGGAGCTGAAAGGTCATATGAAAGGAAAGGTCATGCTTCACTTGCTGTTTGCTGACAGTTTTTCTGTAAATATTGGGCAGTGTAGGAAGAAAAGATCCTAGGCCAGTACCTTTGGTCTGATTTGATTTGGTCACTGTGATGGCAGTCCAAACTGTGGCTTCTCTGTGCTTTCTATTCTCCTTTCCTCCTGAGGATTTCACTGTTCCTGCCCAGCATTTAGATTCCGTCATGCCTGGCGTGTGGGCTGCAACGCATGCATGCAATAACCAGGGAAATGGAAAAATCTTGCCCTAACCCTGCACTTTCCTTTCTCCCTTTCAAAGCTGAAGGGAAAAGACAACTCAGGAGGAAAAGTGCCAAAATGTTTTAGAAATAAACGACATACACCAGAGTCATCACACATTTTCCTAGGCAGGATAGTAATTTCTGTAATGTATTTTTAACCATGAGGAGTGATGGGAGGGAAGCCACTTAAATCTAATGCAAATGAAGGATTTGTCAGTTACGCAGTTCGTATAATGTCATACGTAGAAAATGTTATAAAAGTGGAGGGATTATGGTGAGGAGAGACTTTTCTAAATTTGGAGGCCTCCTTTTAGGGCTTTAGCCCCCTCACTCTTTCAGATCACTGGGAACGTTTTTCATCAAGGAAGGGCAGGAGTCTCTCTCAAAAACTGTGACAGCTCTCTAAGCTACATGTTACTTAAGAAACTTCACTCTCCTCACTGCTACCTCTTCCAGTTTCTGCCAACTGCTGCTTCTCCTCATTTCAGTTCTTCAGTGATCCCCAACCACTTTATGCACAGCGGGGCAGTTTCCAAATTCTTCCAGGCTATTTCCTTCCTCCCTTCAAGGCAATGGCAGCTTCTGTGACCAAAAACCTTATCTAATACGGAGGCTTTCCGCTGTTTTGGTTTTGATTCCAGATTGGATTAAAGGTGCTAGGAACAGGACCATTTGTCCAGTTGATGCACAGTGACAGCATCAGTTATGGGCACATCTGGAATTTCTTTGCAGCAGTGGTTCAATAGGGTTAATTGCACTGACCTCATTTATAAAGCACTGAGATCTTATGAATGAATATAAGTGTTTAAAAAAACCCCGATGTATTATAGTTATTAATATGTATTACCCTCATGGATAATTATTTAAGCAAGAAATTATTGAAGCACCCATTTACCGCAAAAAGTAGAGCAGCACTGCAGTCACAGGAGCCTGGCAGGCTGGAAAGAGCATTTAGCCCAGCATTTGGGGCTGTCCTGCCCCACTAATGGCCTTGGTTGTTATTAAGGCTCCCACGAAGGGTAAAACGTCCTTAAGTGTATTAGACTCTACTCGGTGAAGGCTGACAGACGTGCGACCCTCAAAATAAACAGGGAGACCGAGATACCTTTAAATGGCTAAACCCCGAGCAAGCAGTAAAAGCTGAGCCGCGGGAGCAGAACAGCCGGGCTCTCATTAGCGCTAACAAGCCGCTTTCCCGGGAAGCGGCTCCCGGCAGAGCTCCTTTCGAGGGGAAATGAAGCCCCCCGGTGGCCGCCGGACGCCTTGCAGCCCCCGCTCCCGCACCGCTCCCGCACCGCTCCCGCACCGCTCCCGCACCGCTCCCGCACCCCGCGCCCCGGCCCCGCTGTCCGCGGCTCTGCCGGGAGCCCCGCGGGTTGGCCCCGGCCCGGCCAGCCCCGCGGCGCACGCAGCAGCACGCCCCTGTCCCACACATCCCCTTCGCCAAAAATCTGGCCGCCGTCTTTCCCCAGCCCGCCGTTATCTGTGGCCAAGTGAGAGTAAGCACCTCTCAGCCGAGGGGATTTCCGTCCTGTCTGCAGCAAGTTGCACATGGTGGGACGTGAATGTCACCCATGCTCGTTCTCAGATAAAAAACAAATACAAATCTCAACAAACACGATGCAGATTCTCCCTTTCACAGAGGAAGAAATTGGCAAGAGCCCCAGCCTCATGAGGGGAGAGTTTGGCTTTGCCAACCATTTATCTTGACGCTGGAGTAGTTCAGGCACTGATACGGTACAAATGTTCTTTCCAAACTTAAAAACCACACCTTTGGCACCTTCACTGGAAGGTGCACTGAAAAGCTCGTGTGGGCCAAATGGTTTTTGTTAAATCATTCTCTCAAAGCCCTATCTTTTCCTGTTATTGAGCAGTTTTTAGACAATTCTTGCATCTACTGCATGTAGGTATACAGGCAACAACTAAATGGGCAGTTTGTTTGTGCTGGAATAAGGATCTGACCAAATATCCCAAGCAAATGGCTGATCAAGGAGTTTCAGATACCAAGATGTAGGGCGTTAGCTTCTAACTGGGGCTTCTGCTTTGGACTCTCTAGTTCATTAATTTCTTCCCACTCTGAGTGCAGAAGCTCTCGATTAAATTAAAGAGCCCATAGATGATTCATGCAGATTCTTCAATGGATGTGTTCATTTCACTGGAGCAGTGGAGATATGGACACAGATTACCAAGGGCAATCTGAAGAGTATTTCACTGCCATTGAAATATGCATAGAATTTCTTTGGGTTCTTTTCTGCAGAGAAAAAAAATGTCAGACATGATTTTTTACAGCAATTCATAATTGGAATATAATTACTTAATATTCCTGTACATCTGAATTACAAGTAATGCTTCTTACTGCAGAAAGGTTATCCAAATATTCACTGGCTGAATCACAGGTTAGACTTATAAGAGGGTCTTACGTAATAGAACCAACTGTCACCCTCCTGTCTTTGAGTGTGTATGTCACTGCCTTGTGACAGATTTCTATAGGACTGTTTGTACAATGAAGTACCCCTAGCTTTTCATTACAGCCAGAAAAACTAAGCTGATAGGAGTGAGCTTTTCTTTTTTTTTTTATCAGGCTGGAACTTTTATTTTCTGATAGATACTAGAAGCAAGTGCCTCCCATGGATTGCATTCTCTGTAGATACAGAGAGTAGCCAGAAAAATCTTCCAAGGAAATACGAAGCTCTGCACAGCTTTTCTATAGTACTGTATCAATCCAGCTAAAGAGCTAAAACCTACACATACCACGTTCTGTTCTGAATCCCACCAGTCTCATTTCCTCAGGTACAACTAACACTGGGGAAGCCCACAAACTAGTGCTGTATAGTGCAACTTCAAAAACGTAACAGGCATTTGGAGCTGCAGTGATAGGACCACAGCACTGGTACACTGGGCCTTGTTTCTGTGGGGAAGGCAGAGAGCATAATCCAGGTTATCGTTCCTCTTCTCTCTTTGGCCCGTCTTTGTCTTGCACCCCACAGGCATAGCCACTATTAGCTGGCAGAGCACAGTACTTAAGCTAATTTTTTCAAGGTAGTTGTCCACATGCACTGCTACATAGACATGTCTTGGAGACTGTACGCCGTGCTGTCCCACGTCTGGACCCGGTGTGGGTCCTGGAGCAGCTCACAAAGCTGTTCAGGCTCATCTCAGCAACAGGCGCATGCAGGACTGTTGTGTGCATGGTGAAGCACACCAGTGCCTCAAAACGTGGTGCTTCAAGGGAAGCTTAACACTTCCCTCCCTAAAGCCTGCTTCTCAGGGAAAGCTGAAAGGGTGCTCTTGTACTGGATTATGTGAGGTACATGCCAACGAACCAAGCTACTTAGCACTAGTCCCAGAACATACAGGAATATGCTGTACATATTGCTTTGACTAACAACTTGTTATTTAAAGTTCAGAGCAAAGATTTAAACCCTGAAAAGTTTTTTCATAATTGCGGGGGGGAGGGAAGGGGGGAGGATGATGACGTACAAATGGGCAGGACTTAAAAAAATAGGAGTAAAAGAAGGATTACATAAAAAACTTCAGTTTCCTAATCAAGACTCACTGGAACTTCTTTGAAAGCACTATCCCATAGTTCCTGAGAGAAGTTAAATGCAAGCTGATCACTCCAGCTCCTGAATTTAATACATCTATCAGAGTTAACAATGACCTGGGCATGGGATCAGTCCCTTTATTTTCCATGGAAAATTCTCCTATTCTCCATTAATAGAATAACTGAATTCCCTGCTAAATACATTGTATTTATTGGTTAATTCTTCTTGGGACTAGCTGTTCTTGACTTTGTTCAATGTTTTGTAAAAATTCAAGATTAGTCTTATGATATTAAGAGCAGGTTTCAAATCTATTTCAAATCTCATAAAGATATCCTCTCCTGCTACAAAATCTTACCCTGGACTGAAAATAGGAAGACAGAATTAGTCCTTTTCAAGACAGAATCATCAAAGATCAATGGACATAAAAGAGTTTTACTTGGGAGAAAAAAGAAAGAGGCCAAATTTCAAGATAACGCAGACAGTCAGTGAGACTGGAGTGCTTGAAGCTGCTGGAATTTTTTTAAGTCATTCACAAATACTATATCTACCCTTGACAGGTCATTTCATTCTATTTAGCACTTTTTATTCTCTGTGGTTTATAAGCTCTTAAGCAAATGTAAGAGGGAGGAAAAGCTAACGTGTCTGATAATACACTATATCAGGCTGACAACCTAACTGAATTTCCCCTGTGGTGCTAGCAAAACGCTGTTCCAAAAAGTAATAATGCATACCAAAAAAAAGAGAGAGAGAGAAAAGGGGGGGGGAAAGGATCATAGAGATCATGCCGTCACATTTAATTTCAGAGAACAAAACCTGAAGCTGATTTCTCTTTAGATCAGTTGTATACCAGTTGGAACATGGGTGCCTAGCACTGCGACAGAGTAATATGATCTGAGCTTTAAATAGCTGCCAAATAACCATGTGGTGGCTGGCAGCATTAAACGTGTTGCAACGAGAATGATCTGTTTCAAAGTAAAGCCACATAACAGAGGATTAGTCAATCTGATGTGGTATAGAAGAGGAGGGGGGAACGTTTTTCATTATCCTTCTGGGTTTCTCTCTGGTTTAAATGTGTTTCCAACTCAAAGATGCATTAATTTAAGCTCTTTCTCTTAACTGGTTTAAAACCTGAACCATGTCCAGGTCATTTCAGATAACATCTCCTAAGGTACCCGGGTACAAGGTGGGGAGTAACAGTGTGACAAATGTGAAGTAACACCACCGAGACTGTTCCCTTGTTTTAACCTAGTACAGAGTGGCTGCCTCTCAGTGTGAAAGGCACCTTCCCTGTGCAGAGCTGCTCTCCACCTCCTACCCCCCCACCCTGCTACCATCCCCCCACTTGCCTAGCTTGTACCAAATGCATCCTTGCCAGATTTTAGGAACAGATAAGGAACAGATCTACAGCAAGTAACATAGGGTGATTCATACTCCAAGCCCTCTCCTTCTCCTCAGAGCAAAATGTGGAGGCTTGCAGCACTCCATGAGGCCCTTCTGGGCTCTTTGGGACATAGGGAAAAATCAGGTGCAGTGTGGAGATGTCCAATATAGGAGTTGCTGCCAGCCCTCCATTCCATCTTACCTTCAAGTCAAATGGCTCTTCTGACCACTACTGTTATCACGTCTCCTGGGTAGATAAGGCACATAAGGACTGGAAAGACAGACCAGTATTGGTCTTAAACTGGTAATGTGAATGAGAGACACACAGGGAAAAGTAGTGCTGTAAATACTTGTGATTCTTCATCCCTTCTGTCACATTTGATTATAGATGACTGACTTCTGTTTTTAATTTCAGTGTCTCCACCGACTTCAGCTGCATCAGTTCAGACTTTCTGTAAGTTAACACAGCAGAATTTCATGTGAACATACTTTATCTAGTCCTCACTGCCTGGGAATCACACTGCCAAAAGGACAAACAGGAACAGGAGAGCCAGGGGAGAGCCAGCTGCTGCATCAGAAGGTAAATAGCTCATTTAAGATGTTCAACATGACTCCGTAAAAGATAATAAGCACAACATACTCCGCAGCCAGGATTTTGCAAGAATGGAGACAGCAATAGATACTACCTACAGTTGTCCTACTAGCAGTTTACTAGCTCACTACAGAGTACAGTCTCAGCTGCAGCAGGTAGGCACCCTGCGGAGAAATAAAGCAGACTTTTTTTTACATTTCCTCAAAGGAGAACACTGCTTTACCTCATTAATGTAAATGCCAATAAACAGCCACAAATTTAATGAAAGTCAGCTCCAGCGAAACTCACAGCAGCCACCCAAATGAGTAAAAAGGATGAACTGGGGCAAATCCTTTTCTGACTGGTCTTGTCTGCAGCTGCCTTTGCCACATTGCATCGGTGCATCCCCCAGGGATCAAAAACTGCTGCACAGAGGGCTGGCAGACAGCACAGAGGGACACTCATCCGTCTTTTTCTCCCTCCTTTCTCACCACCTTCTCCTCATTTTCACACTGCCCCCTTTGTGGGCAGTCACAGTCCTTGCCATGTTTGCACTGGACAAATGGATGATTTACAGGTTGAAAGTAATCAGAAAATGCTTCTTATTTACTCTTTTTCCTTTTGCCATCACTCTTCCAAACCCATGTATTAAAAAAATAAATCTCTTTTCTTCCCATATGATCACAGGCTATTAAGCCAGTGAGGAAACTATTAAGGAAAAAAAAACAAACAACCAAACTCCCAAACTCCTGTGTTTGTGGGGAACACAGTTCTTTGACCAATTTCACAGAATATTTTGATTAAAGTTTTTAATCCCCTTTACAATATTTTATTCAGCTCTCATGAAAATCCCTGCATCCCTGCCAAGGATTTTCTAGACAAAAGCATATCTGGAAGAATGCCACAGAGCAAGTCACCTTAGCTGGCCTGTCTTTCCCAAGTTCTTACAAACCCATTCTCCTGCACATAGCTCTTTAATGAAATCAGAAGAACAAGAGTTAAATTGTGCTTTTAGGCAGTATCCATCCAGAAATGCCTCCCTACCACCCTCAACACCATTCCTTGGTCTGCAGCAACTACTTATTATGTATCACGTGCTTACCTACATACATTTTTTGGAGAGAGCAAACAAACCCCACCATTTTAGAAGGAACCTGATTTTCAGTTCTTCCATTAAGATGGAATCCACTAAAAGCAAATTGATAGAGCTACAGACTGCTGCCAAAGTATGAGTTTGAGTGAAGAACTAATGAGGACGCAAGCAATTTCTACTGGTGTTGGAAAGGCTTCCAGACATTGCAAAGAGAATCCTCAGAAACACCTTGGATCTTCAACAGCCATTACATCCACAGTCTGACCCAAAGGGTTGCCTCCAAGAGAGGATGTCTTGCACACAAAAGTGTAACTAATTTAGCTGCATAATGGAGAGCCTTCTGAAGATGCACATGGGCTGAATTAAGGGCACCACGGGAGCCTTTGGCTCATTCCTTGCAGAGTTTATTAGTTGCTGCTGCACACATGGTTGGGTTTGCTGGAAGAGGTCCAGCTCTGAGGCACCTCTCAATTCCTCCAGCTTCCAAAAACTGCAAGAAAGTGGCTCAAGCATATTGCCCCCTCTAAGCTCTCGTGGAGAAGGACTCTCCCCTGCAGAGAAGCAGACAGGGTTTGGGAGGGGTACCTAGTCAATAACTCTTGATTACTGAGTTTACCTTCACAATTTCCAGTGAGTGTCCTAGACTGTAAAGAGGGCAAATACCAACAGGGTGTATTATTTGAGAAACAGTATGTGATTGTGTAATTAAGGGCAGGAATATAATACCATATGCACAACGAGCAGGGTTAATTTCAGCATTTCCTGACTAACCAAAGGCATTATACTGTAACCCTAATGTTCTCCGGATGGCAATCATTTATGTGGCATTCATATATACATTTATGAATATTTGGTTAAAATTCACCCATCATACTCTCTGACACAGTAATTAAAAACACTGTGTTATTTGCCAATAAAAATATTTTTGTGAATTGGTAATTATTCTAAACCTCAGAGTCCCAGCTTCCCTACCTCCCACTCTTGTTGTCTTCCTGTTCTATAATGTATAACACTAATCTTGATGAGGGAAAAATAAATAAGTAGCAGGAAAGGCTGGAAAGCTTCCAATCAAGAAAGCTCCCAAAATGGAAGTAACATCCAATCTGGCCCACCACATCTTCTATGTGGGCATTCCCTTCCTGCCTTTTAGCAATGCTTTCAGTATTCATAACAGCTGTGGGATTAAGCATTATGAACAAGAACAAACCGACATGCAGCCTTTACTTTTCCCCATCAGCCCCAAACTATTCTGCATTGAGTTACAAAGTGAAAACCAGCACACTCTCAGATGGATTTAATTTCTATTTGGGCCCAATGCCAGAAAAAGTTTCCCCACTGTTAAAACTCAACCCCACCTTTTCCATACCATGCCTACAGTCTCATCCTTACCCCATCTTCCACACAGATGTGCACGCACACACACACAGAACCAACCACTCCTACAATGCAGAACCAAATCCATCTCCCCTGCTGTCTTAGTTAGGCTCATTGCTTTCCCTAGCAAGCCTAGTAGGCAAGTTGGATTTGGTTTATAATGCAGACTTTTAATATGTGGGAAAATGAAGGCTGCATAAGACACACATTTTTATGTCCTAGATATTGTCTTGATAATAAACCTTTTTTAATAAAAAATTAATTTTACACAACCATGAAAATATTTGTTAGAGGTGCCAATTGTTCCACTGAAAAATAAAAGGGTTAAAACTTAATTAAAATAATAATGCTATAATTCAAAATACAATTTTGGCATAACTTCAGATAGTGATTGTACTACGGCATTTTGGCTTACAGAATCATGCAACACACATGGATCTCAGAATACAGAAGTACACAGCTTTCAAATGCATACAGAAAAGAGAAACGGGTAATAGAACAGTTAAGCTTTTACACATTCATGGAAATTGCCTTCTCTCTCGTCCTCTTCCTATGGGTGCTGCATGAACAACTGCACTCTATTTTTATAAAGTGCAGACATGTTTGCTGCCATTAAAGCTAAGGCAAGTCATGGAAAGCAGGAGAGGAGGTAGATTGAATTACTGCATCTGAATGTTTGCCTTCTCCTCTACCTTGTGCCATTCTCTACAAACAGAAATGCAGTGTAAATGCTAAAAGATAAATGTATAAAATGTTGATTTGAGCCACTTCATGTGGGCCTTTTACTTGCAGAAAATTTTTGCTTTCTTCTGTTTGTTAATCTACAAAAATGCTGCTAATAGTAAAATGTGAAGAACCACAAGAGTACTTCCTAAAGAATTAAAAACAACTAGTTGGGACTAAAGGTGGTTTCGTCCTCTATTGAGTTTTGTGTCCTTTACCCTTAAACAAGTAATAGGAGAACTTCCAGAAGTCTGCCTGCACACTTAGGATTGCCATAATGGTAATAATGTACAAAATTGTGTTCCAGTTTACACTTGTCACGAAGTTTCACAAGTATTGCTGTATTCCCTTCAGCGGTGCCTGACTAGTCTGAGTGTAAATAAATGGCACGCCCTACCAACAAGAACAGCATTCCTGCTAATAAAGCAAAAAATACTCCTATAGGAGCCAACATAAAAGACCAGCCATAACGTACATAAACAGCAAAGTCTGGACAATCCATTTTTTTCATGTTTGTGTAGTCTTCCAGATCAGCCATGGCCTGGACCCAGATGACATACATCACGACTACCAGCGAAAACAAGACACCTGGAAAAGAAACACCAGGTTTTAACAACAGAGTGAGAGACAGATGCTGGGTGCATTTACTGTATTACCTAAAAATCCATCAATGCTTGAGGTCCTGTCTGCATGGCACAGTCAGCCACCACTGGATCATTTTTGGCTTTGGCTTCCACTAACTAGAAGTATGTCCATCTTGCTCCTGATTTGCACTGAAAGGCATACGCCCATGACAAAGGAGATATCTGGTTTTGGTAGGCAGACTTTAAGGACAAAATTCATGCAGATATTTACTGTTTTGAATTCAGGGGTCAGGGTGGGGGAAGGTGGTGGGATGGACTGGGACAATCTGGGGGAAAAAAACCTGCTTTTGCTTCCCAAATTCTGGCATTGTTTTTATCAGTCTTTTGGATGAGATATAGAAAGGAGTGGGAAATGTTTCTATCCTCTTCACCTCTCTGCATTTGCTTCTTTATTCTTATGAAAAGGGCTGTGTTTGGAACAGACAATTTTAGAGTATTCTACCCAAATATTTTGAAGCAAAATTCAAATCTGTTTAATTCAAAATCATCCACATTTAGAAAAGAAGCTCTTAGTATAGGAACAAAGCCCAACAATAATTAAATAATAACTATGAAACAGGCTATTAGTAATAATCTCAAATTGGATACAACAGTTTCCTTAAATTAATCCACCACATAATTCACAGCCTTTTCCCAACCACTCCTCTGAAAGGCCTTTGAATTGTTTATACATTATAGTAACAGGAGCACATGTCCTTACAAACTTTGTTAATCTCCTTGTTACTATACACCAGAAGGACATATAAGAAGAAAGTGCTTTCCAAAGTATCAGTTGCATTCCTAATATTTCATTTCACTTTAGAGGAATGTGGACACTTGAGAAATGCAAGCCTGCAGCACAGATGCTCCAGAAGAAGATTTGCTGGAGAACCGAGGGCACGAGTCTAAATTTTTTGCATGCTCCAGCCTGTACCCATTTGCTCCCTGAGCTCCAGCTGTCACAGCAGCGTTGCAGCAGCAGGACCATCTATTCCAACACTAAAATATTTGAGGGACACCACCCCATCGTGTTTTCATCCCAGGATGTTTAGGTGCCTCATTAAAACATAAGTCAGTGCATAGTCCTGGGAACGCTTCACTGCCAAACTTGAGGCTGCACACTGTAAGTCAAAGGTATTTGTGGTCTCTTCTCCATCCTGCTAAATACTTGCAATGCAACCTTGAACAAATGTGACATTTGTGGCAAAACCCGCAAATGCACTTTGCAAGCACCCGTGGCCAGCCATAAATGTGACATTTGTGGCAAAACCCGCAAATGCACTTTGCAAGCACCCGTGGCCAGCCATTTGCTTCCATATCCACGTCCTGGTATCCTTTGATGGTTACCTTTCCCCATCCCCAACTTGAGATGCTGCCTCACAGCCTCCTTTCCCAGCAGCTGTTGTCCTCACTCCCTCACCTGAGGCAGACAAAACCAGGCAGGTTTGATGCAGCTTAACCTGGTGATTTGATGATCTTTCTATTACTGCTTTATGGACAAAATATATCTTTACATACATCCTGAACATCTGATAGGTGAGAACTCATGGCTCAATCCTTATAAACACTATATTGTGAAGACCAACAAAGAAAGGGCTGAAGTAGTTAACCTGTGGCATGATCAAAACATAACTGAAATTCCCAAAGGATCTGCAGTTTCTAGGAGCCTGAAATAAAAGTCGAAAAACTAAATAAAGAAGGAGGCAGACACATTTTGTGTCTTTGAAATACACTTCCAGGATTACATTTTTTGCTAGGGTTCACATTCCTAACAAAGTTGAAAAAACCCAACACTCAACTCTAAGAGGCATAAATTCAATTTTGAAAGTATTTTACCTAAGTAAAACTCAATTTTGATGGAATTTAGTACTGTGCCTGTATTAAACATAAAACCACTGAAACAATCAGAGGAAAGGATTGCCTTAGGGCCAGACATGAAGAATGAGAAATTAAATTGAAGACTCTTCAAATATAATTCAAATTAAGCAGAAGATTCCTAGAACAAAACATCTAATGATAACAGATAATGTAGGCAACACAGGAAAATTAAAACCAAACAGGGCTAGTAACTTTTGATTTAAAAAGTAGAAAGATTCAGGGACAAATTCATAAATGGAGTCATTAAATATATGGATTTTGTTCAAGGTTTCAAAACTTGAACAAAAAAAAAAAATTATAGCCATAAGATTTGGAAAGATACATTAATAATCTGGCAAAATCCATAAGGAATTGGAATTTACCTCTTCAGCTGGCTGTGCTGTGCCTATGCATTTTGAAACTAGTCTTCTACTTATTCTCTACTTTGGGGAAAACTCGGCCCAAAACAATAATAAAAAAGTAGTGATGCATATTCCATTATTATAGCAGCAGGTAAGTTTAACCAGGCCTTGCACATCTGGAATGCCCTCTGGCATCCTGGGTAGGAGCAAATTTATGTAGGGCAGTTAGAAACGTCTGTCATTAAAACAAAATGGCATCAAAGGTGCCTTAATTGAGAAATGGGCATCTCCTGCTTTTCAGGCACTCTGATGCAACACCTAGGTGGTTAAACTAGAATCAACACCATGTAGGTGCAAAATAGCAAGCCAGTGCAGCCAGTGGTAAAACAGCTTCAGGGAATCTATCATCCATCGGGTGTGATTTCACAGCAAGCTGTTACACCTGTGAGTGGCAAATTGTTGGGTATGGAAATTCGCAGAAGAAATGTATGTCAAGCAGAGATAAATGTTCTTCCTTAAAAGGGAAGAAAAACAAAGGAAGAGTATGTAAACCCTCTTAGTTAATTAAGGCACTAAAGGAGTATTTAAGGATTCTCATCACCTGCTAATGGAGACTAATTAAAAGGAGTATTACTTAGCATGTTCAATAAATATCTTGAACTATAGAATCAGGCTAAGTAAAACTGACCATGTCCTGTTTCCTCCATCAGTATTTCATTCATTAGCACTCTTTTTGTCTAGTTTTCACAGAGTTATGATTTCACAGGTGTTATGCACTTAGACAGGAGTTTACTGAATATATATTTATCCTGAGAAATATGCTCCTGAAGTCTTGCACTGACTATCTATTGTGAATGTCATGAACTCTCAAAGCCAAACTCCACGAGAAAATTACTGAGATTGAAGAAAACTCGGCAATTTCTTGAAGCAAATATTTTTAGGAACAGCGTGTGCTATGCTACATTTCTACGTTTTTGGCATTTAGACCTTTTTCATAGAGTGCAGGCGTCCTTTTGCCTTTGCCTTTTAGTGAACAAAAAATAGAACAGCAGTTGCATGAATCAGGAATGATGGGGGAAATTATTCCTAGAACATGAAATATGTCTGAGAGAGATTAAGACAAATAAATACTTCCCTTCTACTCCTTTTTCTTTCTTTTTTTTTCATTTTGCTTTTTTTTCTTATAAACACACATGCTTGAAACACAGCTCTGTGCAGTGTGATAAGACATGGATTTCTCTGAGGTCACTCTTTTCTGTCTTTCGCATTCATTCTTTTGAATTTCTTTCAAACAAATACTTGTGCATATTGTAGAGGAGAAAGAATACAGAACCTTTAGAAATGTCTGTGAATTCAAGAAGCAGTTTGCTGGCCTTTAGTACTGATTCTTCCCACGTAGAAATGCCTTTCACTTGTCACTGGTGAATGGCTGTTTATGGCATGAATCTTTTACTATGCAGACACGAAGACAACAGGTGCTGGAAAGAATGATGTGAGCTTTTTACTTATGCCTGGAAGTTTAGAACTCTTTATCTTACTTGTGGAAAACTTTTATGTGCATATTTTTTTATTAAATGCATTTTTCTGTTCTTGTCCTTATTTCAGATTCTACCACCTACCTTGGCCTCTTGCGACCTTTATTTAAAAATAACAGTTAACATTGTCTGCTGAAGTACATGCAGAGCTTCCCATGTAAGAATTATGGAAGTAGGTAAATGTCTCTGAAAAGAGATTTTTGTCCTCATCTAGGATCTCAAATTAAAGTTTTTTCACTCTTCTGGCAGGAAGCAGGAGTCATGCTTCTAATCTTGCTTCTTCACCAGGGTGTGATTCCGTAATGTTCTGTGCACATCCTGGAATATTGCTTATTGGCATCAGTACAAGAGGACAGTTTTTACCACCACCAAAGCAGAAAGAGGCACAAGGTAATTATGGACTTTATTGAAGGCTACTCTAAGAGATCATTTTATGGCAGCTTCTTTTCCTATGACCTTTGAAGCAACTATAAGGCTTCTTACAGTTTGCAGTACTGCAGCTGCTCTTGGACCATCCTCTGAGGTAGCAGACAGGGAGGTGAGGCTGCAAAGGAAGCACTCAAGTCACTGACTGTGGTATCATTGAATTGATACTCACTTTTCCTCACAGGTATTGCAGCTGTAGTTTCACCTGTGGCCTCAGGTGGTTAATAAGGTTATAAAGTTTTGCTACTCCAAATTAAGGAAAAATGGGTCAGGAAAATGATAGGTGGCGTTACTTGTAGTTATAATGGCCATGGAATGGCAAAGGTTAATGTCCTAGGAGGAATACAGAAAGTGAGTAAGACCCAGAACTTAGGAGAACACATTCCAATCTGTGCAGAGAACTGGTAGGCAAGATCCTAAGAGAGGCTGCCTTGAAGAGCAAAGACTGCCTTAAAGGACAAAGAGGCCCAGAAGAACTTGGTGTTCCTCATAGGCAATTTCCTTAAAGGACAAGAATGGCCCCTTTAAGTGTACAAGAATTCAAGCAGACCTGTCAGAAACAACAATTAATATCATACAGAGCTGCATTAGCAAGAACACCATCATCAGATTTGAAAATACTATTATCGCCCTTTGTTCAACACTGGTGTTATCATATGTGGTAAGCTATGTCAGTTTTGGGTCCCCTGGTGAAATAGAGATAGTGATAAACTGGGATGATGACCACCAAAATGGTTAGGAGAACGGAGAACAAGTAGAGGCTGAGTGAGCTGGGCAATTTTAGTCTGGAAAAGAATCCAGTCTTCATTTTTCTAAATGGAGTTATAGAAAAGATGGGGATAGACTTTTCAGTGACCTACAGACTTGCAAGGATGAGATGTAATTGTCACAAACTGCATCAAGGGCAATTTCAGGTGAAAACAAGAAAAAGGAAAATATTTCTCACAATGAAATTGGTCAAACTGAGACAAGCAACCAAAGATGCTGTGGAACATCAATTATTGGAGATTTTAAAAACTTGATTGGATAAGGCTCTGAGCTGCCTGAGAAGACAACCCTGCTCTAAATGGGACGTCAGACTTGATTGCCACAAGGGGTCCTTTTCAACTGATTTTTTTTGTGTCACTCGGGATTTCCATTTAGGCTTCTTGAATGGGTCTCTCCAAAAGGCAAGCCTATCTACCTTATCACACAGAAGGTGAGGTGTCCATCTGAGTGTTTCTTACTGTTGACAATAGAAATTTAAGCAGTTGGTTCATACAAGACAGTTTTCAGATGGCTGAACAGCTGGCATGAATCTCATTACCAAAAATATCTTCAGCTACTTCCTGAACCCTAAGATGTCAGCAGACCATGCTACAAGCCGTACTCTTCAATTGAGGCAGAACTTTTCTCCGCTGCTAATTTTTCAGTTAAGGTTGCAGAAGTATAACGATACTTCTGTCCAGTAACAGATATTAAAGTTATTTCATCTAACTTTAAAACATGTAAGTAGGAAAACAACTGATTTCCTTATCTTCTTCCTAACTTCCACAGAACCATCTTGTCTAACTTTCTTCTCAGAAGACTATTCTCTACAGTATAACACATACTTTAATTTTGTGGTAAGATGGCATCCAGGCTCTTTCAAAATAATGTATATAATTCTTTTTTTTCTTCAAAACAAGCTTCCAGTTTCTGTCTTAGAAGAACTCCACCAGATCTAAGTCATATTAACCTAAGCCACATTACATCTTTTAATTTTCCCATTAGGTCCATGTTTAAGTAGATGTACATCCTGGCTGCATCCTGATCACATGTTTGAGAAGTGGTAAATATGCACCACTTCTCATCACTCTCCCCTTCCATGCCCTGTTTTGATTTGGCAGGTAGTAAATGAACAGGCTCTCTAGTCCTGAAGGAGATGGGCAAAGTAAGGGGTCAGGGCAGCAGGGACACAGTAGATCATGTCTTCTGCATCAAGTCTATCTTATCTTGTTCTGTCTTGAGCAGGTTGAATGGCTCCTATTTTCTTCTGGCACCACTACTTTGTGACAAATTATAGCAGTATTTTGCTAAAGATCTTTGCTTTTCAACAACACTAATGGTAATAGTAAAAATAACATAGCTCTTCTCTGAAGCCCTGATTGAGAACAGTCCTGAAGTTGAAAGACACTACATACAGAGGGAGTAAAAAATCAGGATTTCCCTTGAAGAACATTTGCTCTATAGGGACAAAGGGTAAAAGGGGCAAAGACACAGACCCAAGATCACACACTGGGATAATAAAGCTCACTTAACTTCACATACCTAAAGAAATAATCTCTCTAGATTCTCTTAGTAAAGGAAAGAGAGGTGTAGGGTTCCTCCATAGCACACACATCCGATCCAACTAGGCCCCTCTTTCAGTGTGAAATGAATCCCCAGCTGGGGGAACTTCTCACATGCCTACTGTTTTTGCTGCCAGCGAATGTTATTGCCTCTTGCAGGCCTCCTAGGGAAGCCAAGGGAGGCTAGTACAGGCTTTGGGATCTAACTTTCCGTACCTAAATGAGGGCAGATGAACTGACCAGAGTGCAGAACACAAGCATTGCTTTGCACCTCTGCCCGTCAGTTCCTGGCATCTTTCAAGTGCCCTTTTCCTCTCAAACATCTTCTGCTACTTTCTAGTGACAGCTGAGGTTTTTCATGCATTACAAATGCAGAAAAAGAGCAAGACTCACATGGGCTCTTGCCCTGCAAATTACTGACAAAGAGCATTGAAATATCTAAGAATCTCCATCAGACTATGAATATTTTTTGAATGTCTTTTAAAAGTGTGAAGGAGTAATTCTCAAGGGATAAAATGTAAGTATGCAGGATTTCCTTCAGCTAAAATATTATAAAATACTTCCTATACTTCACCGAGAGTCCTTTGGAAGGGAATAACGATCACTAGCTGCGTATGAAGAGCTGAGAGGTGCAGTAGGTAAGCAAGGTCAGGGGGTCAGTATGAGAAGCAAAAAGAGGGCCCAGGCCTTTTGATCCTGACACGGGTAGCTCTACCCTGTAACACAATATGTTCTCACAGGGCTGTCTCTCACCAGACTTTAAACTAAGGAGAACAGTGATGGAGCACATGCTATCATTTACATCCTATATAACTATATCTTACACACCAGTGTAATATCTTCACAGACTTTTCAAGGTTAAGCAAACAGCATGCCAGTGAGCTGTCCATATCAGCTGAATCCTGGGGTGGGTGCATCCTCCATGGCATGTGTGGGTCATGAGGAAGGAGGGAATTCAGTTACTTGTTATCTTTCATTCACAGAGGTTTAGAGCTCCTACTTACTCATATATGACAACTATTCTGTTTAGTCCTATCACATCCAAAGCATTTTCCTGTATTGGTCATGCAAATGTGTTCTGTCTCCCAACTTCTTCAGAGTCCACTGTAATCATCTTTTGCATCACTGAAAACGGACAAAACCCTCTCCTTAGCTAAAGCCCTTGAGAATCCTATAAGGCAAGAACCTTAAATATGCATTCTTCTTCCTGTTAAAAAAAAAGTAGATTGAGATTGCAGTGTAATTCCATGATTTGTACTGGACGTGGGGGTTTTTTTAACCTTAACCCCAAAATAGCTTTTATAATAGCTTCATGACTAAATAATTGTGGAAAGAATTTTCTCCAAGTGCAGGCACTCCACAAGCCAAAGGATAGAAGCATATGCTTTCTATTTCTTTTAACCATGATTGATACAATTTTTGGTTAAGGAAAATGGAAGAAATAACACATCTTTTCTACTCTTTAATTGACTGAGCAAACATTATACCCACCAGCAATAATGAAAAAGCCTCCTCCTGCTTTGTATAGAATGTGACTGGCAAAAGGAGCTGCACAGATGATGAGGAAACTAGCCGCCACAACAGTGAGCACTCCCAGGAGCATCAGAACCGTCCAGAAACCTCGATAAACTGGAGAAAAGGAAGAAGGAATAAAAAGAAAAAATAATACAATGTTTTTTAGAACTTATCCAAGTTGGCTAACAAAGATTTTTCCTTTCCCCTTCTTTTATCCCTTGCCTTATTAACAAATGAAACATTAATTCTATTTTGCATATACTTTATATATCATGTGGATAAAATTGGGTTTGATTACCAGTCCTTACCTGATGATCATGGAAAACAGGGTCTAAGTTATTGTGAATGAAATGCATCTGCTGAATATTTAGTAGTACCTTGTAAGATAGCATCTTGACCAAATTGACACTCCTAAGAAAATGGTATGGCAAAGCTATAGCAGTGATTCTTTGGCATAAATGATTGGACTGACAGGATGCAATTATTTTACCAAAATTGTGTAGGAGAAGCAGAGAGCTGCAGTATCTTGAATTCTTAGTGCCCAGACTATATCACCAATTACAATTTGTAAGTTCTTTACAATTTACAGCTGGATAATACTCCTTATATACACCCATTCAGCAGAAAGAAACTTAAGCTAGGAGCAGGGAGAAACTAAAAAAATGTAAACCGTATTTCTGAAAAACAACTAAGTTTTAAACCAGCCTATTTCTGCTCTAAAGCTCTTTGTATTTTATTAAATTTAAAATGTGATGTTTCAGAAGCCCCTGTTAGACAGTGCCAAGCAGTGCTGAAATAATGGATGCAGCTGGTGATAAATGAGCTGAGAGTTTTGTGACATACTCTGGCCAAAAGAGTCTTTCTAACAATTAGTTTTTAGCTGGTTAATTGCACATCCATTTAACAAAGTCATCATTTTACAAATGCTACAAGAGTGACATAAATTTCTCCCATGAATTTAAAAATTGGTACATTAACACAACCCATTAGTAAAATTATGAGTTGTAAAGATCTCCATCGTCAGATCTGAAAATCTTGAAGCACTGACAATTCAGTCAGTGAAAAACATTTCCACCCAACTGAGGGAAAGCATATAAGCCAGCTGGCAAGTCAGGAAAAGTGTATCACAAAAGAAACTGCCACTTATCATCTGACAGCACCTACTTACTGTTATGGAAAAACACAACCAAGCAACTATTATACTAGTTCATATCCTGAAAGATTCAAAT
Source organism: Aphelocoma coerulescens (assembly GCF_041296385.1). Taxonomy (NCBI): domain Eukaryota; kingdom Metazoa; phylum Chordata; class Aves; order Passeriformes; family Corvidae; genus Aphelocoma; species Aphelocoma coerulescens. The sequence goes on from NC_091013.1 coordinate 30,067,416, forward strand.
TCATACAGCTTGTTAGAGACAGCTATTCACAATGATTCAGGTCTGCTCTCATCTGAAATCTGAAGGCGCACTAGGGCATTAGCAGCTTGTGTTTCCCACTAATGTATTCCAAAAGTCTATGGTTTTTAACTTGACCAGCTTAAGTCAAGTTAAAGTATACATCACTAGCATTGTAAATGTATTAGCTAGATCACACTCATCACATTACATTCATCACTCTTTTTAAATAACATCCTTTTTAATCCAGGCAAACATTCAGAGACATAATTTTCCACCACACTGATCAGCAGATTTGGGCATTAAAAGGATGAATGTGTCTGAAAGTACCTGGCAGAAGGGTTAAAATTGTGGTTTGGTTCATATCCAAGTCTCCACTCCACATAAACAAAAAATTATTGGAATAGTAGGTAAGAAATAAGGCTATGGCTCAGCAAAGCAGTTAAATGTGTGTTTTGCTTTAAGTAGTATACCTCTTATGGGATTTAGGCACCTGTTTAAAGTTAAACACATAGTTAAATGATTCACTTAATGCAAATGGACAGTGAATGGAGACCTAGAAAGGTAAATCTCTCAAGTCCTTCAGTCTTGGGTTTCTGAAGCAATTTCATATTATTTTACTCATGGGGCTACTTTGATAAGCTTCATTGCAGTCTCCAAGTCTATGGGACATTACTTCCTCATTTAAAGCCTAATACCACTAAATCAATCTACAACCACCCAACTCTTTTACATGGGTGGCCCAAGGTACTTCAAAGTCATACTACATAATAGGAGACATTGGCCAAAATGGACCTTGAAAAAGCTTTCTTTTTATTATTATGGTCAGCCACCTAAGTAATGCAGCAGTGTTTCTATTTTCTGAATGGATGAGGACACAAGATTCTCCAGCATTACAAAACCAACATCCATTTTCATTATCTGCTCTTCATACAGGAAGCTTTGAAGTCTGCTTTTAGTGAAATTTCATGAGAAAATTTTGATTTGATGCTCAAATATTCTTAGAAACAGAGCACAAAAGGAGTACAAATGCAACTGATGAAAATTTGTTTAAACGTCTCTGCAACTATACAAGAGAAAAGCTGTTCCTCTGCTCCAACATTGTAACTATTTTATGCATTATATGTGAAATACTGATTTCACCTTGCTATCACCTGAAAGAATGTTCCATTCTATTTCTCTAGAAATAGTTATTTACTCTAGAGAATCATGGATAAAGTCTGATTATCCTAATACTTGTTTATTAAGCTAATTCTGTCGTTAAACATCAATTAAAAAATAGAGCATAATTGACAGGTACAAAGTCTGCTCACAAATCTTTGACTTTTCAAGCAAAATACTACCCCCTCTAATCTGCAAGGCAGAAAGTCATTCGGATCATTTGTGGCCCAGGTGTGAGGAAACACCCAGTGAGCACTTAGACTTTTACTTTTGTAAGGGAATTAAAAAGCCATCATTTTCCTGCAAAGAAGGTTTCACTTATTTTATACTCTGACCATTTTTGCTTAGACCGCATTTCCCATCTTCTCTGCCTAGATGGGAAAGATCAATTCCTACAGGGCTAATAATTCAAAATTACAACTCAGGCCTACTGCTGTCATTTAGCTTAGCTGTCACCTACAGATGGACACAGAAGAGCTGGTTGAAATTAAGTCTCCTGACTCTTCAAGTCAAAGACCTTGCTGCTCTGATGTTGAGATGAACAATGATAGGTAAAATGCAACAGAAGATGCTGCTTTTAATTACTCTTCTTATATCAAATGAAAAGGGCTGACACTGTGATCCAAAGTCTGTTTCAGGAAATAATGGTTTGGTGTACCCATATAAAGTGTATCTACAAAGAGTGCTAACAGATGTTTGCACAATTTCAAGTCTCACTGAGGTAGTTCATAGGATAGCCCAAGTTCGGGCCCAGATGACAAGGAGTACCCTTGTCTCTTCCAAGTACTTCACAGATATGTTAGAGTTACCCACCTCAAATACAGGCATCATTCCAAGTATTTCCTACAACAGAAGAAATAAAGTACAGCCACTATGTAGGGTATGCCCAGCCACTGCCCTGGAGGGACGTCTGCTGAGATAAGGCGATTGAGCAATCTCCCAGCAGGACCCCTGGGAAGGCAGCTACTCTTCAGTTATGGTGAGAAGAAGACAGACCCAGAATCCTCTGGGAGACCCTATGCAGTTCTTTTGTAACCCATTGGCCTTTACCCTCTGACACCCACCCCCTGTATCCCTATAAAGCTAGCCCCCTGCCCCTGCAAGGGCAGAGAGCGAGCTCGTCCCTGGCTCCCCTTCGCCAGAGTACAGACCAATAAAGCTACCTCGTGTAGAGCAGCTACACAGGCCTCTTGTCTCTCTCCCTGGTCTGGCCTGGAGGCTGCCCTGAAGAGCTGAGTTGAAATCATGAGCTGATAATCACTAAGGAGCTGACGGCCTCTGCATGGGCCCTCCTAGGCAGCAGCTGAGGGAAGACACCGGGCCTCCGGAAGATGATCTCTTTCGGGACCATCTCTCTGGACCGGTCACAGCTTCCTCGGTCAGAGCTACTGACCCCACACCAGCTGTCATAATTGCAGAGTGCAAAGTAAACATATCTGCAGTGTTCAAAATCTTAGATACCACTGCTCTGTGTTGCAAGTGTGCTAAACAGAAGGTTTTGTAACTTGTCTTGGTAAGCTGCCCCTCTGTTGAGGACAACATTTGCCTTGGAAATGACAGGCAGACCTAAAAATAAAAAAAGACTTAGCAGAAAACGAGAGTACACACAACTGCACCATTGGGCCTGTATGAGAACATTATATTCCTCCAAAATTGTATGACCTGTAGTTTTCCCTTGTTACTTGCTTTTCTCTCTAAAGATCCTAATTTAGGTCCCTCCAGGGACTTTTGCATTATTTGAAAACTAGAAGAAGTATCTGGGTTTGTCCAATGGACCAAATTTTGGAGAAATGGGTGAAAATCACCAAAAGCCTTGTTTTCTAGTATCAAAAAGCCTTTTATCTAGTAGATCCCATCATTGATTACAAACTGAAGTTACAGATTCATATTTTAAGACTTTACTGATGCATGATATAAAAGACAAGCAATAACATGTTTGAAAAGTTACAGAGCTGTGTCACCTACAACACACGCTTGTGCAGCAGTCATGCACGCCTCTGGAGCTCCATAACAGTTAGTCAGGGACAGCCAGGTTAATGACTCAAAGCAACGCCCTTCCACTGTTGGAGACGTTAACATCAGCATCATGAAAGCATACCAAATATTTTATTGCCCTTGCTGGGTTAAAGTGTTTTCAAAACACAGCCATCAGTCCATACAAGTACTGTAGTCTACCATAAAAACCCCAGCCACTTAATCTTGAATTTAATATCAATATGAATTATTAAGCACTATAAGGATGAAAAACCTTTTGAAACGTGTGGGTACAATGCCACATAAACATTTCTGAGGCAAAATGACTTGGAAAAGTTGCCTTGAACTATCACGGACAAGCTCATATCTAAAAGGGAGCATTTACTGTCATCTGACTGCAGATTGTATTTTAGAGTATGTCTTTTTTTACGTCTCTATTTCATGTAAGAGATATTGAAATGCTTTTGAGAAGAGTATTGCCACACACAGTGCCAATACAGTGAAAGGTGAAGTGCCTGATCTGCTCTCAACCAGGAGTGTCTTCTCTTCACATAAACAACTGTAAATGAAATCACCTATCTCAGCAGCAGCACAGGAGACACACCTGGCAACACAGTAAACCTTGCAAGACTTTTCTCAGCTTCATTCAGCACCCTTTACTATCCCTTAGTAATATTTTTTTAATAACTTTAACAGTAAAACAAATACATTATTCACAGGATGGATACACTGCTGTTTAAGATGCTTCTTACTTTGTTGCTGCTTGGGGGCTACAGAGTTCTCCCTTATAAATGTACTGTATTAAAATCTCTCATGGGCAATTATATGACTGTATTACATAAGAGCATTTTTTTCCCCTAGAAATAGACTGCTGCTAACACTGCACTTGTACAAATTCTATTTTCAGATTTTATTGCTGATATTTTCCAGATTACTTTAGGTTAATTTCAACCCATTAACAAACCTGCCAACAAATTTGATCTCACCATTTTTGGATTTAACAGTTGCTGAATCATACTTTTGCTTCAGTCCTATAAACATTGTGTATTATCCATTAGGCGTTATTTCAAATGCTGGCAATGTGCCCAGCACTGGACAAAATAAGATACTAAGATTCAGGAAAAACAACACTAGCAGCTACAAATCAGAGTATTAAACTAATGTGCCTGTGCTGCCCCGTTAAAACGCTTCCACTTCAGCTTCAAAAGCTGTTGGGAGCACTTAGGGAACTTTTGTTTATTTCCAAATTAAGTTGAAAAAAATCGCCTCAAAAGTAAAAATAATGAATTAGTGACTGTTAGATTTTTCACTTCTTTTTCTTAGGAATAATCTCACTATGGCCAATGAGACTATTTCCATGAGTAAGAACTTTGCACATTTTCCAAAAACAGGCCTAATATTGTCCTATAGTAAAAGAACTGTAGAACGGTGTGACAGTCCTTGAACATCAGTGTTAAGTAATCTAATGACATGATACTGTGCATTAATCTAGCTATCAATGAATTAATATTAAAGTACTAGAATATTAAGTTTTCAGAATAGCCTGATGGGGCAACTAATCTGGTTATGATTGTGCAAATGTATGTTTATTTTAGAATATGTAGGTTGCTGCTGTGGTACTTCTATTGCATGGTCTAATTTATTTTTTATTCCTAGGTTGTAGTTTGTTGCACTTATGTATGTGAATCTTCATAAAAATGTATCTGCTAGCAGCACAATGAGGTGCTAAGTTGACTTAAGAGTGCTACATTATAATAGCTGTCACTCTAAACCTCTGTACCATCACAGAAAGTCACTAGAGTCAGGCTTCCCCTGAGTTCATTTAGAGCCTGTTTCAGGTTAAGATAAATGACATGGCCTATGAACTTAAGAACATTAACTGTGAAGGATGGTTCATGGCTTTTGAAACCATACCTCACAGTACAGCTAGGGGAAGTCCTCCCCACTCTGCCAAGATATTTAACAAAACCAATAAATGCACAAAACCATTATAACCATGATTAAAAGGTATAGCAAACTGCAATTTCAAAGCAATGCTATCTAACCCTTTGAAGCTGATCATGCATCTAACAGTAATGATTAGAAGATACCTGATACATTAAAGTATGCATTGAAATCTCCAATATAAGCACCCCCACAGGCTTTTGTGTCCTTACATTTCCATCTAAGGCTATAGTCCTTGACACCAAGAGCTCATAGTCTAGGTTTGTACCTCAGAATGAACTGAGTCTTTGCTCTAAAGCTTTGTAAGGCATATTCTAACACTAGACTTCCCTGTCCTTAGGGCTTTAACACAAACATAAACTCAACATACAAAAAGATGTAAATAAACTAAGAAAGGATAGGTGAGCCTGTTTTGAATTCTGGCCCAGAAAAGCACTGAGCCAAATTCCTCCTAAAGCCAAAGGAGTTATGTCAACAGAGAACTTGGTCCAGACACTGCACTCAAAAAGCATCAGAGATTTCATGTTCCTCAGGCAACTTATCTTTGCCTGAGCTCTTCTAGCTGGATGGTGACATGACACTCCAAAACCAAACCACGCTTGTGTCTCCACACAAGGGACTGCACAAGGGGCTGCAGTTAAATTCAAATTCCTCTGATAAGGTCCAAAAGTCTCTTAAGCCAAATAGTCTGTAAAAAAGGCACATGCCTTTACTTGCTCAGAAACTAATAGCCCTCTGAACAGAAAGGTAGAGATTTTTAGAAAATATGTTGCATACATGTTTGATTTTTCTAATGAAGTTTAAAGTTCTTTATTCAGCTGTTTATTTTTCTCTGAAAGAGAAAATTTCTTGTTATACACCCCTACTTAAAATAGAACTTAAAATAGATTGACTCACTAAAAATGCAATGATAAACCTGGGGAGCAGATTTGGGCTTTTTATCATCCCCAAAAGAGAGTATGTCAAGAAAGTTATGAGCCATGAAAATGTTAATATTTTATCAACAATAACAGAACCAAAAAAGGGGACAATAACCTCCATCTTTTGGTAGTGCCCTTTTATTCTATGTTTAGCTGAGGCAAAGTACTAGATGAGACAACTGGATATACAAATCATAAATGAAATCATGTTCTTCATGAAACCAAACTGAAGCCTTTTGCCACTGGCTTTATAGAAAACCATTTCCTGCACTGGGAGTCAAGAAGAAGAGGATAGCACCTTCTAGCATTTCTTAATTTAGTGACTGCAGTTGCAGCAAGGTTTTAAAAACTTGTTTGCCAAATATCATGGGCAGGATTGTCAAACTAGACTAAAGGAGAAACAAGTTTGGAACTAACAGAAGAGCTGATGACATAACCTTCTTCATAAAAAGTTGTGAAAGACTCTTGAACAATCATACCTGTTCTAGTAAATAACTCAGCTTGGATGTTGCAAATGAAATGTAGGCAAAAAAAACCCCAAACCCTCTTCAGTTTTAATGAGCTTGAAAGCAATCCAACTGTATCTATTTATATAGCAGGAATGGCTCTGAATATACTCTACCTGGACCAGCATCTATAGTACAGTTCTGCCTACTTTTAATCTCCTAATATGAAATATAGATAGGAAAATTATATTTGAGCAGTGGTTCTTTTGGCAAATATTAACTAAAATTAATTAAACTTTTGATGATATTCCTTCTCCTTTACTTTTTCTTTGTTTGTCCACTTCTGTGTAATCATGCAATATAATTTGAAGAACCTTTGTGAATGTATGAGTGAATGGTGGAATACAATTTCTGTCTAGGCTATTAGCAGCTGATGACTCTGTCACTTTCAAATGGAAAGATAAACTGTTCTAGATGTGCTATGAAGTTACAGATTAGATCTCTGAATGGTGAGGTCTGAATTCCTCCTGGACAAACAGTTCATAATTTCTAAAGATTAACAGAACCATTATAATTCTAGTTTATTTTCTTTTTCATGTCTGCAGCATAAAAATTGGATTCTAAAGACACTTCAAGGTTAGCAAAAGCAAAACTACAGCTTCAGGACAGGAAAGGATCACTTAAGTACCTTAGCAAGCTCAGAGACGTAGCATCCACACATCACAGGTTGTTTAAAAAGTCATATGAAATAGGTATCAGAAGTTATTTACTTCAAATATGTTTGCGTAAAGATCTTAATCTGATTAAGTGTACCTGATATTTTTAAGTAGTTTCTAAGTGTTGCAAAAACAGAGCTTCCTAGGCACTATTCAAACATAAAGGTTTTTATTAATGTATATCTTTCACATATATAAAAATATATACTTATATGTCTCTCTGTTACAGTACAAGATTTTCTCAGTGAAATATATCTGAGTCAGTTAAATAAACTTAGACAGCATCAAGGCTCTGCTCCTCCTTCCTCATAAAGTAAAAATTCAATACATTTCCATATGTGGTTATTTATTTAACAAAAAAACCACCCAAATAACAAAACAAACAAACAAAAAAAACCCAACCAAAATCAAAAACAGATTTATTGAAATACATGACAAGAAGTACTTGTTTAATGCATTCAGCCCAAGGAAGATACTTACTATGTTGGGGAAAAAAAGCACTAAAAAGGAAATGTCTTTTTTTTTTTTTTTTTTTTTTCCCAGAAATTACCTTCATTCTGCCATCATGCTTAAAGCTAAGCATTCATTTAAGTGCTTTGTTAAACAGTGGCTTAAATATGCATGTTGTAAAATTATGAGAAGTATGAAATACCAAAACTCTGTTAATTAAACTGTGTGGAGCAATAAGGCTGTTTTATTTTGAAGCATCCAAATTGTTTTCTTGAAACTATAGTCATTGTATTCATTTGCACCAAACAATACTTACTGATTGCAGAGTCATAAGAAGTTGAGTTGTGTTCATCTCGGAGAAGAGGAAATGGGGACAGGTAAGCATGTGTACAATTCTTAGAAGGTGACTGGTTGGCTAAGAATGAAAGAAAGCAAAAGATTAGTATTTGACCGCCTTTACAATAGTGTGTCTCTTCTTCAAATGGACAAACTGAGCTTCATAGGTCAAGATTTCAGCTTCTTTCCTAGGCAACAGCTTACAGTGAATTTTGTTTAGTAAGAGATACGAGTCTTGTTATCCAAACAAGAATATTTCTTAAAAAGCAATACAGATTTGTACTCTGGGACAGTAAATGAGCCATGCTGAAGGCACACTGCAATTTATATGTGATGCATATGTATGCTTTAGGATGCATATGTACCTTTCTCATTTGAGGGTTAATTATGTTCTTCTCATTATTGCATGTCTAAAAAAAGCAATCAAACAAACAAAATCCAGGCAATTACTTTTTCTTTTGTGAAAGAACAAACATACCAAGCATCTTCAGAAAGTTTACAATGTCCATAAATATGAGCTTAGTCTATCAAATTAGTATCCTCAAGAAAAGGGTAATTTCACCCTTTATATTAAATACTTCTAAAAATATCAACTTCTTCCTGGTGAAAGATAAAAGCTGACTATAACTTAAACCCCATTTAAATTTCAGATTCCTGACCACAGAATTTTCCAAATATTGGAATTCCAGATATTCCAGTAGTGGAAATTAACTACAGTGAATATTACATTTTTCACCTAAGACTAAGCAATATATTTAGCAAAATATGGGCTATTGAAGTCAAATTTGTATGAAGGCACCTGCTTTTCACAAGGATTATGGAAATCTTGCAATAAGGTGAGGGAGCTCCCGACCTCAGAGGGAGTGTCAAAGACTGGAGAAGTTTTGCTTGACTTCTTAATGGGAGATTTTGGTTATAAAACACTATCTGATCTTGGAATTCTATCTGTCTTAAAACCCTGGATGTAGTGAAAGAAAGCAACAGGTCATCTGTGAATGTAATAGAGGAACTCTTCCGGAGATGGTGTATCCTACACCATTTTCACAGTGGAGCTGCCCATTCCCATCTTAACCCACTTGTAGTGGGTTAAGAAGTAGATGGACAAACTATCCAAGAAAAATTAATGGACCAGGCTAACCACCAAGCTCTTTTTTCCCTACTTAACAGAAATAAGCCATCTGTTTTACAGCAAGTGGCAAAAGACCATGTAACTAAGAATGTACTCAGGTTAACAGGGCATCTGTAACAATCGCACTGTAATCTGATAGCTAAACTTGTATCATTTTGTCCTGGTGTTTCCTATAGTACAGATTACAAAAGTGTATGTCAAGAATTTATTTTAGGGTAGCTGAAGAACCTGATCCCCAAAGAAGCTATATGAAATCTAATTATTTGTAAGATATGAGCAAAATCAAGAAACACACCAAACCCCAACAGTTTTGAGAAAAAATGACTGTAGATAATTTAAAAGGAAAAATTTACTTACTATACCAAAACTTCCACATGCTGGCATTATTATCTCCTACACTTCCACTAAACCAGCACCTCCAGAAGAAACCTTCATGATGGAAAGTGGCCTTCTCTCCCTACAGAGGGAGAAAAAATATAAAAAGAAAGTCATTATTATTCAATTTTTGGACAGCTGAAAGGATTAAGTTCAATTAGATGTTGATGTAAAAAACACCACCATCATGACACACAACCTGTCTGAATTTAGGTCAGCTATAGCCTATATAAACAGTCATTCTTCTTTTGAAAGAATATAATATTGCAAAAGCAGTATCACAAAATAAAAATTCATTTTAGAGCTGATTACAAATTATTAAAAGAGGTTTTGAGGCAGGCTTGTAAGCCTCCAGAAGGTCAAAATGAGCATATTCAAAAGTTTATACAGAAGTAAATTCTTAGAAAATAAACACATCCAAGAATTCTACATATATAATTCTCATTATAAATAAAAAGTCCATACTAACCCCAGCATCTTCAGGTGCTTCTGAACAAGTTCCTATTTCTGTAGCAAGAAGCCAATAATCAGTTCCAAATGCCATCAAAAAAAGCAAAACCCCCAGAGCTGCAAAGAAGCCTCCAAAAAATATCCCCACACTAAGTTTCATTATCAAAGTTATTTTAAAAAAATCAAAACCTTAATTAATTAAAAGGTTAGCAGTAAAATAAAAAATATATATATTGTGCAAATAACTAAAAAACTGTTTGGAGAATACAGCTCATATCTGAAGAAGTTTCTCTTCACTTGACTTTCTGCCTGTGCCCTTCTTCCCAATGCCCTGTGAGTCGATTTGTGTCTCCAAATTTGTGTTCCATGTGGCTGACTCAAGTCTGACAGATGAAAAGGGCCTTCTATTTTAGGACACTGATGGCAGAGCTTTGCTCTGTTTCGCTGTCTGGGCGAGGCAGTCAGAAATAGCTGACCTTCCCCTAACTAATCAGGGATTGACTTGAAATATTACTGCAGCTGGTGCATCAACATCAGTGGAGATGGAGATGGAGTTGCAATGGCTCTGTCCATTGACATGAGTGGTGTTACAGAGCACACAGTAGTAGCAATGACTTCCAAAGTTCAGGCCTGGTGGTGAACATTTCCTTAGATGCTAGCAGGAAAGGAAACATCTGCAATGCTTTGGAAGTTACTATAAGTCACGTTATAAAATGAAGGCTGAGGATTTTTTATAGAATTTTATAATATGGTAGCCAAACCGAAGAGATGCCTCTGAAAAATCCCATATAAAAAAAATAGTTATCTTTAAAAATTTACATCCCACATTTAAGGTAATAACTGTACAAACACTAAACACAAAAACACTTAAATGCTTTATTTATTCAGATGCATCTTTTTTGCATATATCAAAAATTTATGCAGTTAAAAATTCTTTCAAGCAACTGATAAAAAAACTTCCATCTTTTTAAAACAAGAAGACACTTTCCCAAACACATGTTTTGGCCATTTTGGAAAGTTATGAGGTAAAACATTTAAATTACAAGTCCTCACTGTACAAGAAAAAGGCTTTTTCAATAACTTCATTTCATGCCAAGCAGGCCTTCCCAATCATCTCTCATGGCTTACAGGGCATGCTTCTATAGAAATTTATAGAGTTTATAATGTGCAACAGATCCTACAGTCCTTACCCAATAAAATTTCATTGGAATTACTAATCACCAGAGTAGAAAATTTTCATTGATAATGTGTACTGGGAAGTGCCGGGCTCAAACGAATGAAGCCAGTTTACTCCAGAAAACACTTGTCACAACATTTTATTGCTATAGACTTAAGACTCCAGAGGGACTCCTACTTCCAGTATTGGTTCAGACAGTGCATCAGCATGCTTGAGGAGAGCAAGGAAAACAGTGTTTCTACCACCTCCCTTCATTTCTACACAGATGAACTGGTGATGCGTCCTCAGTGGTTTTATAACACTACACTATCTGCCCAAAATCATATTCACATTTGTTACAAATCGTATTTTATTCAAACCTGATACTATACTAATTTCATACACAAGCACATCTAATATTTTGTGGCCTTTTTGCACTTCAGAGTTTCAGTGTATGCAGAGCAGCAAATGAATATTCAAACAGACTTTTTGTCATATTTGCTTTTCCTGACACCACTGATGCAGTTCATTTTGATACAGCAGAAAGAGGTTTTAGAAAACCTAATTTTGGAAAGTGATGTTTTATTGTTCATTATTAAAGAAAACAAAAAAAAAACCCACAAAAACAAAACCAAAACAAAACAAAACAAACAAACAAAAAAAAACAGGAAAAAGAAGAACACATAGAATGTGCTGTAAAAATTATTACTTCGGGTTTGGAATAATTCTTTAACTTTTGGTCAGCCCTGAAGTAGTCAGGTAGGTGGATTAGATAATTGTTGTAGGTCCCCTCCAACTGAAATATTCTCTTCTGTTCTGTTCAATTCTATTCTAATGTGTCTTAAAAAAAAAAAAAAAAAAAAAAAAAAAAAAAGTAGGATTCAGTTCAGCACTAACATGCCCAAATTTAGACAATTTCATGTAAGCTATACGTCTTTCCATCATAATCAATAGTGATCTGGCTCAGTGCAGCCAGAGAGCAGTTCATCACAACCTAGATTAGTCTCAGAGGGCTCAGCTCAGTCACTCGGGCAGACACCTAGCTGTAGCCAGAGTATCCTGCTGGCTGTCAGCTGCCACTCCAGAAGGGCATTATTTCCCTCTCTGTTTTAAAATATCTGCTAGCCCCACACCGGGTCTTACATACCCCCTCTCACCTTGGATGACACTAGGACCCTGCATGATGGTGACTGAATCGTGTCTGAAAAGAGGTGTACGGTTGCCTTACTGTCATCTCCTGCAATCAGGTGCTCCAGGATGTCTAAGACATCTACATTTGGCAGGCAGGTATGACAAGGGATTTAGAGGGGGCCGACACCTTTCTTGAGTGACAGCTACAGGCCAGGTCCACACCACCTGAAAGTGATCCACGCTACCTCTGTTAAGATGGCTGAATCCAGGCTCCATTACCTTGTCAGGCCATCCTGCATGCACCACTGAGTGTTTTAGCCAGACCTCAATCAGCTCTGGGCAGGAAAGATCCATGTTTCACATGGAGATGTCTGAAAGCAAAAGTCTTAATCTGCAACTGAATCCCACACAGTGAATTGGACTTCCCAGCCATTTTGCTGGTGTATGGGTGGCCTTAGAAAGCATCAGCCCAAAGTTCAAGAATTTTATTCAGTGAAAATCAAAGACATAGATAGTCCCAACATAAACAAAATCCATGATATGAAGTTCTTCACAATATCCATTAAAAACTTAATTCTGATGCACTGTTTATCACTTAGCTCATCCTAAATAATGAGAGGTCATAACTTCACAACAGTGAACTTTTCCAACATTAAATCAGAAGAAAAAAGAGGACTCCAGACCCCTGTCTTAGCCACTGAACCACAATTAATAAAACAACCAATCAAAAAACACCAAATGGCTAGTTCCAGTCACATTGCACCTACCCGTCTTCAAGACAGAAATATGTCAGTGACTCTGTGAGCCCATTTCTGCCTGAGAGCAACTTACTGTTGTGAGTAGCTTCACTGAAATCAGTTTGCATGAAAAGTTTCACTGAATTCAAATGACAGCTGAATTACTGCCTGTGCAGTGCAAGTATTTATTTTTAATATACTGTACATGCACTCGGGTCTCAGTTTAGCATGTTCATCCTGAGAGGATCTAATTTAATTATTCTCTTTTATATTTATGGCACATTCTCTGGCAGTGTTATCTTCCAAATACTCTAATATTGCCAGCATTATGCCCGTCTATGTCAAGAATGAATCAGAAGCCATGTAAGGACTTCTAATGTCAGCTTAAAAATTCATGTTATCTACCACTTGAATACTCAAAGAAAGTCTCAGGGCACTTTTTCTTTAATTAAATTAAATTCTGAAGGTTCCTCAATAGAAGAAAGTTTCAAGGCAGAGAAAACAGGGCCAGGCTTATTAAGCCAAAACAATCATTATTCTGAATCTTAAACAAAGTCACTCCCCAACTCCTTTCAAAACTCCTAATTTCTGCAGAAATACTGTCAATTTAAACCAAAATGACTTTGCCAAATTTATCCCTACTATAACAACAATGAAGTAATTAAATCAGTTTTAATATTCAATCAATTTGGCCAATTAAGCCCAACATTCATTGATTTTGTTGACTTGTAGTGTGAAGGATGAAGACCCCACATAATGGATGGATTCCAATCTCATTTAACAAAGCTGGCAAAAGTTTTGTGGTTTTATTTCTGCTCTTTCACCAGATAGATAGGGCTAAACTAAGTCCTGAATCTGCATATTTTATTTATGTATATAATAGCTCCAGTTTCAATATAGTATCTGAGCCCCTTCTTGTATTTAAAAATAGGGAAAAAAAATAAAAAAAAAACAATAGCAGGCTGTTTCTTTTTTCCTTTTCCATCTGAAGGGGAAAAAAACTATATTTATGGGAAGGGGAGGTTGTTTATTTGCTTGTTTATGTTTGTGTGTGATTGAGTAAGCGTCGGGTGCGTATGTTTGGAATTGGCAGGCAGCTCCTTATCTGTGCTGGCAGATATGTTCATGATCTAAAAACAGACTTTTAGAACTGGCTGCAAGTCTCACTGTATACCAAGAAACAATTTCAGCAACTGCTGCAGAGCTGAGTCCTTCTGAGACCTCAGTGCTCATTTAATGTTCTGAACGGTAATGGGAGTATCTCACCCACTGATTCCAATCCTCATCCTGTCCATCTTCCCCAGCTGGGCAGGATGGTACCTATTGTGCCTACATGATCACTTGTCAGAAGAGTACTAGGCAGACATACAGCCATACACTTTACACAGCATACCTGCACACATCTTGTCCATTAAATGTCTGGCTGGAGCTCTGCAACTAAGCTGGTCACTTCAGGTTTCCTCTACAGTCATATATCACTTTTATGGCATAGTCCATCTGACCCATTTTTGGATGACCACCTCAATGTGCAAAGAACTGTGCCCTAAAAGTACAATTACTTTGGTTGGTTGGTTGTTGGTTTGGTTTGGTTTTTTCACTGACTAAGAGAGAGTCTGGAATAACTAGTTTGAGATATGACCACTTTATTCTTAATACTACAGTAAATCAGACCACAAGTCACACAATCACAGAATGATTGAGCTTGGAAGGGACCTCTAGAGGTCATCTTGTCCAGCTTCCCTGCTCAGGCAGGACTACCTGGGACTAATTGCCCAGGACCATGTCCAGGTTGCTTTTGAATATCTCCAAGGCTGGGTACTCCAGAACCTCCTTGTGCGACACGTGCCAGTGTTTGACACACTTCACAGTAAAAAGTGTTTCCTGATGTTCAAAGCGATCCTCCTGTGTTTCAGTTTGTGCCCATTGTCTCTGGTCCTGTCAATGGGCATAACTGAAAAGAGGCTGGTTCCATCCTCTTTCTACTTTCCTTTCAGATATTTATATAAAACCCTCCCTGAGCCTTGTCTTCTCCAGGCAGAGCAGTCCCAGTTTTCTCAGCTTTTCCTCATAGGAGACATGCTCCAGTCCTTCCATCACCTTATTTGTCCATCATCTGACTCCCTCCAGAGTGTTCACATGTCTCTTGTAGTGTGAAGCCCAGAACTGGACACAGCACTCCAAGTATGGCCTTACCAGTGCTCAGTAGAGAGGAAGGAACACCTCCATCAACTTGCTGGCAATGCTTTGCCTAATGCAGACCAGGATACCATCCACCTTCCTTGCAGCGAGGGTACATGGCTGGGTCAGGTAAAACCTGACTGGAGGTTGTAGAAATGTGCTGAAGTCCTCTACAAACGGAGGAAATCAATCCATTCTGAACACAGCTATCACTGAGTCATTCATTCTGCATGAGCTATACTGAGATCACACAGATAATGATGGTAAGAACAAAAGGGACATAAGCAGCCCTTATGTCAGCAAAAGCTTCAACAGGAATTCTAATAAACCAACAAGAAAAATCTTCTTTATGAGGCATTACTTCTACACATCTCCATGTACCCAGGACCCACTGTTAGACACCCGCAGGAGCACACAATAGACTTGCAGTCACCCTGACCAACGAAGCTGTAGGGTGTACATCCCATTTGGACACTGCCTTACACCCTCTCTGTGCTCAGGACTTTGACACTCTAAAAAGCATCACAAATTTATTCAGCCACAGAAAGGAAGACAAAACTTCAGTATGACTGAGTGGATCACTCTGTTTCATATATCCCATTCTATATTATATCTTGCATTAAATCTACTTTAGATAAAATAGGTAAAAATATGGCAAAGCACAATTTCTTTTTTAATTGTGTCATAACACTGATTAAAGGTGTGATGAATCCATGTCCTTGCAAGTTGGGCAAGATAACTAGAATCATCAGAGATACAAGAAGGTACATACAAGAAAGTATGTGAGTTCCTTTATCACATCACCATTGTGAGTGCTCTAAATTTTTTATACAATTATAGGAAAGCCAGGCCAATGCCATTAATTTTTCCTACAATACTTCAAAGTCAGGACACATCACACGTGTAATCAGAAATGAATGAGTTGCCAAATTCTAGGAGGTATTCCAGACAGTTTCCTATGAAAGCCGTTATGCATAAATAGTCAGAAATTAAAAGCTGGCTTCTTCTTCACCATTTTTATTGCTGCCCTACATGGGTCCTTCCACAGCAGGATGCTATTATGAATCTCACTCTGAGGCTGTAACACCTTCCATTTACTGCATAGACACTTTTTAAGATACATATTTTTGGATTTATTCAGGAAGCTTGAGGAACTAGCCTTTAGTTCTTTCTGTACCTCTCCAGCTTCTACAGAGCCACTGATCTTAAAATGAATAATTAAATAAATAAAACCATAGACTGGGTGAGGGATGTGTAAGGGGGAGATGTGTGTGATGTAAGGGTACTGTAACATGACAGAAAAGAGACTGAAGTTAACAGGAGTCAGCCCAGCTACCTTCTGCTCCAATAATATCTAAACCATTCCCCATGTATTTATTTTATCTGTTAAACATTAATTGAGAGAAACACAGAAAGATATGTGGCCTTAGTTATGTTGCCATGAAAAACTCCAGAAGGGAAGAAGTAGGCCCAATGCCTGAAATAATTCCTTCCTTTAACAAGCTGTTTTATAAATGCTTTCTAAGTCTCTCAGACATACCCACCTGTCCTGGGTTGAGGTATATTCTATTACCATCCTCATGAGCTGTTGAAATCAGGTGGGGCAGTGTTTCCTTGCCTCCTCCCCCCAGACAATCTTGCTGTTAATGGCCCATCATTGTCCTGCTGCATGACTCAGAGATAACTCCCTCTGGACCATCTTCTGTTAATGAGCCTAATCAACACTTGGCCTCATGACTCATTACCCCATTGTGAGATGCTCCACCCAGAGGGAGGAACCAAGCATCCCATCGTGGATATAATCCGAGACTGAACACCAGAGACAACCCTTCTCCACTGGATTTCCAGAGAACAGGAGCTACACAGCCACCACTGGACTTTCTGAGGAAGAGCAGACCCCTTCTACCACAGGATCACCACTTCAGAGGATTGCAGCCACCATTCTACCAGACTGCTACCACCACCCTGCCTAACAGGGACTCAGGTTGTATCTTGACTCTGACAGTTTGAACCAGTGTTTTCTTTTACTTTCTTTTCCTTTTCTTTAATTTCCATTAAATTGTTATTCTGACTTGGTGCCTCCCACTGGTTTGTTTTCAAACTAGTACACCACCTGATTCATTTACAGCTTTGAGGGTGGAATCAATTAAAAGGTTTCTTTCCACATTCCTTAAATTTGCAGATCTTTTCAGACAGATTACACTTTAAATGTCTTTAAGATTAACAGCAGATTCCAAACTCAAATTCATTTACAAGTACCTCTTAAAAAGTTCTGGACCACTGGATTGTAACTTTTTCTACTTGGCTCAATTTGTATATGAAAAGTTGAAACTACAGTTGAAGTTACCCTAATGATCTGAAGCGGTAAACCAGAATGAAATAAGTCATTGTTAGATTCACTAAATTGGAAGACAAATTGCACATTTGGGGGTCTTGACCTTACCTATTTGTAATGCAGGAATTCAAGAATATATTCCATTTACTGGAATAAATCAGTGTAGTTGTCTTAGATCTTTTTCACAGAAGTAATTTAAAAATTTTATTTAAGAATTTATGAGGTTTAAAATTTTCTCCCCTACTGAAGAAATGTAAGGATCTTTTTTTAAAATAGTTTTATTGGATTTCAGATTACTTCTATCAGTACTTTCACTATGTCAGGGCTTGGAGCACACACAGCCACAGAGCTGGCTGAGGAAGGGCAGCTGCAGACTGCATCAAGCCCTTGCTTAGCAGGTGACTGTTGGGGTCCCTTCCCCCTGCCATGTAGCCCTGGGAGAGGGGCCCTGAGGGCCCAGACACATGGGGTTTCCCTGGACCCTGGTCAGCCTCGTTCCCCATTGGTTGGTTTGTGTTCCCCTGCGCGGGCAAGGACCCTGAGCCAGACTGTGAGAGTTCCTCGGCAGAGCTCCGGCCATGTGGCTGGGGAAATAAACATCTCTGAAACATCTACCAAGTAATCCATCCATATATATTTCCTTTCCACAGGTCTCCTGGTTTGGTGCATTGCGTTACAGTAATCCCCGCTGTAACAAATGGTAGAGAATTGCCGGCAAGACACCGATCCCTAAGGACAGGAAATTTGTGAGTAGAAACCACTCTAGATCCCTCTCTTCTCACCTTGGTTTGGATATTCTCTCTGGACTATGGAAGAATCGTGGGAAATGTGGCTCTCTGAGCCACAGAAAAAAATGTATCTAGAAGTTAAAGGAATCCTTGAACAACAAAACAAGAAAGTATTGGAACCGGGAGATCTAGAACATTTTTTTAACTAGCTTTTCAAAAATTTCTTCTATATTTCTCAAGACTTACTTTTTGATATTGAACCTCCTGGAACTAGTCATGAGTGTTTTTGGCACGAGATCTGGGATGAGATAAGGGATCAAACAAAACATGCATTAGTGATTGAACCCTTGCGTGGATCCCTTGTGGTCAGTGAAGCTATTCAGGAACATTTATATGGTCCCATTACCCCAAAAGCAAAGGATGGCCATAGTCCCGTGGCCGAGGCCGCACGGCCACCATCCCAGGAGTGCGTGACTGCAGCCGTGCCGGTGGAGGTGCCTGAGCTGGATGCGCCCGGCCCCCTCGGGAGTGCGCGCCTTATCACGGACCCCATCCCTGTCTCAGGGTCTCCTGCCATGCGACCGCGAGTGAGGGAGCGACGCCGCAGGCGCCGCAGGTGCCGTGGGCCACGAGCAGCCAGGAACCGGGGGTTGGCGTGGAAGCTCGCTCTGAGCGACTGGCTCGGAGAGCCCTGTGGAGGGAGAAGCAGTGGTTTCCACAGCGATACGAGAAGCCGCGCAGCACCGAGCCAAAACAGGGCCGCTCTCAAAGCAGCGTGGAGCTGGCGGAGCGGAACCACTCACAGGCCACGGAGCCAGCGGCGATGGCGACGCGGAGCCGCGCAGAGCCCAGACGCGTTGGAGCAGCGCCGCTCGGAGGGCGCACAGCAGCTGCAACACAGGGGCCCGGCCGAGACATTGGAGTCGGCGAGGAGGCGGCCATGCAGGACCAGCAGCCACAACAAACACACAAGCACGTGATAGGAGAAGTTGTAGCCACGAAAGTCACAGGAACTGTGAAATGGTACAATGTAAAAAACAACTATGGATTTATAACATAAGATGATACAGAGGAAGATTTATTGATCCATAGAACTGCCATTAAAAGGAATAACCCTAAAAATTACCTGCAAAGTGTAGGAGATGGGGAAGTTGTACAATTTGATATAGTGCAAGGAAAGAAGGGTTTACAAGCAGCAAATGTTACTGGGCCTGGAGGTATTCCAGTCAAAGGCAGCTGTTATGCACGAAATTATAAATAATATCCATCCCAGCAACTTCCCTACCCACAACCTACTTTCCCCTTTTACCCTATACCCAATATGAACCCTTTCCTAAGTTTACCCCATCCCCAGTTTATTCCTAATCTGTTTTTCACTCCTTGGCTTCCCTACACAATTTCCTTTCCCTACAACTCCTCTCCGATGCCGAGGGGGGGATGAAAAGGAGGAGGGAAGAAATTAAACCCTCTCCTGCCTCAGTTTCCCCACAAGCATGCTCAGAGAGTTCTGTCTCCCTTCTGTCAGCCCTAAGATGTTCCACAGAATCTGTTTGGACATTTAAAGACTCAGGAGGGTGGCTTGTTTTGTTTTGAAACTGTCCTTGTTGTTTTCAATGTTAAGTTTTACATCTCTTTTGTTAAAAATAAGCAGGTGAAATGTCAGGGTCTCATCCCCCCTGCCATGTAGCCCTGGGAGAGGGGCCCTGAGGGGACAGACACGGGGTTTCCCTGCCCCTGGTCAGCCTCGTTCCCCATTGGTTGGTTTGTGTTTCCTGCGCGGGCAAGGACCCTCAGTCCAGACTGTGAGGGTTCCTCGGCAGAGCTCCGGCCATGTGGCTGGAGAAATAAACATCTCTGAAACATCTACCAAGAATCTGTCCATATATATTTCTTTTCCACAGGACTCCTGGTTTGATATAGGCATGTTAGAGTAATCCCCGCTGTAACAGGTGACACCAAACATTTACAGTAGATGTTTTCACTAAAAGGCTGAAGATTCCTCATCTCTTTCCCTCACTACCAAACTGAATCTCAGACATTCTCGCACAGACTAGTTCTCCTCCCATTCATAGTCTAAGGCAAGAATACCCCATCAAGGCTGTGGATAATCTGATCTCCGGCAGCCCAACACTGTATGAAATGTTCCTTCTGCCATTAAAATCTCTCTCTTTTTTTTTTTTAACCCTATTTATTCAAAATTGATCGTCAGTTAGGACAGCAGACCTAGACACAATGTTGTATTAGTATACAAACTGAAAAACTGATACAGATGTAATAAAGTCTTCCTGCTTTTTTACTTCTGGGTCCTCTATTTCTTATCAAAAGATGGGTGCTTTTCCAGGGGGCCACGAAATAGCAATAAAAACTTACGGTTGCTGGCTGAGTACTACGACTACCAAGTTCATCTCATAATCACTGTCACAACAGAGAGGTGCACCTCCTCATGCTTTGTTTCTAGTGTGATGCACTTCACACTTGCATTACTTACATATAATGGATACAGAGTACTCTGACTGTGTAGTGACAGTAGTCTGCATATTCTTCCTGGTTCTAGTCTTATCCATAAAATCAATAATGTTCATTCAATTGCTACTACCAGGTCATAGAAAAAAAAAGATAGAAATAACAGGATCATCCAGATAATTCTGGATACACATGCTGCAGCTTGCCATTTCTGAGTATCTATTGCATTCCCATTTTTAAGAATCATCCTGTAACAAGTCAAACACCTTAAAGTAATGTAAGTGTACTATATTGATAATATCATTTTAATCAACCAACTATGTAATTCTGCCCCCAAAGATATTAGACTAGCTCTATTTCCCATAGGACTCTGATAAATGGCCTTCATTGTATTTCATTCTTTAATTGCTAGTCAATTCCCTTATCAGCCATAAAATCACTGTATTTGAGAACATTTATCTTAAGATTTCTTTATTTGGGAGCCTTTATCTTAAATTTTGTAATTACAATGACACAACATGAATGGGAACCTTGAGGCAGCTGAAATCATCTGCCCTCAGTTCAAAGGCAACAGAGATATTTGTCATATTTACTATACATTAATACCTTTTTCTTAAATATTATGTAAATTATGTAAGCATGTAATATGCACAATTCTTTAGCAATATGATCAAGTTCACCAGGACAAAAGCAGTAAAAGATTAGTTAAAGGAAGAGACACCTATATGTTCTCTAAATGCTTGTTTATTTCCATGAACAGTTTGCATTGATGTCATAAAGTTTGGTTATTCTCTGCTTTACAAGTCATTCTGCATAGAGATAGCTTGAAATAACATACAAAACTAAGGGTTTTCATTGGCAGGGAATTCAATATTCCTGCCTGCAATATTTTGTCCCCATCATATTCGATCATTCTCATCTTCAGAACCTAAGAAGAATGCAAAATAGCTAACTGGTTTCAGAGACTTATGGCAGAGACTAACACATAAAACCTTAAAAATTTCAGTTGAGCTCAGTGTTTCCATAGAAGTCAATGTCCCTTAGACCCCAGGAAAAGTACTGAAACCCTTGCAACATCTTTTAATCATCCACTTCTTTAATAGTTTCTTCTGATAAATTTTCAGGCATTTTCCATTTCTTCTATCAGTTAAAATGACCAAGGGTAAAATTAGTGCAATATTGAGCAGACAATGTAGTGGCAATTCCCAGGATGCTCTAATATTTCAGTATCTTGTCACCATTTTGTCGATTTCAGAGGAATTGTGTGCAACTGATCTCCGTTAGTGTTGTACCCAGAATTTTTAAAACCTCACTGAGAGAATTTGTTATTCAAAGTGGCCTCAAAGAGATAAATTAATAGGATATATTGGTTAACCCAACACCAAAACGTAACAGCCAGTGGGATATTATTAAACAACTGAGTTATTATTGTCTGGACTCTGATAATATCTTTGTCCCTATGCATATACTAAGTTAAGTTTTGCCTTGGTATCTTATAAATAAGCTGCATATCTAGAAATATGTCTTGCTTTACAGTTTTGGTGGTTTAGGTTTTTTTAAATTTAAATTTTAATAACCATAGGGAAAACCACATTCCTCTTTTTTTTTTTTTTTTTGTGACCTAAATCTGTAAAAGATCCTCAACCTTGTGATATTTATTTCTTCTGAAAACATGCAGATAGAACTGAAGTTATGCTATTGTCAGTTATTGAGTGATCATTCTCAAAGTTTGTAACTCATGCTAGCTTTTAAAGCATAAGTCATCAACATTTTCAAAAGCTTCTTCTTACTGATAATTAAAAACAAGTTAAAGCATCTCCTGTTTACTTGTGCATCTTTAAAAGTATTTAAAACTGCAGCATTTTCACTGATACCTGGCCAAGCAACTATATAAAAGAGCACCTCTGACTCCAACATAGATGGTCACATTTTGCATGTCACAATCGTTTCCACCAGTGCATCTGAGAGATTTATCAATCTCTCTTTGCTTTGGATGCAAAAGCATTACAACATTGTAGTCATCAACAATTCCAGCTATCCCTGACTTTTAACAAAAACACAGCACAGCAGTGAATAAGAAAACACTGCTGCCAGAAACACTTGGTGCAGGCACCGGGCTGAGCCCGAGAGATGGCCGAGGAACGGCAGCGCTGGGACACGGCCGCTTGCCACATGGATAGGCAGGATCGGAGGTGCACGGGCCCAAAAACCATCTTTCTACAGCAACGAGGAGAGCAGTGCAGGGGATCCATTCCCATGCTCCTATGGCATATTTGTTTCCAAAGCCTCTCGGCTCCACCTGGCTCTTCCTGCCTTCCACCCAACCTCAGGCCCCGGGGGAGGGGTTGCAAAATTCTCCCCGTACAAACACGCAAGGGGCCGAAGGGCAAAGTCCTACAGAGGTGTCTGTGGGAGGGTGGAGGCAGGGGTCCCGAGGCTGCCAGGGACCCTTACTCTTCCTCGTCTTCGCCCGAAAAAGAGGACACACGAGGGATACCGTGCCGAACGAAACAACTCCCGCGGCTCTGCCACGCCGCCGGCCCCGCCGCCTCCACGTTTCCGCCGCGCCGCGGGCACTGCGCAGGCCCGGCGCCGCCGCTCGCATGGAGGAGGAGGAGGATGAGGACAGCGGAGGCCGGAGGGCCGCGGGGAGCCCGGCCGCGTCCGCCCGCTTCGTGCGGTGCCTCTACGCGGTGGGATTCCTGGTAAGCGGGCGGCGGCGGCCATGGGGCCCGCCCCGCGGGGCCTGCGGCGGGGGCCGCGCCCGGGAGCGGCAATCTTCTCCTTTGCAGTCCAAGGCTGCTGGGTTCCGGGGTGCGTCGCTGCAGCTGCTCCCTGGGGATGCCAGTGTTCGTAGCGGTGGTGGTGTGTAGCGGCTGTGCTGTTTTACCCGTGCAAACAGCCTCGCAGTTTGACACACAGGCCGGATTTTTATCCTGTGAATGTCATGGAATAGCGCAGCACCCTAAAAGCTGAGTCTTGCCTTGTGCTTATAAGAGAGCTGTTCTCTGTTTCCTTGAAATACCCGTTGTTCCTGTAAACCTACCAAAAAAAAAAACCAACCAACCAAACAAAAAAAAAGGACCAAAAAAACCTAAAAATATGTTCTTTCTGGAAGAAAAAAAAAAGTCCCTTATTGAAAGAACACAGACTTTAAAGGTTCATATTCTGTAGCAATTCCCGAGCCTCAGGAAAGTGTCATTTAATTAATTTGAAATTAAAAGCGATGGCTTGGAAAATGAATACAAAATAAGTACAAGTTTGCACTGTGAATTGTCAAGATATTGTCTTACCTACTTTTAGATTGGGCAATAGAAACAACCCAGTTGGTTTGTGTCCTGGAGCAAATACCCCAGTGAGAGGTGCATTAGAAAAAGCTTTGCTGCTTTTAACTGACTTTTAAATGCTGTGGTTCTCCAGCCCTGTAATAACTTGTTGATACTGAGCTGGGGCACACAAGAAAACCAACCGAGTGTCCTTTTAGAGGGTGTGGTGATGCAAACTTCCTGTAGCCAGACAAATAAATACAGCGTATCTATCATTCCACATGGGGAGTTACATGTGAAATGAGAAGTGACGACCCCTCAGAGGATAGTGGTTAACGGGTCTTGCTCTACCTGCATGCCTGTGACAGTCCAGTACTGCCAGGGTATAGTCTGAGTCTTGTATTTTTTAATGTCTCTGTTGACAACCTAGACAAGGTCACTGAACCTCTCTTCAGGTTCGCAGATGACACCTGAGATTGTTATGGAAGATGTTTGTAAGTGGTGTGCTCTGTTTGTTCATGCTAATGTATTTAATGATTCTAACCTTGTAAGCCTCAATTTCAACCCTCAAAAAATAATTAATGACAGACTGTGAGAATTCACTTAGTGGTACACACTGTTAACAGTTAATCAGGCTTTGAGGTAGTCTAGTTCAGTTCAAGCAGTCAGTGATGAAAGGTGATCTTGCTCCAATAGATCTTCTCCAAGGGACTCTGAATGCTGTGCCAGGTTGTAGTAGTACTGAAAGAACTACTGGGTCAATGTTGTGAGCTTAACAAAAGGTAATAAAGCAAAAGGAATGAGTAGGAGATCCTTGTACTGCTCAGGATGGGCAGTGTCCTTTACCCTCCTCTTACAAAATGTTTTCAATTATGCTTTGCCTTTTTTTCTTTTTTTCTTTTTCATGTTTCTGTCTTTTCACTACATTTCGTAATCTATACACAAAGGCAGTATGTAAGTAGGTTTAAATCTACTGTAGCTTATTCCCCATTGTAGTAGGGTTAAAATACCGCTATACATTCTTTGCACAAATAGCAAGTATTTTTAGGTGATTGAAATTAGACCACTTTGAATTTAAAACTCTGGTATGAAGTACTTTTCTTGTTAAACAGGTAAAGTTTAATGTGTATTAAAGGAATATTTAATGTTTAAATATATACCTTCAGAAGGATTGTATCTGCAGTGGGGGGAGAGGATTGATGTTTTCATAGGTGTAACTCCTCTGTGAGACAGTCCTTTATATTTCGGTTTATGTGTTTTGTAATATGAAAAATTTTCTTTTGACCTTGATATGGAGATAATTTACTTTTTTTTTTTTTTAATGTTGGCTTTTATTAAGCCAGGTTGCTATTATCTTTGTCAAAGTTACTTAAACTTTTCTTGACTTCTTTTCAGGACTTATTTGGGGTGAGCATGGTTGTTCCTTTAATGAATCTTCATATCAAATCTCTAGGAGCAAGTCATACAGTTGCTGGAATCATAGGTAAGTTGCAGTACTTGATTTACAAAAGAGTAAGATAAGGCCTGGATTATGCCTTACTGCAAATTGGACATTGTAACATAATGCTTCCTTGCTAATAGCATAATAAAAAGTGAAGACAATTTCCAAGTAAAACTGTAAGGGCAGCTGTACTCTGTTAGACCCAGAGACCTGTCCAAACTCATGCACTGACAGTAGCCAAAAGCATGTGCTTTGGAAAGAGCACACTTGGAAAGAACAAGGAAGTCTTGCAGTAGCATTTGTATGGCTCCTTTTCCAGCATCCAAGAAGTCACAACTTAGCAATTTAGGGAGCCAGAGGTGTTGCTTGTAGTTTTACTGCTATTTACACTTTGCAAATGGTACTTCTGCAGCTGGTTCTCCAAAGCTTTCCAATGCCCGTGATTGCTCCGAGTTTGATTAAAATCCTTACAGCCGTCTTGGTAAAATATTTATTCACTTTCAGGAGTGTTTACAAATAAATTCTGAACATTTGAAATTTTTTCTTAAAGTATTTAGTGATAAGGTAAATTCTGTGGCTTTAAAGTGCCTCTTATGGCATTGTTTATGGTGTTGAGTGATACAGTATATTCTTTATGTGGTTGACATGGGAGCTGTTATTCAGTTTTATTATTTTGCTTTTTTATTTAACACGTTGTATGAAATAATTCTCCCTCTACACTGAGTTGACAGTATTATTTTAAGCAGCAACTAGTCAGAAATATGTTTTCATTTCAACAGTCTGCTTTGATTTTTAACTTCAGAAAAAAACTGGGGTTTGAGGTGTATTCTTATAAATGAAAAAGTCTGGCAGATGTTTCTCTCTGCTTTTCTTTGTTCCTTCTCTTCTGTCACTAAGTGCTGCTAAAGTCCTAGCCTCCAAAATGAGAAAGTAGGGTCCGTGTTTCCTTCAGGGCTTCTGTGGTGCCTTGCAGTAGACTGAAGCACCAAGTGTGAAGTCCCTTTCAGTAGTGAAATTCTCTCCTGATTCTGAGAAAGCAATTACAAATGCCAAGATCTGTTTTGTTTAATACACCATACAAAGCAACATCGTTTTAACTTACATAGTTTTTTTGACTTTTCAGCACTTTTTTCTTTTTTGTCATTCCCTGAAATTATTTCCTTGATTAAATGCTAAAGTCCACCCTTGGTTTGCCCTGCTCCCTCTTCCCATTCTTCTAGTAAACTATTCCCAGAATTCCACATTTTTTCATCATTTAAAATTTTGTGCAATTTTCATTTTTGAAAAAAAGCTTAATTTTTAACACTGGTATTTTGTTTGTTTTAGGATCTCTCTATGGTGTAATGCAGCTATTTTCCAGCACATTTGTGGTGAGTTCTAACACTGCATTCCAGAGCATATTGGTATTTCTATGGATTGTAGGTGGAAAAAGGGTGGGGTTAATAATAGCATTTCTTGACATTTTGAAAATGCATAAACTGTTCATATAAACATTTCGGTTGGAGGGACCAATTATCAGTTTGCATGAAAAATGTCGGTTTCGTTTATAAGGAATGGCCAGGTTTTCCAGACCCAAACAGAGCACAGTTTTTAGACAAAAACTAGAATACAGATTTTGGCTCAGACACATTACTGAACAGGTTGCAGTTACACATTATCTTCTCTCGTGCTGGTGCTAGTAAAGCAGTTTCCTTCTATGCAGTAGCCTGTCCAAAAAGCAGTCTCATGAGTCAGCTCTTCGTAGCCTGTGATCTAGTTTGCTTTCCCTGCTTAATGAGCAGTGACTGTAGACCATTTAGACCATTCACTGTATGGTCTAAAATTAATCATGCATCTTTGCTATTTCTTTGGGGTTTTTTTCTATTAGTTATTCATTTTTTTTATATCCTAATATTACCCTGGTACTAGTTTTCTAGTTTTGAAGAGAACAGGTTATGAGAACGTCTCATAAAAAAACTGTTTCAGGCTTTGTTATGCAGGCCACCTAGGATAATTTCCTGCTATAATTTTGTGGCATTTTCTTTGAATTGCAAGACCATTGTCTACTTTCTTAAAAACTATTTCCTCTTAGGAATCAAGCTGATTTATAAGCATGATAAATGCAAGTTTTCTGTTTGCCCTCTGCATAGCTACTTCTTACATGTCTATGCTCAGATGACAAACTCCTCATAGCCAAGATCATTGCTGTTAGGATGTTCCAACAAGTGTCTAATATGTAGCAGCCAGTGATGCAAACAAATATTTGTGGTTGGTTATGGTAAGATTTTCAGAAGGTCCTTACTGGTAATATTTTGTGATATTTACTGCAGGACTGTCTTTTTAAAAGGGAGATTTTTTTTTGAAAAAAAAGCTCTATAGGTAACATTAAATGGAATCATAGTTTTGGCAGGTACCCTGCCAGTAGGGCAGAACTCTGCTTGTGAATTCCAGATTTTGAGCACTTAGGAATGCTGTGTAATAAGCTTATTAGGCTTTCATTGACAGTCCTTTGATCTCTTTTCTCAATTTAATTTAGAAGTACTGATTGATCACTGTGCATAGCTTAGTGTTACAAAAAGATAATCTTTCTTTCCTACTTTGTGAAAGGGCTGCTGGAGTGATATAGTAGGAAAACGGTATTCCCTGCTTGCTTGTATTCTTCTCAGTGCACTGGGTTACTTCCTTCTTGGAGCATCCACCACAGTGTTCCTGTTCACCATTTCTAGAGTCCCTGTAGGTGAGTAAACACTTGGCATTTTGCAGTTTAAATTCCCTGTAGTCTCAGCTTGAGAAGTACTGTGGGAGAAATCATGGTAGGTGGATGGCTGCATAAGCATAATCACCTAACAGCACCAACTGAACCTTAGTATTGGAAAAGTCTCTACAAATCAAGAATTCTCATTATTTTTTCCTGCATGTAATTTGAAATGTTGAAGCTTTACCCACCAGACAGCTAAAGCTCACAAAGCTGCTTACTCTAGCGCTGAAGAATTTGTGATTAATGGAATTTTAAAAATATGAATCATACAGACTTGGACCATTGTTTTTGAGATACCTTCTGTCTTTCTTTTTTTTTTTTTTTGTACTGAGAAATACATGTTTATGAATTGATTTATATTTTGTTGCAGGTATTTTCAAACACACACTTTCCATCTCTAAAGCCCTGCTGTCCGACCTGGTGTTGGAGAGAGATCGCCCTTTAGTAATGGGGCGCTTCAATGCAGCCTCCAGCGTGGGCTTCATTCTGGGACCTGTTGTTGGTGGCTACCTTGCGGAGTTCGAAGGTGGCTTTTACCAAACGTCCTTCATCTGTGCCTCTATCTTCCTTCTGAATGGTGGTAAGTTGTATGCCACATTTTGCATCTTGGGTCCCTTCATTCCTCACTTTTGTGTTTTTATGCCATCTGTAATACCTTGCTTTCATAGTGTGTTTATCATCTATGGCATAAATATTTTGTGTACCAATACTACTCTTTGAATTTGAACTTGTATGGAAGGGTGGGAATTTCAAAACAGTTATCCTCCAGGTGCTTCTCCTTTGTTTTGCCTATATCCCATTTACATTCAGACACAAATGGGAATTTTTGATGTGCCCAAAGATGAAGACTAGAAATCAGAATTTTGGCTTTAACAATTAGATTTGTTTATATGGTATGAATGGCATCTCAGTGCTTTCCCTTCTTGCTTTCACTGCATTTAAAATTGAACTGATACTGTGAATAACACTAGACTTAATATTTGCAAATTTTTTAAGGACAAGTATTGTTGAAGTCTTTTTTTAAATTGTTACAGTCAAACTGAGGTCTTCCATGTAAAGTTGATGCAATTGAATGAAATCAACTAATTTCTTGATCTATGTAGGTCTTGTCTGGATGTTACCCTGGAGTGAAGAAAACACTGGCAATAGGGAGCATGACCAAGACAAAGGAACAAACAGTTTCTCAGCAAAATCAAATCATGACCTGCACTTGAAATCAGCAACTAGTAGAGCTGTGACAAACAGTAGTTTTTTCCAGTCTCCATGGATCCAAGTTGCAACAGTGCTGAAGAAGATCAAAGGAATTGCTTGCTCTAATTTGTGGGATATATTTTTAGTGCGGTTCCTGATGTCTGTTGCTATTCTGCTGTACTATAGCAATTTTACTCTGGCCTTGGAGGAGAGATTTGGGGTGAAACCCTTGTTTGCTGGATACCTGATGAGCTATAGCAGTGTGCTTGGAGTCCTGGCTGGTTGTCTGCTCGGACCAATAACAAAACTCTACGGGCACAACACTTACAGACTTCTGTTGCACTCCAGCACTTTCACCTGTGTGCTGATTCTCCTGTATGCGTCAGCGCTGAGCATATGGATGGTCATTTTGTCCTCCACGTTCTTGGCCTTCTCCACTACTATAGGCCGTACCTGTATCATTGATCTGGAGCTGACTGTTGGTGGGAACGAGGCCAGTGGTACACTCCTAGGTGTTGGACAGTCTGTGACATCGGTGGGACGAATTATTGCTCCACTTCTTTCTGGAATTGCTCAGGAGTTCAGTCCTTGTGGCCCTCCGAGTCTAGCCGTGGGACTAGCATTAGTTGCTATTGTGATAATGAATGCAAACAAACAAAAATACTGTAGTCATGGAAGTGTGAAGTTAAAAAATCAGTAGTCCCAATACTGGATTGCACAGATGTATCTTTACCTGCCAGGCTTGTACAGTAATTGCATGATTTTTAAAGGGAACACATTGTGTTCACATGGAAACAAGTACATACACATATTTCTGCTGCAGGGATGTTAACTCTAGACAAACATTATTCTAACTGGTACCACTGGGACATTTCTAAGAGGGGCAGATGTTGCTATATTGTAGTGGCTGTGATTTTTTTAAATGGATTTTTAACCATTTTGGAAGGGAAAAAAAGAATGTCAGTAAATGCACAAATCCTGCTTGTGAATCATTTTTGAAACGATTGAAAGATTGTGAGAAAAAGGTGAATCAAAGGTGAATTTTTGTTATTTAATCAGGAGATTTTGCAATATGTTTGGCCTTAATTTCTTATGCTGTGGTCTGTTTCCCTTTGTCTATTGTGACAGTAGCCTGTATAACAGGGTGTTTGCTTATGTGATTTTTGTGTAGCATATTTTGTCCACAAAGCTTTCTGCAGACCAAGATTAGGCACTTTGGGGTAATCAGGCAACCTCTGCTAATTCCTGGTCTTTCCCAAGTAACAGAATTGAGTATATGCTAACTTCATGTACTGGAAGACCTAATTTTAGAGTAATACAAGGCCATTCATATTGAAACTGAGGCTGAATTTCGGTTTTATTGAAATTTGAACTGGTGGCTTCTGTTTAGTAATAACTTCTACTGAGCAACTTTGTGATAAATTATTTGTTTATATTTCCTGTGCCATTTTTCTACCTTCATTTTAAGAATAAATTTCCTTTTTAATTTTCTCAAATGACTGTAAAGGTGTGCTGGAGCAACTAGCAGTAGTTCGTGGATCTGAATTAATGCATCCTGCCTCATCTCAGGCATAAGTGACATTTCAGTGACAAGAGAAAAATGGTGCTGTTGGTATTTTAGTCTTCATTTGTGTGCATGGCTTAACTGTAGAGAGGTTACTCTCAGAGCTGTACAGAGAGTTGTGGCACTCCTGTGCTATTTACTGTTCAAGCTCATTACTTGCCAGTCACCACTGTTTGTATTTCATATGAAACATGGAAAAAATGTATTTTGCGCTGATAGTGTTCCATATCAGCTTCGTTATATTACTTGATGAAAGTACAAAGTCAACTATGTGTAAGTGTTTGGTTGGGGGTGGTTTGTGCAACTTAGTTATCTCCTTGATCACGTCAGTGCAAACACTCTTCCTGCTTCAGGTGAGTCGTGGATGGTGTTCTGCATTTTTCATTTTCATTTTCTTCTTTACCTTTTCCACTGCCTACTAGCATTCAAATATTTGTTGAAACCTTAGTGATTCCAGTGGCAGCACCATAGGAATTCATATATAGAATTCTGAATTTATTGGCATTATCAGTGTATTATTACTACTGTGATTTCAGTACATATCCTCAGAATTCTTTATTACAATAATCTGTGTTTCACTTCTCCCTAGGAGCTTGAGGCATTTTCAAGTCTCTTATCTCATCTTGCCTTTCTTGGTAGATGCCCAAAACATTATTGCTCTAAATTTCCTATTTTCTTTCTTTCCATCTTTTTATTTTTTCTTTACCTAAAACCACCCTTCTGTTAGTAAGGGGCTTTTGTTTTGCATCTCTAGCAAGGGGTTAAGGAAAAAGGTTGAAAGTAAATTAATACATATAAATGATTTAGTATTTTTTCCAATACTCATTGATTATATGACGTAACATAACATTTACCCTTCTAAATTGCTGCACTGATTTAATCTGACTTCTGTAAACATCTATCCTAGTACATATCCTATTGGTTGTAGAAACCTCCCAGTTGAGAAATCTGTGGAAGCATGTGGTCTTGAGGACATGTTGCAACACATTTTGCAGAAGTTTTTTACTTGTAGACCAAAATGATTTCTGAAGTGCTACAGAAACATTTCTTTTCTGTACAGGTACAGAAAAATTGCACTTTTTTTTTTTTAAGGACTAGAAATAAAATGAAGTGACATTCCACATGAATCATTTTGTCACTGTGGTTTTTTTTCCCATCTTCCTCTGCTGAAGCTACAGCACAAAATAGAAGTGTTCAGGTCAATATGAAGTGCAGATACTTTTTTTTTTTCCTCAAGCTATGGTTAAAATCATTTGAATCTCTCTACAGAGGGCACAGGAACCAAGGATTCAACCAAGAAGTGTCTTGGCAGTGAATGAAAAAGAAAAAAATAAAATGGAGGACTCGGAAATTTTGAGATGAATTCCTTAAAGCTACTATCCCTAGTTCCTGGAGGCCACATTTGCACCTCTTGTGTTGCCTCTTAGTTGCCATAACCATTCAAGTTCAGAGAGTGAAGATTCAATGATATTCCTGCAGATACAGAGATGTCATTCCCCTTTTTAATTTGAGGGAGGAGCAGTTGCAGTTAATTTTGGCTACAGTCTAGTGGGCAAACTACTGAATTACTCAGCACTTTCTTGAATCCAGTTGTAGTATCTGTAGAAGACTGTAACAAACCAGATCTGATTATGGACTAAAGGAAAATAGTCTCTGCCAGCAAACCACTGCAAATTAAGATTTTTCTCTTGCTTGCTGTTACTTTATTTTGGGTTGGTTTCTTGGGCCTATAGGAAGGGTTGGGTTTTGGTTTGGTTTGTTGGGTTTTTTTGCTCTTTGCCCTTCAAAATTTTCCCTTTGGTAATAGTGACTTTTTTGACCATTTTGATCAGCTCTTGTTGAAGAGGCTGTGTACACAAAATAGTAATTTATTTCTGCAGAAGAGCTGGTATCATATGATATGTACTGATTTTGTTGCTTTTAAAATGATGAACTAATGTAAGATCTTTCTTCCTGTTGCAGTAGGCTGTGTAGTTTTGAAGAGATCCTTTATAAACATACCAACTGTGGGGAGTTGACCATGGCTGGACACCAGGTACCCACCAAAGCCATTCCCCTCTGGAACTGGACAGGGGTGAGAAAATATAACAAAAGGCTCATGAGTTAAGGACAGGGAGAGATCACTTGCTGACTACTGTCATGAGAAAAACAGACTCAGCTTGGGGAGATAATTGAATTTATTACCAATTAAAATCAGAGCAGGATAATGAGAAGTAAAATAAATCTTAAAAGCACCTTCCTGCCACCCCT
Organism: Aphelocoma coerulescens; assembly: GCF_041296385.1. Lineage (NCBI taxonomy): Eukaryota > Metazoa > Chordata > Aves > Passeriformes > Corvidae > Aphelocoma > Aphelocoma coerulescens. The sequence goes on from NC_091013.1 coordinate 30,100,491, forward strand.
CCCTCCTTCCCGGCCTCTACCGCCTCCCCTGCTGCGGTGCTGGGAGACGGGGAGTGAGACTGTCAGTTCATCACTCGTTGTTTCTGCTGCTGCTCAGAGAGAAGTCCTTGCCTTGCTGCAGCGTGGAGTCCCTCCCACAGGAGACAGTCCTCCATGGATTTCTGCAATGTGAGTCCTTCGCACAGGCTATGGTTCTTCACTAACCATTACAGCATGGGTCCCTTTTCCACAGGGTGCAGTCCTTCAGGAACAGACTGCTCCAGTGTGGGTCCCCTGCGGGGTCACAGGTCCTGCCAGCAAACCTGCTCCACCGTGGGCTCCTCTCTCCATAGGTCTACAGGTCCTACCAGGAGCCTGCTGTCATGTGGGCTTCCCATGGGGTCACAGCCTCCTTCAGACATCCACCTGCTGTGACATGAGGTCGTTCAGAGGCTGCAGGTGGATCTCTGTACCTCTGTGGTCCTCCATGTTCTACAGGGGCAAAGCTGCTTCACCATTGTCTTCAGCACAGGCTACAGGGGAATCTGCTCCAAGGCTTGGAGCACCTCCTCCCCTCCTTCTGCGCTGACCTTGGTGTCTGCAGGGTTGTTTCTCTCACTCCTCTCTTCTCTGGCCACAACTGCTTCTATGCTGTAACTTCTTTTTTCCTTCTTTTATATATTATTAGCCACCGATTATCTTGCCCTTGGCCAGCAGTGGGTCCATCTTGGAGCCAGCTGGCATTGGCTCTGTCAGGCAATGGGAAAGCTTCTGGCAGCTTCTCAGAGAAGCCACCTCTGTATCCCCCGTTACCAAAATCTTGCCATCCAAACCCAATACACCAGTTCTGCAGACTTCCATTTCTTGTCCATTTTTCTTTGTTCTGAATTTACTCACTGCGTAAATCATCACGGAGGTCAGTACCATTCTCATCTTCTGAGAACAAGTTGACTATTGAGCAGATAATGCAGCAACAAAACAGGACAAGTGCTGTTTATGATCTGGCTTGCTTGTTGCTTCAGCCTCTCTGTAGTGCCATTTCATTCCTGCTGCCGGGAACCTCTGTGGGTGCTGCCAGTCCCCATTCGGTTATGGGTGTTACAGGATACCCTTGGGTAAATGATCGTTTATAGCTTGGCACTTGGGCATCTGAAAACCCAAAACTTGCCTGTGCTGTTATTGCTATAATATTGAAGACTCATTCACAAAGAGCTGATCATGAATCTTGTAAGAGTGTATTGGAGTCTGAACTTTGAGAATCAAATGATAGTGAGTGGAGGTCAGACTGCTTTTAGAAATGAAAGAGTATACAGTTTATTTTAAAGGGAAGTCCTGATAAACTTCTGTGTTAATTTACAAAGAGGAATTAATTCAAATTTTTAATTATTTTAAATCTCAGCACCAAGGAACTATTTTTTGAGATGTGCTACACAATAGGAACCAGTCTTCCATTCTGCCAAATATCTAATAAATAGGAGGTCTCAGAGAAGAAAAATGAAGTGAGCTGAAGTATTTAAAATTTCTTTTCCTTTTTGTGGCAAAAAATTACTTTTTGAAACAAAAACTGTGACAACTAGGGTGCTATGTTTATGCACACTTACAAGAATATTTTTATAGGATCAGAGCTCTTGTGGTACAAAAAGCATCCCAACATCCAATTTCAAAATCCTTCATCATTCCTTCAGGGGATGGGGGATGTTGACAGAACTAGGACAATTTTGGAAATGGTGACCAGCTAAAGCATTTCTTGGAGTGTCAGCTGATGTCTGGAATTGGTGGACTTGGCAGCTCTTGAAAAAGTTGGTGCAGGGTGCAGTGTGTTTTCTCCCAGAGAGCCCAAGATACTCTTCATAACAGCAGGCATGTTATTTTGGCAAAAAAAATTAAATTTGTTTTTCTGTGTGATTTCTATGTGGCTTTAGTGCAGAAGGATATTCTCAAGTTTTTAAATTGTTATGCAGCATGATTTTCTTTTGTCGAACTGGTTTTAGTGGAATTTGCATTCTACTTTAGTACCAAGTAGGACAGCCCTTAAAATTTTGCCTCTTTTGGCATATTATTCTTGGGTTTTTTTTCAAGTATCTGCCTAAAAAAGGTAACTGGGTGTCTATCTCCTCTAGGCCTTGCAATACTTACTTTCTTATCCTATTTACTTTCAATTTATAGGCCTCTGAGGAGCTGAAGGGGAAATCCTCAGAAAACCCTAATTCAGAGTGGAACTGAATTTTCCTGCTATCCCTAAAACTGGACTTTCTTCATCAAAAATTCATTAAAATATCTATACTACAGAGTGTGCTGGGGAGTCTATCTGGAAACAAAATATTTGTATGTGGCTTTGGCAAGTTTCCCAGTCACTGCTGAAGATCTGGTTTCCTCGAAAAAGCGAGAAACATGGTCTTCAGTCAATACATGACTTTCCCCATCAGGTGGTGCTCGAGGACAGATTTATTGGGCATTTCATTCTCCAGCAGACAAACTGATAAAACATGAAGGATATATCTCCTCTGAAGGCTCAAAAAACTGCTAACTTGTTTTACTTTGCAGAAAAGAAAAAAAAAAAAAAGAAAAAAGAAAAAAAAAGAAAAAAAAAAGAAAAAGGCAAACCTCTGACCCAAACCAGAGTAAGAGTTGAATGGGAAGGGCTACCTAGAACGGTGCCTGTTTCACCTGCTGCCGTCATTGCTACTGAAAAGGAGAGTATCCAGGAAATCAGTTCCCAGACATGACGAGCGGCTGAGTCAGTAGCAGTGGAAAAGAGCCTGAAAAGGGTGGGAAGAGCAGAAGTGCGGAAGGCAGAGAGGACTCGCAAGGACACAGAATCCCAGGAGATTTGTGATTCTGCTTCACAGTGTGACCATGCTGGAGATGTGCCTTGATGCTTGTATTCTGTGGATTTCAAAGTTCTTTGGAAAGGTAACAACATGCTATCATGTTTTGGAGCACCAAGAGCTTAAGACCATATTTCATAAAAACGACCTTCAATTTGATGTGCTTGTACTATGGGGCACCACTTTAAGCACAAATAATGTGAGCATGCTCTGCATTAATGGGCAACCAGCGTAGCAGTAAGGTTCCTGAAACCTGCATTCATTATTTAAAATTGTACCATAAAAAATTACAACTGTTTGAAAAAAAATGAAAGGCAACTCTCCCCAGATAGAAGCCAAGTGCTTGGTCATTACCAGCACATGAACAAGAAAATTCCACAGAGAGTAAACTAAATGTTGATGTGCAACATTTCACATTTATTTATTTGGTCAGATTTCAGATGGGCCTAATATAAACCAGCTAATCTAAGCAGTCTGATCTGTAAGGAGGATGTTGCCTCAAAACTGAAATCAAAACTCGAGGCTTTTTTCTTAGTCAAAAATAATGCAGTGACAGAGCATTCCCTGACAATCTTACAGATGAAAGTACTTTCCTGTTGAAAGACAAATTTAAATTTGTTTTTAAAACTTCCTGGATTTGTTTGAACCCAATTTTATTTCCAAACAGGAGATGATCGTTAAAGGACAGCTAAGTATTGATTGCCACAAAAATCATTTTTTGAGAATAACCATGAACATATGACTGAGGTTTATAGGGTTCACAAAGCCATTCCTCTGCAGCTTAGACTTTGCATTTGCCACACAGCAGAAACTTCCATAGCTGGAACAGAGGAAAAAGATCAAAGGACCTGTGCTAAGGAAAGAGTTTAGGAAGGTTTGATATATCAAATACATACATGAAATAAATGTTTTGGAGATGCTGTTGGAAGAAGGAAAGTCTTACATTCCCATTTATCAACCCCCACCCATGAACATTTGAAAGAAATCTACCTTGTGATCTTAAAAGGAAGCTCAGATTTTTAATAGTTCTTTCAAAACAAGCTTAAATTAAAAAAAAAATAATCTTATTGCCCACAGATTTAGAAATGTGCTAATGAAAGAGAAAAGTTATGATTTCACAGTGTACATTCTTCAATTAAAGTTATCAATCTTGTAACAAGTAGAATGAAAATTATTTCTGCATTGTACTGAAATGTGTATTTGTGCTAAAGCAAGCTCAGTACTTAGATTAAGTGGGACAGAAAGTGCAAATTCCTGAGAGCTACAGTTAAGTATCATTTATTTTAATGCACCCTCCCTTCCCATATGCCCTCAAATGGCAGCCATTGACGCTAGCATCAAGAAGTCCATGTTACTAAGGTGCACAGTGACTTCAACTGATTCCAGGGCCCCACTGTGCTACTTTTCTGTAAAAACAAATTAGATGGAACATTTTTGTTCCTTGGAGTGCATAGCTCAGACAAAGAAAAGATTATCTTTCCCCTTTTACAGATGAGGAAACAAAAGGTAAAACAAATTAACCAGGGTCACAAGCTTGAGTGAATGAGCTTTCTCGAGTCTCAGTGGTCCCTGACTCAAACAGGAGACTGCTCGCTTTGTCTACGCGCAGTGCTCTGAAACTATTCTACTGCCGTGTTTGCATTACATTGCAACCAAGTAGCTAAGGTGCAAAAAAGCAATTTTGATTCAGAACATTATTTATCCACTTGAAGTTTTCTCTTCTTAGGCCTTCTGGTGTCCTGCTAAGTGCTCTCAGTTCTTGCTGACATAAATGAAAGCCAAGGTAATTCAGTTTTTCTTTGGTGATCCTTAGTACCTTTCAAAGGTAACATATTGCCAAAAATTCAGAAAGTAAAAATTCAAGCTATTCAGGTCTTGTGTCTGTTGCAAGTCCTTTTTATAAGCTGTATTTGCAATTCTGCCCCTACAGCTTGTTTCTTCTCTTCTTCCTCTTTTTCTGTGTCAGAGGTCTTTGAGCAAGCTAGGCTTCAGGAATATATTTTTTCTTCTTTAGAAGTCTATATGATAGGTGCATTGTGCAATTTTCAGTGTAATTCATATTAAAGCTCTGGTTAAAACAGGTATTATTGATTATAAATAAAATCTGAAATGACACACAAGTTTGGGGGTATTTTTTAAGAATCCATTCATCACTGGACTTTCAACAATGATTTCAATGGAAAACTGGGTATTGAACCTTCATGACTTGGTTCCACAAAAGATGATGTTTGATAAGGCACATTTCCATACTATCTTAACAGTGAAAATAATGTAATTAAATTAAAGTATTGAAATAAGTTATTTATAAAAGAGATATATATATATATATATTTTGTCTTTAACTTTGCAATTGATCCAGTATTCCTTTCACTTAGTTAATGGAGTTGACTTAACTCAAATGGAAGTGGTTAGACCCAGAGTGAGGCTTATTTTGTTATTTTAATGGATCCCATAGTCCGATCAGATAGTTTAGAATCCTAATTCAGTATGTCCGTGGTTTATTATCAATAGTTCTTCTTTGGCTGTGTTCAGTACGGCTGGTTATCAGGCTTATTTCTCTGCCTTTCCCCTTGTGATGCCTGCCTAACTAACCGTGGTGGTGGCATAGGTCTTGCTGACCCATGGTCTGCAGTCAAATCTTCCCTGCTCAAAGTGCCAAATCTTGGTCTTGTCAGCAGTGGCTGCCTGAACCCAATGGATGGCTGAGGCAAGGTGCTTGGGTCCTGCTGCTCTCTTTGTCCGTCCTGGCTCCCATCAACTTCATTCTTCCACTCCACCCTAAACTCAGGGAGTGGTCTCTGTTGTCTCAGTCTCTGGTCTCTCAAGATTTTCCCTGCTCTAGGTCTTAGATTGAGCACTGTGGTAGCAGCATCCAACTCTGAGTCACTGCTGTCACCCACTGTTAATTGAAAACAAAATTATAATTTTAGGTGCAGAATATAACTGTTTCAGGAATATTTGAGTAACAGCACACTGAACCCTTGCAGCCACAGAGTAAAGTTTCCCCATGTTTTCTATATTCGGTACTTTCTGATTAGACCCAGTAACAGCCCCCTAACTCTGCCAAAATAGAGGATAGATTTGACTTAAAAATATCCCTCCCCTCAAAAGTGTGATTTTTATGAAGGCCTCACTCAGCTGCTCCTTGATTGCCAAGTGCCCCCTTGATTGAGGTGACATTTCCCCAGTTCTGTGAAATTTCCAGTTCTCTGGACAGAAAAATCTGTCTCTCTTTGAGCTTGGGGTCTAGTCCCTGCTTACATCCAAGCAGGATACCAAAATTAGATTTCTCACCCTCACATCTCATGAAATCTAAACTGAGAGGCATTTCCAGAGCACAACATGTACAGGGGCTCTAGAAACCTGACTTTGGAAAAGGAGCATCAATACTCTACCAGGCAAAGGATCTCTCAAGGTCAGTGTACAGATGGGTGGAAACATCCCATCCTTAATAAGCCTGAATGTAAGACATGAAACAGAACCAACAGAGCAAATCTTATAGGTGGCAAGTGCTGCAGACTCTTCCTCCCACTAACAGCAGAACAGATAGAATATGCTCTAGGGAAAGCTGGCATCATTGTTTAGGGAATGCTCCTAAATGATCACTGCCAGGTAAACCAAGATGGAGATTGCCTGGACGTGCACATGTCCATATATTTTTCCCCAGCAGACTTCTTTAAAATGAACTAACATCTTCATCAAAACTTGCACACTTGAGTCATTTGATAATAATTTCAACAGGAGTTTATGAATGCCTCAGATTTGTTCTAGACTTTAATCAGATATGACGTTTTAAATATATCAAAGTAAACAACTGTGTATTGTGCAACTGTCATAAGAACAACTTAGATTAGTAGCCTTCATGTTATTTCTTTTAAAAAGGTGAGGAAGGGGTCAACAAAACATATCACCATGTAACTGTCCATTCACCCAGATAATTATATTTCAAGGAAGGTCTTCATCAGACTGTGTTTTCAGGCTTTTTCCCTTCTAAATATGTCAAATAATATATTTTTTGACAATTGAATAATCTGGAGGCACATTTTCTCTTTAATTCTAGGTGACAGTAGGTGACCTCTGCAGACTAACTACAGAATAAAAGGCATCCTGCACTCAGGAGAGCAAGGATATAATTAGTAACAGACAAAAACACAGTCTATTGTTAAATTAATTTGGAATAGTGGAAAACTAATTGGGATGGAGATCAGGAAATTTTAACAACTTTGCAGATATATCTTCTTCCCAGTAAGAGATCTTGATGACAGCTTGTCATGAAAGAAAATGCTCCCGAGTATGGTATAAGCATGGTAATGAAACCAGTAACAATCAAAAGTAATATAGAGAATTGGGCAAAGTTTTCACATCAAATAGCTGTGCTCCTACAGATTTTTAAAATTTTCTTTTGGTTAGAATTCCAGAACTCCAATACAAAACATTTGTGAGTTTAAGCAGGGGAAAAAATAACAATTTGGTTGTAAACCACAGCATTTTTGAGTTCTTCATGACAACAATAAACTAGACCAAATGTCCTCATTGCCCTCTCTGCTTTGGTTCTCAGAGCAGTGTCCTCTACCCTGATTCCAGAGAAAAAAGAACCAAATAGGCTCATAATCCAAGAGGAATATCTGCACATTATGGAATAAAGATGAGGAGAATGAGCCATGGCAGTGTTCCTGGTGCAAAAGAGTTGCAGGCTGCTGCTTACAGGAGGAGATGAGGAGATGGGAGATGTGCTGGGAGGACTATGCCAATGTGGAATAGGAAGTGAGAAAGCCCCATAAAACCCTGCTGTCCAGGGCATATCTCTACACTCAAATTTCTGCTTTAGGACCCACTGCTTTAAATACTCTAACATGCTGATTTCTCTACATCATTCCTGGAAAAACTTTCCTTCTATGTAAGCAAAATGATTGCAGCACAGTAACAGAAAAGCAGAAAAATTTCATTACCTCTGGAAGATGTTTTATTTCGCACTCGTAGTTTCTCTGGGAGTTTAGTGTTCTTAGGAAGTGAAAGGAATCTTTTTGTATTTGCTGCAGCCTGCATGCAAAGGAAACAGAACATTTTAAGTCACTGCAGAGTAGAGTACCTGCATAATGTATGTTCAGGTATACAACTGAGGCTTGAACAGGTTTATGCAGCCAAAGGGCTGGAGAGTAGTTTGGGATTAGCTAATATGTGATCTTTTACTACACACTCAGTGCTGATTGCTGGCTGAAGTCTGTGCTAACTAAGGTAAAGACTGAATAATCTCAAGCAGTTTAATCAAATGAAAGCTTAATGATATGCCCTCTGAGATCAGAGTTAATAAATGTATGGTCTCGAACCTCAACCTCAACCTGCCTGCACAGGTTTCCCCAAGGAAGGCAAATGCTGCAAGCATGGCACTAGATGTAGCTCCATGTTTAAAATTGGTTTGAAACTTTTTATCAGTCAGCTGAAAAAGTTTGGTTGAGACTGAAGCTCGGGCTCAAGAACAAATCTGTATTCTGATCCTGCAAGTGCTTTATACATATAAATGACTTTATGCAGTTGACTAGTCACACTGAAATTGATGAGGAAGTTAGGCAGCAGCATGATCATTTACCAGTTCAGGGCATAAAATCCTTGTTTTCCCCAGACTTAGCTTTAAAGGCTCTGGGTGCAGACCACACTTCATACTTCCTGGAACATGAGAGGTACTTTCCAGGACAAATTGCTTTTTTTTAAACTCAAAAGTTTCTCAAGGACATCCTTTCTTACATTTGCTACAAAGATTTTTAAAATTTTTACAGTCTACCAGCTCTCCTCTGCTCATACCATTCCTTGTGGCAGACCGAAAGGGAACCTGAAAGGAAATTTTTTTTTCCTTAGAGATTTTCTCTCTTTGGAGTTTTATTCTTTTCCTCTTTCTCCTCTTCCCTCTGTGGAGGATTTATCCAAGGATAATTATTCTTAAAACTATAGCTTGTGTGTTTTAAAAAGTTATTAGACATCCTTTGTCTCTCCCTGTCCCAAAAGTCCTGCTGAGTCTCCTCACTATTCCACACGGTAAATATTTGAATTGTATGAAAAAGATAACGTATGTAACTGTGTTTGAGAGGAGAAAAAATCATTCGGGAACAGTCTTATTGTGATAATTAACACCACAGTAGCTCTGGTAATGATCACCTATGAGATACCGCCCTTTTAGAGATATTATTCCAGCCTCAGCTGCTGAAGGACAACTGTATCAATGAAGACAACAGTCACTAAGTTTCCTGCAACATGAAAGTACATATTTATAGGATGGCTAATTTCCTTGATACCTGACATGATTCAGAGGATCAGTTTCCCTGCTTAATTAGTGTGTTCCATTGCAGTATGGTTGGAAGTTTACAGTTGCAGGATTGCCTCAGAGACTCAAATATTATCATGCCACAGCAATCCTTGTAAATGGAAGTTTTCACAACCAGTGTCAAAATCTGAAGGCCTGACTACATTTTATGAGTACTAAAGAGCATACAACATTTTTCAGGTGAAGAGCTTGCTCTGACTGATGTGGTCAAAATATTGTAAGTAGCTTTTCTATCTCAAAGTCATTTTTAACCTCAACCATCATCAGAACAACATCAACCTTCATCAAAATACTGATAGAGAATACTGATCATCCCCACATTGTGTACAGGGCCTGTCCAGCTTCTCTGAGGCAAAGTTATGGCAGCAGATCCCACTCCCATAACACATTCTACGAGACTGAAGCTTTGCTGAAGGTGTCAACACAAATTAAGAGGCTCATGTGTGCAACTCAAGGTGTGTGGTATTATATGTACAGTAGTCTTCCAAATTCAGGATTTTTTCCTGCATGTCAGAAGATTGTTTTTTCTGCATGACAATTAGCTACAAAGAGCTGCTTTCAATTAAAATTAAAAAAGCAAACAGACAAAAAAAAGAAACCAAAAAACACCACAAAATGCAAGTACCGGTCTTTCCCTTGACAGGCTGTTTGTTTTTCTCAGGCTTTCCCTAAGGCTGTGCCGGCGACGGATCAGAATTTCTTTGGCCTGCTTTTCGTTTGCATCTGCAGCCAGGCTATGTCGGTTGTAGGACATTGTCTGAAATATAAAAGCAGTGATCACAGCCTGGAAAGCATGATGTCAAATGTGTCAGACTATATGAACAGTGAAAAACAGGCTTTTTGCTTTAATAAGCATCATAAATCCTTGTGAACAAGATTGTATTGCAGATGATTAAGAACAAGAAGAATAATTATACTGAGAATGTTTTTATTCATGTCCTTCACAACCACTTGTTTCTTTCGTTGGTTTTGTTTCATTTTTTTTTTAACCTGCTGATATTTATAATGAAAGAGAAAAATGAAGAAGCTGGCTTAATACCGTGTTTACCCCCCCCCCACTGTAGTAGCTTGGTCAGTATGTCAGTAGAGGACGCATGTTTGAAAGTGATGAGTCCCCTAGAGGGAAGTCATTTTTACCTCCAGCAAAATGAAGCTGGCTCAATTTTTGAATGTTTTCCAAGGGCTCGGGCATTCAAACTACTTAGCCACAGGAGGATAAATGTGAAATGTCCTTTTGCTTTTATTTCACTATTTTTCCAGCGCATCATCTCTACTCTTAATACAAACAATTTTACAACTGGAGGCAAATAGGAAATCTAATCCCATATCATGAAGTGACCAATATACTGATACAAGGAGACAATGTTGGCTTGAATTGGCACCTATGATCCTGCTCTAATACTGTAGGTATATTGGAGGTAATAAGACAAAAACATTAAGCCTTATCAATAGTATAAGATCAAGTATTTATACAAAGGAATGTGAATATGCTACTGTATATATGACAGAATATGGATTCAAGGCAACAGAAGTAAATAAGATCATTATTTTTATTATATGATAGAGCAGATGTACTAGCTCAAAGATGTGTTAGGAAGATAATCAGTATATTCAAAGAGAAGTAGGATATTTAAGTAGGCAAAAGTTCATCCTTACTCGATGTCGTATTTGGTAGAGATTCTTTGTCAATATTTCTCGCATGTTTTCCATTTCAGTGGGAGAAAGTGGCTTTATCTTTCCTTCATGATAGTCACTGTGACAGAATGAAAAAAAAAAAAAGGAAAATAGGGAAGAAAGAGAGAGGGATGGAGAGAGACAAGAATGTTTTTATTTTTATGGTCAGGAATGACATTGGAATTATTTCCTTTGTTAGAGCTGGAAACAACATTTCAAAACAACCAACTAATATATGAAAATGTAACATGTAGAAATGAAATCTTGATTTCATTTGATTCAGTGATAAGACACAAAACTCAATCTCCAAAATGTGACATAAATTACAACAATTTGTCAGTTTTATTTAGGTACTTTTCAAAATGCCCCTCAGGCTTCCCTTGTAGCTATTCTCAGCAGACAGGCAGGCACATGTTCAAGTCCACCTCCACTCTACACAGCAGATCAATGTTCCAGTGAGCAGCTGTCCCAGTAAAACTACATACCCGGGAAGAACACAGCACTTCATGTGAAGCTACAGGCAAAAGGCTCTTGTTTCACATCCTCTTACTGTTCTGGTGACATTAGGACACAAAGTATCCTAACTAAAAGTGATTATCCTGCCTACAGCTCGGGCTGTGAAATAAATTACGAGACCCAGCTGAGATGCTTGGCCATGCTGGCATCGCTTGCTTACCTGAGAGACACTGATGATGGGACCTTGCTTATCATTCCACTCTCTGCCATCTCAATGGCATGCTTGATTTCTAGCTTCTTGTATAAAGAAACAATGCTGGATTTGGGCTGGTTCTCACGGATTAGGAGTCTTCGCAGGTACTTATTGTCGAACTTTTTAAACCTGTACATGAGGCAAACCAGCCCAACCAGTTAATTTTTACTGTGCATAGTTAAGGAAAGCCAATATATTGTAGTTAATGAAATTTTAAAGGACTTTATTCTCTGGGAATGTGTCTGTTCATGTTAACAACCTAATGCTGAGTAACCTAAGAAAGGGTCAATGTCAACTTTACTTCAGATAGATAGTCTTAACCTGTGTTTTGGTTCATATGTTAATGGACAGTCTCCCTAGAAGCAACTTAACTTTCAGGTATTCTGTGTTATTAGAAAATATTATTTTTAATTCTCTGTTTTCATCAAGACAAAGAGAACATTAAATATTTACTGTAATAACAAATAAAAGGCCAGAATTTGTATCAACTGCTTTTTCTTTGAAATTCTAGCCTGCTTTTTTAAAACTTTAGAAGTTCTTCCTTTCTCTAAAGCAACTGCACCCTCTTGGATGTTTTTTGAAAAAATATTGATTACAGCTGGTGTTGATTTTGTTTGTCAGAAAATACTTTGCCCTAAAGACATTCTGAAATTATTCTTGAATTTGGGTGTAAAGGCCATGAAGAGTTGGGACTCTCCTTTGCTCTGTAACCTTTTCTTTAAAGATCTCACACAGACTGGAGGAGAACCAGGCTGAGTAAAGAAAAGTTGTACCCATGTCACGAAAGTTGTACCCATGTCGGGAAAGTGTCTTGACTGTGTTGCCCCAAAGTCATTTGGAGAGAGCTCTCCTCAGCCATTCCTGCTGGTGCTATTCTCTTTCTATAAAACACTTAAATTCTTCTTGGAGCAGCAACTAGAGGGTGGTGAGCAGTGCCCATGCTTTGGGTCTAAAGAACTTGGGTGTAAAAGGAATTAGATCCAACCTAATGAAGATGACGATTCAGCAGGTAAAGTAAAAATATGAATTATTCAGGTAATCTTCTTAATTGATACTAAGTCTTAAGTAAAAGCATCAAGAACTGTGGAGCTGCCTGCCATTAGGATGTCGCATGTATCTCATGCCAGCTGCTGCATTGATCTTTCTAGAGGAAATCCAAAAGCTTTTGTATGTTTGCCGTCAAACAGGAAACTAACCCATCACTTAACTCCCCTAAGAAATACAGTTTGCAGGAAGGCAGCTGGGAAGGATGAAAGGCTCAGCAGACATACAGGAAACACTCTGCAACAGTCAGAAACATGCACCCTCAGAAGGTACCATACTTCACCCTGGGATCAGAAGGCTGCCTTTCTTCCCAGCTGGCGATTCTGTTCTATTTGCTTGTGGTTTAGTAAAAGACATTGTTTTGCTACTTTCCCTTTGAAACCCACATGTTCTAAAAACAACCATCCACTTTCAAGAATAAATGCTGAAAATGAAATATGATGCCCAACAGCCTTTGTTTGTTGCTGCTGAGCCATTTCAACTTCTCCTGTATAACAAAGAGTTTCACATGCCACTCTTACTTATCTCTCCAAAAGTTGTGACCCCAGTGTCCACACACATCTTCAATTCCAGTCTTCACGTGGTCAAAGAACTAAAGGAAAACATTGGTTCATTACATAAACTTATAGACATCACTTGGCTTGTCTTTAGACCTTTTTAGTTTCCAACTTACTTTAAAACAGAAACATCTAGTCACAGCTCAGAACAATGCTCCAGTCTTACAAAATGCAGTCCAAACCAAGCTCAAAAACAGAATCTGTTTCTTTCCCCCTGGATCTTCCATAGCTCACAGCCTCAAAAGGACAGAAGTTAGTTGCTAATTTCCTCAATGTCAATCTTGCTCAGCTCCTGCCTGAAAGTAAAGTTTTTTCCCATATTTTCACTTATTTGAAATTCCCTAATCACTCAGTGATATGCCTGGAACTTCCCCAGGCCTGACAGTGAGGCAAGTATGACTTCGTGGAGAAAAGCATCTCAGTAGACAGAAGCTCCCCCCATTAGCACCAGCCCTCAGGATGCAGAGACAGAACTAAGAGCCAGCATTAGGTCCTGAGCTCCTATTTTAGGAATTTGTGGTCTAGCCTCATTTTAAAGCATCCTGTTCACCTAATATTAGAAACAAACTGTTCCTATTATGAATTATTATGAGTCTATTATGAATTATGAAAAACCGAATGGGTTCAGCTAAGGTCTCCCTTGATCACAGAGGCAACACTTCCTTTTAATTCAGGAACCACAGTAGGGGTCTCTCAGTCTCACAGAAAAACCCTAGTAGATATGTCCAAAGGATAAGCTCTAAAAGGACAGACTTTTAGATGCCTAGATTGGCCTCTGTCCTGAATGTGGGCCTTACTATTCCTCACTTTTGAAATTTCAAGCCACTTGCCTCAGGTATGCTGCAAGGAGAAATACATTCAAGAAGATGCATGGCTAATAATCCGCAGCAATTGGAGACACACATGTACCAAACATACATCCATAAAAAGGTTGATGATGTAAGACTTAGGTAAGTTTAACAGTGTGTTAAAGGGAAGTTTGCATTTGTTTAATTAGATTAACTCAAATGCAGTATAATGTAATTAAATAAAGCCAAAGTTTTCCTGATGTAGCCAAATTATAAAATAACACGTATCTCATGTGTGAAATAGACTACAGAAAGTTAATTTACTTCAAGATCTGAACAATTAAGAAAGTGAGAGATTCCAAAATAATGATACGTAACAATAATTTTGGTAATTGCCAAAAGTTAAATATAAGCTTTACAATTATTGTGCTTATAACAGCTATCAAAAAGAAATCTAGTACAACCCCTCCATAATACTGTATGATGAATATTTGTCTTTCCGAATGTGACTAGGAATTTCATCTCTGCAAGAGTTTCACCTACGATAAGAGGCTGCAACATACCCTGTTATAAATTTCTTCACTGACAGCAGGCTGCTTTTTATTTGACCTTTTGACATCAAGAAACTCCACTAGTGGGCGAATTGTTATTCCCTGTGAAGACAAAAAGAACACACTAATTATAAGAATTAATTCACTCTTTTGATTAGCAGGTTTTGCACTTAGCTATGAAGCCCTTGTCAGCTCAGACTCCACTAATGCAACAGAAGGAAGAAAGGGGCACCCTAGAACTGAGAGATCCAAGACGGTCACCCTAACTGAACCTATCAGGAATACATCACCTATCCCATCCATAGTAATTTTAAACTTTTTTTTTCCAGTTTTGTTATGTGCTAGAAAAACATGAATTAATAAACTGACTCCCTATAATTTCAAAGTGAACATGTAAAGTCCTCTTTTTAAGTGATTACTTCCAAAATAGGTATTCAAAGTTATTTAAACAGTACTATTATTGATATTTAAGATCATGACACTAAGGTTTTTTGTAAATATGTGTCCTTGCCTGACCATTCTCAGAGAAAGAACAAAACATTTTGGCTATCCCTGAATGATATAATGGTTTTGAACAATTATTTGTGGAAGAATTAAGATAATTTGTTTACTTGTATAGACACACTGGCACAGGGGAGAGGAATGAACCTCCTGTGGTGTTGAGATCAGTCCCTACTATCCCAGACAACGTGGTCACATTTCTTTTTGTAAATGAATCAAGCTTTATCTTAAAAGTAGTTAGGTTTCTTTGCCCCATTGCTCATAATGGAACACTCATCTTGAACCTTATTGTTCTGACAATTAGAAAGCTGCTTCTTAATTGCATCATGGTCACTGTGTACCACTTTGTTCTTGTGCCAACATTTGTCTTTTTAGTTTAAACAGTGTTCACTCCCTCATATAAACAGTAATTATAGTCCCTCTTCTCCTTCATCTTGCTAAGGCCAAGGCATCCTGGTCTCCTTTCACATGACAGGCTCACCAGTCCCGTGATCACTCCAGAACGTGCCACTATGCTCTAATGGAAATACCTGTCTCAGTATGCCCTAAGATCAGATTTGCCTTTCTTCTGTCCCCACTGCATTGTTGACTTAAAATCTACCCCATTACCAACTAGTACACCTGCATCTTTTTCCCTTTCTGTTTTTTTCCAAATGCAAGGTTCCCATTTCACAAGAGAAATTCCTAGTAAGAAAGTCCTAGCAAGAACACGTTTGCACATATTACTGTTCAATTTCATTCTCCTCCTTTCATATTGGCCCTCAGTTCTTTCTACAGGATACTCTATATCACTGTTACACTGAGAACACTTTTCAAAATCTGTCATCAAGAAACATCAACAACAAAACCTCCTACCTTTATGTGCCATGGTCAGTTAACAAGAGTATTAACTTATCCTTGAGGAATTCCTTTAATAATATCTCATTAGCCTATTATCAGGCCAGGGTGGCTGAACACTCAAGAAGGTGCCCAGAGAGGCTGGGGTATCTCTATCCATCAAGATACTCTGAACTCAGCTTGAAATGGCCCTGAGTAACATGATTTAACTTAAAGGTGGCCTTGCTTTGAGCCCAGGGTTGGACTAGAAACCCCCAGAGATCCTTTCTGACCCAAAGGACAATCTGCTTCTATTTCCATTTAAAGGAGAAACTGTCAGCTCCGTCCTCATTCATTTTACAGTCATCCTAATGTAAATCTAAACCTCAGTTTAATGAGTAGTTACATCAACAATCTCCTCTGTAGCCCCCTCCCCAAAGATTTTATAATAGTCCAGTTAAATGAGTTTACTCTAGAAAATAAATTGCCTTATGAAAGAATGATACCAGGTTTTTCCTTGATAAATCATGTTGCATCTCATAGCACATTCCATTTATCTCCATATTTTAAATTATTCTGTCCTTCAAAATCCGTTTTCATAAATCAACTCACTGACCTCCACCTTGTCCCTTTTCCCAAGCAGGTGCACAGATACTTGCTTCCCACAGCACCTTTTTCCATGTAAAATGCAGAGTAACAAAATTCTACATTTTTTCCCACAGATCTGAAATTTCATTAGTAGCCACTCACCTGTCTCTCACTGCTCTGGAAAATGATTAGTCTGATATGTTTATTTGAGGGGCTTGGCCTCCTCTACATTTGCAGGTTTCAGTCTCTTGGTCGCCCTTGACCAGGCCTCCATGGCCAGGTGGTCACCAAAGACAAGTTCTTCATGTCCTTTCACACACTTGGTGCTTTTTTAGGGATGTCCAGCCGGTTTGCAGCATCACTTCCTAAAACCCAGACTCCAATTCACCTGTCTGGGCCCTTAGTGTCTTTCCCTACTCACTGTGCATTGTATCCAACACTGAACTCCTGAGTACACACACACATTTAAACATTCTAAAAAAAGAATTAGTGCTGGAGGTGTACCCAGATTATCTTTTATCTCTACTCCAAACTCACTAGTCTTAAATACTTAATACTACTTATATGTTAGCATAAGTACTTAATATCTGACATACTTTTGCTACCTGCCTGTGGTATGCATAGCATTTTTTCTACTATGACTTTGGTGAGTACCTTCAAGTATGTTCCTTACAGTAAGTTAGCACATTTGTTTTTCTACCCATGGCTTATTTACAACCTGCCTGAGAAAGAAGAAGTCCAGGAGAAAAAAGGTACTACCTGAATGAAAACAGTAAAGAATATCACCACGATAACAGCAGTGATGAACAACTTCTTCCTGGGAAACACAGTAGGAGGAAGCAGAAATACAAGCGAAAAACAAATTGCTCCTCGAAGACCTCCGTAGGCGATAATAAATTGGTCCTTAAAAGTGAGAGGTATTGTCCGGAATACATTAATGATCTGAGTCAGAACAAAAACACCTGAGGGAAAAAAACAGAAATATAAAGAGGAGGGGGAAAAAAAGGGAACTTAAATTACACAGAAGTAGCCCATGATGCTAATATTTGTTTAGAAACATTTCTATTTGCTCCTTACCTTTTATTTGCTTCTTCAATATATATTATTGAAGAAATAAAACATTATTTAGCAGCCTGAAAATACCATAATACTAAATTAAACAGCCTTAGGGACATCATCTTAAACATATTTAGTGAGCTAAACACCTCAGGTCAGCTGGATTTAGGACCTGAAGCAGCTAATAGATCTCCACGAGACAGCTATCTACTAGACTGCACCTCTAGAACAGCAATAATTCTCTGTCAGTATAGACCAAGACTCCTAATTGCTTTTTAATAGGATTTGAGGTGATTTTGAAAACTGGCTTGTCCCTTCCATCAATTTGTGCTTAGAATCCTGCAAACTCCTGTTCACTCAATTTTACTAACACAGACAGGAAGGATGCAGGACTGGGGATGGGGGAGAAGACACCAGTGCAGGCAGGTGAAGGGAGCAAGCATTGGGGGGCAAGAGCTGGGTGGCAACCGGGCTGTTTGGCTGCTTTTCAGCATAAAATATTAATTGTGGGGTTGCAGGTGCAGTAGAAATATAGTCCAAATTTCTGCTCTGTAAAGAGACTTGGGAGCTGGATGTAGGATTGCAGATTAGAGCATGACCCACCTTTGTACATTGAGGGACTGAATCATTTCAGATGACGCCGGGCAGAGGAGCAGGTTTAAGACCTACCAGCCTGCCCTACACTTAGTTCTCTAGGCAAAAGAAAAAGAGCTAGTTCTGCAAATTCAGGAGGGATTGAACAGTTTCTTACAGGTTTGTCTTTGCAATATATACCTGAACACTTCAATTACAGCATTTCCTGGTTTGATACTATTTATGTCAATGACTGGGAAAATCCAAAAGCTAGTAAACATAAATTCAAAACAAAACCAAACCAAAAACAAAGAAAAAAATTAAACAAAAACAAAACCACAAAACCCCACCAAAAAAGCACCACAAAAAACCCCACAAACTTTTTAATTGTTGTATGACTGCTAGTTCTTTCCTCCAAAATTTGCTTATTTGTAAATAAATGTTTACTTAAATACATGTATTGTGATTAACAAGCAGACTGCCTCTCCCTTTAGATGGGCAGGATCAGGACAAAACTGATTTTTAGGTTCCATTTTGGGGAAAGGTGGAAGTTCACCTTGCATGTTACTAATACAAAAACCACTCTACAAACTGATGGGTCTCTGTCTTAAGTTTTGGCATTTTCTACTTGACAAGAGGTAAAACATTTCACTTGCAAAAAATACTGACCCATAGTCTGAGACTTGCTTACCCAGTGCCCTCCAGATTAAACAGAAGAGGAGGGTGAAGCTAACAAAGGCCCAGTTCCACTCATGGTTCTTCCCAACTGTAGACACACCCATGAAGATGAAGATCAAAGTCTCACTGACACTGCTCAGCATCTTCATGAAATATTTTATTGTTGTGTAGGATTTCTGAGAAACATTTTCCTCCACATATTTATTCATGGTCATGGCACAAGCTGTAATCCTAAAAGGCAAACATTATCCCATATTTCATTGGCTTTATGTTATTTTTAACCTCTCTCATATCTAAATAATATTATTCATTTTCCATAGCTCTCTTTAAAATGCAAAGCGTAACTTATTCAATAACCAATCTCAAATTTACAGGCTTAGTGAACCTACAATTTTGGGCATGATTTTTTTTCTGCAATGGGAAGTTTTCTGAGAAGACATCAGTGTATAGAGGGTTTTTTCACATACTAAATGCACATGATCTGTGCAGGGGTCATTTCAACTCTGTTTTGAAAGAGGCAGAAATGAGGAGAGATAGGGACAGCCTTGGAAAACAGGATTTGCTCCATCTTTTGCTGCTGAAGCACATTAGACAGGGTGGAAACTGCACATCCTGGGGCAGGCCAGGACTTCCCTCCTTCCATACCAGCAGTTGTCCCACCTCAGTGGCAGTGACAGTAGTCAGCTCCTCTTCCAAGCAAAGTAAACAGCAAGGCTACAGACAATTTTTCATCCTTCACCAGTTTAGGCCTGCTCTGCCTGCACATAGGGCTGAATAAGAGAAAAACACCACCAGAAATCACACAGGTGCTGTTGCACATTTAAAGCATCTACAAATGAATGAAATGGGCATCTCAGCTGATACATGAGAGGAAAGAAAGGGCTTACTGTAAATACATCTACAAGTCCATTTTCTGTGTTAGCAAACAGAGTTTGTTAATCCTCAGGAAAAGCAAAGAATGACATTACTGGCTGTACATCACTTGCTCAATACGGCTGCCCACGGTACAGGGATGGCTGAGGACCACTCAGCTACACATTTACCAGTTCAAGGGTAATTAGCAGAGCTGGCTGGAGGATAACCTCAAGGTGGTGTCTCAGTATAGGGAAGCACAGTCTGAGTTGACTTGTAACTATCAAGGTGGACAACTAAGGCAACTAAGGTACATTGTGAAACAGCTGTCGTTCCTGGTTCTACTGTCTAGGGCAACAACATCCGCTCTGATTCCCAGTTAAGAACATTATACATATCCATGTACGTGTTCTCAGTCAAACTATGCACACTAAATCTAAACAGAGAAACAGACATGTATTTACATTGTCTCTCTGAATACAGCCAACTTGTCCACGTTTATGTATTCCAGTTACACCAGGTTTTCAGTTTATAATTATTTGCTAACATAGGAGGTATTTCTTCATGCTGAAATCTCTACACTTCTCTCTCTCATGGGGGAGGAGGGCAGGTTTGCTAGCACCCCTGAAAATTTCTCTTGAAATCTCCCAAGTTTTGTGAAGACCTCACTGCAGAAATTCTTCTGCTGAGCATGTCCTGCTTCTAAGCCAAGAGCCCCATCTCTGAACCACTCTGAATCAAACATCCCTGAATGTGAATGGAAATGGACAGGCAGACTGGGGCAGAGCTCAGAAAAACCTCATTGACATTATGAACACACATGCCTGGGCTCTTTCTTCTAAATAAGGAATTTTTTTTTAAATGACAGAACAGCAGGAATCCCAGAAGCAGCAGTAACTTCAAAAGGACCTTCATAGAGTGAACTTCCTTAGCATTTTGCAAGAGGAAGCCCATAGCAGCAGCTCAGGTTGTAGTCACTGCCAGACTCTGAACACACTTCTCCTGATTAATTAAAGTTAGTTTTGTCCAGAAGTTTCCTTCTCTTACATGGAGCCACATCTACATCCCCAAAGTGCCTGAGCAACAATACTTCTGAGGGACAAGCCTGGGAGGACATGTGGACACTGGGAGCGAACACAGTGTAGTCTGCTGACCTCTCCCAAGCAGAAGAGGCCCTGAATGTACATCAGAGTGAATAAAACCCAAGGAAGAGGATGTGATATGGGGACAGATGCAGTCTGATGGGGCAGATAGTGGCTTACAAATACAGGCAGAATAATGCACCTGACCTGGCCTTCACTCTGCACTTTTGTCCACCTATACTTGGTGATAGAGAAGCAGATCTAGTCAGCACAAAATAAAATGTCCATTGCCATGCAAAGACTAGCTCCAACACTAAGCAAACTCAAGTCTAAGAAGGAAGAAAGCCTCACTGAGACTGTCCCAGACCCCCATCTATATTTAGGACTGATAAAATTGTCAGCCCTCTCCTCACTGCCAGCTTATTTCACCAAGGTCCTAAACAGAAAGACCCACTGTGGTCCACAGGTAGCACACTGCCAGGGAAGCAGAGCTCATCCTGGTTACACAGGGTCCACTGCGGAAGATACAATGTCGATTTCATAAGCACACAAGCTTTCTCCCTGATACTCTAAGTAGTTAAGGTAACTTTTCCAGTTTGAGCATGTGGTTGGGACAACAGAAGTCCTGAAATTTTGCCAATACTGACAAACTGATGCTTTTCCCAGCTGTCCTCTTTGTTGCAATCTTCAGTTGCCCAGAGTGGGGACTTACAACAAATCCCACAAACTTATGTGCCTGAGGAAGAAAGCGGGAGGGGACCTGGGCCATGCACGGATTTTGTCCTGACAAGAAGCAGGACATGCACTCAAGCCCAGAAGCTGTCAACACTCCCAGGTTCCTCAGTTTGCACATAGTTCTGATGATCAACCACAAAAGTACATATGCAAATCTTCTCAAATCTACTTAACACTTTGACCCTCCAAAAGTCTCATACTCAGTGGCAAACCAGTTCTTCACAAGCCATAGGCTGCACTGACACACCTACAAACATCTCAGGCTATGCCATGGGTCGTGACAGCTCTCCTGTGTGTACACTGCTTATCTGCACAAGTGTAACAGGTCTGATGCAGCCCAGCTGCTCCAGCCGATGGCACACTCAGTGGAGCCGGCAACTGCAGGGGCAGAAAATGCAAAAGAGCAAGAAGGCAGTGGGTGGGCTGCAAAACAGCCATTTCTAGGGCCACTGTCATTTCAGAGTCCCAAAGCAGCAGCTTAGTGCCCTGAAGCATTAGGACTGTCAGGTCTGCATCAAAGGCACAACAAAACACGCAGTACTATTTATTACCTTCTTAAAATAAAACATTTTCATGATTATAGTAATGTAGGAAAGCCTGCAGCATGGGGAGCGGGGAAGCATGCTCTGGACATGGTTTGGTTTTGGAACCTGAGGTAATGGAGACACTGTAAATAGATGTCTGATAAGAATCTGTCACCATATTAATCAGAATCTTTGCAAGCTGTAACTTAAAACACCTACCTTGCTTAACCACTAGAATTTAAAGGGACAACACTCTTATTTTCAGGCACATTTTGCATTCATTCAATTAGTGTCAAGCAACTGAGGAGTTGTTCAATGCTATAACAAATATAGCAGTACATTAATTGTTACTCTTCAGGTAAGTAATATTCCACAGCTAACCACTGCTCACTTTGAATCAGATATTTCTTTAGAGTATTTTTTTACATTAGAAAAAGAAGTTGAAGTCTCTTTCATTTGAAAATTGTGTGGGGACATAGTGTTAGAATTTAATATAAAATCAATGTCTTTATGCAAGATTTTATGTACATTATTATAATAAGTTCTTCAAAAACCAAATTTTTACTGTCACAATAATCAAAGCCAGAGCTTAGATGTGCTTTATTTTACATTTCTCATCCACATACATTAATTCTGGCTTCCAATTCTGTGACCTGAGTAGTTGCCTTGGTCAAGAAGGGGAAGGGAAAAGCACTTCATTGCAATTAACCTGCAACATTCTGTACTTCTGAAGAATAAAAGTCTCACTGTATAAACAGTACAGTTTCTGTCAGGACTGCAATAAACTAGGCCACTGGGTTCAATCCTCAAGTTTCCTTGACCTACTAAACTTACAGTAGTTTCAATGTTTGCTCCTTTCTGCCTGCTAATTTATTGTTGCAAAAAAAAAAAAAACAAACCAAACCTATATTAAAAGTTCTGCTGCTTCACAGCCTTTATGAGAAATTAGTAAGCAGAAAATGAAGCATTATAATTAGAAATGGAAGCAAGCGAATAAAGCTCAGATTCACATTTGTATGTTTTACACCTGAGATCCTCATTCACACCCAGCTCTAGATACAGTAGAAACTCTTTCCTCTCCTTCTGAAGATTTTCTCACTGCAGCTCGCAGGGACATGGTTCAGTCCCTTCAGTATTTCAGCCAAGTAACCGAGTGCAGGGGTTATATACGGACATTTCAAGAATCGTTTGTTCTTAGAATGAGTACACAAACTTATCAGAAGAGGGACAAGTGCTTTTCATTCCCTTCTATTCCTCTGCTAGTGAATTCCTACTTGCCCAGGAATGAGGCAATCCGTGTAAGTATCTTATTTATTTGGTAACACTGTACGTTCCTGTTCATGTCCTTCCCCTACAGGATGGTACAGCATGTAACCACAAGGTCTCACTGAGGATCTTTATAAACCTGGTAATGAAAGAAGTGGGAATCAGTAATTTAACAGACTCGTGGATATGGGTGAAAAAGGGGAGACCAGGCAATTATTCCTCATAGGCTGAACTGTAAATGGCCAGAGAAGCAAGTAATAAATAAACAATCTCATTTGTAAAGGACATTCCAAGGTCATTTGCTCCAACTACCTTCTCAAAGGAGGGCTGACTTTTAAGTTAGACCCAAGCAATCCTTACATGAATCAGAGTCACTGCAGAAAACGACAGGAAACTCAACACTGGTGTGTGTTTTTGCACTGTGACACAGAGCAAATTACTCCCTGTAGTTCAAAGGCCAATGAAATGTGAAAAGAACAGGGTAGATTTACTCCAAGGGGATGCAGAGATTGCAGGAGCTCCAAGGCTCTCAGCAGCACTGCTGGGATGGGACAGGCTTTATGGCTTACAGCAGCTGAGACCCTACATGGCAGCAGAGAGCCCTTCTGTCTCAGCCGGGATGTTACTGCTGTACACAGTTCTGTCAGCAATTACAAAGTATGCTTAGAGTCAAAAATGGACAGAACATTTTAAAGATAACTCATTTTCTATCGTTCTGTTTGAGGGCAAAAATACTTTGCGTTTTCTCTTCTATTCTGCACCCACTCAGGGGCCACTGCACAAATGAAAATAAATAGGCTGTTAGTGCTGTGGGAAGCACTGGTCTGCTGGTGACAGGCACTGGCATGTGGTGGGTACACGGACCCTCCAGCAGACCCACCATGCCCTTTCCTTTGTGTCCTGGATGCAGCAGGTCCAAATCAGTATTTTCATAAACCCTGACACAACTTTTTCCATGTACAGTTTAGCCACACGTTTTTGGTTCAGAAACCCTTTAAGTATTTGATCATAGGATGTCAAGGACATTTGGCTTAAGAGGTGGAGGAAACTAGAAACCACACAAATGCTATGAATAGAAGCTATGAAAAGAGATGGCACATTTATGAACTCGGTCAAAGTGGATGCATATGGTGCTTTATTTAGGCTCATATCAGAGGAAGAAACCCAGGCAATCTTTAGCTCTTTAGTTACATTAAAGTTCCAACCCCTGCTGTTTCATGGCATATTCCTATTTTTATACTACTGTAATCAGTATAAGTATAATCATTACCTGTAAGTTTCCTTGTAAATCGCCTCCCAGCCCCTGAAAACCTTATACTGGCATGACTATGATATTAAACCTATCTTCACTTGCCTAAAAGATAATAATCAGGTGAGGTATTATCAAGTATTAGTGATACTCAGCGGTAACATCTGAGCTTGCACAAAAAGCTCTGCTCCTAATGCCTGAATGACTCATATTTGCCACTAGAACAATACAAAGTCATTAAAGAAAGTTGGCTTTAAAAATATTACTTGGAACCAGAGCAAAACATTTAAGCATATCAAATGTCATAATGGCTCTTTCTAATGTTGAAGTTGTTACAGTATAAACAGAATGAAGAGGCTGTGCTCTCTTTTTACTGAAGACCAAGAGTGGAAAACCAGAAGTGAAAATATTTCTATCTGTTGGAAGTGGGAAGAAAAATATTATTTTATACATAATGATGCATACAGAGAACATTGTAACACACAGGCACACGTATCAAGATACTAAACTATAGGATTATATCACCATAGGACTGAAAATTTTACATTCACCCAATCTTTATTGTGCCTGTAATCCAGCAGGAGTTTGCCTTAATGATATATACATTGTATTCACTGAATGGTACTTACTGGCTGCTCACATGACTAACTTTTAAACATAGGTTCACAATATATTGGCATCAAAAGAGAAGCCAGCTCATGAAGTTCCCTGCTACCACTCCCACTCCCTCCCTGCCACCACTGCCCCTACATCACCATGGGCCACTCCTCACCCATGCCACTATGACTAGTTGAAAGGTCACATGAGGACACAGGTCACCAAAGTGACCTGGGTTAAAAATAAGCCCACTGAAAATACAAGTGACTATTTTTAACTTGGAACATTTCAAGGATATGGCTTATGATGTGATGCCATGAGCAGTTTTAGTGACACAGCTGGTGTGGTGGCAAGCTGAGAGAATGGGGTGGAAGCGGGAGGGAAGAGGCCGGAAATCCTCAAGCCAGCAACTCTGCCATGCACTGTGGAACAATGCCACATGGCAAGGTTTGCAAAATCTGATCCTCTCTCCAATTTCCTTTGGCATTCTTACTTGGATGCTATGATTACTGAAGTTTGGGGTACTTACGCCATGATGCCCGAGAGATGAAACATTTCAGCTGTTATGTATGACAAGTAACTGTACAGGAAGACAAAGAGTGGCTCAATCACTCGGATTTTATGGGTGAAACGGGTGGTAAAGGCTGCTACAAATCCCAAAAGGATTCCAATCAATACTCCACCGATCCCCACTATAAAGAAGTTAGCAATCCCAGCGAATATGTCAATAACCTTAATTGTGCGCATCTGGCAGAAAGACTTGAACAAATTGTACAGGACCTATGAGGAAAAAGAAAGCACATTATCTTTTTGAACTATTCTCAATTTCCCTTCATGCCATTATGTTCCTCTGCTTAAAAGTTGCACTTGAATTTCTCTATCTACCTTGAATTCACTTTTTAGATATGCTGTTATTTATCTCTGGCATATTATTTGTCATCCATATATACCGGGGAGATAGACAAAGACAGATAAATATAACTACTCCCATTTTTGCAAATGGGACAGATTTCTTAACCTGTGCCACTCTGGGGGCCAGGAGCATAAAACTATCTAATTCTTCTTTAGTTCTTCATTTACTTACAGAGCTTCTAATTTCTCCACTAATGTCCATTTCAGATTTTCCCCAGATTAAAAGAAATAAAACAGAAGGAGAAAAAAAACCCACCAGTTTCATAACCAGTGAAAAATCAGGTTATTTTCAAATCTGTTTGATCTACATGACACTGAGAGGTAGAGTACTGAACTAGACCACAGATTCATCTAAACTGGTGGGATAGGAGAGGGTGTAGGGGGGGCTGGGAACAGACAGTGAGCACCTCAAGGAGTAAAAGAAACATGGTATTCATGAAGCCATCTCTCTTGCTCAAAATTATCGACCACTAGGAATCCAATGGTTTAAAGGCTGTTCAAAATAGCAAGTATTTCTAGAGATTTGAATTTCATTGCCGTTAAAAAACCTGTTTCCAGGTGTTTGCCCAGTTTAATTTTCAAAGTGTTTATAACCATCCTCCAAAACAAACTAGGTCAATGGGATTATCACGTTTTCTTAGCCAGAGACCCTTTTTGTTTTATACAGGAAACAGTACAACCTAAAGTACACATCTCTCTAATATCCGGTATTTTAGTTTCTCCAAAACAGAAAACAGTGGAATCAGTTACTCATAAAGAAACCTTAAAGGGTTGCCCCATCTGCAGACTCACCTGGGAGATTCAACCCTCCCCTGGTGCTGCATGTATGCTCCCAGCCCTGCAGTACCAGGATGGCTACACTGTCCCCTTGTACAGAGCTAACTTTGGTCACAGGCACCTAGTCCCATCACAGTGGGTTCACAGGCCAAGCCAGTGAAGACCAGTCATCTTAGACAGCTTGCAGGAGTTAAACCTCTGCTTTCTTTCTGGACTTCTTAGTAAACCAAACAGGTTTCTCTATCAGGAATGCTACTTGAGAGAACAATGTTTTATCAGTACTTGCATTGTGCTAACAAAGTAGGTGTTTGAGTAGTGGCTGTGGAAGGATTTCTCATGTTTGCAGTCTAGTTCTCTCTCACAGGACAGAACATAAGCTGTTCAGCACTTCTTAGTCAAAACTGGGTAAGTCTTACAGAACTAAGGGTTTAATGCAAAGACACGGCTTATTATGGGTCGTTTGGGCTAAGTGAAAGAACTGAAACAGAAAAGAAAAAATATATTCCAGAGCAAGCATGAAAATAGAAGGTTAAATGAAACCTAGAATAGTTACCAGTAATTTTCATTACAAAGCAGCAAATACAATAATAGCAGGATTATGATTCTATTTATTTGATAACAGTGATCTCTCAGGATGAGTCCCCTTGGGAGAAGTCTCCTTTTTCATCTGGACAAACCCCCTGCTGCTCTGAGGCAGACTCCCAGCCTTTTTGACCCATTCCATGTTACTGTGTACTCTGCAGGACAAGAAAATAATGTCATAGGCTCCACAGTTTTTCCACCTGTTTTGATTTGTGGACCTTATGGATTTGCATGGAGAGAAGTATACCAGAATTAAACCTACTGACAGTAGGAGTGCCTTTGCTGGTTACTTTACAAGGTCCTCTTGTTCCACAGACTCCCAGGACTCCTTGCACAGACTGAAGAATACTGTTGACTTGAGTTGTGTGCAAGGAGTTTCCCTGAGTCACTTGTTGAAACTTGGGACGATCCCAGAGTTGTGTTTTTCTCTAAGATACCTGCAGAATTTGACCTGGCAGGATACTCTCTTGGTATGTATTACAGAAGCTGACTATTTTCTTTAATTGGAGTTTTAAATACTATTTTTTACATTTTAAAAAATAACTATATAAATATATACAAGGCTAGCCTCTAAAGTAAGAGAACTGCAAGGTTCTTGTAAAGAAGCAAAGAATTTTATCTATCCAAGCCTTTCCTAACGTCACCTCATCTTCACAGCAAAGTATACCCCCTGCAAATAGAATGGAGCCTGTTGCTCCACATGGAGACATCTTCATAAATATCAAGTCTAATGCCGTAAGTTATTTGAAAGAAGAAAAGCAATTTTCTCCTGTGTACCTCAGCCATGGTAAAAGCAGCAGCTATGACTATGGAATGTAATGAACACGATTTTAACCTCATTCCCATTGTTTATTTACACTGTTGCACATGAGATCAAAATCAGGTTCGTTTCCCATTCACTCTACAGCAGTTCAGTTTTACTGAGCTTTCTCTAAACTTCCAAGTGCATTAAACAACAACTCTGGTGACATTTTTAATGCATTTGGTATGAGTACAGGGGAATTTTCTGACGTTCAAGATTTCCATTAACTCAATAGCCTTCAGGTGAACTCACTGAAGGTCACACCAAGCAGTATTAGTCACTGATCACTTTTTAATCTTGTCTCAGAGTATCTCTGAAACACTAATTGCTTATTTTCCTCAGTTCTCAGTTATTAAGTTTTTAATTCTAAAATTACTTTAAAGCACTCTAAAATAATGTTGTCAGCAGAGGCAGAATACAGAGTATTTCTGTAATGTTTTCTAACATGGGAATAATATTATTATAATGATGCTGGCTCCTTCTTTCTGATTTTAAGCCCAGAATTGGAGTTTGAACTGCTAACACTCAGCTGTGATCTTACCATTTAATATCACCTTGCTAGTTCTGTCTAACAGTTTTTTGGTAAAACACCAACTCTGATCAAGAATCCAATTGTCAAACATTGTCCTCTGCCAAATTCAAGCTCCAAAGTTCCACCAGTGGAGGAAATGGAACATTCAAATGCACAGACATATTGCAAAAACTATTAGGTATGAAAGACCATCTGAAAAATGCAGCAGAACTGATATTCTTGAGAAAACACACCTTTCTTTCTATACAAGATGAAGGTGTAGTAGCACCTTCCCTGAAAAGGAAAGCATAGGTGACACTGCTATTCTAATAAAAGCACCTTTAGTAAAGCCACCCTGTTTTGCACTGCCTATCTGCGTAACCCCGGGTTTTTGATACTGCACTGGCCATAGGAGTTAGGTGGCTTCCATGAACGGCCAACCTACATTCAACTCCCTTCCTACTTCATCCTCACATCCCACTTCAGGTCCTGCCAGGGCTCAAGGGCTCCAGCAGATGAAAGCTGAAAGGTTCTGAGCTCTGCTGGTTGTAGATTTTATCAGCTCCCCCTGTAAAACAGGGGCAGAGGAAGGGAGAGTACATAACATCACCTCCTCAGAGCACATCACTGAGAGCCCAGCAAGGGCTGCTCCAGCAGCACCTGCTATGGGCAGGGAAGGCAAGGTCCTCTAAGGGCAGCCCCAGGAATCTGTGTGGCGGCCCGGGTCACATTCTAGGTATAATCACATGATTGCAGGTGTGCAAAAACATAACAAGGAACCATTAACAAACCAATTCTGTGCATGTGGAAACAACTTGATCTCTGTCCAAGTGCTACCTTCAAGCGATAGGAAGTAAGACCAAAGGTACTTTACATTCCTTTCTCTCCTTCATAAATATATGTAAGGCCAGTGCATTACTGGACTGTCCCTACAGTTATCTTCCCTCTGTTAGGGCATCTGGGGAGGTAGGCCATAAGGAAACCTCCAGAGAAGGCAATAATGATGCCTACAGGAAAGCTACACATTAAATTGCCATGCCAGCCCCTATAAAAATGGTGGTTTAGAGAAATTTGCCTTTGGGAAATAGCACATATGAATATGCCAGTCATCAGGATGCAGGGTTTTCCTAGCAAATCATGCAGTACTAATTGCTGCTCCAGTGGCTGACTTTGTGATTGAAAAAAGTGATTTTGTTTGGAAAAAATCCACCAAACAAGTTTTAAGTAACTAGATCCTTTCCCTCTAGAAAAAAATCTTGTATGAAGAGACATCCATCACACAAGTGGCCATTAAGAGTGACTAGAGACAGACCCTGCCATGGCTGAACTGCTAAGCCTTTTGAAACTCAGTATGTACACCTATTTATTTACAGGACTGGCTTAAGTATCATTTTAGCATTGGCAGGCAGTTCCAACTATAAGCTAATGAGAAAAGCTAGGCTTTAAGGCAAGCCCATAAGAGGAGATGCAATTCAGCTGACTGGAAAGCAACAGATTCAGGTAAAGCATGCAGTGTAAGTGAAAAAATAATATAGTATTCCCACAGACACACAAGATTTTATCAATACCAAGGCTCAGAATAAATGATGACTTAAACATGTGTTAAGGAGGTGAGGAAAAGTCCAAGAAAAGGGAAAAACAGGTGAGGTAAAGTCCAAGAAAAGGGGAAAACAGAAGGACAATTGTGCATAGAATGGGACAGGAAGAAGCAGCCAGGGACAGAGACAGGAAAGTGCAGACCCAATTCACGAATCTTTCTGATCCTTCCAGCATATGAAAAATGGGGCCTCTATGCCTCACAACACAGAAAGCATGCTAGGACATGCTTGGCATGGTCAGGATTTCAAGGCATGGGTAAATGGGAGTAATGCCCTAGACACAGTGTCATCAGGTACAAATGGGGGACACTGCAGGCGATAATGGAATTTCAGATTGCTGTCCTCAGGTCACCAGCACCACAACCCTAGTTCAGCTAGTTAATGATTAGAAATTACTGCCTCCAGGTGGCTGTCTTATCTGTAGCCTGGGATATATGTATTGGTGGTTTCAGGGCAGTTCCAAGTGGATGGGCATATGCAAAAAGTTAACCTCAGCCACGTCCTGTGCTATCTCCATGATTTGCCATCCTCCCCATTAACACACTGTGACATCCACACTGGCCCGTTCCCTTTCCTGCCCAACATTTCTGCAGGTGAGGAAAACAGAGAGTTTCAAATTACAGAAGTAACAGAATTACAAAGATACAGAAACTAGAGTGATCAGGTAGTAAAATCCCTACAGTAAATATGCTACCATTACTCTCACGTAGTAAGACCACTGTGGTTTCTAAATCAAAAGTTTAAAGAATTAGATAGTCACATTGGCACCCCTTGACTTCCATCTATTAGCAAACTGTAATAAGCAGATACAAAGAGCTACAATGGAGTGGCATGTAAACAATCATTCATCATTTTTATCAATTAATCATTTATCAAGTAACTTACCACAGTTATAGCATCATTCAGCAAAGACTCTCCAAACACCAGGATATAAAGCTGCTCATTGACATGGATATTTTCAAAGACGGCTAACACCGCCACGGGATCCACAGCTGAAATGAGGCTGCCAAAGAGCAAATTCTGCAGCAAAGTGATATCAGTCAAACCAAATGCACTGATCTGGCAAATTCCATAAAGGGAAATTCCAATGCCGATGGCATTCCAGAGTGTACCCACCACAGCATACCAGAATATGGTACCAAAGTTCTCAAAGAACAGACGAGTTGGCATAAAATATCCAGCGTCGAGTACAATGGGTGGTAACAGATACAAGAAAAACACGTCACTGTTCATTACAGGTGGGGACTTCTCCTCTGCTCCAAAAATAATCCCACCAAGAAGCAATCCAACCAGAATAAGGAGACAGCTTTCAGGTACTATTGAGGGCAACTTGTGATAGAGATGAAAGCCTTCAAAGGAAATTCAAACACAAGAAAGGGAAATGATTACTTGTACTGAATCTGTAAGATTATTCTGGATTCTGTTGTCTTCATTTCTATGCTAAACAAACAGCGACTGCAGAGCAATTTCATTTTCGTTGCAAAGACTGAACTGGACATCCATAATGGGTCAAGGCAAATATGTTGGCTAGCATAGTTAATTCTATTGATTTGGTGGAGAGATAAATTAATAGGTAGACATTCCACTTAAGAGCTAGGCTGGATGGAGCAACTGTGTGTAAGGGTTCTCTGTGAAACTGTGGGGTAATTTTTAAAATGTGGAATCCTCCAGAAACACAAATGAAATGCTTCTCTAGGGCAAATTACATCTAGATAGAGAAAAAAAAATCATACTAACCACTTCTTCCTCTCTGGACAGCTTCACAAAGGAGTTTAAAGAGTACATTAATTTCATTTTTACTTTTAAGAGTCTCAAAGCTAGGGAGGGGAACTAGCACATGTGACCTGCACCTAGTCACCCATGATCACTTCCCCTACGACAAGGAGGGAGCATTTACAGATACAATTATTATTTTTAGTGAAGCCTCCAAATTAATTTCACAAGAATCAACATGTTTTCCATAAAGTGACAGTAAGCTGTAGCCTGTATTATTATATTCATTCTTCTGTATCATATGAATTGTGGTAGAGTCAGGATTCTCTCATAAAAATCTGTGCAAAGTACTGAAGAAACGAATTTTAAAAGATTACAAATGTGGACTTAGAGGTTGAATGTTACTTAGCCTTCTAAAACTCTCAAAGCCATGCAGTTTTGATTTAAAGATTCTAGTTACTTATAGAAGTTGGCTGTTGTAAGGATAATTCTGGTAATGAGTGGGAAAAGTTTTGAAGGAGCTTACTCTGGCCAATCTAATGGAATGATCAACCTTATGCACCAAGGTCACATTCCAGGTCCCAGCGATGCCAATCTTTTCCAGACTCCTCCTTATCTATATTTGGCCCACATAATTATATAGAAATTGATCCACACCCACAAGATCCCACAATCCCTGCCTGACTAAAAAGCATTTAAATTATTTTAAATGAGAGCTGCACGGAAACACTGGGTGTGGTAATAACGGGCGTCTATTTCAGTAAAACTATTTCAGTAAAAATCCCACCTGTAGTTGAAACAGTTAAACTACTGCAGTCTTCATATAGTTTACATCTAGTTTACCATTTACATCCAGTTTACATTTCCAGTTTTGGGGTTATGTATCTTGTAACACCTATTTTGTTAATTCTCCTTTCACCATGGATTTTTTTTCCAGTTAAAAGAAAGCCTGAACTTATAATTAGGAAAAACAAATTGTTAAGGAGCAAGAGGAAAGCTGTTTTAATCTACAGACTTTTTACTTATATATTCTGTAACTATTAAAACTATTTTTAAAAGCAAGCAGCTCAAGTTGCATTTTTTTTCCTTTTTGAATGAACACAGACTGCTTTCAATAATTAGAAACACAGCCTATGTGACTCATTAGAAGGACTGCCAAATTCATTGCAATTCTTCAAAACCAGAATCACCAATGTCCTATTTTGGCAGAACAGGTAACGATCCTGGAAAAATCAAGAATTTGCAGTTGACTCTTCACCTTTCAGCCTCTTCCATATAGACATTTTATGATTTATCTTAGTTTCTGCAGTGACAGAAATAGAATTCCTATTCAATGGTCAGGAAGTTTCCCCTGAGTAAGTAGGTTTTGCCAAAAGTTTTTTTAAACCCTTCAAAAGTAAATTTTAAATCATTTCCTTAATAAAAATTCAAGAGGAGGGAAATCTTGTAAATGCAGCTTTTGATGAAAACAAAAATAGTCCCAACCGCTTGTAATGCAATGGCAATGAAATGTCTACTGTGAGTAAAAAAATAAAAATCTTTTCTTTTCTTCTTTACAAGTCACTCTGGAAAGTTCATAGCCTGTCAGAGATTTGGGATTCCACCTCATTCTTAAAGGTAATGGAAAGACTCCCACTAAGCTAAACATGCTTTTGATTCATGTAAACAGCATCAAAATTCTTGGAAGACTTCCTGCCTACGTGAAAAGTATTCAAGGATGATTAGGGACAGACTATGGTTCCTGATTTGAAGACAGAGAGCTAGGATTTAGAATCCAGAGCACATCAAGTCGTAGCAGATGCCCTGCAGGATGAGGGACATCTTCCCTGCTCTGCTGGATTCACAGCCACAGGGTCAGGAGTGCCCTGGGAGCAGATCCCCTGCAGTACAGAAATACTCAGACTTTCATGCTGAATGCAGGACTACAGCTACTTTCTTCTCCTCTGACCCTGTTCTTGGGCTTCAGATTATGCAGTGACTCAGCTTCAACAGCATGAAAGATGCTTATTGAGTAAACATCCTCCATATATCATGGCAAAAATGGCAGTAGGACACTTGCCTAAAGTGCAAGTTTGGTATGTTTCAAGTTAAAAGACCTTAGAATCCCAGTTTCCTTCTTTTTTGGGGTGAATTCCAGTGCTTTCTGATGCTGGAAATGCCACTAAATGAGTACCTCTGAACAGCTTAAACCTTCTTTCAGGAGAGCAGGGTTGGAAGGGTATCAGCTCAATAGTCAGAAGAAATACCTCTCGTGCATTTGTGATTAAACGTAAAAGTAATGGGAATCTGGATCAGTTACACAACATTCTGTAGGTCTGGTAGCATAAAAATTAAGTAAAACTGGGCATTAAGTATACTAGTCTTACTACTTAGACACTCCAGCATATTCAGGTGCAATGGTCCCATCTAATATACTCATGGAGTCCATCAGCACGTGAGTAACACACCTCTAGTATCAATACACAAAAGAAGAAATAAGTAGAGGTAGTTATAAAATAATTCCATTCAAGGCAATTTATTAGATTTCAAATTGTGCTCATGTCCTATACTAGAATAAAAAGCACCACGTTCTTAATGTCTTTGTGAAAATGTATCTTGTCAAAATGTTCAAGTTCTGCTTGACAGCCTCAGGTTTTCCTTTTTATGCTTTCTTGCTCCCTCTAAACCAAGCCTACAGTGACATGATCACAGGCAGGATCAGACAAACCTTTCAGGTAAATTCCCTATAAAAATTGGCAAATACTGGAACATTTCAGCTCTGGTGAAACTGCACTTCTGTGAAAAGATATTTGCTAAAAGATTCATAACTAGGTGCTGCAGTTGAGTTTTCTTTGGGATCTTTCACACACTGAGAGAGCTGTTATTACACAGGACCCTATCTTCTGAGTTCCTCACAGCTGAAAAGACCTTAGGGATCTGTTCATGAAGGTTTGATACTCGGCGGTGCCAAGCGTAAGCATTCAGTGCCTAGCCCCAGAAAGGAATTTGTGATGCCAGATTAAGCACCGAAGTTTCCTGGGCAGTGCAGGAGTCTCGAGGTGGATTTCACGCTGCCTGGCATGTCAGGGGCAAGATGCCTGTGCTGCCCAGCAGGAAATGATGAGGAGAGGAATGCATCAGAGAGGCTCCTCTCTCAAAGGGCCACTCTTGGGGCTACAGGCAGTGACATGGGCTGGGAAACCCATATTCATCCTTTTGAATCGAGACACTTGTAGTAACCAGTAGGACATGGCAGAGCAGCATTTAGGTATCTAGGCAGTTCGAAACTGCCTATCTGGGCTACCCTCAATAGAAAAGATGGCACAAACCAGTGAAAATTTCACATGGAATGTGACTTAGGAGCAATGGGAGCCTGACCTGGGAAGGTTTACCTGATGCACTCACTGGATAAGGAAGCACAGACAGAGCTCCAGGAGCAAGAACTGGATGTTCCTAATTCCAGTCCCGGAGTCAGGGCGCCTGCAGATAGGTGTGGTGAAGCTGAGAACTGCCACACCTAGGGCCACTCCTGGATCTGGCCCTCATTGCTCCGCGCACACGCACTGACAACAGCATGCCCTAGATTAGCCACACTTGCTTTCATTTGGTGTAACTGAAAGGTTTTTAAAATTATATGCATTTTTCTTCAGCTGTGCTGTTTGCTTGCTTACTTACTAGAGTCACACTGGAAAATTAAAGTAGTCAGGCAACATTTTTTTTGTTTTAACTCTTTAGATGCCTATGCACTGGCAAAATATCATGATAGAATGTATAGTCTTACAGAAATTATGTATTATTGTGTCTGTATGTGTATTTACATGTTTCAAATGGCTTACCTTTTAATAAAAACCTTTAATAAAACAGAAACTTTTTCAATAGTTTTAGCTTATTCAAGAGTTTTTGCTTTATCTAAAATCAGAAGCCAGAGCAATTTCCAGTACTCACCGGGCTAAGTTCTGACCCGACTCCCTGTTTTCTGGTTATTACAGTTCATATTATATTTGAGTGTATCATATTTGAACTCTGTTCTGATTCTGCAAACACCTAAGTGCATACTTAAGACTAAGCATGCACCTTTAATGCATTAAGATACATGCATCAGGATACATGCCTGCTTAATGGCTGCAATGCACAGTATTTCTGCAGGAAGTAATGACGGCAGACCAAGTTACTTGGGTCAAGGATCAGGCCTCCAACTACAGTGTTAGCCATGGCAGAAGGTGAGTACAAATTTTTGGGTTTTCAGAATTCTAATTACCTGATCACCGACGAAATTGTGACACAGTCTATTTAAATTTCACAAGCAGAGGTTAAAATTTTTAACTTTGATAAAAATGTTTTGTCAGAATGAGCATGATGGTATTTTTTAAGGTAATCTGTGCTGCAAAGTCAGAGTTCTGAATGTAACAACTGCAGTGTGGGTAAACTTACTTATTCGGTCCCAGAGCTTTATTCCTTACATTGTCCTCTAGGTAAGAAGATACAAAGTTCAAAACTCATAGAGATTTACTGCAATTTAAATAGCTGTCTAGCACACTATTACCTGACATTTTTTAGACTATTATGATGTACACCTTTCTCTGTTTGGGACATAGAAGTTAGCTAAAAACGTGATATATAAGCTGTACAAAACTCATTGAAACTATGCAATGCAAATGTTTTCCACATGAGGGAAGAGGTGGCCTTCCTTACTCTTAAGAGTGCTGTCTTTTATATCGTTCTCGGGACATAAGTGAATGGTGGAAAATCAGAGTAAGAAGGAGGCATACTCTACCCTCATAAATATTTTCTTTTCATCGATCCGTTGTTCTGTTTTGAGACTGTCATTATACCCGGCGTTATTTTAAGAAAAAGAAGACCGTGCTCAAATGACAGCAGAGAGATCAAGAAAAAGTCAGTCATGCACCGGGTGAACTCCGGGTTTTACGGTCCTCGTAGTCCGGGGCTGACCGGTCTATTTTCTCCTCCGCACCTTTCCTAACTGAGAGAACCCCGACTCCTGCCAGCCAAATCCCGCCCGGACATCCCGCTCCGCGGAGGAGCATCAGCCCCCGTCCGCCCGCCCGCCCCGCGCCCCCCGCGGCGGGCGCGGACCGCCCCAGCCCGGCTGTGCGCGGCGGCCCCGGGAGCGGCGGCCGGCCAGGTACGGGCAGGGAGGGAGGGTCGCCCCACGGCCCCGCTCACCGATCTTGGCGAGGGAGGCCAGCAGGATCCAGAGGGTGATCTCGAACGGGATTTGCACGTGGGGGTAGTCCAGGGTGAAGACGTGAAGCCGCGTCTCCTCGAAAGCGGTGCCGCTGGGGCTCGGAGGGGTGCCGGTGCCCATCGCCGTGGCACCGGGCAGCTGCCCTTCCGAGGTGGCCCGCGCCTCCGCCGCGCCGGCCGCCAGCGCCGCCAGCACCGGCAGCAGCGCGGGCACCGGCAGCAGAGGCGCGGCGGGGCGCGGGGGACCGCGGCGGCTGCCCATGGCGTCCCCGCTCCGCTGCCCTACAGCCCCGCGCCGGCCGCCGCCACCATCCCCGCCGCCGCGGGCACCTGCCGCCGCCGCGGCCCCGCCGGCCCCGCCTCCTCCCCGGTGACTGGGCGAGTCCCGGCCCGGCGCCGCCGGCCGCCCGCAGCGCTCCGCTCCCCCCCGGGCCGCCCCCGGGGCCGCCCCCGCGGGGCCAAGCCGCGGGGTAGCCCCGCCGCAGCCTCCCGGCCGCCGCCCCCGCCGCCCCCGGCTCCGGCCGGCCGCCGGCAGCCTCCGCGGCAGCGCCCGGGAGGGACCCTGGTCCTGTGTCCAGGTCCCGGCCGCCGCCAGGTGCTGCGCCGTGAGCGGGCGCTCGGGCACCCCGGGACCAGCTCCCGTCCCTCAGCACCTGCGAGGATGAACGGGGCTGCACAGGTGTAGGCAGCGCCGGGGAGTGTTCCTTTAACTGCAGATTACTCTAAGAGAGATATGTATGCAGTCATATAAGTACATACATATATATTTATATAAACTAATCTAAGGTGTCAACACACTCTATATGGATACGCCTGTAGATACATATACAGTCTCTACATACGTATATCTAAAAGCAATTTGTGGACTTTATATGTATGTATGTACATCTCTACACATTCATGTAAAAAAAAATATATATATGCATATGAATGCTTATATGTATATAGTAATAAAGTATTTTTACATATGAATATGTGTGTATGAACATATGTATTTTGCCATTACCAAATACAGAAAAGGTGTTTCTACCACATATATGAAAGACAGCATTCTGTTCACACTAATTAAAACTCTCTTAATTTGGAGAGTTAAAAGACTACACACTG
This sequence comes from Aphelocoma coerulescens, assembly GCF_041296385.1. Classification (NCBI taxonomy): domain Eukaryota; kingdom Metazoa; phylum Chordata; class Aves; order Passeriformes; family Corvidae; genus Aphelocoma; species Aphelocoma coerulescens. The sequence goes on from NC_091013.1 coordinate 30,138,640, forward strand.
TATACATGTATGTATGTAGGTTCATATATATGTAGATCCATGTTCTAGAATATAGACATTTTATATTCCATGATACTTAGTTATATAGTATATTATATATTTAATAAATAAAATAATGTATATTGTCTATATGTTTCCACCTCTCAAGCAAGTGATAGGAACAATCCCATTTCTGTTAATTAAGAGATATAAATTCTATTAATTCAGGGAGTTAAAAGTGCACACTGTATAAGCATATGTGATTGCTCATTCATGTATTCTCATGTATGTGTATATATATATATGACTGATAATATATTTATGTACGTGCAAGTGTGTGTTGCAAATACTGACCATGTGATTTGCAAAATCCTGTTTCTGAAGGCACTGGGAGCTGATTCCATCAGATACTGCTGGGCACCACGTTTCTGTATTTCCTAAAAGAATGGAATCTCACCCATGATTTACTCATGACTTCACCACATATGAGTAAGACAGTATTCCAAAGCTCAAACTCATAAAATCTTTACAGCACACCATTCTGCATGCCTCTATAGCAAAGCATGTCTTTCTTGACTTCCAATAAAACTAAAGCAGGAAGTGGGAGTTATTTTTTTCACACATTTATCAGTGGCTGCTGTTTCTGAAGGGTGTTAAAGTTCAGAATCAATTAGCTGAATACCTGTAGTTGTCATTTAACTTCAGAATCTGAAAAAGGGCACTAAGCCTGTGGTTTCAATGACAAGTTTTAAGACATAATATTTATAAAGAAATGTTCATTATTTATCTACAATTCAGTCAGGAAAACATATTTTAATATCAAACCAGTATATTCACCATCTAACTTTCTAGCACAATGCAATATCTTCATATCTTCTTTTATTTGTTTTATTACATTCTCTGAAATAGGGGAAACACATAAATATTGCCAGTTCTGAGGATATTTCCTTTATATGGAAAAGGAATACGAAAAGAAAATGGTCTTTAATTTTTTAATCTCCTTGTCCCAGTCAGACCATCCATAAGAAGAGAAGTCTAACCCTCAGGTGAAGGAGATACCTTTATTTATTATAAATAATAAATTTAATTCAGTCTAAAATTATAAGATCTGTAATGGTACTTGCATGTCTCATTTTATGACCTTTTCTGCAGATGAAGAAAACCTTTCTGAAAAATGCAGTTATGAAAACATCAGTACATGCTCTCTAGGATCCCTTCTAGTTATCTACCTGCAGGATGCTGCACTGAACTGAGACTCATCTTCAGTAGTGTCAGTGAGAAGCATTGGCAAGAGCAAGCTGTCCCTTCGACCCTTTTCTCTAATATCCCCTCATAATTCTGATCTATGCTGGAATTCATACCCCCATTCAATAACACAGCCAAAATGCACTGTAGAGCAGGGAAATGAGCCACTGTGCAATAGCCCTGCAGGTCCACCAGCTGCCAGACCAATATTTGGAAATTTGTGAACTGGCTGAGGAATTTCCCTTTGCCATAAGAGGGGAAGGAGGACTTTAAATGGGAAAAGACTGAGTCATACGAAAATGGAAGAAGATCCATTCTCATGGAAAATGTTCCTCATTGCTGCCCTGTTCATTACAGGCAGTGAGGGATGACAGAACACGGCTGCTGCGTCCTGGCAGAGACAGAGAGATGCTTCAGCACCCAGGTCATGTGCTTTTAGTCACAAAGTTTTGCCCACACACGGGAAAACGAACCTTTCCTTGAGGCACCATCCAGATATTTGCCAATATTTGACCTCTTATTTTCCTCCACTCCAAAAATAAAAGGGCACACACAACAGAAATCCTTCTAGCTCTGACACTGCTGTGGGTCTGGTTAATAGGCTTTCTTTTTGTATTAAGCACATGAGAAGCTGGTAAATGGGAATAAAAAAAATGAGGGAAAGATGTCATTAATCCTGAGGCTGGAGACTTACATGCCAGTAATAAAAAGGGAAATATCACATTGACACAGATCCCAAAACACTGGGATAAAAGTGAAAATGGGAGTGGAAATTAATTATTAGAGTTTATAGCCTATTACTACACCAAAATAATGTATTTTATGGATGGACTGTATAGATAAGAATATCCACCTTTTGAATAGGAATTGCCTTTACAGGATAGAATGATGCAGCAGGGGAGTGGGCCCTATTTGTCTTTGGACCTAGCTGAAATAGATGCAGTGAAGCTCAGCATGGTATAAGGTACTGAAGTGATTGTGAAGATTCTGTCACTATTTTGACACATGCCACTTTTCATTGCCACCAGCCATGGTCCCACAGATACTGAGAGTTTCACCAGGCTGGAAGGACTTTGCATCTGGGCAGAGCTTTGCCTGAGACAGCAGAATGGAGTATGATATTCCTGTTATCTCAGCTTCACCCAGATAGGTTGTATGAGACAGCAGCAGCAGCTTCACCCCCCTCCAGTACCCCACACACTATGTCCAGCCCTGTGGGTATCTGTGCAAGAAGCAGCTTCTCCTGAAACCATGACTGGGGACCTCACCATACAGAGAAAAATATCCCTGAGCTTCAATGCTGCCCAGGAAGGGAAGGGAGGGGGTCAGGGAGAGCTATAGAGGAGACGTGAAGGTGTGTTCCTGGCGCCGTGGTGTCTCGTCATGGCTCTGCGCCTGACAGCTCAATGCATCTGCTTCCACTTCAGAACAATTTTCTGTCAGGTCGCTCCGCACCATTTCAGTGACAGCACAAACAGAAAGCACGTACGCCGCACTTGCCTGATTCCAGCTGATCCATAGAGGACCTTCCCGCAGTGCCCCCACCGCTGCCTCACTGCCCACGCAGCGCCGTGCCATCTGCGCCCGGTGTACTTTCATCTCTTTAATTCTGCTCCCAGGCATTGTCTGTTTTACCAGATACAGTGCTAACAGCATTTCACGTGACAAAGTGCATGTTATTTCATACATCAAGATGCTAATTCACATGACTCAGGTTTACCTTTTAATCCATTTATTGATTACTACTGGAAATTACTACCAGAGCAAGGGACTGCCCAGGGTACCCACAGAGTGCTGTTTGGGAAAGGGAGGCATTTGCAGACACACCACACAAGTTTGCAGTAGCTTGAGTGGCTCATACAGGTGTTTGGACAGTTCAGTTTTACTTTTGCTGGAGTAGCCACTGGGATTTTCTTATCGTAAGCATGGCTTTGAGTTACGTGGGTGTACACCGTCTGTGATTATTAATCCAGCTTTATCTTTATAGTAGGAAAGATAAATCTATTGCTATTAACAAAACTTTGCTTTCACAGTGAAAAGGAAAAGAAAAGGTAATTTGAAAAAGATGAGAATTTTCACTGTATCATAAATTTAGCTCCACATTTTAGGGATTCCCTAAAAATCATCGAGTCATATTTTCATACTTGATTTTCTGACCAGTCTTTGTCGTCAAGAAAGCATTTCTGGAAAATGTCACTGTGACTATTTCAGTAACTGGATCTCCTACAAGAAATTTTATAGGTGTTCTCTGGAAAATATGATCAAAAACCAAAATGGTTGGGGGAAAATCATAAATATATTAATAAATATTTGTCCATCATTTTCATTGCTGTTCTAGTTTGACAGACATTTTCAGCAAAAAAAAAGTTATATTCTATTGCTGATGTTTTATTTTAATGGAAACTAGCCCTGTGCAGAGAAGCTTACTCTCTCATACATCTTAAATGTTCCCTGACACAGCCCATATAGAAATATTGTAAAATCTGTGTTCCTGGTTCAGTAGAAAAGCATAAATTTCACCATTGTTCCTAATAAGTTCTCCAAAACAACCGAAGATTTTTCCAGTTTTCCCCAAAAGTATTTTCCCCTAAAGCACAGGAGACTTAAAGGCAGACCACTTTGCTGAAATATATTAGTGCGTTACTAGAATAAATTTGTTTAAAAATCTAGTTTTCCATTAGAAAAAGGAAGGGAGTTTCTGGGCTATATCAGGCAAAGAGATGGTTCATCTTGGCATCTGCAGCTGTATGGGAATCACAATAACACAAGGAAACCTTGTGCCTGTAGTACATGCAACCATGATGTTCCAAGAGTTAAGTGAAAACAGACACCAAAGAGGGGACATAGAGGTTTTTTTACTTATTTAGAAGTAGCCTCACTGAAGAGTTAAGAATTATAAAATACAAACATGCTTGACTGAGAGTGGTTTTCTTTGTGAGGAGGGCTGGTCACTCACCCATATTATATTAACAATCATTTTTCAAAGTCTATCCCATTAGGGGTTAGACTCTTTTTATAAGTACTGTGTCATCAGGGCCTTGGCTGAATAACTCTGCCTCTAAATCCATTAATTAGTGAATGAATATCTCAGCTATCAAGTGATTTATTATCTGAAATCAATAGTCCATTGAGGATGTGTTTTTCTACAGCCTTTTCCAGGACTGTTTAGCCATCGTCCCCATAAACCAGGTCCACCAGAAGCATTATACCTTGCTCTTATGGGCACTTTAATGGCAGCAATTTAGCTGTGCAGGTCTGAACTTTGGTTAGCCATTTTAAGGCCCTTACTATGTTAGCTGTCGTGTCTGCACAACTTGTTTTTTTAAATTGGAAATTGTTGGGAAATAGAATTATTGGGATCAATAAAAGAACTGTGCAAGCAGTAGGCCTGGAAGTTTTAGGCTTGTGTGTGAGAAAACTTTCCATGGGAAAGTCCCTGTGTGAAAGATAACAAGAAGGCCTGAGAAAGAGAGAGGGAGTGAAAAACTTGCAGCTGTGCTATCCGGGAGTGAACGAGGGAGAGGGGCACAGAATTCTTTTGATCATAACAAGACTGTGGAAACTTGCCAGTGTAAGTCCAATTATGTAGAAATAGAAATGTGTCTTGATAAGCTTTAAGCCACTTAGGAGCTAACAAGCTGGTATACTATATAAGTGCCTTTGGACTGCTAATAAACGGAGTTCGCTTATCAACCATATTGGTTTGGACTGTGTTTCTCTCTCCCCACGCTGGGATCCGGGCTCCTCGTCCCACGGAGCTTCTAACAGGAAAGAGTTGAGAAAGAGGATAGGTACCGGCAGTCTTTTAATATTCCAGGATTCAGGAGTGGTAGAAGCAGCAGGTTGCCTGGCTATAGACACAGAACATCAGGGAAGGAGCATACCAATTTTTTAAATCTTCAAAAGCAGCCCTGTAAATGAAGTGCTGAATTGAGAGTGATGAACTCTGCTTTTCTGGGGTTTCCTTGGGCCATACTCAGCATCAGTCACAGCACCAGTCACAGTTATTCCAGCGTGAAGCCCTGGGGGAGCAATGTGTTGCTGCCTCTGTGGATTACAGGCAACCACCTCCCGAAAGCCAGGGCTAATCTGGGTATCAGAGTAATTGCACCCATGTGAACACTCTCTGAAAGACTTTTCCTAAGGCTTTCCCCAGCCAGCAGGTGTGTACACTGCACTCTGCTCACCATGAGTAAGCATCTCTAGCAGATTCAGACAGGAAGCTCTGAGAGAGCATTTTGTGCCTCACAGCAAATAACAGAGAGGTTTTAGCAGCACCACAGGGCATCAGAATTAAATATATTCCCAAGAACAGAAAAAGGGACCTGCCATAAACTACTGTTTATGTGGACTAAGTGATGTTTCTGGAGCCAGGGGGACATATATAACCCAGGAAGACTAATAACCCATGAAGTTAATTTCTGCTTTTACTTCAAAGTAAAGTGCCCTTTTGTTTATAAGACATGCAAAATCAAGAGGAGGTGCCCACAGAGTGGTTGTACTGTTTTTCCTTTTATTACTTGTGTTTCAGGTGATCTGGGTATCACTGAAAAATTACATTGTTGGGCACATTTACTGGAAACCTAGAATTCGAGATGACAGACTGGTCTCCTTTGCTTAAGGCTTAGAACAATCTAATTGTTTAATAGCTAAGCAACATGTTTAATGTTTAAACAGTAAATCCCCTCTTTAGCTCACTCTGCACCAGGACACTTAGTCATTGAATGATTTCTGAGGCTGTGTCCCCATTCTGGCTGTCAAAAGTAGCCACTGTTCTCAAGCTTAGCACCTGTCACTGCCATGAATACAGAAATACTAATTTAAATGTTTAACTTTGGGGGCAAAAAAAGTTAATGACTAAAAGAATGTCTCCAGTTTTAGCCTTGCAATACCATCAACAAAAATGAGAATTTTCCTTTGAAAGCAGAGTTTGATAGATTATGGTAGACATGATAAACATATTTCTTAACACTTTCCCATGAGTTCAAGTGTTGAAATTGGAGACCGAAGTGTTTCCTTTAGTGCTGTAGCCCATATTTACAACTGACAACCTTTGGAGCATAGATATGTAACCTCTGTTTGCAAAGGGCAAGGTAAAGACTGACCCAATCCTGCTAAGCTACATTTCCGACTCACTCTTTGCCACTAGATTAGTGGCACAAGTGTGTGGAAGAAGTGTTGCTTTCAAAAATGCTGGGAGGTTGTGGATTTTTTCCCTGAAGAAGTTTCATTTAAAAATAAATGTTACAATGTTTCTCAAGCAGCTCTGAAGAAAGCAAAAAATGTGCCCAGACTGTGCTCTGTCTTGAAGGAAATCAACTACCACCCTATTCTCAGTTAAGCACAGCCTAAACTCTGCTTCCCCTTTCAGCGACATGACCTGGTTTGAATAGTTATAGCAGGTCACAATTCGGCCCTTGATAAGAGCTTTTCTAAGAGGACTCAGATCTTAAGCAAGAGTCTAGAAATGTCTACTGGGTTGCCTTACAGAATGCCATCATGTAGCAGCAGTGAAGGTCAGTTTATAACAGTAGCTGGAACAGCATTAATACGTGGTATAGGGAGCTGTTCATCCCATGGCCCCTTTCTCATCTGTACCTTGTGTCTGACACCCTCTTGTTTCTCCTCTTTATCCCAAAAACCCACCTGCGAAATACAAATAAATGTACTCAGTGCTTCCTCAGGTCATCACTAGCTCCGAGGAACCATCCTTTAGCAAATGCATAAACACTACCTTAGATTCTCTACAATCCTCAAAGCTGACTCTCTCTTGAGAGAGTGGGATACATGCTATATGTATCCCACTGAAGGCAGGGAAGTGCTCCTGGCAGCTGAAGCAGAAGTAGCCCCAATACAAAGAAGGTGTTTTGCAATTTGAATTGCACTGAAAGGTAGTTTGTGAATTGCTGCAGTGGTCAGACAGAAAATTAAGTGTCTGTACACTAATACTGTGTATGTCAGACTTAAATTGTGAGCATATGTTATCTACAAAAATAATTAAACCAGAGTAGGTGGTAATTTTTATAGACTATGTATAATTTTCTGTTAGGATTCAGAAAGATGTGTTTCAAGAGTTGATTAATTATTCTTTCCACTGGCTTATGTTTTGTTTATCTCTACTCAGTTTTCCATTACTTATTTCTCTTTATCCAGCCTAACCACTGAAGTCAATTAGCCATTGCTTGGATCGCTTATGTGACTACATTTTCACTGTAGAATGTTAAAAAACCCTTGCAGAATCTTTAAGTGCTTACCTCAGCTGTTTAGCTCTACAACCAATAGATAGCTGGTGTGAAAATAGGTTTTCCACTTGACTTGGTGGAGTTTGGCTTTAAATTTTACACAGAATGTTATGTGTGGCTTGTTTTCAATAAATAGTCCAGCTCATTGTTCCTATGATTCATGTGTAAAAATAAATCTTCACCTCTTCACATAATCCTGTCCTTGGGAAAGTTAGCACAAAACAATCAGGTAAGAACTTAAAGAAGATAATTCATTCATTCAAGAAGACATATAATGGGAAAGTCCACCCTTCCCATTGCTTCTTAAAGAGGAAGTGTATTTGGTAGAATACAGTCAGCGAGGCTGTGAGAGTTGGAAGAAAGCCTCTGATTTGAAGACACCATAAATTTAGATTTAAAAGGACTACAGCTGTTAAATTCTGCCTCTGCGCTCCAGAGATAAAGAGTACGACATTCAGCTGCACAAGGAAACCTCCCCAGCCTACAGCCTGGATTTTAGCACTTCCGAAGTGGAATAGCATCAGTGTATGGGGTTAAGAGAGCAAAGCTGCAGTCCTTAGAGCAGGCAGAAGCCAGGCATCAAAATCCTTTTTTTTTTTCCTAGGAAGAAATTTCTCATGATTTCAAAAAAGATACTATTGAACCCTATGCCTCATTTAACATTCCAAAAGAGTATCAAGAAAAAGGTACAACATTCTCATTATCACAGTTTTTCAAAAGAAAAAATGAACAGTAATAGCAAAAATTGCTGATATTATAAAACTTCTCAAAGAATTTATATGACATTTTAAACTGGGAAGATGCATACAGGAGCTTTCAGGAATGGAAAATGTGGACACTTCCTTGGAAAGCTTTGAAAAGAGTGGAAGCTTTTGTTAACAAGCTAATGGTTGCTCACTGCTATAGAAACAAACTGGACACAGTGGCATAATGAGGAAGATGTCAGATTTTCTCTGCCTCAGTGAAATTACTTCAGTTAATTTTCTCAGCATTTGATAAACTTTTTAAATGCAAGATATATGTAACATACCACTGAAAAGATCTGATGAATTTTTTAGTACTGACAATGCTTTGGTAATCACAGTATCACTTTGGCTCCTATACCCTCTTCATCTATCTGGTTTTGATTATACTGAAATGCTAATAGTTTAGTAGAGAGCAAAGTTATTGCTTCTTCAATGACTAGCAGACAGCCTCTTTTCCTTTTATATATATATTTAATATCTATATCAATTAATTTACACACAAACACACATGCACACATATGCACATATATATATGAGTATAATTTTATTGATTTTTTTATATCTTCCATTTAATTAGCTCTAATAAACAGTCCTACATTCTAAATTACTTTTCCCTTTCTTCATGTATATATATACAATCTGCTCATTTATAAACCATTTCAGCTGGGCATAGATACTTAAATGTTAGACTTCCCAACTTAATTGCAAGCATTTAAAAGTCAAGAAAAAGTAGTAGGATTTGATCCCGCAATTATATAAGGGCATCAAAATGTGAGCATAATTTTAATCAGGGAAAAGGCTGCACAGGGCAAAAAAACAATAAACAAACAAACAAAAAAACCCTAGGGAAAACAAACAAACAAACAAACCCAACAAATGAAAACCTACACCCTGAAGAAAACCATCCTAAGTACCAAAACTGAAAAGTGCAGATGAATGGTAAAGTGTGTTCCAATGCCTACAACAAACAAACCTACTCGTAGAAGCCATGTTAGGATAGCATTACTGTATTGAGAAGATTGTATCCATGTCCTTGTAATTTAACCTGCCTCTGACTACTTTCTTATGCAACAGTCTCTCTTGGAACATTGCATCATGGAAAAAAAAGGTGGAGCAGTTATATTCGCAGTCATTAACTACCAGCATTTTTTTTAACTCCCTGGCACTCCGTCTATACTTTCTGAGGAAGGAACACACTACCAAAATAAAGAATTAGCAAAATTTCTAAAATAATTTGTTAGAAATTTTCACCTCTTGGTGTATAAAATAAGTAAATCCCCTTCTCCATTTGCAGGTGCCTTGGGAAATGCCACTTCTGAGGAGAGGAGCAGAGGCTGTATGTCTGTCCTGTGCAATTAACCTCTGCTTGTCTTGTGGTGAAGTAAATTTGTCCCATAAGCAGTTTGGTTCTCATCTCAGCTTGACCAGCATGTTGGTGCCAGTCCTGTAATCATAGCAAACACCATCCCTCCGTGTTTGAAATAAACCGGAGCAGTTGTTTAACAAAAAAAACCTTAGAGAGGAAAGAGGAATCTGTCTGACCTGTGTTTTCTATTGCAGAAGTCAAATACCTTGAAACTCGAAGCTGTAAGAAGTCCAGTAGTGAAGAGCCAACAAATTTTTGATCCTACATGCAGTCCAGTCCGAGCAGTCCTAGGGTTCCCAGACTAGCTCAGTACCACACACATGTGAGAAGATGCATTTGTAAGGCAAAATAGATGAGCTTCTTAAATGAACATGGGCATGGGGCTCATGATACAGATGATGATACAGTTGCTCTGATTCCGGAAATTGCTTTTTTAGGGTTCATGCAAGTATCTTGGTACAGAACAACTGTAAAAAGTATCAGCATGATTTTAACAACTGCTCACAAGATCAGCCCTAGCATCACATAAAATGTGTTCAGATGCTGCTCTAAAAAAGACCAAAATCTCTCAAACCTCCTTCAACTCCCCAATAAAATGTAGTCATAATTTTATTTTTAGGGTGCCTCATCTGTCCTGTAGCAACGGCACGCTGGGATCTATTTAGGGCTCCTGGAAAGCAGCAGGCACTTTGAAAAGGTCCATCAATCACTGTCTGTAGATGCTGCCTCTTAGAGCTGAGCACAAAAGACACCCCGCCTTAATAAGCTGGGCACACATCTGAAGCCAAATGTGGTGGATTCAAATTCTACATTTTCCCCCAGCTACTATTAAAATATCACAGGCCAGCCTAGGAAAGGTGCCTCCTCCTCCATAGCTCACTGCTTGTATCTCTTTTCCTGAACTTTTTCTTACAGTGCTGGGATGGAATATGAATTCTGACCCTTGCTGAGAAACTTGTAGGTGTGTGCATTCTCCAGGTATTTTTTAATTGATTACTCACTGGACAGGAGTCATGGATGAGGGTTCGGAGTAGATGATCTCCAGGGGTCCCTTCTGAACCATTCTGTGATTCTGTGATGAGCAGAGATTTTACCTACCAACTTTCTAGTGGTTGCCTCCCTGGGAGCATTTGATGAAGCCTTCTCTCCTGGGATTGAGACTCAGGATTTTCTCACCTGTATCATGCTAAAATAGGATGAATAGAGAGATACGAATTTCCAAAATCACATGGGTCAAAAAACGGCAGGTTCAGATGCAGTTTTCGGAAACAGGCATAATTGTTATGATTCAGAGCTGGCACTAAGCTGAGAAGTTGGCTTCCAACTCAGGAGGTCACTCAAATTCTGGGTTTGAACTGTGCAGTTTACCCTGAGAAATGATACCCAAATGCTTCTGTGTAAGGCCAAAACCAGAAAGTATGTAAGTCTCCTCAGTGTAGAAAATCAAGCAGTTGACCAAACCAGCAATTACTGCAGGATCCAGATAATCTCCACATACAGAGAGGAGAAGTTTGGGTCTATTTGAAGAGAAAATCCTGCTTTGTTGAACTGTTGCAAAAAAATCCAAATCCAAATATGATTTCACCCTACATTATACTATTGCCAGTGTGGAGATTTTTTGGTTATAGATAAGGATCAGCCAGGGTTTATTGCAAAGTTTATTTTGTAGTAAGCCTGTAGCAGCAATTAAAGTTCCAAAACAGTTTTCACATACTAGTAATTTAAAGAAAAGTACATCTCTGAAGATGTAATTTTCTGTTTTTAATCTCCATCCAAAGATATTCATTAACTTTGAGCAAATTCCTGTCAAACAGTTATAATTGTATGAAAAAGATACTTTTGCAGACATAAAAAAAGATGACTGCTGACTTTTTCCTTTCTCTTCTATAAGATAAGCCAAAAGAGATGACCTCTAAAGACTGGTACATAAATAACAACTCAGGAATTTGTTCATAAATGCACTATAAGATTAAACTGGAAAAGAACTACATTATAAATCCTGAATGCTGGGTAATAAGAATGCACAGTAGAAAGCAGCAATAAGATATTTTGATTCCTTTCAAGTCACAACCTGCTTCCTAAAATGATACCTGAGGTCACAAAGCTAATGCATGTGGAATTGGAGCTCGTTTTTAGCTGTCAGAGCATAGGTGATTTCAGCCTCCTTGCAAAAGTTGTAGCTATGTACAAAAATACAAAGGTTCCTTTTATAATTATGTCAAGCAACCTACAAAAATTTCTTACAAGGTAGGATAACAATTATCAGAAAAAAATATTCTTTATATAGAATGGTTCTATATGGTATTCTAACATATAATTAATTTACTTAATATGTAAACTCTTCTAGGAACAGTCTTCTTTTGGTTTATATTTAGCATGGTGATTGGGTATTTGATGTCCTTTAACATGTAGAGGTCTATGTAGGATGATAATGTATTGAGGAAAAGAAATCTTTGATCTAAGCTACCACCCAGCTATACCTCATATCCTGACCACTGTGCACAAAAATTTGTCAGACTCATGCAGAGAGAATATCCAGACATAATTTCCCAGCAGTCAATGAAGATCTTCACCAGGATAATTAATTATATACAGAAGATACATCAATACTTCCTTCCTGCCTGGCAGCATGTAGTTCTCAAAGAGGCAGCTATAAATATCTGGCTTTACTGTGAAATTTGTATAAAGACACCGTAATATCTATGGCATTTATAACATATGCAGACTCGGATTGGTTTTAATTCTTTACTCTTTGTGTATCTTGATGTTCTTAGACTGACAGAACAAGTACACTATTAATATCTAGTTAATGATATCATAGTGCACTGATCTATTATTTTGGGATTTACATTTATCTCTATCATAATATCTCTTTATGTACATTTTTTAGTATTTTTTATTAAAACCAGAATGAACTTGGTATTTTTCCCTCCTTACACTTGCAGAAACCGTTCTGTACAAACCCTGAATGAGAATACCATAGTAGATACTAATAAAATGTCATTAGCAATACCCATTTGTCTCTTGTGAGAAGGATGTTTTAGGGACAGCAGTGGCTCTGTAAAGTATACTAAAAATCTTCTCAGGCTCTGGTGGAGGCATTATCAAACTGAAATACCTGAAAATTCTATCATGGTTATCATGGTCAGACCTACCATAACACCTGACACTAAAGGAAAACAATACCAATTTGTATCACTGTGGCTCCTGGAAAAGACAAACAGTGTGGACACCAATTGTTTACTAGGCAGTTTGGAAACATAAAATAACTTTAAGAGCACAAAGCCCTGTCCTTCATTTGTGCCTTTGTTTAGTCCTATGCCTTTGAGTAGTCCTTAGCAAAGGCCCAAGTCTGAAAAAAAATAAAAACATACTACTATCATTTCCACAAGTTATTTAGCTCTTAATGGAAGATTTCTTATTGATTTCAATAACTTTATTCATATGGGATCAACCCTTAAGTGCTTGCCTTTAATGAGACTGCTTCCAACCTTCAAGTTAAGCATTAAGGTCCAGCTCCTTGTGGGTATTTACGTGTTTAATTATTTTCCTGTATCAGAGCTAGCCCATAAAGACACGTTCCAAATTCTTGGTCATAAAGGCATGACAGTTCCTAGATACTTCTTTTTCCACAGGCAGCCTGCCAACTGGAAAGCTTCTTTGCCTCAAAACTTCAAGAATACCGTGTGTCAGTCTGGCACAGGGAACTGGTCACTAAATTCAGATCATGTAATACATAGAGGTATGATGTTTTCTTTTGGTGATATAAACTTTTGGAATGGAGTATAGAACTTCAAAAAACCCACATCTCCCTTCTGTGTTATGTCCTCTGTCTTTATGCTAATGGTTTTTAATCCTACACCAAAAAAAAAAAAAAAAAAAAAAAAAAAAAAAAAAAAAAGATAGTTTTTAAAAGGCAACTACTCTGATAAGGGTTCTGACTTCAGTGGGTGAGTGGGTGTTAAGTGTGGGTGTCATTCTTTTTCATATTCAGCCCGAAACTTACTTCTTCTTAGCACAGCTTACTTTTGGTTCTATTGGTTTACAGCAGAGGGTTTGAATGCGTCGCCTTTCCTTATTGGCTCTTTAAATACATTGCTTAATTCCATCAACAGAGGTCACTGTAGCTCCTTTCCTCTTCGGTGAAAGCATTCCTCTTCCAGCAGATAAAGCAGAATTAATGCTGTCATCTAGCAGAAGTTTATCCATTAGAAACAGAAAAAATAGTACAGGAAAATTTGCACATAATGGAAGGCTGGGTAAAGAAACCCAACAAACCAAGACAAGCTGAAACAAAACCCCACCAATAACAGTAATAACAACAATAATAATAAAGTGAGCTCATTTGAGCTTGGGAACTTAACTTAATTCATGCAAACTTGTATATATGAAGTTTTGAGCTTGATCACTACATCTGCCTTTCTTTACATTACCTAGGAACAAGACATGTAAATCTGATCTTGGCACCAGCTGTTCTATCTGCTCTGCAGTTCTTGGTAAATCAGTATCAGGCATTTTTACACTATGGAAAAACAAGGAAAAAGCTCCTGAAAAAGCTCCTTCAAATTAAGACTTTTGACAGCAGTCATCACTTTCATTTGAATCTATGTTTGCATATTTATGAAAATGATGAGGAACGATTTTGGAATATTTATCATTAAGTGGAATTCAAGCCAAAGGGTCCATCTGAGGCAGCAGTAATGTGAGCCTTGTAATTTTGTATTGCTAAAGCCATTACAGCTGACAGAGCCAAATGCGCTTAAAGACAGAGAGTCTTTTAGAAATGAGGAGAATATGGGAGTTGTACACAGTGAGACACTGTTAAAGACAGACAGACAGACAGATAGATAGATAGATGTTTATATGTGTATATGTGCTTAATGTGTACATGTAGAAATAGCTTAGCTTACAGAGGAGGAAAAGAAGATTTGTCTCAAAGATAAAGCAGTCATAACAAAAGCTAGCTTTTCTTTCATAAGTGCCAAAAGGATGAGGTCAGTGGAATACTACTCCAGGTACAGTAAGCTGCAAAAGTTCACCACTAAGGTGTCTACACATGGGGAAGGTGTCTGAGCAGCTCCTGGAGTCAGCAGAGGCTGAACTCTTTATCAGGTCACTGCAAGGTAGCTATCCACATGTTCGATCGATTTATGCCCTTAGTGCCATTGGCTGCCTCGAGCAGATCCCCACCAATTTCAGCCTCAGGGGTTCTGTCCAGCTGCCCTAAAGGTGCCCCAAAGGGCCTCTTTAACCTCTGGCTGCTGATCCAGGGAGCAAAGAGCTCCTGTGGTACCTCTGCCAACCTATCAACTCAGATGGCTTGTGGAATCTGTGTATGACTTAGCCTTGAGTGTCTTCAGCCCTAAGAGACTTCTCCTAGTTCTAACACCTGTGCTACACATCTGCAACTTCCATCAGACCTAAATGGAAGAGGAGCTCCCAAGAGTTTCTGTTCCATTTTCCAAGAGAAAAATGTATTTGCCATAGTATATTCACTTCCTACAATATCACCAGTTTTTGGAACTAAGCAAAACATGCAGAACATATGTAAACAACAGTGAATGTACAAGGGGAAAATGAGTGAAAAAAATTTTTTTTCACATTACATATATTTTTTTACATGTATCTTAAGTATGGTAAAATTTTATGGCATATCTTAGGACACTGGGTGTTTGTAAGCAGCAAGTCCTGATGCCTGACTTGAAGCAGTGCACAAACAATTTCTGTGTGAATTGTTTCCTTTTTTGTAGTGCAAGATGAATGAAAGGTTTCAGCCTGTTCTTTTGTTCCTTTCCATAGTTTTCAGTCACCTGAAAGCCAAAGGGAAGTAAAAGTAGACTTGGGGTCAAGGAAGCAGTGTCCCTTGTTCCTGGCACTGTTCCTGGCACTGTTCCTGTGTTATGTGTACGCACTGCTCATTTTTTTTGTGCAAGTTTCTCCACTTTACACATAGGATTTTAACACTGACATAAATCTCAGGATGCCCTGACACTGAATTGTCTGTGCCTTGCCTTCACACAGCACCTGGAAGACACTGTGCACCACAGCAAATATTATCAATATTCATCATCATGTAGTATTGAAGCTGAATATATTTGGGGAGTTGACTTTCATTTTTTATGTTGTTTTCTCACCCTGTGCAACCTTCTGTGATGGGAAATTTACCCATAGGTAAAGTCATGATTATAGCTATCTAAAGGGTTATAGGGTTTATTCCAAGATATCCTAAGAAAGTAAGATCCCTTTTATTTTGACATTTGTGCATAACTCATTATTTTCACCCCTTAACACTGCTGATGATACATTAGAGCAAGGAGCAAAAGGAGCTAGGCTTAATACCAAATAATGAGTCTAAATTAATACCTGGCACAGGTGGCAGCAGTTTAACTTCAAGCACCTTTTATGATAATTTTGTATTTAGCAGAATAGTTTACTGGTGAGAAAGCTGAGGAGATATCTAATGATCTGACTGGTGTTTGCACATGTAAAAGGGAAGTTGCAGATGACTAATACCTGTGCCCACAGCTCACTGTGGCTATTTTTGACAGATACTTGGTTTTTTCTAACTTTCTCCCACAAGGACAGTAGAAAAATAAGTAAGGTATGATGTTCAGTTTGGATGTCTACTCCTGACCAGCTGTTTGCTGTTGGTGTGGCTTCAATCTGCCCTGCCAAAGAAAATTCTGAAAATCAGAACTTGGCATTCTTTTCTTCAGTCTATGTCTCTTTTCTTATGATTGAAAGGTACTCAAAATTTTCCATGAGGATGGGTGGACTAGAAATAAACAAGAATCAATATTAATTTTTGAAATTTAATACCTGTGAAACCGAAGAAGGAAAGGAAAAAAGAGGTTCACTTATGATTAACACTGAGACAGGTTCTCAAAATGAAATTAACTAAGCAACTTAGCTCAATAGACTTCCAGGCCTTTTCACTGGTTCAGGATATTACTCATATAACCTAACACCTCTAATTTTAAGGTTCTCAAGTATAGTGAGTTTGGCAAAACAGTAAGTGTAATTGTCCTACCTAAAAAGCAAACAAAATATAAAGATAAAGTAATCTCCCTTTCTACTCTCAGTGTTTGTATTTTATCCATATATGTAAATAGAAAAATTTAAAAAGAGTATGTATGAAAAAAGGAAGCTTGAAAATATTTGTTGCTATTTTCCAGTCTCCCACAGGCTTTTAAATAGTAGTTTCCACTCATATATGACAATAAAATGTGAGTTTTAGGGATCTAATGGCTGCAGGGAAAAAAGCTTGAAAGTGCCAGTTCTCAAAACTAACACAACAGCAAGAAAATAAGGAAAATTTCACAATTTTTTTATCTTTTGTTACTTATATATTGTGTTTTTCATCCACAGCAATTTGGTGATTTCCCGTGCAGGTATCACTGGTCCTCTTTCTCTGACTACCTCTCTCATAAATATGAATTTTATCCTTCTCATATTAAAAATGATCTCTATCAGCCTTTCCAGCCTGAAATGCTGACCTACTTTTCTGAATCTCATATAGCCTTCCTTTGCTGCTCTGAACACACCAGAACTTTTGTAGTTTAAGCCGGTGTATTTCCTTGGCACACACACAGAGCACTAAATAGTCCACCTGGAATCCCTGCCGGGACATTTGCTCTTTTCCATCTGTTGCAGCTTCTTCCCTCTGGCTTTGATAGACACATGCCTGCTCCATTCACTGGAGTTTTGAGCCATGCTACAAAGGGAGTTACCTCCCCCAGTCCCTGGTTCTGCATCCTTCACCAATGTCTTCCCCTAGTGAGACTCAGAAACTGCTTTTGGGCCTTTCACAGTATCCTTCCCTATCCTGCTTGCTGGCATTATCCTGTAACCAGCATGCTTTTCCCATGGGTGCTTTACAGCTGGCAGCAGCCCTCACTGCATATGAGTGGGCACCCACCACTGCCCCTTGAAGAGGGACCATAGTAATGCTTTCTTCCAGTGCACCCTGTTAACTGGTATTTCTGGAGGTCACAGCACAGATGCTCCCTGCACAAGCTGCTATCATGTCCTGATTGCTGGCACTCCCCTTGCTGCTGCATCCTTCTTGCTAAGGTCTCTCAGGAAGAGGTTGTCCTTTTGCTACACATTCTTACTCACTAGGGATATTAGTTGAAAAGCAATAGCTTCAACAAGAGGAATGAGATCTATGAGCTAATTACATCGTGCAATAAATATGAAAGTATTGCCAGCTGCTCACAGCATATTACTGACCTTGATAAATCCCTTCCTTTTTCTGCAATATTCTGTTTGACCATTATTTCTTTTACTACTAAAATACTTTCTCATTATGACTGTTCTTACTATTGTAATTTTTCTCATTGATTAGCAAGTTCAGGTATGAGCTGGTTTAGGCTGGGATAGAGTTAATTTTCTTCATACTAGCTCATATGGGGCTATATTTTGGATTTGTGCAGGAAACAGTGTTTATAACAGGATGTTTTTGTTACTGCTGAGCAGTGCTTACACAGAGTCAAGACCTGTTCTGCCCCTCACCCCACCCCACTAGTGAACAGGCTGGGGGTGCACAAGACAGGACAGCTGACCAGCTGACCAACTGACCAAAGAGATATCCCACACTATATGGTGTCATGCTCAGCAGTAAAAGTTGGGGAAATAGGAAGGAAGCCGGGGCACACTCAGAGTGATGGTGTTTGCCTTCACAAGTCCCCGTTACGGGTATGGAAGCTTGTTTTTCCTGGAGATGTCTGAACCCCTGCCAGTCCATAGGAAGTGGTGAATTAATTTCTTGTTTTGGTTTGCATGTGTGCATGACTTTTGCTTTACTTATTAAACTGGTTTTATCTCAACCCACAGGGTTTTCTTCCAGTTCTCTCCCCCATCCCACTGCAAGGGAGTGAATGAGTGACTGCATGGGGCTGAGTTGGAAGCTGGGGTTAAACCACAACATAGTGTATCTCCTATTTTCTCTACCGTGAAAGGTAAAGGGTATTCATTATTGTTCCTTCCTGAAACTTGCCTGTCCTGGTCTATTCTTCTGCCGAAGGAAATAGTCTTAATTTTCTGAGCTCCTATTTCCTCCCTGGATTTTGAATAATATTATTCACCTACTGGGCTTGAGTTTCCTGTGCCAGTTCACCTTAAATAAGTGTGGAATTTAAATTCCTGAGTAAATAACACTGTACCAGCCTAAAAAAAATGAGGTCTTGAATTAACTTACCTTTGTAAATTACCAGCACAATATTCCTGGATGTGACTGAGGTTAAAGAGTTTAAGAATATCCACACACAGTGGATTTAAATTCATGCCCTAAACCATTTCAGTTTTCTTTATGGTGAGGCCTGAAAGCCTATAGACATTGATTAAATTACTTGTAATAAGATATTGCTGTAGTTATTACTATTTAAAACATAAATAATGTTCTTCTTTCAGGAGAACTTTTTTGTCCACAAGTAAGAAATAACTATGAAAAAATAAAATGTGCAACTTTATATTTTGGAACATATTTTATACAGGCATCTGCAGCATTGCTTCTTGGCTGATGGCCAGCAAAGCCATTAACAGCAACAAATGGCACAGAAGGAAATTTTCTTCCAGTACTATTTACTAATGGCTAGGAAAGAAAACTAAAAATAGACTTTACAAGTTTAGGTGCCAGACTGCAAAATCTGAGAGCACTATTAACTTCTAGCTGCTCCACAGTTTTACACTCTCTGAAGTTCTGGGTTGCTGATTTCATCAATGAGAAGATTAGGAATGAAGCAAAGGAGGGAGATTTGACTCCATCTGTGCACTAATGCTCTTAGTATTTTATTATTTTTCTCTAGTCCTAATATAAAATCATAATAGAAACTAAATGTTTTGCTCCCTACTTCTGGTGGGTAATTATATAATGCTCTATGACTTCTACAATATTTAAGGAATTTAGGAGTCAATTTTGAGCATGTCTGTCAAACATACACTGACCAAACTGCACAGACTCCTCTTTTTCACGATGTATGTCTAGTCCCTTCCCATGCCACTCCAGACATCCCATTAATCCTCATCTCACAGAGTTTGTCTCTGTCCAGTTGCCCCAGACAATTCATTGATTAAATCTCCTTAAAGATGAAATGCTGAATTTGCAGCTCACAGTAATTCCTCTGTTAAAGCTGTCTCTCCTGAGCCTCCTTTGGAAGATGAGACACTATCTCTTCTTCACCTTCCTTTCAAATTTCCACATTCTCTCTATCTCCAAGGATTGCCAGCAGTTCATATCACCCACCAGCCAGTTTTGGAGATCCTACTCCCCCACAACTCTGCAATGAAGAAGCAGGTTTCACACCTCTGACACACCACTCCATGCACCTCTGTGGCCTAAGACCACAACATAAGTGTACTAACTTTGCCCTCAATTAAATATCATGTGGCAACTATGTGGCTTACAGTGCAATTTAAGACCTGATTTTGTATGATAATTCTTTCCCTTAATACCATGTTTTAATTTAGATTTATGATATGTCAATATAATTTGCTATAGGACCGAGATCTGGCACAGGGCTTTTGTTTAAAAAGCTGTGGAGCACTTCCTCCTTTGGTGGAGCTGGGTTTATTTGTTGATTTTCAGGTACAGAACTGTATTTCATTGTTAATTCAGTATCGGTACAGAAGCAAAATCCTACCCTGTTTTAATAACATACCACTGTTTTAATAAAAGGAAGTCGTATAATTTCTCTGGCACAATAAGGAAATACAAACAGAACTCAAGTTTCATAAAGCTTTGTACAGTTTCAATACAGATGATTCATTATAACTTACTTAGCATAAAACCTGCAGACATGAGGAAATGGGGAAAAGAGCTTGTAGGGTGTTTTTCCTCTGGTGGTGCTTTTCAAATTTGTTAGTTTATATTCTACCTGTCTTGAATCAGAAACCCTTTGTAAGAAATGTGAAATGATAATTTACAGAAATAAGTTCTTTTATGGACCAGGACATACAAGTGCTTACCAGCAATATAAAAAAGAGAAACATGCAGGTAGCACTGCTAACTCTAACTCTTGCCTCTCTGACTCTTAGAGTATCACTTACAGATACTTGAGTTGGGCAGCTAAGGTCTGAGTAGAGGAGACAGAAGGAAACTTGACAAAAACACGACTGAACTTGGTGCATTTCTTAACCATAGCTTTGACTTTAGTGCAGCTGTACTGGTGGGTTTATGGACTTATGGACTCCAGCTCAACTACAGTGCCATGACACAGAAGACAGTGGCAATGCTGCTTCCATTCTGCAGAAAATAACTTCATAAGAGGAACTAGGTGTCTAAGACTTAGGTAAAATTACTCAAGACCATACTTCTTGCTTCTCCTGCTGCTAGGGAGACCCACCATTGAGAGTGGAGCATGGGCACAGAGAGCCACTTGGAAGGGAGCTTTGTAGAAAGGTTGGGAGGTCAAGGGCTGTAGTGCACATCCCTCTGGTTATTTCCGCTTTTTTAAAGGAAAAGTTTCTCTGTACAACATATAGGCAGACACACCACAAAAAGCTGGGAGAAAAATATAGGGCCTCTCTTTCCTGCTAGCTAGCAGGCTACAGGATTAGGGTCCCTTTGCCTTTAATGCCAGTTTCTTGCTTCCTATCTGCAACTTCCGGTTGTAGCATGAAGAATGGTGCATGCATTTGAGCATACAAGGTGGGAGTGGGGAATGGAGAAGTTACATACTTTAAAAGGAAGTTTCCCACTTGCTGAATCACAGGAATATTGTGAATGTTCTTGCTATCCCATGCTTACAAATAAAATCCTGACAGCACTCCTGCCTGAAAACTCCTCTGGATTTGTACATACAAGGATACCTCCTTTATCTATCCAAAACAACCGTAGGTGAGAGATAGGAGCCTACATGTTGAAATTGATTTAAGTAGCAGGAGTCATGGACCATCACAGTAGCTGACTTTAGGCACTTTTGCACAGCCAAAACCTAAGCTACCAAGAGGTTCTCAAGTGCTGAAGATGTCTACCAAAAATCCTTTTGACTTAAGGTCTTGCTTAGGCACCTTCAGTGACATTTACATGCCCTGAAAAATGCCTTTCTGTTTTTAACTATTTCCTGGAATTGCAGCTACTCTGAGGTCAAAAGCAAGTTGAAGTAATCAATCTGTGCATTCACATGTCAAGGATGCCTTTATATATGTCTTTCCTCTGGATGCAGACCATAGTATGAAACAAAGGCAGTGTCAGCTTCCACCCATAGCATTGCATGCACCCAACTACTGCTGTTTAAATCCACGTCCAAACCCCTACAAATATCATGTTCTCCTCTTTCCTGCAGTGTTTCATTGGAAAGAAAGCTTGATATAAGCACAGAAGAATTTGAGTCTTCTCTGAGCCACTAAGTACCTTAATACAGCTCTTGAAAGTGATATGAGAACAAGTACACTGGTCCCCAGAGGAAAATCATACTTTGGGCTGTATAAGAGCTTTGTTATTTCTTTTGAAGGAGTGTACGAGGGACCCTAGAGATGCAAACACTGATCTTCTCTGCTCCTCATATAACTAATGGCCTGGCTGGTGCCATTGTTTCTGTCTCTTCTTCTGACTCATACTCTTCTACTTCTCTTACAGCGAACCGAGCCTTTGGCATTGGAGCTAGATTGTCTGCTCTGGTGAAGCGATGACGGCCACTTGAGTTTCCTCTTTGACCTGGCAGATTGGATGGAGCTGCTCCTCTATCCAAGTGTGCCATTGGAATCAGTTCTTGGCGGTGCTTGGCTTCCAGTGGCCGTAGTCGGGGCCGGGATCTCGACACTAATGGGAACGCAGCATCAGAGCCACTTCTATGCTGATCTAAAGAAAAATAGACAAATAACACATTTTTTAGAGAAAAGAGAAATGCCATGGTATTGGCAAGGACAGATAAAGGGTATTAAATACAATACCCTGGAACTGAAGCATTTTAAATAATTACTATAGAATAAGGCAGAAGTCAAGAACTAAAAATATCCCTAATTTTTAATTTTCATCTCAAAGCTGATGTTTAAAAGATTTTATTTATCTTACCTCAGCTCTGAAACCCCAGAGGATAAGCACATTCAGCTTCCTTTTGGTGTCTCACAGACCTGTCCTGTGCCTTCACTGCAAGGGTGAAGGGCAAGAGTGAAATGCAACAGTGTTCCTTTATGTAATTTGAATTTTCCTCAAATGTCACAAGTATACCTCATACCAAGGTATAAAGCATTTTGAAACCCACAGTGACAAAGAAGAAAACTCTAGTCCATTAAAAATCAAGTTTACCAGTGGCCTGTGACTAAGAAGAGGGAAGAGAAGGGTTTCATCTGAAACCAGGGGTGCTTTGATTACTTTAGATGTCTCAGATCTGCTCCTACCAGCTTGCTTTGCCACAAGTACCTTGTGAAAATTTGCCTGCAATAAGCCAATAACTGGCATTCTCATCCTGTTGAGTTTATAGAATATACCTTTTCACTTTTCTTAAAGCCACTTTTAGTCTAACTACACAGTAGCAAAGTAGTTGATGTAAGAAACAACTAACAATCTAAGTAGGAGGTTCTGGGATATAAGCACAAAAGTCTATGAACAATAAAATTAGTCCAAATCCTGCTACAGTTAAAGTGCACATGTATTGCATATTGTCACTGAGTCAAAATTTAACAAATTATTGCAGATCCATAATTATTAAATTATTGTAAGTTAATATTTATTTCACAGTTGGCACAGTAAAGCACTGCTGCTCATATGCCACGTGGACATACTACACCCTAAGCAGGATAGGATTTCTCAGATTTCAAGGGCTTCTACCTAGCCCTTTGGGAGCATTACTTCTTCAAAGTATGAATGATATATATTGCCAAATAAATAATTCATAGAATCATAGACTGGTTAGGGTTGGAAGGGACCCTTAAGATCCCTTACTTCCCGGCCCCCTTCCATGAACAGGAAACCTTCCACTAGACCAGGTTCTCAGCTCCATCCAGCTTGCTAATGAGCAGCTCCAGGGATGGGGAGTCCA
This sequence comes from Aphelocoma coerulescens, assembly GCF_041296385.1. Taxonomy (NCBI): domain Eukaryota; kingdom Metazoa; phylum Chordata; class Aves; order Passeriformes; family Corvidae; genus Aphelocoma; species Aphelocoma coerulescens. The sequence continues at coordinate 30,162,197 of NC_091013.1, forward strand.
TAACTTGGCTGGGCAACAACAACCTCCCTGGACAATTCATTTATATGAGTGGCAAAAAGAGCTGATAGGTGACTTAAGGATCTAATTGTGGTCATTTCTGGCCTCTTAGTTACTAAACTTTCTGCACATGCTATATATAAGAGCTAAACCAAACTTGCTGGAGGATGCTTTTTCCAGAAGGTCTCCCAGGCATAGACAGAAGAGATGACATTTATCTCTGCAAATGCATATGTGCATATATGAGGTTGTCACTCTAATTCCCTTCATATTGAGTACTTCTCTTTTTAGTTTCCAAGGGCAATTCATCTCATCCCAAGAGTTTATGAGAGGACTTTAGGGTGGCTTTTTCCTCCTGCCCTAAAATGGTGTTAATGCTACACAATGGCCCTAAGATGGGACCAGAAGCTGAACCAAAAAGTCTACTTATTTGCATAGATCACAAGGCAGGGCTCAAATTCAGGCCTATCTAATAGTAAAAAAGTACCTCCATTCATTGCTTCAGGATTTAGCTCTCTCCTCACTAAAATAATATGCCTACCTCCTATAGCAGCATTTGGTCCCTTGAAAGTGTCTGCAGTGATTTTAGGTCTGAGACTGCTGTGTGGAACACTTTAAATCTTTTAGAAAGACACATATCTCCTGTGATGATGCCCTGACGAAAAGGACAACAAAAATCCCCTTGAGTAACATTTATTTTCCCCTCTGAGTAGATCCTATTGGTTTCCATTTTGCTGTCATCATGTGTGGGTGCCCATACAGGACTTAGGATGGAGTATTTAAGGCAAGAACCAAAGACAGTGAAAGGAAGAATCTTGGGAAGTCCAGGGAGAAACTAGTGCAGGAAAATAAAGGAAAAGGAGGATAAAAAGGGCCAGTCAGTACATGTGTCCAGTTTGATCCACACAGTTTATCCTGTTTTTTTCCTTTGACTGTACTTCTGACTGTGTTCCTCTATTAGCAGCTCCCCATACTGTGTGCTTGTGTGTGTGGAGGGCTGAGTGCCAGCAACTGGAGGGACTGGGATGCATCTGTCAGTGCAAAATTGCTGGCAATCATCAAGCCAGAGTCGCCATTAAGTAGGATAAGAGGCTTGGGAACTGCCTATTGGAGCAACCATGAGTTTGGAACAAAGACTGAGGAGGGCAGAAGTTCTGTAAGCTGACTACTGGAAGAAACACAAGGTCCAGAGCAGTGACTGAAGAGACCATGGGATCTGTGGTTGGCTACTAGTAAGGCCATAATCTGGACTGGGTACCAAAGAGAGGTTTGCATGTGTGTGGTCCTGTGTGTGAGGCAAGAGGAGACCAGGGGATCCAGGAAGCTGCTCCAGGGAAGACTGGCTGCCCAAGGCCAGCTACTGGAGGGTCCTACAATATATGGAGTGGAAGACCATGTCTCTGTGTGCATGTGTGTGCATATGTGTAGGGCTGAGTACCTGCAGCTGTTATGGGGCTGTGTCCCCAGGGGCTTACATGCCCAAGTGCCACCAAATGTGCAGATGGAAGGTCCAGCGCCAGCTACTGAGAGAAGCATGTATGTCAGGCCAGTTGCTGGGGATTCAGATAGTATGTATGTATTTATAATTTTTCACTAACAGTCTGTCAGCCTCATCAGCCAGAGAGGGGACAAGGATGATGCCATCAGTGCTGTTTGCATTTGTGTGAGCACTGTGCCATGTCTGTGCTGCTCTCTGTGTCTAGCTGTGTGTACACGTGCACTGAATTTTGGTGTGGGGCTGCCCATTGGGAATACCTGCTCAGTCTTGGTACCTGCAGGACCTGGGGGCATGGAGCTCCATCAGTCTCACCTGGACTGGGCTACAGGTTCAGCAACTCACAATAATTTTGCATACAGTTTTGTCTGTGGGGTTGCGGGGAACACATAATCTGTGCTCTTGGGCTTGGCCAGGTGGAACTGCAGGGATTACAGGAATGTTTGTTCAGGAGGGAAAAAGAGAAAAGTAGGAGGTGCTGGAACAAAACAGAAACTGCTGCAGTAATGACCATATAAACAACACAGATAAAACAGAAAGGAGAGAAGGGTGTAGCTCATTTAAAGAGGCCGTGGACTTCCATGGGAGTACTCACGTAGTACTGTTAAATCCACCAAACAACTGGCCAAGTTTCTTTTGCTGCTGGAGTAGGATACAGAGTAAAGTGCTTCCATTACCTGTAAAAGTAACATGCCTGGCTTTCCTTCTAGTGGACTGGCGTGGACCCTGAGGCAAGGAGAGGTAGCGTACTTCCCTGGTGTTAACCTGTGTAGGAGACAGAAGTGTGTTCAGTGCCCGTGGTTGCCTCCACTTGGCACTTACTTGGTGAAACAGTAAAGAGGGATGGTAATATGCTGCACATTTACAGCCAGATTTTGAGAAGTATGATCAATGGTTAATTTGGACGGTTGAACTCAATGTCAGCTCCAGTGAGAATGTCTGTCTGATATAATAGTCATAGGGTTTTTTTACTGTCAGTGGAGAAAAACATGTTCTTCTAAGATTCACCTTTCTTATTTCAGGTGAAAAATTTAAATACAAATAATGTATCCAAAAAGAACTTATTTCTCTTCCTTAGCTGTGGTTATCTCAGCTGTAAATGTCTGTGCTGTTCAATGCCTACCTTTGGTCAGACAAATCTCTCACTGATTGAGAGCCCAAATCGTCTACGTGCCAGACACTTTGCATCAGGCCTTTTTTGATTACACTATACTTTGCACATGCAAAATCAATGCAAGTTACATTATTTTACTACACGCAGCCAGAGTAGCTGATTTCTGACCAATGTATAGAGATCAGACATGAAAACTTTGCTGTTCACATGCTAAGTGAAGCTCTTTCTTCTTAGGTGCTGCATGAGCATACCAGGGGAAATATCCATTTTAATTATAGCAAAGAGCACGTAAAAATGGGTGTCTTTCCATACTTGCAGAGAAGCAGAGGCAATTTTACATAAATAGTAGATAGATAACAGGTACCGGTCTACCCCAAGGCAAGCTGTTTCCCTTCCTGCAACTTTGCCTCAGGCTGTGTTCCCGACGGATGAGGATTTCTTGTGCTTGTTTCTCACTTGTGTTAGTAGGTAGATTGTGCCGGTTGTATGCTGGTGCCTGAAACAGAAAATGCACCCAGCTCATTTTTGTTGCATTTGCAATGTTAATCAGTCTGGTCAACCACAGGGCCAAGTGGACATCTGCCTCAGCTCGGTCACCAGCTCACCACAGATCTCTCTGGTATCTCATGGCAAAATACAGCCATGCACAAACCTCATTGCCAGAGCAAGATGCAAGGAAGCATGAACACAGCTCTAAGTCTCAGACCTCAAGGGCTGCATTTTGATGCCATTTTTGATAGCCTCTTTCCTGCTCATAGAGCAGGTATATAAAATACACCTGCCTAAGAAGGTTATTATCATCTCTGGGCATGTCATCTCTTTTCTCATCACACATTTGGGAGCTACAGATATGATGCAGGTCTCAAGAAAGAGATAACTGGTGAACTCAGCTCTGAGCTTTGGTACTAATGCTACTGAGCATGGAGCAAGCCTCAGACGCACTCAGGAACAAAGAATGTATCTCCAGAATGAGATGCACAGCTGAGCTACTTTTCCATACTTGGACAAACTACAAATTAATATTACCCTAAAACTGAGCATCATTTAAGACAAGCTTTTTAGTTTATTGCATATATCTAGTGAAATGAAGGAAATCATTATCTGCCTTAAAGAGAAAAATTCACTGAAATTTATAAATGGTCTTAAAAAGTAGAATCTGATCTTAGTCTCATCTGCAAGGCTGCTTGTAAAGCTGGTCTGCTAAGCCAGAGCTTTTCAGAGCTGAAAAAAAGTATTAGAAGTGGCCTTATTTTTCTTCCAATCTTTCATTTCCAAAAGCACAGCATTGTCAATACTACACAGGAAATGACTGGCAAAAATAGCCATTAGTGTAATTGATTTTGAAGAGGGAGAGTTCATTTCAGTAAGCTAACTATATATGCAAATTGTCGCTGGTAAGATAAGAAATTAATATCATGAGGATAATTAGCCATGGCAAATCAAACAACGTTAGGAATGAATAACATATTAATAATGCCACATTTAAATGAGCAGGCCCTACCATTTTCTAGTACACGTGTGTTACATGAGTTAGCCCTGTTTATCAGCATAATTTCAAGGTTACTCTAATACATCCTCTACCACTCATTGCTGTGGGCGAGCACTCAATTGTCTATTCAGTGCCCGAGACTGGATTAAGTAGATACCATACCCTGGGCTGCGTCAGGGTCAGTGCGAATTTCTGCAAAACAAATCCCTGCTGAGGTATTATCACACCATTTTTACAGCGAAAAAAAAAAAAAAAAAAAACAAACAAACAAAAAACAAAACACTTAAATGTGTAAAATGAAGCTTCGGAGGACGTGGAAATTTTTTCCTTCGTTTTTTTCCTCCTGTGGCGCGGGTAAATGCCGCTCCCACGCAGGGCTGCGCAGTGTTTGCCGGCGCTGGTCCGCCCGCCCCCGCAGCGGAGTTTCGCTGCTGCCAGAGCCCTGCCAGCCCTGCCTCCCACAGCCAGGCTGCCCTCCCGGGAGCCCGGGGAGCCAAGAGAAGGCGGCTTCTCATCCGGACAGCTGTGCAGTGAGGGAAGCCTGACCTCTACAGCTCACTCATAGATTTTCCCGACTTTTCTCGCTGCCGTCAGGGTGAAAAGCCGATGAAAAAAAAAAAAAAAAAACAGCTTTCATTTATTCCACCCAGATCAGTGCCCAAGCCCGGGGTTCTTCCCTGCTTGCCCTCCCCGGTCGGCTGGGAGCGGCTGCGGGCTCCCAGCTCCCAGCAGGTGCCCCGGTACGGGGAGGGCAAACAAGAGCTGCGGGTCCGCAAACAGAGCGCGACAGCCGGCGGCTCACACACCCTTTGTCGCACTTGGTACAGGTTGTGTGCCAGGACATCTCTCATGGACTCCACCTCTGCGGGGGACAGCCTGTGCGCACGCTGGTTCCTGCTGCTCCTGTAAATAAAAGGGAAAATTAAATATGATATTAATAAGCTGATTAAATACTAATACCATTAAATAATGCACAGTCTATTTTTAGTGCTAGAACAGAAGGCTATGAAGAGCCTTTCAGTGACCAGCAACACCTGGAAATCATCCAAAGATGAACAAAAAAAGGTTCAAATTTTGCTCTTTCATTCGTTTTATCCATACAGTGGGTAGTCAAATTGGGCCCTAAGCTGTCATACAGCTGGCAGCAGAAACTCTTCTTTCTTAAATAGGAACTTCTTTCTCCAAAAAGAAGTTCCTATTTAAGGATTAGATTAGGCCATAGCCAGCTCAGGAAAGCACTGAAAGTTCCCTCCTCTGTCTGAATAAAGACCTCAGCATGGTCTAGCAGTCTGGGCCTTGTCATCTTACTTTTTACTCCTTTGGGATTTTTACTCCTCTGAGAAAGTGAAGAAAATCCTTAAGAATGAAAGAGTATGCCAATTGTGAAGCCTGAGAGACCTGCCCTGTCGTGAGGAGCACATATAGAGTTTCCTTGCTACTAAAAGTGTTTCTCCATTTGAAATGAAAGAAGTACCTAAAAGATTGTGTTTTTAAAAAGCTTTGACAAGCCCACAGTCACTTGCAGCTGCCTGGCTTTTTCACTAGCAAAACAGTGGAGGAGGGCTTCGGTGAAATGTTATCGGGTTTCACTGCATCAGTCAATCACTGTGAGAAGTAGTGTTCAGATGAATTCCCAGGGAAAGAAAGGCAAACAGATAGTGATCATCCAGGATGAATCAGTCTGGGTTAATCTAGTTGTTTCTGATTTTTTCCATTCTCCATGTTGTTTTCTTGCCTCTTTAAAAAAAAAAAAGTGATTGCAAGTGTTTGTTTTCAGCTGATGTCCTAAAGTGATGTCTGTAAATTGTGCAGTTAAAGAATTGATGATGATCAATGTACAGTATTGCCAAAGATTTGTGTGCATCTATCTCATACTTCCTCTAAAATAAATTAAAAACTTTTAATGGCAAAGGAAGATGGATTCAAGATAAACTGAGATTATGATGTAAACATGGGAAAAAGGCTGGAATTTGCAATTACATCTAGTTTAACAATATTACCACTGTTTTGTTCTATAATCTAACATGAACATCTTGAAAACTTTTAGGACCAACCTGAACTGCCTCGATTCTATATTTTACTGCCTCTACCATCAAGTAGACAGTGATCCCTGGTGCCCTGGCCCTGTCCAAAGCCCCTGGAATATAAGAGTTAATTCCTAATATGTTTCCAGGTTTCAGGATGTGTTTTCATTCTGCCATCAGACTAAAACTGAGATCTGAATTTTTATTTTTTTGTGAAGTAAAACCAGAGAGACATTAACAACAGAATAAGATGTAGTATCAGAACTAGGACTGGGATAAGCAACAGGTTAAGGACCTCACTGAAGCATGAGAGACCCATGAGTCTGCCACTGAGCTGCTGGCAAGTCAGTGTGACAGAAAAGGACAGCCTTTCTGGATTTGATGAGAAATCTTATCTTGTCCCTAACAAATATTTCCCAACAAATATTTAATTGATATTCATCAATTCTCAACAATTGTAGTAACAACAAAGTTATTTAGTTACCATTAGGGAAAAAAGACCTTCAGCACTGCCCAATTCCAGGCTGGCTGGCTGGGTGGGTGCATGGGTTGGTTTGTTCCTTTTTCATTTGCTTTCAGTTCCCAGAGGTAACACTGAGAGGATCCAGGCATGTACATAAGGCTTGGGTGTACTGCACCTTTACTCCAACTGGGTGTGGTGTGTCTCAGACTGGGGTTCAGCCCATGTAGCCTGCCTTCCACAGCAAGGAATCCAGACTCCCTGCTGTCAGCAGCTCCCATCTGATGTCCCTTTGGACAACAGGGAGACCCTAGGTATACCTGGGAAAGTACACACAAACACAAACCCTGGGGACTGTCAACAAGTATTGGTCTCTAAAATACAGGCTTGGCTCATTTGTGTAATGCAAATGGAACTGGAATAGTTGCTGCAGGTGGCTTTGACATCACAGGGAACAACTGCCTCCCTGCTTTGTGCTTCACTGATTGCGTCCACAGGGTCTTTATCCCTTACAGTTGGGGATAAATACGGGAAAGGATCTAAACAGGGAAAAGCTTGACTCCACTGGGGAGACATCAGATTCTCTTTTACTTTTCCAGCTGCATACCTGACTTTCTCCACATGCCAGCACACAAGTAGTCAGTTCTAAGTCATTTAAAGGCTTATTATTTCACTCTTGAAGTGAATTAAATAGAATAAATAAAACTCCTTGAGTTTCAGTTGAGCTGGGGTAACAAGAGAACAAATAGCATGAAGATAATCTATATTGTTCTGGAGCACAAATAGAAAACAGTCATTCCTTTCATGGGATTGGATATGAACCTACCCAACTGATAACAATGCATATATATGGTAATAAGGAATAGATTGCTTTTACATTTTGCAATACCTTAAGAAAGGACTTTCAAAAAACCCCAACCATGTTCGGTATGTTACTGAACACGTGAAGTAATCCTTATTGAAACAATTTCTTTGTTCTTATTGAATCTTCCAACATGTTACAACAAAGAATAGCACAGGACATATATTTGTGATGAAAAAAATTATAATACAGCATGAAAACTGTCTCTCTGTAACGATAGCTATGGCAGGATTTCTTTCTTCCTTAGATATGGAGATAGCTGATACTTGATGCATTGATGCTTGCACAATCTGTGTAATAGTATTTTTCATATTATGTCTAAAATTTTGAATTTTGTAAACTCTCCATTCATCTTCACTAGTCCTGCAAAGGAATAACATTATTGGGCACAGCTCTCTCATAACTGTACCACCACAAATGACAACACAACACTTGGTTCTGATCTGTACTGTATTGATATGTTCTAAGATTTACTAAAGTCAATATTGCACCAATATGAAGCCAACATTAAGTAAACTCAGTATCAAACCATCTTTCTCTCTAATGGTCATATTTGCTACAATTTCCTACAAAAAACAGCCATAAACCCACAGTTTTGATAATATCTCCTAGACTCTGCTTTTGCCATTTCCATCCTTATTTATAAGGCTTATATTTTTCAAAACATTATAACCGAATGCTCTGCTTTCATTCAAATGTGGATTCTTTGTTGCACAATCCATGGGCAAATTTTTTCACTCTGCATTGGAAATACTGTGAAGTGGACACCCACTCCACCTGCAGGAATCACACCAGCATGAATGCAATTCTGCTAATCCACAGCATTGGAGATCTGCTTTGATTCTTATAAAGTAAATCTCCTTGTGTGCATAAAGGCTGCAAAACTGATCAGAAGTGTGAGTGAGAGTTTTCTCACTACTCTGGTACTGCTAATAGTGCTTTACTTACCATACACAGGAATTTTATTTCAAATCTCCTCTTGTTCATGGCCAGAGTTTTGTATCCCCACTGAAGACAGGGACTTTGGGTACACACCATCTCAATTATATCAATCAGACAATTTATAAATACACTTAGAAACCTTTTACATGGGTTCATTTAATTTCTGTGAGGAATGGCAACAGGAACTGCTGTATTGGCTCAGACCAAAGGTCCAACAACTAGCTCAATATCTTGTCTCCTGCAGGGCTCAACAGCAGACACTTATCAATGAACAGAGGTGGGAAAACGTGTATTTTCCTAGAACTCTCACAGCCTGCAAGATCAGAATGGTTTTGAGCCACAGGCTGCTTTTTTGAAGTTGACACTTCATTTTTAAAAAGGCTTTCTCATCAGAGGATGATGCACAGTAAAATTCAATTATAGCCAGAGTAGAGACGGCAAAAATTAGTCCATCATATCAGCTGTTTATTAAAGAATATTTTTCAATCTAAATTCTCAGCTCAGGGGAGAATTTCTGAACTCTGCTGGAGCAATTTGTCTTATTTTCTCTCTCCCTTGGGAAAAGAAGAGGGATGTGGTTTGATTGCCATGGATTGTCTAACAACCTTGCACATTTTCTCTTGGCTCAGAACGGTTAAGGGATTACAGCAGACAGAAAGGAGCCTGACATACATGCAGTCTTTTTTAATATCATCCATTCAGCAAAGAATAATTTAGAGAGAAAAGGGTTGGGTCTTACACTGCATGCTGACATCAGTACAAGAAAGCATATTGATCTTGACATAATTAAGCCAAAGTTTTAAGAGATATTTTACTTTAATATCCAGTTGGTATTTGGATTTTCTGTTACTGGTAGAGATCATCATTCAAAAAAAATAATATGCTGGACCCTCCCAGAGGCTGCTGCAAAATGGAGAATGGTTTAAGGATGCAACAGGAAAGAGCAGGCAACAACAGCCACAGTGGGCAGCAAGAGCCTGGGAAAGAATTTCTGGAGGCAAGTGCCTTCAGCAGTACCTGTACTCTGGATAGTGTGTTGCAAGGTGAGGATAAATACATGCATGTCAGTTATGGTGTGCAGGAGGGAAGATTTGTGCAGACTCTTCTCCTAGAGGGTAGTTCCCTCAGTTCCCTCTGGAGATCCCACCAGTTTTGTCCCCTGGTCAGTCTGATACCAAGTTGCATTACTGTTTGATAGAATCGTAGAATGGCTTGCATTTGGTTCCAAACCCCCCACAATGAGCAGGGACATCCTCAACTCTTGTCAGGTTGTTCAAAACCCCATCACATCCAACCTTGAATGTTTCCCAGGATGAGGCATCTACCACCTCCCAGAGCAACCTGTTCCAGAGTTTCACCACCCTCGTCCTAAGAAAGTTCTTGTACCTAGTCTGAATCTACCTTCTCCTAGTCCTGCTGCTACAAAGCCTACTAAAAGGCCTGTCCCCATCTTTCTTGTAAGCCCTCTTTAAGTATGGAAAAGTTGCAATCAAGTTTTCCCAGAGCTTTCTCTTCTCCATGTTAAACAGCCCAAACTGTCTCAGCATTGTCTCATAAGAGAGGCGCTTCAGCCTGCTGATCATCTTTGTGGCACTCCTCTGGACCCCGTCCAACAGGTCCATGTCTTTCCTGTACTGAGGATCCCAAAGCTGGACACAGCACTCTAGAGTCTCACAAGGGCAGAGTAGCAGGAGAGAATCCCCTCCCTCAACCTGCTGGCCATGCTACTTTTGATGCAGGATATGGTTTGTCTTTCTGGGCTGCAAGTGCAGGTTGACAGTTCATGTCCAGCATTTCCACCAGAAGCATCCTCAAGTCCTTCTTGGCAGGCTGCTCTCAGTGTTTAATTGGACAAAATTGTTTGTTTGGGAAATACCAAAATATGGCAAGATGGTTACAGGATTGCAAACTGGAGTTGCAAAAATTGCAAATGCTACAAAGAAATCTGCTCTCAGAAAAAATTCATCATTGGGATAATGGAGTCAGGAGCAGTATGCTAGGCCATCCTGCAGGTCTCTCAGCACCTGGCAGGGATTAACGAAACCCACTGGCCAGGTAAACGGTAAGTACATCTGTCTTGGGTCACTACTGTGATTTAAAGCAACCGGAGTGGCTTCTGTACCTGACTCATGGTTCCTCTTCAGGAGTGCCCATCATCGAAAAGAAACAGAGAAAATGTCCATGGATTTAATTTTCACTCTCTGAGCAAAGTGCAAATATGACAAACACCAAATTGCACCTGCTCTTTTCATAAGTGTCTTCTTTTTGCTTATATTTCAGTTGAAGTCATGGAGTACCTTGGGTACTTCCTCATTTTTGTCCCATTCCTTCCTACCCCTACTCTGCAAAGGGTTGGGAGGTTGGTACTCACTGTAAAGAAGTAGTGGATGATTTTGAAATTTTCATGCCACTCTCAGCCATCTCAATGGCCAGTTTTATCTCCATCTTTTTGTACAATGACACAAGGCTGGATTTGGGCTGGTGTTCCCGAATTAAAATTTTCTTCAAATACTTATTGTCAAACTTCTTAAATCTGCAAAAGAGATACCAAAATCAAAGGGTAAAAAAGGAAATATGTTTTCATTTCTGTAGTACAAGCTGATCTTCATTCAAATGCACACATCTACAATTCAGTGGTGGAAGCTGAATACAAATTAGAGGCACCTGTGGACTCCTGAAGGCCTGGTGAGCAGGGACTTTTAGGGGGATATTTGGCATAGTCTACTGGTCCGCAGAGATTGCAGAGCCCGCTAGACAAAAGAAAGAAACAAGCTGCAATCAGAGCAAAAAAGAGGGCTGCATGTATGTTTGCATATTACACTGCCACATTTGTCAGAAAAGAATATGGGCAGTCTCCACGCTTTTGTACAAATGTTGTATTATAGTAGGGCATAACAGCAGCAGCTGCTCTTACTGTAATCCTGGCCTATTCAGCCAGTCACCAATGAGGCTCTAAGTGGCCCAGCAGTTACAGTAGTTAGGGCCCATTACATTGGTGATAATTTTGAATCCTGACAATTAGAGCAGAGAAAATACATTTCTTTGTACTCTGAATAACAGAGAAATTGAAAGGACCCCAAAATACTATGTACTTGCATGCTGCAGATTGTAAAATATTGCTAATGTGTGGCATAATTTGAATGTGAATGTGTGTGTGTGTCTTGGAACAGGTACGTGCTTTCTGGCAGACATTTAGCAGAACAACAGTAGATTTTCAGCAGAGCAACAGTTCTGCTTCTTTCAAAGGAACAGTTTACCACAGCAAGGTAAGGTCCTCCACAGTGCTGGGAAAAGTACTACAGCATTTGTATCTTTTTTTCCTTAGCAAATGCCATTTTTTATTCATTAGTAGCAGACGTAGGGACACAAATGTTTGCACGGGGATTAGAGCTCTTAATGTTTTTCTGTGTAACAGAAAGCCTCCTGGATCGTCATCACTTAGGTAATTATTTCTGATACACAACTTTAAAGTTGCATAGACAGGTTTAGGGATTATTTTTAATATAATCTTCTTACATTAAATGTCTTCAGACACAGTGTGTTTTTTAAATCTGTCTGTGAACCAAAATACTACACTTATGGCTAGTTTGGGCAAAATTCTCTTTTCAGAGCAATCAGGTAGATGGGAGACAAAGAGATAGCATTTACTTATGGGTATGTGTAAATGCAGCTATTTCAATGGATTTACTGCTCCAACAGAGATTTATTCAGTTTATTGACCACACAGTGTGGCGTGGTCCCAGAAGATGGATGTCCTAAAGCTATCTCTGGACTGTCAGAGCCAAGAAGGCATTTTAGTTTCGGGGTATGCCCTAGTACATTATATTGTTACTCCCCAATGGGACAAGAATTGGGTGCAAACTAGTCATCCTCTTCCCACTGTTAATTCCTGGTTTCCGTAGGGAGAAATCCAGTCATGAAAGGACTTGCCATGTGTCCCAGCAGACACCTTTGTCTGCGTTACTGGAGTCCAGTACTGAAAGGTCAGACAGGATTCCAGCACAGAAGTCTGGGCATAGCTAGGATAACGAGGGATAACTTTTAGCCCACAGTATCATAATAAGATGTTTGGGGGAAAGAAAAATCGGTCTTTCCCCTACTTCCCTTCACATGCTGTGGTGGTGGCCACACCACACATGTCCACAGGACTGCCTTAGGGAAAAGGTAGAGAGAACAGCAGATCCATCTCTTCTGGACAGTGCTTGGAAGAGCCACAAAGCGTCACAAAAACACTTCATCCTGCTTATGGAAGAGACAAGGCAGGCCCTGCGCTTCTGAGTGAACACTAGCTCAAGAGTATCTGCTTATGCTACTGGATGTTTAAATTCAAACAATCCCTTCAGCGTTCTTATTTTAGATACTACTGAATGCAAAGACCTGTAAGGACAGGTGACTAATTATTACTGAATCTCTACTCACCAGCAAGGGATCCTATTTGCTATGGAGGCTCGGCTCACAGCAAAAGTCAGTATGGCATTGACACCATATGTAGCTTATGTTCTAAATACAGAGTTAAAGAAGCATTGCCCAGGATCCTAGATTTATACCAAAGCTACGTACACAGGCTGCTGTCTGCAGCATGAGTTCCCATGCTATGTTTTTCTTTCTGAAGGCTTATTTTCTGCTTGTGCAGATTCAATTTAGCAGGCAATGTATGAGCACTGGACTCTCAAGAGTTCATGGTTACTCAGGAGTTGACCTTTTTAAAAAGAGATATGGCACATGACCCCAGCATTTTAATTTTCTATTCTATTTACCTACTATATTTTACATGATAGAAAATTATTTTATTATATTAGACTGCAGTAAGAGATACTTACTTATCTCTCAGCTGATAATGACTCCAATGTCCACATATGTCTTCAATACCAGCCTTCAAGTGATCCATCAACTATAGAAAAAAAATTGAAAAATTTTAAGTGGCCATTGTGAAAAAAGAATGTTACCACATATACACACTTGCTGACATGATTTTGAGATTTATTTTTTTATTGGAGCATGTAAGTTAATTCTGAAAGAACCTACATTTCTCTAAAAATCAAGGCAAAGCTCCCACTGTGGCAGCTTGGCTTTTTTTGATGGAGGCAAAAAATTGCCTGGTCCTTTTTGTCTGCTGAACCCAAAAAATAAATTCTTGGTTCTGTCAACCAGGTTTCCCCTCTGCATGTGTGACCTTCCTGGGAGAGGCACAGGGCCAGGTACCAACACCTTCACCTTGACTGGTAAGGTGTCTGAGGAATTTGCAGAATGATGTGAGACTGGTCACTGCTAACTATGATTACTTTCAGTCATTTTTTTGTGCATTTCTAGCATTATAGAGACAGAAAAAGGCCAATTTTTACAGACATATTCCCATAAGGAGTGCTTTTAAATGCAAGGTTAAGTGTAAATGTTCAAATAGTAAGAATTAAATTCACTTTAAATTCAAAATCAGTTGAGATACTCTAATTTTGCCAATGTCTCTGTGTGTTTCATTTGAAGGCACAGCGTTTCTGTTAATTTCAAACGTATCCCCTATTGTGAAATGAAAGAATGTACATACCTTTTCTATTTCTATATTAAATCAGATAGAGCAACTTTCTGTTATTTTATATAATAGTAATTTGAGAACTGAAGTAAATTTTTGAGAGGAGAAAAGATCACTGCTCAGAATAACTTGAAACTAAGTTCACAGTCCAATGGTTCAACTCAGTTCAATAAATCTTGATTAAAGACTTTTAAGGTTTCAGTATGTCTAGAAATGGTCAAAAGTTGGCAAAAATGTTTCTGACTAATCCAGCTAAGAAGGATGGTGAGTGCATTTTGTAAACATTTCATTTCTGTTTCTATCCTCCCATGGTCAAAGTACCAATAAATATGAGACTTACTATGCCGCAACACTTGTGAAGTGATAGTATAATATGATAGTAAATATGAATATAAATAAGATGCAATATTTTAGAAAATTACCCCTAGGGTTACCTCCATATATTCTTAAAAGTATTGAGTGTCCAAATCCACTGAATGCCAGGCTTCCAAGTGCCTTGCTCTTTTGAAATACCTGTTCTCTTTTTGGGATACCAGCTACTGATATAAAAAACTTACTCGCACATGAATTTCTTCATTGATAGATTCCTTTTTGTTTGTCTTTTTAACATCCAGATATCTGACCAATGGTCCAATTGTAATTCCCTGCATTTGGAATAATGAGTTGAATTGTTAATCATCTTTTAGGCAAAAATAGAAAGAAAGTGAAAGGGGATAATTTTAATCAATTAGGAAAGCTGTGTCTTAGCACAGAAATGAACTATTACTTGTATGGAGAGCAAGAGAAGAGAATTAAAAATCAAAAACTTTTTTTTAAAAGGGTTTTTTCAGTGAGATTATATTTATTGGCATATTCTAATTATGTAAAGTAACTGACTCATTGGCAATCATCTTCAAAAGAGGACTCACTTAAAAGAAAATACTATTTTTCTGAGGTCTTGCAATCTCTTTTTTTTTTTCATTTTGGTAAATGAATCCATTTACTTCAACATTTCCAGTATTAAATATTCCAGGGGTTTTTCACTTAGAAACAGCTTTCAGATTTTCTTCTTTCTTTACTGCACTGCTACAGAAAACCATTTTAAAAGGCAAAATAGAAACAAATTGCTTTTTTCTGAAACACTCTGGTGGAACCTAAGTGCCTTTCTTATCATAAGTGCATAGTGCCCCACTGGCACCCTAGGTGATCTGAGACCTTGGTACTGGAAAATACAATATATGGGATGCACATTCTCTAGAAGTTCCAGTTCTTCCAGCTACAGCAGTAAGCAAGGTGGAATAACCCAAATATCTAAAGTAGACACCTATACTTACAAATGTGACTTATTCACTTGGGGTTTTTTTTAATATGCTTTTACAAAGGATTTCAAAATATTTGTGTTTGGTCTCCAAGATAGACAAAGATAAAGGTATAAAATTCAAAATCTGTCATAGAACAGGCATACTGCTTTCTGGTCAGTTGGAGATACATCACTAATAAAGGATGAATCAGCGCTGAAATGTAAAGTTAAAATACTTACCAAATTGGAAGCACTGGGAAATGCATGGGGAATGAACATAAGCAATTTTGGACACCAAGTGCCCTCTCCCCTGAATATTTTCGAAGATACATGTTTTCAATACAGAATTTTTATAATACCTAAAAGCCCTAATAAGTTTAATTACACAGTGCAGTGCTAAATCTGGCCCTAAAATGCAATAACTTGTCCTAGCCTAAGAGTAAATTCAACACAATTTAACTAGGAAGCTTTCAGTCACCTCGATTACATGAAGGTTCTCCATTAAGAAATATACGTACTTGGATGAACACAGTGAAATATATAACCACAAGAGTTGCAGTGATGAATAAGTTTTTTCTGGGGAAGAGATTCACTGGAAGCAAGAATGCAAGAGAGAAGCTGCTGGCTCCTCGGAGGCCACTGTAAGAAATAATGAGTTGGTCTTTGAAGGTGAAGGGATATGTCCGGAACTTGTTACTGATGTAGAAGAGAGCAAAGACACCTAGGAAGGGAAAAATCCACAGCTATTATTAATCAAGAAGAAAAAGAAAATATTAAATAATAAAAGAAAAACAATGTCTTGGCTTGGGGAGCTGTTGACAGCCCATGTTTTTTTCAGTTTTGGTTTCTTGCAGCTCCTCTTTGACCAACTGCTGAACTTGGCTTGTGTGAAATATCTCCTATAAAATACCATGGTTACTAATGGCTTCAGGATTTAAATTCATTAATGCAGTTTAGAAGAGAGATTAGGGGAAAATATTTACTTCCTATATTTATGTTCCATAGTTTTCTCCAAAATGTTCTGGAGACAAGAAAAATGACTGGTTGAGAGTTTTTCCTGTGCCTTCCCTTGCAATGTTTCCTGCCTTCTGCACAGTATCTGCCTAAAGTGTTTGAACAACACTTTAGCTTTACCAACAACTCCTGTGGACAGATTCACTGAAAGACAAAGAGTAATAGCATTTTAATTTTTAATCCTCGGGCTTATTGTGTCTCTAATTCTTTGTTTATTTCTCAAATTTCATTTCAGTTTTAATAAAATCTAAAATTAATAAGAGAGTCTGAAGCTGTCTAAGGACTGCAACTTTTCTTTCTAGGGCACTTTTAGCTATTCCTTTGACTTACTCAATCTTCTTCATCTTCCATAAGAAATATGTATCCTATGATTTATGTGGAAACCGTTAAATTACTGACATAGAAGCTGACAAATGCTGATAATTACTGGTGTTATTTTACACAGCTGTCACTGATACATTCAGATTATTAGAGGTAAAGCCAGTAGCAGTATCCTGTTATGTAGGTTGATGAATACCCCTTTGCACAAGAGCTTTTTTGGCTACTTATAACTATGCTAGACATCAGGTACTCAGACTGAAATGGCATATGTGAGGTATCACCCTCAGGCCAATTCTCTTTACTTTATTCAAGCTTCAGAGAAAATGATGTAATCATTTTAAAACACAAATTTAGCAGAAAATATTTTGGCCATCCTCTGAAAAGCTCTAGCACTCCCCTTGGTGTCTGAGAGAAGCATGGACATGTGGCTGGAAAACAGCTTTTACATCAGGAGAGCACTGATTCTCCCTTGATTGAAAGGACATTTCAAAATGGAAAGCAAGCCTTTAAAAATTTACAGGCCACGCTTGGTCCAGATATAGCAAGAAAATATGTAATTACTTTCTTTTTGCTGTAAACCTACAGGAATCATATCACTTGTACTGCTTGGTACTTGTGCCTTCCCTGTATAGTAAAGTTGTTCAGATGCACATACTCAAAGCTTCACAGGTTTCCCCTTTTCTCATTTTCTTCTGTTCAATGTCTTCCTCCAGGGTTCCCAGACTTAAAAGTCAAAGGTCTTGAAAGGTATATTGGCTTTGTGGGTCAAGCCATCACCTTCTTCCTGCTTTGGTATTCTTTTTGACTGAGGGACAAGCAGTCTAAGAGATTTAAGAAACAGGACCTTAATCTCAGATGTTTGATGCCAACACTCGTCTGGTCCCAAATGTTTGAATCAGTACTGTAGGCTGGAAAATAACTTTGGAGTTCATCTACTCATCTATTCTAGTCCCTATTCAAAGCAGAGCTAATCAGATCTTGTGCCAGATCTTCCCCAGGCTGCAGACTCAGCGCTCTCAAAAATTCCTTATACATCCAGTTCTCCAGCCTCTGACCAGGTTGGTGGCCTCTATTGCACTTGATCCAGAACAATCCTGTTCTTTGTATGCTGGAGAGCCCAGAACTGGAGAGAGCACGCTGAAGACAGCACACATTTCCACCAGTGCTGAAGAGTGGGTAAGAAACATTTTGCTGACCCTTCTGGCTACACACTTGCTAATGTAGCCCAGGACATGGCTGACTTCTTTGTCATAAGGACATAATTCTGGCTTGTGTTCAAATTGCTATCTATCAGACCAGGACTTTTCTGCAGAGCTGTTTACAAGACTCCAAGCCTATACGGGTGTATGAAGTTACTCCAACACACAAGTCCTTGCATGTGCTCTTCTTGAACTTCATGAGCCTTCTGTAAGTCCATTTCTCAGCCTGTCCAGGTCTTTTTGAATGGAAGCCATCCAGAACATTAACTACTCCCTGCAGTTTTCTGTCAGCCACAAAGTTGCTTGGTGTGCACTTCATTCCTTCCTCCAGCTCATTAAGGAAGACTAAAAATATATTGTTCTCTGTTCTGAGCCCCATGGGGTGCCATTAGCCACCAGCTCTGGCTCTAAAGGAATTATAGACAGAGGCTGGTGGCTAAAGGAGGTGGTGACAGGTGCTCAGTGTAGAATTCTTCCCCACATTATAGTCCTTTGACTAAAAATGAATCATGGAGGAACTAAAGTGCTAACTTAGCCAATGTTGTTAGCTTAAATTTCAGTCTTCAGAATATCTCCTCCAAGGCCACTTGATAGAATATTTGGGTTTCTCATTTTCTTTAAAATTATAAATTACCCTTACAAAAATTAGCATCTCCTGCACGGTCTCTTGAAGACAGCACTAGAGGGTTAGTCTGACCCAGCAGGCCATTCCTTCTTTTCTAGTGTTGTCTAGAAAGTTTAGCAGGACAGTACCAGTAGCTGAGGGAGAAGCTGGGAATGTGTTGCCTCTCTGCTTCCACTGTTGCAGTGAACCAGTTAAAAGGCACAAGAGCAGCTCTTAGGAGAAGTGTACGAGGACTGCTGCCACCTCCAGAACACCAACCACCAGCCTCCTTATTGCTTCTCCCTTTTCAATATTACTTTCAACCCACCCTGGACATTAGGAGAAGATGAGAAACTGTGTGCCACAACTCACCTGACATTATCTATAAACCACCTTGCCCATGCTAGAGGAATCCCAGTCTCAAAGGTCCGGAGTAGGAGACCTTTGCAGGAATGGGACATAGCACGTGCAAAATTGAGTCATTTCACACGGGCACTATTTTTTAGCAGTTTAAAACTTCAGACTTGACTTGTGAGGAGCAGTAGCATAGTGTGGTTGGCTTACATGTGGTATAAGTCCCTCTTCAGTTATCTATCAGTGCTAATTTTCACCTTCCCTCTTTTTTTATATCTCTAGCATTCCCAGCCCAGGACCTGTAGTGTTACAGTACTAGAAGTTTGATGATATACATTATCTAATTATTAAGTTAATGATAGTGTGTGATGAAATCATTATGAGGCTCACTTACCCAAGGGCATATAGTAAATTAAGATATAAACATCTCTATAAGCATAACCATGATAATATTTTAATTTTGCTTAACAAATTCCATTTTCACCTAAACATGCATAACCATGATAATATTTTAATTTTGCTTAAAAAATTCAATTTTCACTTGAACGTAAAGTCTGTGCTTAGAGACTGGCATTCAGGTTTGTGTGGGGCTTTTTTCCCCTTTTTTCTGTGTGTAGATTCATGAAATTTTCATGTCACTAATATAAACCTAGTAAATTTGTTGTTAAAAAAGTTGTGCCTCTCCCCACAGACTTTTTTAACACAACTTTGTACAAAGAGTTTTTCTCAGAGGTGCAGAGAAGGTTGTCTGCAAAAGCTGACTTACTCAGTGTCCGCCAAATGAGGCAGAAGAGTAGAGTGAAGCAAATGAAGGCCCAGTTCCATTCATGGTTTTTCCCCACTGTAGACACTCCCATGAACACGAAAATCAGGGTTTCACTGATGCTGCTTAGCATCTTCATGAAATATTTTATTGTGGTATAAGAATTCTGGGAAACATTCTCCTCCACATATTTTTTCATTGTCACTGCACATGCTGTCATCCTGTATCAAGCAAAACATCAGAGATCAGCCACAACTCCTTCTTCTTTTCAGTTAAGGACAACATCAGCCATCATTACCAGCACTCTCCATCACCAGATTCTGACCTTCATCATAACAAGGAGCATTTTTTTTTTTTTTCAGTAACTTCAGCTATTTCATAGGATAGAAAAGCATCTTCATTCAGGTTTACAAATCTGTTTTACATACAGGATAAAGAAAGAAAACTAATCAACCTTCCTGACAAGGAATGGAGGGCATCACATTCCAGTTCAAAGTCCATTTTATCCTGAATGCTTAACATGGAGCCACCAAGCACCAAATATTTGTCTCAAACAGCAGGCAGGTTGGTTTTGTACCAGCCTACATGTGGATCAGTTAGAGAGACATAACCTGCCTCTTAGTGATATTCTCCCTTGAGGTGGTAGCAGCAGATCATGGTAGTCCCATGCCAGGGCCAAAGCTCCCATGGCTCCCCGGCAGCTGGCTGGCATATCAGCAGTGCCAGGGCAAGCTTCAGGACTCTCCAACCACAGCAGGAGAAAGTTCAATTAACCTACAAAGGCGTCCTTCTCCCTTTAGTTACCATGGCCATGGGGAATGTGCCTATAGAAGCAAAGGGATGTTTTCCACTTCTTCACTGCTAATGAAGACTAGAGCCTGCTTCAGAGGCATCAGCAGCCACCCAGCACAGATGCTGGTGACAATCACATGGAGGAGCAGTCTTTGATCAGCCCTATTGAAGGGGATTCCCTTTTCCCCTTTGCATTTCCATAGGTAATACACAGATTGAGTGCTATGCTAGTAACATATTCCATCACCTATCTAGTTTCTACTGATACGATTTTAGTCTTTCGGGGCTTCTTGTAATGATATTTTTCCAAACTTGTGAATTCAGAGAATTATGACTCTTTATTAAACAACCTTTCTCGAGTTTCTGCTCATTTAATTTCCGCTGAAGAAATCTCAAGGGTATCCTGGTGGAGCTGAGTCATTTAGCATGTCCAAGGACACTCCAAGACAAGGCCATTAGGCATTAATGATTAATACTGTTGACTTT
The DNA here is from genome assembly GCF_041296385.1 of Aphelocoma coerulescens. NCBI lineage: Eukaryota > Metazoa > Chordata > Aves > Passeriformes > Corvidae > Aphelocoma > Aphelocoma coerulescens. The sequence goes on from NC_091013.1 coordinate 30,182,919, forward strand.
CAGATACACATGCATAATAGACTTTCATGATCCAAGTGAAAAATGAATGAATCCTCAATAATTCAGAAAGGTGACAATAAGATCCTATCTCTAAAACAAGCAATAATTTCCTTAATGAAGCAGTAAGAATAATAAATCCCAATTATATTAACATTCTTATATTACTAATAATTTCAGAACTCTAACAAAAATAAGAAGTGAAAGAAATAAAGAGCTATGTAGTCTAGTGCAAGGAACAGGCAGGGAAGCAGTATTTTGGGCAGTGCAGGTAGGAGAGGGTCTATATGGTATTAGTGCTCACTGCATAGTAGATCTAATCCTGCTCAAAGAAAGTTGCCAGTCACCTCAATCTGAGCATACGTGTTGGATATACAAAACATAGCACAAAACTCATCTGCTTTGTCTAATTGTTCAAGATAATCTATATCCTGTCTAACTACTTATTTAATGTTTAAATATTCAAATACTGCTTCCCAGGGCCATCCTGCTTTGTTTTTACAAAGGCAATTCTGCTCTGAACCTGAACAACCTGGGCTTCTTCAGCCTGGAGAAGAGAAGGTTTCAGGAACACCTTATTTCAATCTTTTGACATTTAAAAGAAGCCTATAAGAAAGATGGGGACAAACTTTTTAGTCACACCTATTACAAAATGACAGGGGATAATGGTTTTAAACTAAAAGATTTAGGTAGATTTAGACTAGATATAAGGAAAAACTTTTTTACAATGAGAGTGGTGAAGCACTGGTACGTGTTGCCCAGAATGGAGGCAGATGTCCCACCTGTGAAAACATTCAAGGCCAGTTTGGACAGGGCTCTGAACAACCTGATCTAGCTGAAGGTGTCCCTGCACATTGCCAGGGCATTGGACTAGGTGGCCTTTAAATGTCCATTCCAACCCAAACCATTCTGTGATTCTGTGAAATCAGAGCTTCACAAGTTGAGGTGAGTACATGCAGCTGTCTGGTCATCAGCAGCCATATGCTTGTACTTGTTAAGTTTAAACTGGTTTTTCCTCTATAAAGGGAAACATTTTCTGGAATATGAGGTCCTCCAAGACCCATCATGAAAGCTCAGAGCCAGTACAGGCCATGCAAAGCTGCTGCTACCCACCAGCTGTGCGCTGAGCCTACGGCAGCCAGCAGCACCATCTGGGACATTTAGCAACATGAGGTTCCCATCTCTTTATGCTTTACCCTGCAGATGGGCTGTTTGGTGTGGTATCCTTGAAACTCACCTGACAGCAGTTTTCTCCTTAAGCCTCTCACTTCCATCCCTATTCCTTCTTTCCTCTTCCAGCTCCTTTCCTGCAGCCATCCTCTTTCCTTCCCACAATTCTCATCCTCTCTGAATTTACTCCAGTCAAGAACCTGCCAGCTTTCTTTCTGCATCAGATACCGACACCATCACATACTTTGAGGAACATGTCCCCAGCATTACAGCATTATCAAGCTATCCTGACCATAAAAAAATATGATTGTCAATATTCATATACATGGCTGTAAGTATGCAAGGGTAGGTGATGTTCTCTTTCGCCTGGTTTTGCCCCGTTTCAATCTCAGTGATGCTGTTCAAATGCAATGTAGTTCCATTAAATTGTGTTAGAGCTGAAGTTCACAAAGAATTCAGGTGTCCTTTCTTACGTTTTTCATACTCTTACGTCTCTCTTATAATCTGATTGTGAAACTGCTTAGAAATAAATGCAGATAAACTGCTGTATTATCAAATCATTCTCTTCTGCTGTTGATCTTATCAGAGATCACAGACAGATGGTGGCAGCACTGGCCACTTTACCCACAACTGGCAGTACTTTCACCAACGCTCCTTGGTAGCATACCTGTGCCTACACTGACTGTGGGTTTGCTTTTCCTAGTTACCACTGCATTTTACAGATATCTAAGAAGCTGTTCACTCCCTCTCTAAGACAGAGACTGTGTTGTACCAGCCTTGAGCAGACCACCAAAAAGCAATGCCACTTCCTCCAAGAGATCATCCAAAAAGCCGAAAGGAATACTCACGCCAAAATGCCAGAGATGTAAAGGGTTTCAGCAGACAAGTATGACAGGTAGCTGAACATGAAGACCAGCAGGGGTTCGATTGAAGAGACATTGTGGGTGAAACGAGTCATGAATGCTGAGACAAATCCAAATACGATGCCAAACAAGACTCCACCCAGCCCCACCACGAAGAAGCGAGCAAAGCCAGCAAAGATATCGATGGACTCAATTTCTTCATAACTGTGCATCTGGGTGAAGGCGATGAAGATGTTATATAAAACCTACATGTGAAAAGAAGGACAGAGCAGTCAGGCGTGCTTCTGAACCTGGCAGGTTTACTCATTTCGTAGGTGAAACACTGTGTGTGTCTGTGTCTTTGTATGCCTGAAATTGCTTTAGACATATCAGCAAAGTAACAATTGAAATCTCAGATTGTTCTTAACAAGTCCCAGAAGTAAGGGTCTGTTAAGTGTCCTGAAAAAGAGAAAAAAAAAAAGAAGGGTAAATGGCTGTGGAATAGAAGTAAATTACTATGGGACCACATGCCACTGAATAATAAAAAAATACTCTTTTTTTGTTTGTTTGTTTTCTGAAGGTAAATTTAATTTTTGGTCTTTGTATCAGAAGTTAAAAGCCCAGCCATGTACCTTAAAAGCCCCAGGCTCTACCCTCCACATTCTCCTTCTGACTCAGGATGGGGCAGGGCAGGGACTAAGAATCACCTATTTGATTTAAATCCCATTTAGGTTGTCTATAGGATCAGTAGACTGGACAAACTTCATTGAATGGACTCACAAATGTTACATGTTTTGCAATAGCACTTGATACATGGGAAGGGAAGGGAAGGGAAGGGAAGGGAAGGGAAGGGAAGGGAAGGGAAGGGAAGGGAAGGGAAGGGAAGGGAAGGGAAGGGAAGGGAAGGGAAGGGAAGGGAAGGGAAGGGAAGGGAAGGGAAGGGAAGGGAAGGGAAGGGAAGGGAAGGGAAGGGAAGGGAAGGGAAGGGAAGGGAAGGGAAGGGAAGGGAAGGGAAGGGAAGGGAAGGGAAGGGAAGGGAAGGGAAGGGAAGGGAAGGGAAGGGAAGGGAAGGGAAGGGAAGGGAAGGGGGTAGCCTCAGTTTCATATGGTCTCTAGACAGATAAATAAAGCTTCTCTATCATCATATATTTGGAGCTTGATGCCACTTAATCACCTCCCCAGAAAACAATCTCAAACTAAGAACCAAATACTGTGACACTCTAAATGTTCTAAAGACCCTGCACTTATACACATTTTGACTAGACATCTTGAAATTATGAAAATTAAAAGAAAATATTAGATTAGAAGATTGAATTGAATTCAAATTAAAATTTTATATAATGTATTCTATAATTTGGTCTTTAAAGAAAATGTCTTTAGAGCAGAAAACTTTACCATATTTCTATTATCAATAATTTCTATTCTGCAGAAACTGTTAATGAAAAATTTTAAGCATATTTCACTTTCATTCATCTTTTAGAAATTAATAGAAAATTTCCAGAGTAATGAGTGGTGTAGTATTAAAAAGACCTTAGAGGTTGCTGACAATCAGTTAATATTAAGTCCTGTCAGATCTGTTTACAGTGCATGTGTAACACATGAAAGTGACCTTTCAGTTTCAAAGAGAATTTGATAAACATCTAAAGACACTAGCTCTCCAAAGATGTTGCATTAAAGCATTAGTTCAAAAACAATAAATAGACCAAAGTAATTTGCATTTTATGGTTTTCTTTGGTCTTTCTTCTTCATCTAGTTAATTCCAGAAGGTTATTAAGAAGACTAAAGCAGGTATTTGCAGGTAGAAGAGTCAAGCTCATTAGGATAATAATTACTGCTCAGCTACTATCTAATCTTAAATTGCTGCTGGGGACATATAACCTTGAGCTGTCACACAGTCTGTTCTTCAGGAGGCTCACTGCTAATAGTTCTGGGAGACAGACAAAGCCAAACAAAATATTTCATTTAAGAAAATACCCAGAACTACTTTTTCCTAATGCCGGTGTATGAAATTTGGCTCTTCAGTAGCAGATAAGGAAAAGAGGGTTCATGTCTCCACAGTAAGCAAACCTCACCCTACCTACCTTATAGCTTTTAATTTCAGAGCCTGTTTTCTCTCTGTTTCCCTTTCTTGTAGACTTTGACCTCTTCCTAAGACTTGTCATTCTTTATAAATGAATCTATTGCTGACTTATGAAGAAAGAAAGTTATTCTCAGCAAATGACTTAACAAGAAATTCTTTTCTCTTTTTTAGTTCCTAAAGTGTCTATATGATTTAACTGACTTGGCATCAAAATGGAAGCTATGGAAATATGACATAATTTCCTTTTTTCTTTTGTAACATGCTTTGTGGGAGTAAATTGTTCTGTACCACAACATGCACTGTGTCATATAAGTAAGGCTCAGCTAAGTTACATTGCAGTGTTTATGTCAGTAAAAGGAATACTAGAATTCTTTTCATATTAGGAAAGCCTGAATCAGATTAGGAGGCTTTTGCTCACACAAAAAGAAGGGATGGATTGATAGTGGTGTCATGTAGCAAGTCTGAGAACGTCATGCTTTGGGTTGTTTGGAGAGGATTTTGTACCACTGGGCAGCTCTTGGAGCCAGGGAGAGGAAGAGAGAGCATGACACTGTTGCCACAGGGGACTCCGCAGGGGCTGCTCCATGCTCCAGGTGTCTCTGTACAATTACTGCACATACCACCCACATCAGAAGCACTGGAAGAAAAGATTCTCAACTGACTGCCTTAACCAGCAACACAGACTGTCTTGATAATTCTTTCTTACCATCCTGATAATTATTTCTGACCACTGTAGTTAGTTTTACTGTTAGCACAGTGGAACAGCTTTTACAGTGGGAGCAGAGAATATCTCCATCATCCTTCCTGGCACCCAAATCAGTGGTCAAATTCTTTCTCAGTGACATCAAAGAGGAAGTTTCAAGTCTCCTCAAATAAAAAAAATAATTTTACTTAGGTCTTCAACATGTATTAGATTTAACTGTTCTGCTGCATACAAAGAAGAGAGTGTTCCATTAGAGAATATAGTCTCAGCCACTCATTTTGAATACACCATGATATATAGGTGTTCTCAGTATTTCTAAAATCAAGCCTCAGAGACTAAGCAGTAAGGGAATATTCCATTTCCTGGTGCATACAGGTTCTCAGCTCCTGTTTAGAAACAAAATTATCTGTGTATATGTGGGAGCAGAGCTTCAGATACTTGAAGCACTTCACAGCAAAATCAGGGTATTCTACCTGAGTTCAGATTTGAATAAGATCTGCACTGGATTTACTACACTTTTTTGAACAGGGCTTTGAAACTCCACTAATGTATGATGAATCCTAGGTCCAGACCTGTTGCTGTCTGAACTATTCTGATGCTAGCAGTCCACTCAGAAGTAAGTGGGGAAAGAAGCAATTAACAGGATTTGGACCCCTCTTGTTCCATCCACGGATATGGCCCTACTGAGGGGAAAAGGTACCAATGTGTAAAAAGGGTAAATTACCCATTTTTCTCCCAGCCCCTCAAGGCAAAGTCCTAACTTCTAGATTATAATTCTAATTCTACAGTCTGTTATTTTGCAATTTTTTTTTAATATACCAGGATATTAAACTAAATATAGAAGACAGAGCTATTGTTTCCTCAAATGTAACACACAAGTTCAACAAAACTCATACCAGTTTTTCCTGCTGGGGAAAAAATGTTCAAGCTGATAAGCTGGCTGGAGAGAACCAGGGGATATTTGTATTAAAACAATAAAAAGATATGTATGCTTAATATATCTTGGTGATACTATCTTTTTTAAACACTTAGAGTAAATGAAACTGTTGAGAAAGAGAAGGAAATGGTAAGAGAAGACACCTGAGATAAATAGTTTTAAAGTCTTGAAAAAAAATAAGTGATATCAGAGAGGGGAAAGTCACCTACTGGGCTCCATTCAGGTGACAAATACTTCAGTGTTCTTAACCGTGAAGCCAGGTAGAGATTTTGAAAACTCAAATGCCCAGAAAGGGGATGAGTGGTGGTTGATGCAGAGATGCAATAGCAGGAGCTGACAAACTGATGGCAACACAGCTGCTCTGAGATGAGCCCCAAAGATGAGAGTGTGTGGGGCAATGGGAACTCTCAGTGGTGGACCCAACACATCCCTTTCATCTCATGAAAAAGAGGTATTACATTTTTGAGGTCCGTTTTTGAGGAAACCAAAAAGACAAGTGTAAGTAATAGATGCAGTGGGGATTTTTCTGTTACAACTGTAGCACCCATGTAGTTTGCATGAAAATTAAATTACACTTGTCCCTTAGTTCTACATCAGCCCTCTATCTCTGATCGCCAAGAAGAAGGATTTATGATCAATAGGCTGTGGCTGCAAGAAGTTAGTTTGTTCCTTTTTCTTCTCTCGATACTCATAAACTGCACCTCTCCCATGAAGCCTTTCAGCAGTGAACTCTGTACAGATTTTACAAGTCCGAGTTGGGCTGTACCTCATGTATAGCAGTATCTGAACAGTTTTTACGTGGTTTAGATTCCTGTGATTTAAATTCTGTAAAGATCTTATCTAGTGAAACTCCTGAACCTGCCATTAACTTGTACCACATGAGCAGTCCTGTTGGTTTCTGAGCAATAAACGTCCTGCTTGAAATTTCTTCCTTGAAAAACATATGTTTTAAATGTTCTTGTCACCTATGCTTACAGCTAGAATTTCAGGTTGCTCCAATTTTAGCAGAACTAATGAGATAGGGGGGAAAATATTAGCAAAAGGAGCTCTGTAAAACTCTTTACCTTTTAAAAAGAAAAAAACAACAACAAACAACAACAAAAATCCAATCAACCAAACAAAATCTCTCTTATTCATGAAACATTGTTTCTGGATATTTATGACAAGACAGCTAAAAAAGGCAAACATTTGTCAGATGTCAATTTTTTTACTGATAGATACAGTTGTGTGAAGTTATTAGTGGCATTTTGAATTCCTGACTAAGGTCTCTGGTGAAATTTCTAGAAAGGGCTGGAGGACAGAGTGTAGCCTCTAGAGGCTGTCTACATCTGGCTTGCCTTTTATTTTTTTCCAGAGGACTCTCTCAGGTATGTGAGAAAGCAGAGTCTCCTGTATTTCTACCCTTGCTGCCTTCAGTCTTTAAGCAGTACAATTTTTCATTTATTTGCTTGTACAATGTCAAGAACATTCCAAGGTCCTACACCGATCCTACCAGGAAAATCAGCTGTAGTTTATCCATTCATTTCAGTGAATGCAAGTGCACATCTCATACGTATGTTTCCCTCTTCTGGCAGCTCTAAAATACATGCTTTTGAAAGTGATAATAGAAGATGTAATTTTTGCATACATTAAAATCCCTTGTGTGTAATTGAGTGGAGTATTCATAAAATAAATAATGTATTAGGATCTCCTTTGAGCTGTTCTTGCCCTGTGCCCAGTAACCCTGCAAGCCACAAGAGTACAAAGAGAGGAAAACAAGGAGTGGAAAGAAACTCACCACAGTTATGCCATCATTTAGCAATGACTCTCCAAAGATCATCATGTAAAGCTGCTCATTAACGGAGGCTTCTTCAAAAACTACCAGAGCTGCCACGGGATCCACTGCTGAAATCATGCTCCCAAAGAGCAGGTTCTGCAGCAGGTTCAGGTCAGTCAGGCCGAAGGCTTCGATCTGGCAGACTCCATAGAGGGAGAGGCCAATACCAAAGGAGTTTAGCAGAGCTCCCAGAACAGACCACCAAAGAATGGATCCAAAGTTTTCAAAAAATGGTCGAGTTGGCATGAAATAACCCTCCTCCAGGACAATAGGGGGAAGGAGATACAGGAAGTAAATACTAGTGTTCATCACTGGTGGAGATTTGTGATGGGAAGCAAAGATGATTGCTCCTACTAGTGCTCCAATGGCAATCAGGATGCAGCTTTCAGGCATAAGTCTTGGTAATCGGTGATAGATATGGAAACCTTGAATAAAACATTCGGAGATTATTCAAGTTTAAATTACCTGATGTCACACAATTGTCTTGCCTCCATTTGAACACTTTGTCTTCAGCCAGGCAGGTTTTGCTCTAAGGATTATGAAGGTAAAAAAGGGCAGTGCTCTTCCTTTCAAAACTAAACATTCCCACACTTCTATCACTAAAGCAGGGCAAGAGTTTGACCCTGAATTTCTTCTTTTCCTGCTGCCCAGCTCCTGATTTCTGAGCAAGCATGTCTGAGCTTAAGCTTCACTTTTGGAAAGGCAGAAACCTCTTTGAAAAGATCCTCCACAATTTGGAAGGAAAATATTCTCCAAGAATCCTGACTTCCCACCTGCTACTGGCTCATCTAGTCACTATACAAGGAACTGTGTGATCATACCGTGAGTGAGAGGTGCCTGTACAACAAATGTCAGGATTTTTTTTAAATTTGAAAGAATAAGAATGAGGAAGACTAAGAAACCTTTAAATCCAATGTCAGTGACCCCATGCTTGAAGCTAGTTCAGATTTCATCTTGCAGCTCTAGAAGGTTCTGCCATGACTGTATTTCTGTGATCCTTGAATTATCAGTCTTCAAACACAAAGGAATATAAAAATATTTTTATGAAATTTTCAATGGTTTTTTAGGACACTATTTTTATATTTTTTTTAATCAAGAAGTATGTTAATATTATAAATCCACTCATTCGCCTTTTAATTTAAAAAATCATTTTCAAAGCTTCTGACAGAATAAGGGGATTGTTCTGCCTTTTAATATCTTGGAACTTTTTTCCACCCTTAAATCTTGAAATCCAGAAAGAAGATCATACCTGAATAAAACACTGAAAACTTTAACAGTTTGGAAATCTTCTTCCCTGGGTAACCAGATTGTTCTGACTAACTCTTTCATCTAATTATATTTGAAATTAACAGCTCTACACTTTTCATCAGAAATAATATTATTTGAAAACTCACAGTAACAGGTCCATCTGGGAGGCATCGCACAGCTCTTCTAAAGTATCTATTTCTTGTTCAAAACAAGAATATTGTGTAGATGTGCCATATGTCGAGTCCTATGCTTTTATGGATGAGAAATAAAGAACTTGGTCGATATGTTTACTGTTAACACACTCTCCTGATGCCATAACAAATTTTATTTGTGAAAATTTTGACTGTTATGTTATCAGTGAAGACATTTTTTGGAACTGGTTTGAGGGCATCAGCTATAATGAAACTGGCAAATTATGGTTAGTCGTAAAGATTTTTGTCAGCTGGGTGACTATGACATGAAAAACGTTTATCTTCAGGCCACCTCCAGAAAAACATCAGTCTCACCTATGAGTCTGTTCTAAAGAAATGTTTGAAAATCCTACAGAAAGATCAAAAGAAAAGGGAGATTTTATGTGTGCAACTCTTCGCATTATTACCATCTTCTTCGTTTATTTGATATTGCTGCATTACTTTTGAATGGTCAAAATAATTTAAGTCCAGTTATGAAAATGTGTAAGGTATGATGAGCTTTTTTGCCATGTTAATTGCAGTCCTTACTGTAATTACTGCTCCATGAATTGTCTTTCCCCATTCAGATACCCACATGGAGCTCTAATAGAAGCTAGATGCATTGGTATGTATTCAAAAGGTACTTAGCCTGCATCTCTGATGATCCACACCCTCAGAGACTCTCAGTCTCTCTCCTCTGGTATTACTTTTCACACAAACTTGAAAGAGCAAATATGTAAAACAAAGACTCAGAGGGAAATGTTTCCTCTTATTCACACAAAGGAAGAATTCTTTACACTTTCTCCTCAAAATTCAATACACTTGAACTCTCAGTCTGGTGTAACTGATTTCTGCAGCTGTGTCAGGTTGCAAATTCCAGCATCTTGTGATGTATAAGGACTAGAAAAATGAGTGGACAGCACTGTGTCAGGGAGATCTGTTGCTACTTACTACTCACAACCCAAGAGACGTGAAGGTTAGAGGTCATACGTTAACTTAAGTAGGATGGAATCATTTTAAGGTGGAATTTTGGTATTGCCATGGTAATGAACACAGTTGTTCTTTTGAGAACAGACACTGTAAAATCAATCCCAGCTACAAAATGAATGAAAGTTACTTGGTTACATTGTACTTTTTTGACTTCTTTCCAAGATAGGAGGACCCGAGACCCCATTTTCTACTTACCTATTTTTGCAAAAGAGGCAAGGAGGATCCAAAGGGTAACTTCATAGGGAATTTGCACATAGTCATAGTCCAGCGTGAAAACATGTAGCCTTGTGTCTTGTGAGGAGCCAACAGCACCACTGGAATCAGGTTCATAGTGAGGCAAGGACCTCTTTCCCAAGCTGGGCTCATCCACATAAGCAGAAGCAGAGCAGGATACCACACTCAACAGCAACAGAAGCAGGTTGGAAAGCTTTGCATGTGCAAGCATGGTAGAGCCCATATTGGGCTGTGACGACTTTATTACAGATTTAGCATATAGTGGGTGCACGAAGGTGTGCTACTGTCCCTTCTGCTGATTCACGCTGCCCATAGCCACAGCCGCTTCTTTCTCAGGGCTCTTTCATTTGCCTGTTAGAGGTCATTATATAGTCCTAACGTGCCTGTCCCATTCCTTGTGTTACAAACGGATCTGGAGCTGCATGAAGATACTGGTTGTGCAGGTTCCTCTGACCCAGAAAATCCTTGGCCACAGCATCACCCAGTTGAGGAATAAAAAATCCTTTCCCACTGCATTATTTATCCAGCCTCTCTGATTTTTCCACTTTCCAAAAAAAAAAAAAAAAAACCAAAACAAACCAACAAAACCAAAAACCCAAACAAAACAAAACAAAAAACTTTCGATGCTCACCGTTCAGGCAGCAAGCGGAGCACGAGGGAACAGCATCAGCTGGGAGAGGTGGTGGCAGCCTGGGCAGACAGAAAAACCTGCTTCGTGCCTGCCTCTCTGTCCCTCGCTCCCTGGCTGCCTCCCCTGCTCAACTGGCACCTCGGGCACCACACTTGGCACTACTCACTGGTCCTGTAGCACCTGGTAACAAAACTGGTCGGTGTGTAAATAGACTGTGCAGGGCTCGCGGTAGGGACATCTGGTGGGGGACTGCGCAAATTACAGCCTCGTTTGGAGAGGGCCTCCCTCTCTTAAACGTGTATGTAATTCAGCAGGTAGCAACAACGTAAAGAGGAAGGTCTGAGTCACACCACCTAGCTAAAACTGGATCTTGAGTTTTCCTGTATTTGGAATTTATTTTGCTCATACCAGTAAGGTATTTACTGGGCAGACACATTATACTCATCCAACTGCTTTTCAGGATCATTTTTTTAAAAGGTTAGGATATTAAGGATAACAGGGTATACAAACATAGTGCTGTTGATTAGAAGCTTCTAAAGCCTGTGTTACTTACATTAGAACTGAGTGTATTTAATTTACTGACAAATTATTCAAAATACTCAAATTCAGTAATGATTTGATTGTGTTAGAAGACAGTGCAGATAGTGCAGATGGTGAGAATAGATGTGATACCCTGAAACAACTAGTTCTGAGAACCCTGCAACCACACTGTGTGTGCTTGGGAGGGGATTCCTTCAGACCAACTGATCTCACAGACTGAGTGTCCCTTCATGGATGGAGAGTATCTTCCACTTGACTTTCTGTTGAAGGGATCCAGTGTGTGCAACTGTGATGCTCTATAATGCAAAACAAAAGGCAATATGTAGTGACAGCTGGGAAATTTGCATCAAAATTGTGATGATCTGAACCGAATCTCCAATACAGGTGCAGCTGCAATGTCAACATTTTCTGTGGTACACTCAGTGATGGCCTTTGATGTTCTGCTTCTACATGAAGAGCTATCTTCCATCAGCCTCACAGCACCGTCAGTCCTCCCACAAAAGCTTTGAACCCAATATAGCATCAGGTAGATAATGCTCAGCCTGCTTGCAAAAGAGTTCTTTTTTCAGTATACTGATCCTGTTAACATCAGTGTTTCTTGAAATCACTTTCCAACAAGGAATCTGGCAAATGAGATATTCAATTAGCATTATAAAACAAGAAGTTGTTAACTCGAAGGAGGAATGAAGTGAGCAGAACAGCAGAGCAGCGGCTACACTACTCAGATTGCTTAATACGGACCATTGCATTTCACTCAGATGCAGACATACACACACAGGCTGCAAGATGGTTTGACAGCAAGTGATAAGAACTCTGGAGAGTTGGCAGCCAAAGGACTACAAGGGAAAGACTTTGGAGTCCCTGGAAGTCTACTAGCTGTGACAACCAGGGCTCTGATTTACACCTGCAACACACCTATAATGCCAACAGGTTCAGTGGGCATTGAGTGACCAGCAGCAGACAGGATCAGCAATGATCAGGTGCAGGTGTCCCTGAGTGTGAATTGTTTCAAAAGTGGTAGAATTCTTCCTCTCACTGAAGAAAGGATGGAGATGCCTGGCATAAGCCTACACAGTGGTCCCTCTTTTCTGAATCCCTTTGGCATACCCAGTTGTAGTAGTCTCCCACTGTATTTTCTTGGTGCTCACACCAGAGGAGGTAACTCATTTGAAAACTTTGGCTTTGTCCCACTGGACTGCATCAGAAATTAAACTGCAAGCTTCCTCTTGATTTCCCTTTTTTAAATATTTTTCTAGAAAATAAGTGTAAAAATATTTCAGAAAGAAATACAGTGCAAAAAACATTGTATGTCCCAAAATCAGAACAAAATGGTATAATAAATATAATAAAAATTGTAATTAAATAGTAATTTATGAGAGATAGCGCACATTTAGAGTTGTGTGAAGTGGTACAGTTTTGCTGTGCACTGTCACACTTCAGTCCTCCTGACTGTTTTGGAGGGAGCTATTGCTGGCTGTAGTGACAGTTGACAGTGGTCGGACGATATAGAAAAGGTCTTTGACAATCATGTTACCATTTCTGATCCTGATGTCATCCCCCTGTGAAATTTCTCCTATCAATATACCAGCCTGAATAACCTTTGGGATAAGCCCTTCAGGCTGAAACTTCCCAGCCTCTTAGTAGTTTTCATTGGCATGTGGTAATGCATATATTTCCAGAACTTCTTGTGTGGAGCAGCAGAAATGGAAGACTTCCAGGTAACAACTGGTAAAATCCGAAGTGCTTTCTTCACTACTGGAGGCAGATTCTCTGGCTCTTGGAAATCCTGGAACTTTATTAATACTAGTTTGATTCTTTTATCTTCCAATGCACAGTTCACTGCTGCCTGCAGTTCAAAGATGCTTGGTCCACTGACATAGGCTGGGCTCAAAACAATGATTACCCGTCTGCTTTGTTTAATAGCTGTTACAACTTCATCTGTGTATGCTGGAGAGAAAATGGTGAGAGTTACTGCATTCTACAATGGATTTTTTATCTTATCAGTTCCTTTATCAACAGTTAAAACCCAGAAATAAGGAAAGCCAAGATTAGGAATGTTGAGCACTCATATAACCTCTAGAAACGTGTTTGCTATCAGAGGGTACCATGGCTGTTCTTATACAACTGAAGAACACAACTTTCTGCTCAGGACATGAAGGGCACAGCTGAGACCTCAACACACTTAAACAGAGTCTCAAGGGACACTTGGACTTGTCTTTATCTCTCCCAGGAACAGATACACAGGGCTTTCTACTTACTGTAGGTGGCACTGATCAAAGTCACTTAGAAAGTAACTACTGAAGTATTTGAGGCCTTCTTTCCAGAGAACAGAGTTTGCTTGCAAAGAAATTTTTGTACAAGGAATTTCATCTCAGCCTAGTGGCTCCCAGTGATCTCACTCCAAAGTATGTATGCCTCAGCCACAGGGACCAAGTACAAAGATCAAAACGTTATGAGATTTGAACATAAATTCCACTACCAAATTATACAATTTGTTGCTCTGGTGCATAAGGGTTTTTTTGAAATTGAAATGCAATTTTATAAAAAACTGAAGATTTTCTACCATCCCCAGGGACCTTACCTCCTCCCGGAAGAATATCTCTTTCAAGAATACATAACTTGTATCCATATTTATTTTCTAGCATATCTGGAAGAAGCTCCAGGGCAAATTTTTCCTCACTAATTAAAGCAGAGTCACTTTCAGAAGAGTTTATTTTTGCATAGGACACAAAGGCATCAAATTCCTTGCCATCTAAAATAAATAAATAAATAAATAAATAAATAAATAAATAAATAAATTCTATACATTAACAAGTCTGGCTGAAGCATTCAGCTTCTTTGTTAATGCTCGGTTTCCATTTATATCTATCTAAGTAGGCACATTACAAACCTAAAATTATAACCTGTTATTGGATTACAGCTATCCAATCACCAAAGACAACCTTGCTCCTCATTGTCTTGCAGATTTTGTAGACATATGCTACCAAAGCAAACAAGGAAGGTACTCATGTTTAGTGCAAGGCAGTTTAAAGATCTGGTCCCTTCCAGGCAAAAGCCATGTGGTAGGGAATGATTCCCAGTCTTTTCTCTCATTTGCCCAAATGCTGATTCAAAAAAAAGTCTTGTCAATGGTCAATCTTCTTTTAAAATATAATGACTCTTAAAGGAAAAATGTTCTTAAATATTAGCTCCTTGCAAAATATATGCTGTTTCCATACATTGTTATGTTTGTAAACAGAGAGACTTGTGTATGGAGCAATGGCTAACTGATCAAAATATCAGCTCAGACACCAAGCACTGACCAGTTATTGAACTTTAAGTCTCATTGAAAGAATGTTTGTGTGCAAATGAAACACAGGTAAAGAATTTTTCTTGGCTATGATCACCCTGGTACCCATGTCCTGGGTTAGGCCCATTCTTAACTACAAGGCAAAAGCAAATTGTATCTATTTGTTGAATAAAATTTGAACTACACTTGAGGGAGAAGGAACAGAAAAGAAAAGAGTTTCTGGTAAAAGCAAAAGGCATAGTGGACCCAGTCCAGTTTCCCAGTTACTTGAGGCCATTTAAGGTGTCCTAAGACTGCCAGATTTGACAGGTGAAGTATTGGAGACTCAAGACTTTTGGAATGGCAGGACATCCTCAGGCAGCCCAAATTATATCAGACACCTATGTTCAATTAGCTGAATTGTATCACAGCAATAGAAACCAGAAAGAAATTCTCCTGTGTAGAGCAGAGTCCCACTGCAGGGTGCTGCTGCAGGGTGAGCTGAGAAGCTCTCTAGATTTCACCACATGGACTGCATCTTCACTGCTTGGGAACTGAGATGCCTACCTCCAGCAGACACCTAAGTGTTGAGTATCATGACCCACATGCCTTGGTGTTAACCTCCTGATTTCTATCCCTAGATGTAAGATTAGGATCACAGACATGAGCTAGAGTCACCAACTTCCCACAGGATCTAGAAGAGCCCATAGGTAAAGCAAATTCAGAAAACTAACATGGATGAGCTGGGGCTGAATGCTCGAATACAGAACCAGCACGCAGCAGAAAGTATGTCATCAAAACAAAACAGAGGTGTGCAGATTGGGTTTGGAGGCCAAGAAAATGATCAGACAACACGTTGCACCTCTGCTCCTCCCCTCTACTCCTGGACACACACTTTCAATCACATCCTTCTACTGGTGCTGCAGGTCTTGTGATAATAGAGGAAGATGATTCACTTTGCTGGCTACCCATTGTCTTGCTGAGTTGTTTTTCTGCCAGGTTGAGCCCATTTAGGCCCACAAGAGTGAATCACCAGCAGCGGGCACACAGGACTAATGTGGGAATTAAAGGTGGAACAGAAATTCACTAGATTGGTTTAGCTGAACTTCAATTCATCTATACCCTAAATTGAAGCTCCTTTGAGAATGGATTTTAAGTGACTATAAATTGCACTACAAGCCAGGATTCCTTATTTCACCCACAGAGGTCACTGCAATCTTATTAGACAACAACCACTAACACGCCTTTGTAACATTACTATTACAGTAGCAAGTTAAAAATCAAATACAAAATAAGCACCATTAAGCCTTTTTTTCACATAACTGTACAGGACAATTACAATCTGAGGAACATTTGGTACTGTATTTAAGATGCTGAAAGTGTAGGAAATGAAGAATACCTGACTTAAGCAAATTGATGGCATATGTGGTCTATAAATGTTAGTATCAAATCTCCTGCATTATTTTTTCCCCTTATGGGAGAAGGCAGGAATTTTAAGATATGTATCTTAATTGGCTAAGGAGGCCAATTAACCCCAGAGGGGTTCTGGTTTCTCTGTTCACAAGGCCCTGCACAACATGGTCTAGGTTGGCTCTGCTTTGAGCAGGTGCCCAGGGGTACCTTCTAATCTTGTAGGATTCTTCAGTTCTCTGCTCTGTGCTGAGGACATGAGAGAAGAAATGATAGAAATGAAGAAACAGCAAAATCAAGTCATAACTGCTGCTTTGCTGCTCTCAGACCTCAGGTGATTTGATATGCATCCACATGACATGAGAAGGACGTGATCCTGCAGGTGAGAACACATTTTCCTTGGACAGAAAACTATCTGGTCTGCACGCTGCAAATGGTGCTTTGTGCATACACGAGAGTGTACAGGCAGGGGACAGGGACTGCCACAGTGGAACCCAACAGTGTCTTCAACACACAAGCCTTAGCAGGTCTGTCTCTGTCCTACTGACATGCAGGGTGTGCTCTAGGGGACTTTCCACAGGTCCTTAAATCACTTTTTTACCAAATAGAGCGGAAATTTTGAGTGATGTTCCAAATTGCTTTTGCCAAATGCTTTAGGGCTCACAAAAATGTTTTCCTAAAGGGCAGTTAATTTTCTAATTGTATGTACTTACAGGTATCTAGATATAGTTGTTTCACACTCAGGTGTAAGGTACGTATGCAAACACAAAAACAGACTCAGACACCTCTATCTCAAACTGCATCAAGATGCAAAAATTTTTAGAAAAATTTTCTCAGGCACGAACTATCAGAATTCTTTCAACCCATGTAAGAAAATTGTACATTAAGTTCTTTGAAGTAGTCATAGTGATTCCTGATACATTTTTACACTGTGCTGTTTCAAAGGCCTCTTTTAGCTGAGATGATGGGGCGATGCTACTACGGAGACTCGAAAAATCAAAAGTTAATCACTCAGGTGCAAATGTCAAGTTGTTTCCAAAGTTTTAGAAAGGAAATATGAATATTTCCCAAATATTCACTTCTCAGTTGGTGCCCTTTATCGTCTTATTTCTCTCTTTTTTTTTATTCTTCTGAGAAACTTTTTGGCTTCAAGTGAAAAATACCAATAGACTCTGGAGTCCTTCACCTTGTTATGCAAGGTTGTTTCATTCTTGTCCAAAGGTTTTGTTGAACTTTTTCAGAGAACGATTTTGAAACGTTGGAGATGCTAAATTATTTCCTGCAAATGGACTGTCAACATTCAACTTCCTGCTCTAATGGGTACCCTAATCTTCTATGGGTAAATTAGGGTAAAAGTCTAACTGACATTTCAGTTGGTGTTAGATATTTCTTTCACACGATCTTTCTTTTTTTCCATCTGCATTCACTGAGCATCTTGTAAGGTTTAACAGTCCTTGTATTGGCTCAAAGAGAGCAGGGTAATTAAGAGAACTTAATTAAATGAGTAATTCATACCAGATTATCCCACATGGCAAAAAGCAGCAGAAAAACTGGAGAAAATTAATATTACACAAGGTTTCTTACCTTCTGTATTTTTGTTGTGGACCAGATAATTTCGATACATCAGCACTATTTCAATCCAGTGCTGGTAAATAAAGGCAGTGCACAAAACAAATGCAAATAGAGTAGAAATGGCACTGCATAGTACATACAGGAACAACACTGCAGAAAAGAAAAGAGTCTATCATAACTCAGGTTTCCAAAACAATATTGACATTTAGATAAAAAACTTGGTCCAGAAATGGGGACAAACCATCTCACAGTCTTTTTCCTTATCCCACTGACAAAATTTAGGGAAGTCAAGATTTCATGTAGCCACAAACCTTAACATAGAATTTCAGTCTACCATCAATGACCTTTTTTGCATGGTATCTCTTTGCTGGTATGAAAAGCCAAACTGTGACAGAAGGCACAGAGGAAACAGTCTCTGGTACACTCAGCAATGCTGAAAATAGTAATTGCCTGAGATGGAAAAGCTACATCAGAACAGACATAGCTGCACACAGTGCCCTGCTGGCAGCTTCCTGTGCCACTACAGTGATGAATCTCCACTGTGAACTATGGTTCAGCATTTTAATTTCCACACTGATTCTGGTTTGGGCCTTGAAAGGCTTGAAAGGCAGCCACATTCATATCGGTTATGGTAACTTCTTAGAAACATGCATGTGGATACAAATATGCTGGTAGCAAGAATTCCTCTTGCTTCTTTCCAGCCCCGTGAGATACTTTTCTCTCTCACGGAAGATATTTCTAGAGTTCTATAAACTATGAACACCTGCAACCTTGCAGAGCTTTGTTTATGGTACAGTAGAAAAATATTTTGACAAAGGATGTTTTAGGATTTTAGCCAATCACCCCAAGGGGTGGCTGATCCTTTGTCCAATTAGACTAAGAAGAAAAAAGTCTATAAAAGAGTTGTAAAATGATTAAATGAATCAATCTTGCTGCACAATTCCTGCCTGCTGGATCTCTCTTCTCCTCCCTACTACTGCGGGATACTGTGATACATACATGCTAAGGACTGGGAAAACAAACAGAAATGTCCTGTGAAAATCAGGGAATACTGCTGCTTTCAGCAGCCTCTCTGCTTCAGTTTAGTAGACTGCCTGTTAATGTTCAGAGATGCTACTCTCCTCTTCTTCCTTCCAGTTTCTCTCCATCTTCCACTTGACTCACCCCCCTGCAGTAAGTCCCCAGATAGTCCTGTCCTTCTGAGTAATCCTCAAAATACTGAGGCTGTCAAGATATCTGACAAACCAAACTTTTCCCACCCAGGTTCAAGAAACTTCTGCAACTGGCTAAAAGCCCGTGTGAATGGGGAATTAATTAGTAGCAGTAAATCAAAATGTGTCTTCAGGGGCAAATAGTCACCAATTGATAGCTTTACCTCTCTGCTTTCTTTTCAGCTGGATCACAGCGGTGGCATTTCCCACTGAATTCTCAGCAAAGCATGTGAAGTTGCTTCTGAGGTCCTTTTCAGTAACTTCTTTCAAAGTTGCAACATGAAGAAGTGTGCTCCCCTTCAAACCTTTTGGATAGACACTAGAGAGAAAAAAATGTGTATTTGCATGATACCTTTGCTGTTCATTCCCACAATCTCCCAATGTCTTACACACAAAAATAGAGGAGCTTGCAACTTCTTAACATTGATCTTGAACTTTTAATAGTGATGCAATATTCTGGTTTGGAACCTCCATTTGGTTTATACATGGTAAGAAAATACTAACACTGTAAGAAAATACTTTGATAGGCCTGAAGACTGAAAGGTTCATTCCTAGTTCATCTATTCAGCAAAATATTTACCACTTTCCTAGTTTTCAATATATAGTCCCCTTTACATCTATAAGATTACTTGCGGTTTTCTAAGATGTAAAATATTCACCCAGAAGAAATGCAGAGAAATGAAACTTCAAAAAGGAGCCCCAAGAGAGAACTAGCTGGGCAAAAAGACTGAGCAGCACAGCCTCTTGCACAGGGGTAGAAAGCCCAAGGACAGGATAGGCAAACAGAAAAAGATATATATAAGGGACAGAAGTATAAGAAATGAAGAGGAAACGGAGGAATCTCTTCAGGGTTGAGTGGAGGATATGGGTAACAGATCTGTGTCTGCAATCACTCCAGAATACCCAGAGTTTCTGAGTTTCAGTGCTCCTCTTCGAAAGCCACAAGTACAAGCCTCTCTGGGTCATCTTAGAAGGCATCTCACATCAGGCCACTGCAAAATGACAGTATCCCGCAGCCCTTCCTCGTTACCTCAAGATGTGGAGGAGTAAGCAAGGGCAAGGATTCAACCAAAGTCTGTTGGGGATGTTTCATTTATTCGTATTTTTAAAAAATAAACAGAAACTCTAGGCATTGTCTTGGGGTGACCTTATGATGTGTATCCCATGTTCCTGCCTATGCCCAGAAATTAATTTCTGTGCCTTTCTATGCCTCTAAACTGAGCCTGAGAGGGGGAAGGAAAAACTGAGCAAAACTTCTTCAAAGCAGTTTGCAGCTTGTTCAAGGACACACACAGATAGCAATTGGTTTTCCCAGCTGTGGCAGGGGAGGGAGGAAGCACTCAGCTTGCTGTTTCCGAGGACAGTTTTTTGGCCAGGGGTTCAGCTGCTTTTTCTCCGGAGATAGACTGAGAGTTGAATTTTTCCTTCCCTGGAATTTTGGATTTTCTCCCTTTTCTACTGGACTGTTTCAATATCAGAGCACATCGGGAGGACTTTCCACTGGGCACAGAGGGCCTGGCCCTGGGCCAAGCCCCAGCTCCGAGGATACCAAAGGAAGGACTCGAACACTTTTCCAGGTTTTTTTCTCCACAGCGAGAGATTTTATTATTTAGCATTATTATCCTTTTCCCATGTGTTTGTTAAATAAATTGCTTTTATCTCTTTCACTTTCCTTTGAGGAAAATTTATTTTTTCCTGAACCTGGTGGGGGGAGGGGTGGTTGTGCCTTCTCTCAGAGTATATATTTCTAAATTTGGCGAAACCAGAACAGCCATGAAAAAAGCTAAAACCTTGTTAAGAAGAATATTCCAAATCTAAACATCCTAAAGTTAGGAAAATCCAATTTCCAGTCTACCTCATGAGTGTGTGCATGTGTGTGATATCATCTTTTTTTTTTCCCATATGACTCCTACTATGAACTTGATTTTAGCAGTGACAGCAGAGCTTTTGCTTCCCCCAGTAGACAGAAAATTTACCCATACAGCTGAGTCAGGGCTGTGTAGTAAAAGATGCACTTGCCTGTGTTGCCTCCACTCTGTTGCTTGCCCAAGTTGAACACTGCATAAGTGAATGAGAACAGGAAGGAAAGGGAAGTATAGTGACTACAGGGGTTGTCCCCAGGTCACAGGAAACCTTTCCCCTACATGTTTCTTCTCTGCAGGGCCTGGTTAATTCTCACCAGAGGAAAGGTCCCAAAATTCAGTGTCCTGAAACTCAGTGCTGCAAGTCCTCAGATCTAGGCTGTAAACACACCCCAGTGTCTGAGGTACACAAGCTCCTTTCAATGTCCACAGTATTGTTTTGCTGATCTGATTTATTCCCCACTCAGAGACAGCTTCCAAAGAGAGATTGTGTGAATTGCTAGCAAGGCACAACAGAGATCGTGCTTTCAAGAACACTTGAAAGCAAGAACACTTGAAAACAATGGATGCAGGGACAGGCAACCAGGAACCCTTCATGTTGAAGCTGTCTCTGAGCTAAAGCTTGAAGAAGAAGAGCTAAGATTGTGGAGAGTTTGAGTTCTTGATTTTATGGCCATCAATATGTGCTTCTGTATGTGAAGGTCACATGCCTGTCACATGCTTGTGGACATACACATTACTAGGTGAAAGAAAAGAGCCTTCTAAGTTTCTTTCAATTAAATGCATTCAGTAAAATTGTTATAGAAGGACTTTTACAGTGTTTGCGGTGGTAGTAACTAGGTTACTGGGGCAGGAAGGGGGCGAGGGGTAGGTTTTCTCACCTTGTTTCCTGATTCAGTTTCTCATTTATATTCTCCTCGTCGCTTCGTTTCCATGTTACTCTCATTGGAGAAACTGTTTCAAACCCAAACTGTACACGGCATTCCAATTCAAGTGGCTTGCCTGGAACAAATTAACACAGAAAAACCATGCCTGCAGGTCACCAGAATATTATTCACTTAAATAGCTTAGAAAGCAAAGCTGGTTTGCTTTATCAAGATCTATCATTATTTATCAATACCTCGTTTAAATATTTTCATTTGCTTTTAGGTGAGGAATTGAAACTTACCAAGCTCTGCTTCGAGGATCACAACACCATTGGGATACAAAAGGTTTGGTGGATGAATAGTGTTTTTTGCTGCAATCAACAAGAATATCATTAAGTATAAAGTTATTATCAGTGCAGAGGACCAAAGAGAACAGCTTACAATTTGATTTTTCAAGTTTTAGGTGGAATTTAGACACCTAATCCAAGAGGATGTTTTACAGTTCTTGAGGTATATGAGTGCGCACAGATAAGGGAGTTTCAACAACAAAATTTGTGCAGCTACTTAAACACCTGCTATCTCATTTACTCTGAGGCATTGTCCTCTTTCATGAGCTGAGAAGCTCAGCATCTAGCCTGCATTTAAGATTATTTAGGATTCAAAAATTAGGAACTCCCCTTGCAAAACCCCCTGAAGGGTGCAATCCTCATACCAGTTCCCTGCCAAGCCTCTTTCCATGCCCAGTAAGCACAAACAGCGCACACACACCTCATTCACAAGCACAGATACTTGCACCAAAATAGCCATGCTGTTCTCAAAACTCAGGCTGCCAAAGGGCACAGATAATGACACCCACGGGTTATACCATAAAACCCACAGCTCTGAGGTTCTAGGAAAGTCCCATACTGCAGGAAATGGTGCCATATAACGCTTAATTTTTTTTTTTTTTTTTTTACCAAGCCACAGCAGAGAAATGTATCACAGAATAAGCTGAGTTGGAAGGGACCCACAAGATCATCAATGTCCAACTCCTGGTCCTGCACAGAACCATACCCAAGAGTCACACCATGTGCCTGAGAGTGTTGTTCAAACACTTCTTGAACTCTGTCAGGCTTGGTGCTGTGACGCGAGCCTCTTCCAGTGCCTGACCACCCTCTGGGTGAAGAACCTCTTTTTATTATCCAACATAAACCTCCCCGGACACAACTTCAGGCCATTCCCTCAGGTCCTGTCACTGGTCACCACAGTGATGAGATCAGTGCCTGCCCGTCCTCTTGCCCTGGTGAGGAAGTTGTAACTGCAAGGAGGTTTCCCCTCAGTCTGCATGGCTCTGGGGTAGTATATATGCATATGGCACCTTTTATGTGTTTTTCTCACTGTGCTATGAAGTGAGGGAAAAGAACTGAGAAGGACAATGTATCAGCTCAGGTTCGGTCAGATCAGAATAAAAGCAGAGCTAGTCCAAGCCTGCCTGGAGAATATTGTGGGAATATTCCATAGAAGAATATTAGAAGGAAGAGTCAAAGAGCATCAGGTATTTTAAGCCACCACAGAGCTCTCACAGGTTGGTGAGACATGCTTTCCTGTCCTGACGGGATGGATACATTGTCCCTTGAATTATTAGAACCAAATGCTTAAAACACCTGGGGGAAAAAAAAAAGGATCATCTATTTCAGAGAAATTCTATCCTCATGAGACCATGGAATTTCAAAGGTGTATTTCTTCACTAGAGCACAGAATCAGGTTGCCTCATTTGACACCTTTCTTTGGTCCCCTAAATCTTGTCCTCCCTTTCACAGTGTCCCACTTTCCACCAGGATGCTGAGGACTAGTCCTGTGCTGTTTTCATACAGAAACAGCTGGACTGCATCTATAGAGTTCAGGATATAGAGTAGATATATACTCCTCCTATGGGACCTGTGATTGACTGGGGTGACTACAAAGTCTTAACAGCACTCAACCGTAGATATCTGGAGAAAAGCATTGCCACATCACTCCTTTAGCAGATCAAGCAGTCTCCCCCATGTTGCTAGCATGCTCCCTTGCACTGCATTGATGTCCCAAAACACTCTGCCAAGGCAGTCTGGATTTTGCCTGAAGGACAACTGGAGACAGTAAATATTAGAGGAAAAGTCACCGTGGTTTGTAGGAGAATATAAGACCATGTCATATCACTGTGCCATAGAGTTCTAGCCAGTTTTCTTCAGTAATGCATGCAAAGCCCGAGAGAACAGGTCATGCAGGCAGTGATGTTCTCCCCCAAAGAGCATGTGCAACAACAAATGGCTTGTTTGTTAGATTGCTCACAGCTCTCCTATTTACTCTGCTGCTAAAAAATTACATGCAAGAGAGGTAGAGATCCCACCAATATCATCTTCCCTGTCACTGTCAAATGGAGAAAGTGAAGGTTTCACCCATGCCACAAGGAACAGTATTTTACCTAACTCATAATTTCACATAATCCTCTACTTCAGGGAGATGTGTAGGATTGAGATACGCTGCTTTTGCCCATATTTCCAGTGCAGGATTTGCAATCCTTCTTCCTAGTATGCAAATATGTTCCTAATACTCCTCACACTGTACATGGAGAACATTGGCACCAGTTGGAGTTTCATGAATTCTACTCCCAGATCAAGAGATCTAAATCTTTTGTGGATTTGATCCCCAATGTTAAGAACTACAATAAATCCAAGGCACAATTAGATTTTGAAAATTAGTGTTGTATGCTGCATGCTATTACTGCTATTACTATTGGATGTTCTAGTCAGTGTCCCTAGATGTCTTCAGAATACTTGGAAGAGGATTGTAATGATCCTGTAGCTAATTCAGTTTATGGGTTTTTCAGAACAAGAGCCTGAAAAAATCACATAAATAAACATAATAAAGAAAATATACTTTACTTCAGGTATTTTATTCTGAGTTATTATATAACTCACCAATGACTTCTACTGTTACTGCTGTTCTCACTGTCCAGTTGGTAGTGTTGTCAGGCAGAGTGTAATCACACACATATATTCCAGCATCTTTGTCATAGGTTGGATTCAAGTAGATTTCATTCTGCTTAAGCTTTAGGCTTGGTCTGCTTTTCCTGTGTTTTACCTGGTGACCATCCTAATGAAAGGAAAAGGAAAAGGAAAAGGAAAAGGAAAAGGAAAAGGAAAAGGAAAAGATTAAAGTCTTTTTTTATCTTGCTGTTGTTGCTGTTATTAAATTACATTTTAATGTATTTGGACAACATTTTCATGTCAGTAGGGCTAAACCAAAGTCTTTCCACTGAAGCCCAAAAAAGGATGTATTAGGAGTCTGAGAACATTTTTCAGTTATGCTAAAAAAGATGCGAATACCCTTGACTTTTTAAAAATTATTTAAAATTTACAGTTGATATGAAACTGTGAAATCATGAAGATAATCTAAATTTAACTCCTATTACTAAAGAGCAACAAAAAGGATCAATTTTTTGATGGACTGGGTATTTTTTATTATGCAAAGAAATTGTTTTGAAAGCATTTTCAAGTTATATTATGAGAAGTAAATCATGAGTTTGTATTGTCTGAGATTGAGAACACTGTCACTACTTTTAGAAGCATGAAAATTGTCTGTTTTTGAAAAGCACCCCTATTTTTCAGCTTAATATATTCATATTCCACTGAGACCAGAAGAATTTTCCTTAAATGAAGTTCATGAAAAAATCCACTAATGCAAACAGGAAGAAGCTCCTTAACTTCAGCGGGCTTCAGATCATGATGTAGGTAAAGATATACCTCATTTAAAATTTGAAAGCAAATGCAAAGTAACTTCAACTAGATCATAATTCTGCTTGAAAGAAAAAAATAATGTAAATAATACCAGGTAGGAAAATGCACAATTGCAAATTTTAGTCATCTTCCTTCGCTCATTTATACAGGTTTATATGTTATATTACCCTCTTTACAAACACTAAGTCAGTAGTGGTTCAGCGGAATAGTCTTTCATTAAAACAGGAGTCTTGGATAGAACAGTTTGAAACATTCATCTTAAAATAATTTTTCACCTAACAAAGCCAGTTTTTCTTTGGTATATTTGATAGTTTCAAAATTTGAAATGTCAAAACAAATCTTAAAACGTTACTTTTCAATCATGTCTGTTTTGCAAAGAACCTATTTTAACTCTCAATTATTTCAATTTCTTAGCTGAAGAGAAACCATTTCTTGGATTCTGTTTCACAGAATATTTTGGATGTGGTAAATTTCTTCAAAACTCTTCCTTAAATACTTAATATGTATTAATTCAAGATTCTGCTCTTTGGTTGAATTTCTTAGGCTGCATTGCCTGCCAAAGAAGAGTTCAAGTACTATGGCACATGGACATTAGCTAGACCTGAAGCTCCACCTTCACTCAGCTGTTTTCTACACTCAATAGACTGACTCTTACCTTGTACCATTTTACATCTGGCTTTTTAATGTGGCTGTAACATTTTGTCCCAGGACAGGTTATTGAATTCCCAATGCCAGCAAGTAGATATAGCATGTTTGTGTCATAACCTGAACATTTTGCTGCCTTCTTTGTTTGAACATCCAAAACAATTTTGAGACATGGGATTTTTCCCCTGAGTGATGAAAAAAAAAAAAAGAAAAGAAAAAGAAGTTAAACATTTAATACACAAACCAAACTAATAACTCTCCTATAGAAGTAGAAACTTTTTGCTCCATTAATCCATTACTTACCCTTTTGCTCCATTACTTACCACATCCTACAGATGTACACTCCAGAAGCACTGTCCCTTATTGGTTTAAACCAAAGCGCATCCCCTTGGAAAGCCAGATTTGAGCTTTCCTTGATAGCCTTCAGTGTCTCTTTATCCTTCTGATGCCAGAACCATTCCACTTTATGTTGATTTAGAAGTGGGTTGTTATAAATGCTGGTAGCATCTCTCTCTGGTAAAGCACACCGTAGAACGAACTCCTCACCATTAATTGCACGATACCATATTTGAGGTTCAACATGGGAACATCCTGAAAAGCAGGAGAGTAAGATATCAGTACCATCTGAAAGAATGCAGAGTCATGGTGAAAAAATTAAAAATAAAAATTAGGAACACAACAAAAATAGAACTTTACCTTTCTTTAGTTAAATATCCCTTTATGTGATCAGAAGATGGACTAACAGAAAACAGGTTTTCTTAAATATGCAATTTGTCAATGTTCTTGAAAATTTATTCAAAGGTTTCCAAGGGTTTGCTAGACCTTATCTCAAAAGATTAATGTGAAGGGTTTTGTGATGTGTAGACTTTTGCGTGGTGCTAACCTGTTAAACCTCAACTCTGTAGAAAAGCAGACACAGCTCTTCTCAATCTCATATTAATGGACAAGGGACTGACATAAGCCTGAAGAAGCAGATCCTGCCCACCACATGCCCTGTTTATGGTAAGATTGACAAACATCATTGTCTCACTGCTTTTAAATATTCATCCTCCCAGGTTTCAGCAACTTTCCCTAAAGTTAAACACATTTTTTAATTTTGAAAGGTGTGGTCAGCCATCCTAATGCCCCTCCTGCCACTCAGGGGGTTGTGACCCTTGAAAGTATGGCAGGATTTCACTCCAGCAGAAGGGAGGGCATGACATCTATTCCTCACCTGCTCACCTGGGAAACTCTTTACAGTTTCATTTTCTCTCAGCAAACTAAACTGCATCAAGCTCCTCCAGATATATTGTGTGTGTGAAAGACTTTGATAGATCAGTCTCATTCTGCTTTTGTCTTCCTTCTCCCCAGTCCCTGCCTCCCTGGACCAGATTCTGGAGACCTAAGTCACAGAAGCAATTCATTTGTCCCATCTAGTTCTCAGAAATTTTTCTTTACATTTGTCCTTTTCATTGGGGAACTGATTTTTGAGTCAAATTTATGGTAGACAGTATAATCAATACTTCAAAAGCTTGCAGAAAGGCTATTTGTCTGACACAAGTATGGCTAGGTACAGGAAAAACTCACAAAAGCAAGGAAAAATTAAGATCTCCTTTTTTAAGTTTTCAGAAAACACCACAAACACCAAACCTCAGTGGAGCAGCCTCTTACCTGGCAAGTTAATCTCTCTAACTTCTACCCCACTGACAAAAAATGTTAGTATCCAGCACAAAGTGAGCATGATTTCCTTTATCAATTTTGGTTGATACTCTAAGACATTTTCTTTATTAATCATCCAGCTTTCTGTAAAAGAGAAAAACAGGAGGTTTTTTTTGTAAATAAGAGTCCAAATAAAATAGATCATTGCATATTTCATTATGTACCTCTATAAAACTTTGCAAACACTATTTCCTGCATATTGTGTTTTTTAAAAATGGGGTTTGCAGCACTTTTCCTGCTCACACTATTTCACAGAAATACAGGATGGATAATACTCAAGACTATGCAACAATCTCTCTAAATGCACGTTTCATAGAATTTCTTACAGATGGATTTCCAAGTCATACTTACAGCAATGCAGAACTCCACCTCTGGAGTGGAAATGCAGATCCTTCCTCCTTTGATAGGAGCAAGATGAGAGGTAAGATACCAAATAATATCAGCCTTCAGCTAATAATGATTATGAGCAAAAGGCTGAGACAGGCATAAATGGTACCAAAACTCCATGGAACTCCACTGTAGATTGAAGGTCAACTGTCCCAGAGTGAGCTGATTGGATTCCTTTGGGATTAAACTAAATCTGAAGATGTGCTGCAGCTGCAAACAGCATTGAGCCCATGAGACTGGAGGACTATGCAGGAGTAAAACCCTCAAAGCATGTCCTGTGTGGGCACAGGTCTTTGGTTCTCGCTTTCACCCAAGATATGTGCTCCTACCAGGCTTTGCTACCAGCCAAAATGGACATACATTAGGATGTCTACCAGGGCCAGCAGAGCAACCTAAAAACCCCTTCTCCTCCTCCATGGCTTACCGGGGTGTGCAGAATCAGGCCTCACTTTTGCACCACGATGCTGTTCTGCACTGCTTGAACAACCCTGGCAGAGCCCTGCTTAGCAGGGTAACACCCAGAGGATCATAAGGGACCTGTGGTGTTCCCTCTGTAAACTGAGACTGGGAACACCCAGGGGATTTGGGGCAGGTCCTCAAAGCACTCAGCTGCATCCAGAGCCCTATATAACAGTACCCTGAACAAGGTGAAACCCCAAACCATATTGTTATGTCTTCCCTCTTCTACTAAGAAGTCTGATCTGCATGCCACAGCCTTCTCAGCTGCAGGCTGTGCAGTGGGCATACTCAACAGCCATGGCTGAATTTGGGTATTTAGTAAGGACATATCCAATGCCTATGACTGACATCTGGAGTGCCTGGTTCAGGAGCAAAGGGCATCTACTTTGCTGATGTTCAATTTGCGCAGCTGTGCATTGAGCAACCGAGCCCTCAAGGGGTTTTTTTCTTTCCTTTGGCTACAGAGTGACTCTGCATTTACAATGCTGTCAGAGGCATTGAGTCAGCCCAAGGGAAAAGCAGAAAAGGTTGGGCAAAGGCTAGTCTCTTGTCTGTTGGCACCTCATGCAAATCAGACAGTACTGATACTGGTTAGCATCAACAGAGCATCCAGTGCACACTGAGCTAGAGAGAGAGGTGATGAGAACTCCCACGCTGCACTTTTCCAGGCAGCAGTTTTGGGTAGCGGGGAGAACTCTTAGTCACCATTCTCTTCAGAATGTCTCTACTCCTTGCAAGTGAATGGAATGATCTATTTTTATGCCCAGAGCTCACAGGAAGTAAGTTAACTTATTTGTCTGACCCCATCCTGGTGCTTTGTTACAGGTTGGCTGCCAGCTGTCATCCCCCCACACATCTTTTAAAATCATCCTGAAACTCCAAGCCTGTATGTATGTCTGAATAAAGTGAGTTTGCTACCAGAACTGGGAAAAGCCCTCTATAAGTTTATCCAACTTTTTTATCCACTGCAAAAAGATCAATGGATCCTGACTCTCAAATCTGGATTTATGACACCTGTGAAGACCTTGCTCAAGGCGTTCATTAAGGCTGCATCTCTAGGCATGCTAATTCTGTATAAAACCAAGAATGATGTTCTGAGTTATGTCATCCGACAGCCCACATGGCAAAGGCATGCTGGTGCCCGTAGCAATCAGGACCCAAGGCCCTTTTGTGTGGTTCATTGCTGTAGCCCCTTGAGCAGGTGAGATGATGGAATAGGTCGCTGTTGACTAAAGCAGAGGGGCAAGAACTGATCTCTTCACTCTGGTGACCAGTGACACGACTCGAGGAGACAGCATGAAGCTGTGTCAGGGGCAGTTCAATTGGGTATCAATTGTTCTTCACCCAGAGGATGGTTGGGCACTAGAACAGGCTCCCCAGGGAAGTGGTCACAGCACCAAGCCTGACAGAGTTCAAGGGTTTGGACAACACTCAGGCATGTGGTGTGATTCTTGGGGTGTCCTGTGCAGGGCCAGGAGTTGGACTCAGTGATTCTGATGGGTCCCTTCTAACTCAGCTTTTTCTATGATTTTATGAACTATTGATCTGTCCTCCACACTCCACTCTCCCTTGACCACAGGCAAATGGTCCAGTCTCTCTCCTGTGACAGCCCTGGTACTTTCTGGTGACTCATTAAGCTGTTAAGCCATCAGAAGCTATTTGAAGAGTGCCTGACCTGGCACAAGATAAGCAGTGGAAGCGTTTACTTCCTGGCTTCCCATTTGTGTGTCACTGGGGACATACAGGCCACATGTAGTGAAACTACAACAAGTGACCATTCACAAAGCATTTAATAGTGCCAGTGATGTATAATCTCTTTGTTCTCCAATTTACTGCCATATAAACAATACCCTCTAAGCTGAAAAAGGTCACCACAAATGGGAAAGAAGTGCCAAAGGGAAAGAGTTGACTAGTGAATGTTACAGCACTGGTTAGCAATCTTTATAATTTTTCTGTTGTCTTTAGCTAGGCATGGGAAAATACACCACTGCCTTTTTTTTTTTTTTTTTTTTTTTTTTTTTTTTTTTTTGCTATCGGATAATGCTTTCATTAGAGAATCTTGTAATCTTTGCATTTTTATAGTGTTTAAAAAGTATGGTAGGATGTGAAATTAAGAATCATCTTACAAGTGTGCTTGACAGGAACAGGGAAATTCACAGCAGAAGCAGACAGCAATCACCATTCAGGTGTATTTGCACTGCAGATGGACTCAGGGGATTTGGTGACTTGGTTTACTCAAGGACTCATTTTATCTTTGTCAGTATCTACCAGAAAAGAAAGTATTCTACTCTCAGCAACTTATTATCAAATGTCTTTCTACATTCTCCTGCTACGTACACAGCCATATTACCATATCCTTAGTCTAGGGACTTAGGATGCCACTTAGTTGGAAAGTATCGTATATACAAAGGAAGTTAGTGTGGTCTTCACATAATTCCCTGTGCTAAAAAATTGGGATAGAAACATAGGAATTGTATTATATTGCCTATGTTTCAACTCCTAAAGGACTCTTAGAAGAAAACAATACATTTCTGTTTCATAGAGTTTTCACAGTATCACAGAATAAGGTGAGTTGGAAGGGACCCATAAGGATCATCGAGTCCAAATCCCAGCCCTTTCTGAACTCTGTCAGGCTTGGTGCTGTGACCGTGTCCCCGGGGAGCCTGTTCCAGTGCCCAACCACCCCCTGGGCAAAGAAACTTTTTTTTATATCCAGCCTGAACCTCCCCTGACACAATTTCAGGCCGTTACCTCGGGTCGTATCACTGGTCACCGCAGTGAAGAGATCAGTGCCTGGCCCTTCTCTTCCCCTCACGAGGAAGTTGTACACTGTGATGAGGTCTCCCTTCAGCCTCTTCTTCTCCAGTTATTTACATAAAATATAAGCAAAAGAAATCAAAATCAGTTTCTTGAGAGCTGTGCCAAATTTCATGATATCTCTGAAGTCTAGTAAAGAGTGGCATGCCACAATCATTCCATCGAACAGTCCTGATTCTGATGGAAATCACTTTACTATCAAAGATATCAATTTCTGTGCCTTGTATTCGACTTATCAATGAAAAGGCAAGCATAATCTGATTCTAGGACTAAGATTAGTAACCTTAGAATTAGTAATCTTAGAATCTTAAAATAGCCACATAGGAGATGAAAAAACTTTACCATGTCTATGAAATAGAAAAGAATATCTAATGAAGCTACTTACTAAGACACTACTGTTTGCCTGACCAAGCAGTTAAAACCAATTTACTTTAAAATGCACATTCAAAGGCAGTAGAATTAACTCACCTTCAAGCAGATGGGGTAGGGAGATCTAAAATATGAAGATAAAACATATAGTTAAAAAAAATTATCTCAAAATCTTACTTGCACATCCTACACAACATGATAAGAATTGTGGTTAGTTCTAGCTGTGCACTGCATTGAGTCTGTTTCCTTTACAGGAATTTCCTCTACCTCACTGTCATCATCCCTTCCTTTCTCAGTTCAGTTGCATTAGGTTGAAAATTTCCGGGTCACTTTCTTGTAAAAAGAACATGGGAAACACCTCCTAGTAAAAGATCAAAGCCTCTTGGGTTCTAAAGTCTTCTATTTGCATTGTGTGCAAAAACGTGTTGGATTTTTTAGTTTGCTTCATTTAAGAAGGGTAATGTTTCCCTTTTTTTTTTCCCATATGCAGCTCTTAGACAGTTCACAAAAATCTGTAATATCTGAAATCTACAAGATTATTCCAATACAGAATAATATTGACTGTAAGAGGTGAGTTCTCCTTACCATTAATGTCCCCAGCTGCCTTCCACACCCACTGCAAGTGGGTGCTGTAAAGGGGCACTGTTACCTCCTGTGTCCTTCAAGTTCAGTCTCATTAGTTACCCAAACACAGCCTTGGCAGAGAGGGAAGAGAAGCCTTGATGAATCTGAGCCACCTGTGGCCTGCCTCTTGGACCTGAAGGCAGAGCACTTTAGCATACAGTCCCACCCAGTCCAGCCCCTCTTTCTGGCTTCCTGCTTGGGTGCAAAACTTGTAAAAGACAGACTGCACAGTGACCCAAACTACATAAAAGCATCTCAGAGCACTTTGCCATCAATTCAGATCCAAATGATCCCTATTCCAGTAGAGGCTATGTAAATATATGTCTATCAGTTTGCACCAGACTTATTTCAAGAACAGTAGAACTTGTTTTTCTTTTCTTATGTAAAGTGCTGTATCTTTACTGCATATTGGGTCAATCACTCTATTTCCACAAGAAGGTAAAAAAGGCTGTTTGTTGCGTAATGGGGGATTTCAATGTTGCCTCTGTTTATGTACATATTCCTTTATGCAATGACCAGTATTAATGCTTGATCCTGTTGGGGTCTGAGCACTTGGAGATAGAGGATTTGTATTCTAGGCTTTCACCATGTTTTTATCTCTCTGCTTATTGCAGACCAAAGCCCACTGATGATCAAGTTTGGTGATTGTCTCCTAAAATGTATTCAATGTTTTGCCCCAATACAAAATACACGTTTGGTTTATAAGTTACAAAAGGCTTCAATGTATCTCTGGAGATGTCAGTATAAAGAATTAGGCTTTTGAAGGTGTCCTGACTAGAAAAAAATGCACTATTGTTCCCACTTCACTTAAAGGAATTAAAGAGTGCAACACAGCTGAAATCAAGGCCCTTCTGCTTAAAGCTCAGATTATCAGAAACAAATGGTTCTTTCACAGAGATGCATCTTAAAGACAAAAAATATACTTCATTCATTTTAAGCACAATTTGTTGTAGTGTCCAAGTAATAAGGTT
Source organism: Aphelocoma coerulescens (assembly GCF_041296385.1). NCBI lineage: Eukaryota > Metazoa > Chordata > Aves > Passeriformes > Corvidae > Aphelocoma > Aphelocoma coerulescens. Next base: position 30,216,191 of record NC_091013.1, read on the forward strand.
TACCACAATCAAAAAATTAAGCACAACAGTCCAACTGTTACATGAGAAATACTTCTTAGAAATACAACAGGAGCACCAGTCACATAGAGTTTTGAAAGCCATGCTACCAGAAGTCTGAGTGGTATACTGGTAACCACACTGGGTGAAAATCTTGTACATAGTACCAAATATTTGGCTAAGCCTCTGCTCCAATTCACCCCTTTGTCTTCTGTAAAAGTAATATAGATGCTAAAAAAGCAGCCTCACACACTTGCACTTCCAAGGTTCATATTTATCCTTGGCTTCTAGAAAAAGTGTATAAAGAAGAGGGTAAAGGACCACTCCAAAATATCCTCCCTGCTTCCTCTCTCTCCCCACCCTCTCCTCCCCCTTACTCTTCTAACCCTCCCACTCTGCTAAAATTTACCAAATGTTATGCTATAGCTCCAGAAAACTGTACCTCCCCACGCCTGTGGAAAATCAAGTTTGGAGGCTTTATCTTACCTTGTCCATCTCACTTCTGCTCAAGTGAGAAAAATGTATCATCTCAGGGTGTATGCAGTGTAGTCTTATAGTACTGGGAGGATAACTTTTTTTTCTATTCTCGTACTATTCTGGCACTACTCTGGCTTGACACATTTACACATCACCTCCTCCTCTGCCCAGCTATGCTTAACACCTAGCAGGTAAGAAATTTTCCACCCTGATTATCTTCTACACCGGGTCAGTGGTGTTGGTTCTGCTGTTACAGGAGGTGTCTGAACAATATCTAAACATGAACCTCTGTCCATTTTGTACTGGTTTAAGCACTCAGTGAAATTACATACAGTCATGGGTGGCTTGTGGAGCTTGTAGGTGATTCTCTGTGAAATAAAGGAAGATGGTGTTACTTAGCACAAATTTGCTGTACTACAGTGCCTTCTGCCTTGGGCATCACGGACTAACATGTCTAGAGCCACAGAGGTACTTTGAATGTACTAGTAACTGAATAGCCACATGCCAACAGAGAAAGAGCAAAGCAAATTCTCACCATGCAAGCCTTTAAAAACTTTTCACTCTCACAATCATTAGCAGTTAATTAGAAAAGATTGTCTAGCACCTCAAATTCCATAAAAATTCCTTCTTGCCTTCCTTGGTAGTCCAGACTGCTTACTGCAAGCCAAGAAACATAAACCTGACACGGATGGCCACTGATGAATTTTCAGTTTTCTTTCAGAAACTTACTTTACTTCAGCTTAAAAGTACGTCAGAGTAGTTTCTGCATTACTCTCACAGGAGACCTTACCGTTATAATGGCTTTAATGGCTTGAATGCCCATTGAACATTTATTCTAGGACACATCCTTGAATGGATATCATTTCTTAACTTGAAGAACTCTTCTTTCTAGTGCTTTTCTTTACCTGTATGCATTTGGTAATAATGCTCCTATTCCTTTCCCTGTTCATTTTACCAACTTAGGCAATTTAAACTCTTCTAGGATCCCTTTTCACGGTTCCCCTGGTGATCCTCATGGCTCTGCCTCACAGGTCTCAAGGTCTTGCTTCACTGGAAGCAATTCATTAGTATTTGTCTTTCCTTCATCATGCTGGAAGCTGGAGACACTCCTGAGTGTCACAAGTTTTCATCTCCAGTTTATGAGTTCCTTCCTTGTAGATGAATTTTTGTTGCTAGTCCTTAAAGACAGTCTCTTCCTTATGTATTACATAAATAAATATGCTTAATGTACTGCTTATTAAGCCACTATGCACAAATAGAGACATTGCTATCACAGCTGAGAGATATTTACTTTCAAGTCTCCAGAAAAGCCTGAATCCATAAATGAGGTCTTGTGATTATGTCCTCAAGAAATCCCTTTGCTAGTGATATTCAGATAATTCCTAGTATATACTGCCAGCTCTTCAAGACTAGACATGGTCACTTCTGAATTTTCCTAACTGTTTCTAAAAAGTCAAATTTCTACAGCATTACAAGTAGTTTTGGAACCTCTTATGGAACAGCATTCCTTCACCATAGTCAAAACCCCTTAAACAGCTACAATTTCCCTTCAATGAATAGCAAACAGTTTTGTAGCCATATAGTGGAATGACATCTCCAGCACACAACTGAAATTGGCTTAGTTATGGTAGTGATCAAAAGCAACAGAGCAATAACCCATAAATCTATTTGATTATCTTTCAGAAATACCTTACGGCATCAGTGTACTGAACTTTATTATTTTTGTATTTGATAGGTTACAAGCAACAAATATATTACATTGGACTGTGGTACATCTTGCTGATGTACACACTATCACCCATGGAGGCCAGATGGGAGATCAAACAATGCAATAGAAGACAAAACCCTGTGATGACTTGTTTTTATATATAGCTGACAAAAGAAAGCAAAAAAAAAAAAAGATAGTATTGTGCCTTATTTGCAGCTGCTTTCGCAGAAATTCAGAAAATTTGAATTGCTGAACTACAGGAAGCTGCAAGTTGTGGATAGTGCAGAAAGCTTGGTAGCTGCTGCTTCACCCAGACAGCCAATCTACTTCTAGTTTGGAAAATTATTTCCCAAAAATGCAATCACATTTTCTTTTTCAAAACACTGAATGCTTTTTAAATACATCACAAGCATCTCATTAGGAAAGGAAATATTTCAAACATTCTTAAAGTCTGTAAGCCAGACTGTAGTCATCTCCAAAAAGAAAGCAACTTTTTTTTTTTACTTCCTCTGAGAAATCAAGATAAAAAAGGACAACTTCAATATATAACCACAGCTCTAGAGTAACCTTCCAGGCCACATTCACACATCTACCTTTATAACTGTTAATCTCTACTTTCTAACAATTTTTAATGACCCAAGGAATCAATCTACCAAATTCTGGTTGTGACACATAAAATTCTGGACCATTCTGCATAAATCAACTATGTAGTCCCTTAAGGTCTGAGATGTACAGTGAATACTAACCTTGTCCTTCACACACAGTAGTTCTGTGCCCAGAATTTGTTGGACCATCCTTAATGGAGCTCTCCTTTTTCATGCTGACTGCAACAGCTATGTTTAACTTCCAGTTCAGTAAACACATTGATGACAACTTGCTTCTGCAGGCATCTTCAGTTGCTCTGCAACATAACCAGCAACCTTAAGGTTCCCTCCATCCTCCAGCCCTTCTGCAAATCTCCTGCATTCATTACAATCTGGAAAGTGGTGGAATTGATAGGATTTGTCCTTATGCTTTGATTTGGAGTGACACAGCTGGTTCGGAGGGGGAATTTACTCCTGTTTTACAAGTTCTACCTCTCTAATCTCTGTAAAGAATGCAGATGGTCATGAAGGAACAGAATTACTTATAGTAGGAAAAAACCCTCTAATTGACAAACCTTATGCAGGTATAGGCCCTTATTCACTACCCTATAGTAATGATACTATATACAATAGTTCTTATTTTTCCTACATTTATGTTACAATTATCAACAGACAAGATTTCTTTGACACTGTTTTCCTTCTAGCCTGTGTTGTGTCTGGTAGAATTCGGTCAACCAGCAACACTAAAATAATGCAGATACAGACCATGTTCTCACAGCCAGTTACTATGTTCTAGTACATAGCAAGAGAGACAAGAAATTTCAAGACTGGTGGCTTGCAACAGCTGTCTCCTTGCTGATCCTATCTGTGTCCTCCTCAGGGAAATTACATGTCTCACTAGCTTTTTTTGGATTTGGCTTTGTTTTAATCTTCCTAAACTACAAATGAGATATTCATTGCTTGTGGTCTGACCACGCTTGCTTTTCTTCCATTTTTTCTTCAGACCCTAAGCTTGATTTTTGACACTTACTTGTGGTGGTGCATCTCTCCCCCCCACCCCTCAGGTCACACTGTGAGCTGAGAAATAGGCCTCAGCCTTGAACAGCACCTGAATTGAGCTCTCTTGAAGAAAGCTTCCAACCCAAATTGTGGCCAGGATGGAAAATTACTATGACTAAAGCCTACTCTCTTCAATGCTATAAACAGCAGTCCTAAGTAGGACCCTTTGAGTTCTCCCGGACCACACTGAGCTGCAACCAGCAACCTCCTTCTCAGAGCCAGTGAACTCTCAAGCCTGCTATATTTGGAGGATCACCAGATGACAGCAGATCCTGGGCTGACACCCCCACTGCTCGAAGCTCAACTCTTTGTTCATTGAGAAGATGCAAAGGCATCTGATGTGAGCACATCACTGAATTCAAGGGGCATTTTTCACAGGTATACTTTATATATATTTCTCTAGGTCTGTGTGGATGAGTGTGTGAATATTCTGCAGCAAATGTACTATGAACAGTGTTCTCCTAAAGTATTTAAATTTGTAAGCTAGGCCTGTAAATGAGCTACTGTCATGCTGTAGTCAATTCTATATTAATCTTTTGTTAAATTGTTTAACTTATCAATTAAGTGCTGCTAAATCTTTAGGCCTAAACTATTGGTCAAGACTGTGGCTCAGTTTAGCTGTGGCTCTGAACCTTGTGCCTAAATGGGAAAGTCTTCCTTACTGCTTTTTTTATCCTTACCTTTTCCTACCCTAACTCTTTTGTTCCCCCCACTCCCCCTCCCACAGATAATTTTTGGGTTGACTTTGGGGTTAGATTGATTGATTTTAGGTTTTAGTCTGATTTTTGTCTGTTTGCTTTAGCCATCTAGTAAGTAGTAGAGTGAACCTTGCCAATGAACTTTTTCAGCCTTTCACTTTTATACTAAATCAGCTTTTGCCAAGACATATGTCCATGATTCTATAAGTGACCTTAAAACACACATTCACAATATTACTTCTGTCTAACTGCAGCAAAAATGGAAGCCACAGACATGGAGAAGGGGAAATTAAAAGTTTTATTAAGTGCAAAAGTGAACAAAACCCACAATAAAAATCATTGAAATGACCCATTACCTCAAACAATCATGTGACTTCATTTATACATTGACATATACATGATCAGGCAAATCATCACAACTACAGTCTATAAAAGTAATATTAGCAGTTTCTTTTCTCTATGGACTGGCAAACAGAAAGCAGGCACTTTCAAGCCCTGATTAATGTCAGTAATTCAGGGTATAAGAGCAATAAGAACAACATCTGGCATTAGTATGAGTATGCACATCCTTAATTTCCCTTGTCTCCCCCTTCCACTGCATCACAGGCAGCAAGGATCACCTACAGAGATTAAGTGATGGTGTCATGATACCCTTCTGTGCAAAAATACTTCTCCTTTTACAGATGTTGAATCATTCAAAGTGTGTCTGCTTTGCTGGCATTCAAAGAACTTTGGAGTTAATACCATTTAGCTTTCAACCTTCCTTATGTATAATCCTCTGTTATTCTGTAAAATCTCAGGGCAGTCAAATTCTGTACGGTGTCACAGGCTTCATGAGGCGTAGCACATATAGGCAGTCACATTGTCTCTCCAAGCTGAGGTGAGGGGGCATCCATGGCAAATTCAATTTCAATTTAAAGTAGCTGATTCTCATAGAGGGCATTGTTAAACCATCCAAAACTGCCCTACTCTTTCTAACCTCCCTTTTCTCTCTTGGTTCGGGTTTTTTTTCTGCTTGATATTGCCCAAAGCCTGCATGCCAAGCTCTTTAACACAGGAGCTATTTGGGTCTACTTACATTTAGAATCCTTAGAAAACATCAAAATACAAAACAAAGAGCATCTAACTAACAATAGGAGATTGTAAGTACTGGTTTATTTGTTGAAGAGCCTCAAAAAGTATATGCAAGTAAAACAAGTAGCATTCTACATTACTGAAAACTGTGAAATAAAAATATTTTTCATTGTGCTTCATGCCACATGGTAAGTCCTAAGCAGAATGAAACTTCTGCTCCTTATGTAGATTGCTGAGGAAACCTTCTCTGGAATAAGATTTAATGATTGGGGTTGACATCATCCTGGCCACTGCAGCAACTTCTGTGTTCTTCTCAGATCTCAGAGCTGGCCTCTTAATCAACACTATTTCCCAAAATATTAGTTTATTTGGTTCTATTAGTTAGCAAGACATACAGTTTTCTGCTACTTCTTCTGTCTCCAGAATTGTTATACAACTGTGTTAAAGTCACAGCCCTCAGTCTGTGGTTGAGCAGCTTCTGAGCCTAAGCCAAGATTATTACAGTGCCCTTTGGTCTTTATCTTGATAGGCTTTGCCGGCATCAGGTACCGAAGGTTTTTCCAAAATCTGGAATTCACAGGAAGAGATTTATCTTTTTTCCACTTCACCACCTTCTTTGATGGTAAAAGTGACAGTGATTCTGGCAAGAAATTGTAGTCACTTACAGGCATATATTCAATTAATATGATCTTAGTTTTTCTTTCAACTAGGGCTTTATGCAGTCCACTCTCAAGTTCGTATATGGCTCTGTCAGAAATGTAGTTCTGGCTCAGTATAATGATTAATCTTCTGCTTTTGTCAATGAATGAATGGATATCATCAACAAATGCTGCAAATTAAAGATAAATTTATCGTTAAATTCAATTGAAAAGATAGGCAATGAATCAACTTATCTTTTAAATTCACATATGTACCAGAAATGTCCCTCTTATAAAGTGACAACATTTAAGCATCTTGCCCTTATGAAGAGATTAATGTGTATAAAAGATTAAGAGTCTCTGAAAATTAACTCAGTATTGGTCAAAGCTTATTCTCTAGAGCAGATATAAACCTACTTAATAATCTCCATCTACCATAGACAGCTGTCTGGCAGTAGTCACATGGATAGAAGGTGACAGCAAAATTTAACTTCCCCCCAACCAGACATCTCTTTGCTCTTTCCTAATAGATACCATTGGAGTGATTCCACAGAAAGGCACAAACAGCAACCTCTCACCATGTATTCTGTAACCCTCAGGTTGCACCTTCCTTTATGACATCAAACATCCAAATCTATTTCCAGTAATCCAAGGTGAAGAAGGCCAGCATGTGATGGCAGAAGGAGTTCCAACTGTGTTTCACATTGATGACTTTTGGCATGAAAAATGGTGAATGAAAGTGAATGGTGATACCCTTTAAACATCAAATTGAATTTTCATGCACAGCTTCCAGTGCTTGTTTTAGCACTATGGGACAAAGTCTGCATAAATCAGAGATCTGGACAACATGACTTGTAGAGAAAGGCAAACCAAACTGCAGAACTAACCTAATGAAGAGAAAACTGAGGGTAAAAAGAGGCTGACAAGGGTATTACACACCAAAGGATCGTGTAAAAAGAAGGAAATCGTCTATTTTCCATGTTCACAATGGATCAGGCCAGAGAAAAGGAAATAAGCTAAAACTATTGAAAGATGTAAGTAAACACTTTTTTAATACTTAAAGAAAGAGAATAGGTTAAAAAAAAAAGGCTTGCAAGAGCTGTGGCACCTCTCAGGTTAGAAAAATTTGTCAGGAATGGATATAAGGAGACAAGATCCTGTTTAATGAAGGATGGTGACTGATCTTATTGTTCTGTGGTTTGAACAATGAAATTCTATTCCTCAACTAGATCTTTGGACTAAGTGGAAACTTGTAGTACCTTTTATCCAAGCATTTGCAAAAAGCAGATGTCAGATACATCCATAGGGCAAACAAAATTCCATTTCTTATTTCTATTTTGTTATGGCACCCTGTCATAGGTTAGCATTTCATTCCGAATATGGTTTCAACCACCACACTGAAGATATAGCAAACGTACAAGTTACCTAAGAATAATTAGTACCAGAAACACCAGCTGCTCTGAGCAGTAAATGTGAGTACATTAACTGGCCCTCAGCAAAAGCAGAGCAAAAGCACTGTAACTGTGAAATATCTGACACCTTCTGTGTCCTCACCTTAACCTTCTCGATGCTTGCTCTTTCGTCCTTTCATCTTGGTTCTTTGTAATTAGTGATATATGTGTGCATGTGTGTGTATGTGAATTAATAAATATAACTATAAAACATGTAAAATGTTTGCAAGCAAACTTTGCATGCACATAGTCCAGATTAAATGAAAACTGTACCCTTTCAATGCACAACACATGACAGAATTCCTTCTAATTATAGACTTTTACCTTTTTGTGAACTTGATGAGCCTATTCAATGACAAGAATATTCAATACACTCACCTCCTCCAGGGAATACATCCCTCTCAAATATACATAACTTGTACCCGAAGTTTTCTTCTAATATCATGGGCAATATCTTCAAAGCAAATTCTCTCTCCTCTTCAATGGGAGAAGCACAGTCTTTCAGGTAAGACACAAATGCATCATATTCTTTTCCATCTGAAAAGAAATCACCAATTGTTGTCTTGTTATCAACCATTAGAAATTCAGTATCTGATTCATTATTCTAGTTTTCAAACTTAGTGTCTCAGTAGCAAAGCATCTAGGAACTCCTGCTCTTTCTTCTGAAGACTCTGAAAAGTCTTCAAACACCCTTCATCAGATTCAAAAAATGTCCTGAAGAAATTTAATTTTGATATAAAGATTCTGATTGCATTTGGCAAATACTTGAGAACATTACCTTTCTACATTAAAGTGCTTTTTAAATAAAATCAGATTAATTTAACCAATTAATGTCACACCTGTGAAGCTCAAGATATGAAGGGAAGCAAAAAATGTGTCTGTAACCTGATAAAATTGCTATTTAAGTGATATCACAGATTTCCACATTTATTTTACACTTTGTCTAAGAGTATCAAGTAGAATGGGTACCGGCAAAAGAGAGAAAAAAACAGTTAATTCTTTTTGTTATGAGAGTATGCCTTGTCTGGTCATGGTTTGGGAAATCAAAGACCAATCCAGAGGCCAGGTCCACCGCACTGCCCCAGAGCAACTATCAGGATTGATACACCAGCACACGTGGCTTTTCTTCTTAAACTGTACTCCTTTGTTTCCCTTTCTGAATACTTTACCACATAAGAGAGAACACAAAGTCCATGAAACCCTACACCTTCAAGAGCTCTAGGAGTAGGCAATCCATTGCCTAGTATCCAACAGGCAGTTCCTCCAGGGTGGCCTAGTCCAGGTTCTCAGAGATTGTCCCTGTAAGTCAGTGTACACTGTGATAGCTGACATCAACAACTAGATAAATAACACTGGCAGGCATAAAGGACATCCAACCATTACTGAAAAATCTCCAACCACTGCCGTTTATTCAAGTTATATTCAAGCTGATTTAGAGACAAAGAAAGGCCAAGAAAATCAGACCCATATATACAGCAAGTTTGTCACTGCAATTTTCAGAAAAATAATTCCTAAAATTGAGTAATTGTCAGGCTTGCTTGCTGTGAAGGCCACAGAGCTGGTGCCTGTTAAGATACTGGTAGTGTGCACTCCAGCTCTCCTTAAGTGCATGTAGTGACAAACCTATAAACATGCAATGGCCTCTACAGTCAAGGGAACATTTTAACCTTCACCTCACTGAAGGGCATCAGTGAGGTGAAAAAAAATTGTGTCAGTCTATCCATCTGACAGCTCCAGAGTGTTCATCTTCATCACAAATAGACAACTGCAAACTTCTCCACCCCTATCAACTTTTGTGATGAAGAACATGTCAGAACAGAGCTCATCTGAACAGCTGACATCCTCTCCACTGCGTGTTCCATAGGAAGCTTCTTCACTGTTTATGTGCTGTCATTGCCACATGTATATAAAAAACACACTTTAGCACCTGACCATCAAATTCTCTTTTATATATTGTTTCTTCTCACCGCTCCTGAATTTAAGATAAAAAAATTATCTTCGTCAAAGATGTTTTTTTCATAGAACCTAACAGAAATTATTTTTTAATCAATACACTTATTTCAATGTCAGCATTAGCAAAATCATACCTCCAGCAGTATCATCTCTTCTGCATGTATCTCTGTAAAATAGAACAAAGTCGACCCTAAACATCACAAACAAAAACACCACAGCTACAACAACAAATGGAAATAGCAGAGCAAGGACCATTCCAGTGGTAAATATGTGCACAGGCAGGTCTTGGGTCTTCCCTGCAAAACAGAAAAGCAGCAAATTATAGCCTTAACAAAGAGTATTATATGACAAGATTACTGTATCCAATACTGATGGCAGCTAAAAATCATCTCAAAAAAACCACAATGTTGATGGGAATCCTTTCCTGCTAATGCTTCAAGCACATATACATGCCACTAGTCCTGAGATAAAGAGGAACTACACAACATGGATTGCTCTAAAAACTGGAGAAACCATCCTGCACACAATCACATACATTTCATTTATGTGTGTGCAGGCTATGTGAGCTCAAGACTGACACTACAGATCCTCATAGATGTGCAGCATCCCAAACTGATGGTCACTCACTTTTGTGATGAGTTTCCTTAAGGTTCTTTATTATTTCCTGTTATTGTCTACCTTTCACCCCTCTCTCAGTCCCATCCATAAGTCCTTAATGTTCCCTTTAATCTGTTTGGCTGAGATATTTTTGTATTTTTTTTTCTCCAGTCTCTTTCAGGCTTTTCTTTTTCTTTACTATTATTATTATTATTATTATTATTATTATTATTATTATTATTATTATTATTATCATCTTTGGGTTTTTAGTTCCAAATGCAGATTTTTAACACTTTAATCTTTGTGAATTTTTTTATGAAGGCACTATCAAGACATGCTCATTGTAGTCAGCATTTCTTTTGCTTTGGATTACTTCTGCCCCTGTCTGAGAGCAGGAGGAATCACCCAGGGGTTATGTCCAGCACCAGATGGATGAGGGCCTTCATAAGCAGACAGACATATTTGGAATGGTGTTTTGAAATGAGTACCCTGCCCTCAGGATTGAGAAGGCTGGCATGATTAATAATTAATAAAATTACTTAATAAAAATTAATAAATTCTTTCTAGATTAGGCCATACCTTTCTTCAATTTTACTATTTTTATCTGTGTGCTTTCATCAGCTTGCAACATGCAGGTGAAATTATGATGCATGTCCTCATCTCTTACTTTTTTAATCCGTAGTAGCCTTGTGACATAGAACTTGTTTCCCAACCTGCAACATAAGGAATGGTGTTAGCAACCCCATCTGTACAGAAACCTACAACCACCTGAGAGGCAGATTTTGAGGGGAAAGGTTCTAAAGAAAACTCTCAGATTGTGGTTTTACTGAAGTTGCAGTTCCACAAAGTGTAGGACATTATCACATACTAAATGCAGCATTTTCAGGAAACCTACTGTAATTTTTTGAACTCTTCTTCACATATTGAAGGTTCATTCTCAGGGATACCTGTGCATTGTTCTGGAAACGTTTGGTTAATTAACCAGTAGAGGCTGACATCTTCTTGCATATAATAACCCAAGAAACCTGTGCAATTGAGTATCTCTTCTTTACCTACAAAAAAAAGCGTAACACAAGAAGATCTAGTGAGAAGTAGTATTCATGTACACAGTGCAAGAAAATGTCAGCTTTCCAGGCAACATATCCTATGAGCTGTGCACCTTTCAGGATTTCATAGCCCCTTCTCAATGTTTTACAGGTGTTACACCTGCACTGGTGGTGTCTTCAGCAATCATGCACTGTTGCAAAGTGACAGTCATTCATTGCTTTCTTTCAGACAAATCATCACAGCCAGGTGAGTTTAAATAGGCCTGAGAATTTCAGGCTTTAGAGAACTAAAGGGAATTGGACTTGATGATGCTTATGGGTTCCTTCTACTTCAGATATTCTATGATTCTATAAACTAGACAGTGCTCCACAGGCTGAGAAGATAAGAGGACAACCTATCACCAGTGCTCCAGGGCCAGGTAAAAGTAAGTAACTGGTAAGGGGAATTACAACAATTAATTAATTATAACAGGTAAACTATATATGATTACCAAATAAAACCAAAGCCCAGGCTGAACATGCACAGAGAAAATTATCATCTCAGTATCACAACTGGAAATTCTTGAATACATGAACAAGTCATTTACACTGCAAAACTAAAAGGACAACTGGACACTTGGAAAAAATAAGGGCAGAAGACTGCAGCTCTGGAGTGTGAGATTTTTTAAACTCTGCCTGGAAGCCTGACCTGGATTTAGCTGCAACCATCTAGGCTATTCCAGTATCATTTCCAGGGAATACATCCAGAATGCCCTTTATTAAGCCAGGAAAATGCATGTTAGTCTTTGTTCAGGCCATCATGCACAAATACTTTCCAGTAAGCAAGGTCTGCACAGCTATTCTCTAAAAGCACATAAAACTGACTTCTCAAGATTTGTCGGAGACTTCTAGAACCTTCAAAGCAAGATCCAGCTGAAAATCTGGCCATCACAGATTCAGGCCCTAGAAATCCAAATTACAGTTGCACAGACCTAACCTTCCAGTATCATTGACCTTGCAACTCTAGCATTTTCAGCATATACAACACCTATTTGGAGGCAAATATTATAGAACGCCATCCTAAACAATGAGAGATGTTAAAGGTCATGGACCTGGCTCATCCTAAATTCCCTTCCCTCTCCACCACGCCATCTGTCTCATCACTCAGCAGGTAGTTCAATGACCTTATCAAATGATCTTATCAAGGCAGATAAGGGATGGAAGACAGGTAGCTCATATGTACTTGATGCCAGACCCTTCTAACTTCTAAGGGTTGGGAGAAGCACAGTAACAAGGCAGAAATGTGCAGGAAGGGTGTACTGGGAGTTTGGAAGGCATGAGGAACCATAGGATTGGGGTACTACCATTGGGAAAAGGACTTAGCAAGCAGTATTGGCAGGAAGGAAGCAAAATTAATATCTGAGGTCCTAGATGAGCAAATGAGATACAGGTATGAGCCACAGAGGAGATAAGCTTTGGAAAGGAAGGATTAGCTCCCCAGAAGAGAGAAGCCCTCAGGAACAGGAGAGGAAAAAGACAGGTAAATTTCTGTTTTTAAAAATTATTTATAGCCTCAATCGCAAACTCCTGGATCCTGCCCAAGACTGTGTGAAGCCTGCAGATCATTTTATCTAACCTACTTCCAGCTAGAAGCACAGATAAGGTCTCTCAACAATACAGATCTTGATGCACACATTGCCAGGACCGTCACACCTCACACTTCTCACTTCCCTGAGAATAACATTTTCAACCACATCAGGTATCAGGTGATTACTCATTACTGCTGTTCACTGAGTGAACCATACCTCTTTTACATATTGCTTCATGGGGTTTGCTATCTACAAAAGAAAGCCATGGAGAGATGTTTTACCACCACCACCACTTTCTCTTGCAGGTTTTAGCAGCAACCTCAGCTTCTGCCTCTCTGAAAGGGTACATTTAGGGTACTTGTATATCAATCATGTAATACACTAGGCAAAACATTACCAGATGTGAGGTTAGATCAGATACAGGATGATGCACAGACAACTCTTAGTTTGGTTATACTTACCCAGACCATCAACCATAAAGAAATCAGAACAAAAGCCTGTAGGTAGAGTAGCTACACAAACATTTTTGTGTTATTTCATACCTATTTCTGTTTCAATTTCTTCATGATGTCCAACTATCTCCAAAGTTACAGCCTCTGGTGCATCTAAAACAGAAGTATGGCTATTGAAGTATACCTTACTTACGTTCTTCCATAGTAGAAGTTACATACTTGCTCTATATCTAAAATGAATCACAAACATTCAATTTAATTCACAGAATATCTGGATTCTGGCATTACTGAGTAGTTTAAAATCCAGTATGTCTTGGTGAATTTTTTCCCATACATATAAGTACAGAGAACAATTTGCAATGGTTGGAAAGGCTCTTGTGCAAAATTCTCAGTAAGTTTAAATAACTTACTCAGAGCAGCTATTTTGAAAAAAAAATAAAACTGCAGGGAAAACATATTAAATACATCTTCCAAAATTGGTTCTTTTCATCTTAACTTCTGCTTTTTTACTTCTCAAATTATTCTGATGTAGTTCAGATTACCAGACTTGTTCCCCTTGGTATATATTTATCAAATGAGAAGTGCAATGAAAAATCTCCATAGTAAAGTGAACCAAAAAGTATGCTTCAAAATTTTAGAAAGCTTTCTTACCTTCTTCTACTACAAGTTTAATTGTATTTGTGCTGTGGTATATCCTTCCTTCATGACTGATCAAAATTTTACAGGTATATATCCCAGAGTGCTGTACTGTTAGGGTTCTAAAATTTAGTTCCCTCTCTGTTTCATGTTCATAGTTCTTGCAGTCCTGAAATAAAACAGAACCAGAAAATACTATTCTGTAGCAAACATGCATTCAAAACATTAAAGAAATGACAAGGTTTTTTTGACACAAGTGTCACCATCACCTTTTCACTATCTCAATGACATGTGTCTGACCCAAAAGAGGTGCAGACCCAATTTTCACTCATGGTCACTTAAATGCAACATCTGAACATTTAACCCATTAGAAGTTGAGAACATTGCAACTGAGGAAAATATAACGACCTATGGCCCTATCCATCAATGGTCCCATCATCCCAGGCCCTGAAACACAAGAAAACAGGGCTGTAGTTCGTTCTTGCCTGGTTACTCCAGATGCCTTTACTAAATCAGTCAAAATCTCTTCCAGAAACTGATTGATCTTGGAGTGAACAGGGTCTGTTACTCCAACCAGAAGACCTGAGAGGAATAAGGAGCACTTCTCAAAGTGATGACTTGCCAAAAAATGAACAGAACTGGATCTGTTACACATGTAAAAAGTGTTCAGAAACAGAAAAATTGAAAAGTTTGTCATTACTTTACAAGTACATTGCAACTGTAAAATAAAAATCTTGGCACCTCATTTAGCATCAGTACAATATCTGTATCAGCAAAGTGGCAGCTGGCTAAACCAACTGCTACCTAAATCAGCAAACAGACATGCATATCAAATCTTTTATCATTCCAAACTACGAGTTTAATAATTTCTGAAACAGGTATATTTTTTTAATAAATCTGAGGGCAGACAAAAACTTTGTTTTGCATACCTGTCTAAAGTTTTTTTGCCCTAATCCCATGAGAAATTAAAGCTTTACAATGTTTGTAGATGCCTCTAAAAATTTGTTTGCAATTAATATTTCCTGTAATCAGATGTTTTGTTTCTATAGGCAATGATTTGAGTGACACTGTTTCAGTAATTACCTTGTACCATGTTATGCTCTCATTTTCATAGATGGACAAATCACTGCATTTCAGTGAATGACCAGTTCCAGCACTTTTCATTTCTGTAGTTAAATGATTTTTGTTGAAACAGCTACTTTTATTTCTTTCAAGTACATTCAAGGTCCATTTTTGAATTGTTAAATTTTGTTTTCCATTGCTAAGAAAAAAAAAGATAAAGCAAAATCAGTTTTAGGAGCTTTTAAAAATTATGCAGCTTAGTGAGTTACAAAACACAACTAAATTCTCAAATACATCTGGTAGGCAAAAAGTACATCTACAGTGACCTAATTATTTTTATTCCCCTTTATACTTTCCCATTCCCAAATAAGTGTTATCTCCTTTAACCAAACAGGTTACCTAAACTAAATGCACTACCACAAAACATTTGACAATACAATTCTATCTATGGAACATGACAATATATGCTACATTGACCTGAACAAGGATGCAACAGTCTGTGACATCATGAACAGTTACATGAGAGCATCAAAGAATCTTGGACCTTGAATCAGCTAAAGATCCTTCAGGCTTAATTTCCTATGTGTTGCTAAGGTTAAAAGCCATAACTGAAAAATATATTTGTAAAATAAGTGATAAGATAGGCAACTCTGATACGGTTTATAAAGCAATATTAATCATTGTTTGATACTCTGCAGATAGTCACTGATATTTTGGAAATATTTCTAAACTCCACAAGTCTCATAAATCACAGCAGCATTTATGGATTCAAGCATGTCTGCAAAACAAAGCATTTTGGAAAGGGTGCATCTCTTTGTCTTTGAGTCTGAACTGCTCAGAGATCTACAGTAGCTGAGCACCCCAGGCTGCCTGGAAGAGTCAGGAACTACCACTTCTGCAGCAGAGGCATCACATCCCATGCAGTGTCTAGAAAAGATCACACAAATATGCTCAAAAAATACCTCTTTTGAGTATCTGGGAGCTGATGATTGTCATTTAGATATCTACTAAGTTCTATCCATATATTCCTTGAAAGAGTCTGATTATAGCTGTTATTTCACTGATATATCCAAATACATGACTACCAAGGGAAAGGAAGCTGGAGGACTTTTGACTTAAATTTGGCAAAGTTAGAGCTTAAGAGAAAGCCATATGTTGCTGTCAGTTAGCGGGTGAGATTCTGACAGCTAATGGGTGAGATTTTGCAATGAGTGCATAAAGCTCTCATTTGTTTTCTGAACAAGCAGGGCCTGACAAAGAAAAAGCAGCAATCACAGAGCACTTCCCTCCAATGTCAGTCATATCTTCATAAATATGTCTGAATCTTTCTGCCTCCAAGAAAAGAAAAAAAAATTGCTTCTAGAACTGCAACTGGTCAAGAATTATTTCAATGAGAAAGGCCAAGAGGACAGAACAGTTGGAATGGAGAAGCATCCCTGGTGAGTACATCAGCTTAAATACCATTCTTGACATGCCTTTTGAGTGTACAGGACTCAGAAGAGCTATTAGGACATCATTTTTATGATGAATTTAGACCAAGTCTTGGGTTGCTTCTTTTCTGCTTTTTAAGCCCCCTAAACAAATGTATTTATGTATTCTGCTCACCCTCTTTGCACTGTAGCCCTTTTTCAACCTACACAGGTTCTCCTTACTCACTTGAGATGTTTATTACTCGTAATTGACTCTTTAAACCAAAACATTGTGGTTTGGTTGCTAAATCAGCTACCTATGCTGTTACAAACAGGAAAAGCCATACCAAAACTTTTCCATCAGAGATAAGCTTGCATGGGTATTCACAGTGGGTGGAGTCCTTCTCACCTATTCTTCAGTATCATATTTACACATTTAAATCAGAGCTACTAATCACAGTCAGCAGTGAGACCACAGTCAGCAGTCAACCTGTTACAGTGCAGTTTATATGACCTATTTTTTATGTTTGGTTTAGGACAAGATAATCTATGGCCCAGAAAGGCCTCTCTCTCCCTGACAGTAAAGGTAGCTAAGATAAGCTTAGGTATAGACATAAACATTATATCAAATTAATTCCACTGAGTCTGTGTGTTTCTTTAGGCATCACTCTACCAATCTGAATACTGTCAGAGAAGCAATTTACAGATCTAGCCACGAAATGCATATGATTTTACTCTCTAAATTCAGCAGATGAAAGAAAAGGGTCCGTAAAGCCACATGTTCCCCTTAGCACTGTCACTCCACAGAGGGTTTCTTCTGTGATCCTATTTGGGGAAATCACTCGAAGTGGATCAAGATATTCTACCTGATGAGCCAAAATCTGGCAAGGAGAATGTCCCTGGAAGGTATTAAAACCATACCTATGCAAACAAAGATTAATTTGTCTTGCATCATTTCTAACTGTCTGCCATATAGAATGGTTTTCAAAATATTAAAAAAAAAGGCATTTAGGTGTATTTTTTTAAACTGCTAGTGTCTAAATTGTTATATTTTAATCCTGGTTTTTACTTGTTGAGAGTCTTTAGTGATATTTTGTCAGGAACAAACCATTTCTGGTTTAACAGACTTTCAATCTCCCCCCAACAAACCCACCAAGAAGGAACAACAAAATCTAGCTTGGCTCAAAAGATGATACAGGGAAGTGAAAGCCCTTAGAGAATATAAACCAAGTTTACTGGATACATAACCAATTCTAAGTCATCCCTTAGCTATTTCACTGAAGCAAGCCAGTGTTATCTCAATATTTCAATCTACTGTAGAAACTGTCACTCTGCTTTCCAAATTGCAGTATTAACTCCAAATGCATGTTCCTATGGCTTTCAACTGTTCTAAGCATATTGAAAAATTGAACAATATTAGGATTTTAAAACTTATCATGTATTTATCATGGTTCTCTGTAGTTTTGGGTTTTTTTCAGGAACATGTAAGTTCCCTCAGTTTCAAGGTCACCAAAACAGAGCAACCTGCTTTTTTATATTCTGTTTTTCTCTTTGACAACCACAGGATATAGGCTCTAAAAAACACCCATACAAATTAAAAATCTTTCCAAAGACCTGTGACACAGTTTTTTCTGCTTACCACACTCACTACAAGTACATGTGAATTTTTTCAGCAAGAATGTTGCTGAAGATGGGCACATTCATGCTTAGAGGTGATGTCCATTGATTCCTGAATTAACATCCTAAGTCTAGTGTACTAACACACGTGAACACATCAACACACACATATGCACACTTCAGCTATCTATGTATGTCTCAGCAAGACACTTCTAGTTTAACTGTAAACTTTCTGATTCCTCTATAAGTAAAAAATAAGTGGTTAAAACACCATAAAAACATTGTTAGATCACCTTTGCCTCTTACTTCTTGCATATTGTCAGTTGTAACACAGCAGAAAAAAAATTCCTACATTTAATTAGTTTGCAAAATCTGTCATGTTGTCTTCTTTTCTTGAAAATCTGCAGTATATGTAGCTGTCACACTGTTCCCTGAAACTGCCTAAACAGTTATAAGTAATCTAAAAATTATTTCCGATACAGCTTATAAATACCTATCCCTAAATTAAATAGTTGAAAACTTAAAAAATAAAAATATATTTAGCATACCTTCTTTAAAAAGTAACCCCTTTAACCTCCTATAAATACTCTGAAATTAAACTAATTCCACTCAGTCATTCTTATTAAATATTAAAACAGTTCAGTAGTCCACAATAGCCCACAATCTTTCCCTACAGAGACTACTAAAATCCTCTGTCTCTCCAGAAAAAAATTTTTGCAATAATCTTCTGTATTTGCTGAAATGTAACTCATTTAATTTGCCTGCCAATAGTGAAATCCATCATATAAACTAAGCCAAAGATCCTATTAAAATCCATTATGCCTGTTTTTCCAGCAGTGAGACGTGTGAAGAGTTCTCACAGGAGGATTGCAAGCTTCTGGCATCATTCTGATCCTAACAGAAAAATTAGTATTTATATGGGCCTAATGAAAAGAAAAGAAGAAGGGAAGGGCAAGAGGAAGGGCGAGGCAAGGCAAGGAGTTTCAGAGTAAGTAATTTTTTCCTCAAAACAAAAATACTTTCCTTCAAAACTGATTTTTAAAATGTAGCAGCTAACATAGTCCTAGAACACAAGACAAAAAAGGAGAAAACCAAAACTCTCAATTTCAAATGGTCTGATGTAATCAAGACTTTTTTGCTCAGTTTCTCTCTTAAGCAAATGAATAAATCAAGACATTTCATAAAGGATTCTGATATTTTCATGTTTTCCAACAATAACTTATTTTAACAAACCTCATTCTAATAGTTTTACTTCCGTTCCTTTCCTGTCATTTCGTTCTTCTATATGCAAGGCTGTTTCCTTCAGTTTTGAGGTTTACACTTTTTCATAATAACTTTATAGATTCTTATGATTTACTGTGGATTTACTGTCATTACTCCAAGTCCGTAAAACAATCAGAAAACCACAATGATCGTGAATTAAGGCTGGGGCTATCATAGCTCTCTTCTCTTCTGTCCTGTATTTTAGACTCCTTGTGGCAGTCTCCTTCGGTAGCCTGGCAATTCAGGTATGATCTCCACCTATCTTTCTCCGTGACAAAATTAGTCAGTCTGCATTTTGTGCCACTGATTAGGTGGTATTAGAGTGAGTTTTAGGTTTAATAGCTCTTTTTGTGAAGAGACAATGTAGACAACTGATCGACACAACAAACTAGACAAACTACCATATTCATCATCCCTAATGAAAATTCTCTTGAATTTAAAATAGATGAATACATTTTTCTCAGTATTTACCCTTCAATTAAAAATACTTTGCATTTCATATACCATGACTCACTACTTTTTAAAATAATATCAGTAAGTAGACAATAGTAATGATGCATGGAAAAATAAAACAAGGAGATTGCAGCTTCCAAGTTAACTTGGAAGTTAACAATTGAAGTCTAGCTTCGAACTGTAAAGTATCGCACTTGAGCCTGCGATATTTCTGGAAAAACGTGGGGAGCATTTTTCAGTATCCACGTCCCGTAACCTTTATAAACCTGGCTAGAACCTTAAAATTATTACTTGGAGAACAGCACAAATCATTACATGCAAAGTAATCTGCTTCAAATGAATTGTTGCTTCAACTGTAAATGCTGAATTATGGGTTTAGTGCAAGTTAGTCATAAGAACTCCATGCAACAAACCTTTGATTTAGTCCCTTAGTCTTTTAAGGTGTTCCAGTGAAGACTGGCACCAAATAATGGAGGCCCATCCTTATTTCTCCTTTTAACCCATGATGTTCTACAGCAGTAAGAAATCAAATCCAATTATTTAATTTGTTCTTTGAATGGCTTCATGCAGGGAAAGGTTTGAACAGAAAGCAGAGTTTAGCTATGCTATGTTTAATCTTTACTATACAGTTAGATGATTTGGCAAGCCTCATAGCATGAGATCTGCTCAACACAGCAAGCAAGAACAAGTCTGGGGAAGAAGACAAGCAAATGTTTCCTTTTTCTTGTCAGGGGACAGAAGGGCTGCCTGACACTCATTTTGCTTAGGTAATTAATCACAAGCAAGAAAAAAGGCTACCTGCCTTATCAAAAGGTTTACAGAACATTTAAAAGGCTGAAACTCCTTACAGATATTTGTAAGTATTAAAAGTTCACCTTGATAGTTATTGTGAAATGAAGTGGCAAATGACACTGCAGTTAATGCAGTTCCCTGTGCCCCCTTTATATGGATGCCACTATCTATACAAAACAAGACAAATTATCTTCATCATAGACATGTGCACAGGCAAGACATTTATACATTCTGATGTGTACCCACCTGTGAATGACAGAGTAATTCCCAGAGTCACTGAGTTCAGCTGGCCAAAACTCCAGAAAATTCATTTGTGAAACAATTCTGTGTGTTTCCTTTACCAGTTGCTGCTTTCCAGCACTTTCTTTGTACCAGTTTATTGTGTATGCTTCTTCCTGAAAACGTTCGTGCCTTGACTCAAGATAACAAAGGAAAAAATATTCCCCTTCTAGAACATCAATGGAGGCACGAAGGGGGCACAGCTTTTCTTCAGAGAAAGGGGAAAAAAGATATGTTAGGAAGCCAAGTACTTATTTCAGAAAATTACATTAACCTGACTTTAAAGTAATTTGCTGTGCTGCTGGTATCTTATAAAGAGATTCTTTCAGCAAAGTGGTCTGGCAGCATTTATTTATTTATTCCTGCAATATTTTCTGAAAACCTCAGTTTTCCACAACTTTATTCTATCTTACCAAAGCAACACCAGAAGAAAAAGGCAGCTGAAAATAAAAAGACATTTCCCTATCTCTATGATTCTTTCACATGAGTTCCACAGAGTCAGAATAAATTTCTGAAAGGGCAGAATCTGGCCTCACTCTACAGCAAAGCAGCTCCCACAAATGGAAAGAGAAAGGAGAAGTTCTTCACATATGATTTGACTTGACAAATATGTTGGAGATAAAAGCACAGATCCTATAAATTAACATTTGTATTTCCTTATCTTCTTAATTAAAACCGAATCATTATGTAGATATATTTGTGAAAAACTTCAGATATCTTTGGAAAGTTGCCTTGGAACGAGATTATGTGTCTAAAATTTAGTTTTTAAGTCTGCCTTTCCGCACAAATTTCTCAAATTTGCTTTTGCATACAGCAGTCATGAAAAGTACAGAAAAGGAACCATGATCTAGCATTAAGAGTCAAAAATAAAATCAGCCTTCAGTCTCTCTTTCTCCTAAGGTTCTCAGAGATTATTGTTGTTTAGCAACTATTGTGACCACACTTCTGAATGGCACAAAAAGAAGCAGACTGTTTCTCTTGCTTGCTATGTCTCTTCACACAGTCATAGTTACATACAAATCATCAGGTTTCTCCAGGTAGCATCCTTGATTATTCATTTCATAATTTTGCCGTTTGGTACCAAATTTCCCAAGCCTGAAGCTGGGCTGAAATTGCCAAACCTTTAAGTTTTTGTTCTTGGCTGCAAAACACAAAACTTGTCCTACTCCAAGCAACTGTCAAGATGCTGGCACATATTTTGAAGGTTCTGTTTTTGAATTGAAGACTTTTACTTACCAGTGGCAGATTCCATTATAAACATTACAAAAAAAATCATCAGAGTCATTTTCTTGAGTTACTTCTCACTTCTCAAAAAAAAAAAAAAAAAGAAACCGAATTTCTCTTGTTTGTTCTGAAAACCTAAGAAAAAAAACAGATTCACAGTTCATCACAAGTGCAGTAAAACGTTCCTTGGAGCATGTGAGCATTGTAACTGTTGCCTGGTGCTGAAGAGGGATTTCCAAATGGAAAGTTACATATTTTTATCATAACAGCTATTTTCATACATCAGGTAATGTATCTAGATTTTTCTTTGCAATTTCACTTCAAATTCAGAAAGCACTGCAGGATTTCCTTCTTCCATTTTCTTCTTTAATGCATGCATTTTGCAGTATTACAAAAGCACTCAAATCCCAAGCCAGTAGATACCTACCACAGGATAGGACAGTGCTTTTTTTTCTCCACAGAGAGAACGACTTTGCAAGACTGGACCTTGTAGAAACAGCCAGTGGAAACTTCCCTTGCCTTCGGTGAGAACAGCACAATGCTGCAGATTGGATATGTTGATGGCTAACTTTGAGCCTGCTGGAAAACAATAAGACATGTAATTTCTCTCACAATTTGGTCTGTGGAGGCAATAAGCACCAGCTAAGAGTGCTAACATTTCCACTGGGGGGAAGGACATGAAGCAGCCTATATTCAGTTGCTTCATGTGTAGTCAACTGATTTCAAAGGCAAGTGAAAAACACCACTAAATAAGATCAGCTTGGAGCACCTTCTGAGGTTCCTCAGAACAGCAGGTTAACTGACAACCAAAGACAGAGCTACTCCTGAGACTCTGCCTCAGTTTTGCTTACAAAACAGACAGGTTAGATACACAATCAACTCAGTTCAGCCTCTGAACCTAAAACAGACAACCTTTCTCAGTGTTACTCAAGCATGGATGGACAAATGAGACACGCACACACAAGATGTATTTCAGAGATCCAAGAGATCTGCCAAAAGAAATGTCATTAGCAATCCATTTCTTTTTTATTAAGTAAATCTGTTGCAATTTGAGAAAGCACAAACTTAATGTTGTAAGAGACTGCCCTGAGATTTACAGTCAGAAAGTTCCTGTGACCTGAAGGGTCTGGAGGCAGAAGGCTACTGCATTTCCCACAGTATTCCAGAATGACACCAAACTGTGTAGCTGCTCTGCCTCTCTTATCTTTCTTCTCAGCTCTTCACAAGTCATCATCCCATAAAGCACTGTAAGGAGATGGAGGAAGTGTTTCACATCCCTTTTTTCAGACAGCCTGGTAGGCAAATCCAGATTTAGAAAGCTGAAAGAGGCTGGATGCTGAGTACTGGAACAAGCAATTTCAGTTCCTTGTTACACATGGAGATTCAAACTCCTACACTTCATAAGGAAAGGAGGGCCTCTCTCTTTAATTTCTCGAATCTTTTTTTCCTTTTTTATCCTATCACATTCAGAAGAAATACAGCTGTTAGAGATTACAAGACTATGATCCACTACATAAAGATAAAATAATTTATCACCAGATTTTTAACTCTAAATCCAGTTCTTTTTTGGTATATCACGTCAGCACACAGTGGAAGTTTGTTTGAATGCACACAGTATAATGGAAGCTATTTAGTAATGACCAGGTTTGAGATGCACGACTAATGAAAAGCAAGACACAGGACCTTAATCTTACTCTCTCATTGCTGTTGAACCTGATCAATTTGTCTGAAATTGTTCACTGTAGGCTAAAAGTGTTTACATTTGAGCCACACAGTTTGAGTACTCCTCAATGAAAAGTTGGGGGGGGGAGGGGAGAGGGAAGATGAAAAGAAAGAAAAATGCTTTTAGTGAAAGTCAGATAATACAAAGATAATCTTTGAGAAACAGAATAAGAATTTTAATTTTTGGAAAAAATGGAGAGTTATTTTAAAGTAAAAATTCTCTGCCTAATAAAGGAGTACAGAAATATTAAAGGGACAATGCTGAGGCAATAGAGGGAAATGACAGTTTCAATGAAAATTGGTTAAATTACCAATTGTCTATAAGGATCAAAGTGACAATAGCTTTAAGCACATTTTATAAATTTTATACATGTTTAAAACCACTGATGGAATTTTAATAATAAAATATGGTTCTTAAAAATGCCTGTGACACTGTGAAACCAACAAAAACTTTAAACAAACTGATAGTTTAAATTCTGTAAAGTGCATTACCAATATCTCATTAATTAGAAAATTGTATATATTTAAGCAGCCTTAAAATTATTCCCCACTTTTCTAGAATCACCAGAAGATTTTGAAATTAAGTGGGACTGATACACAGAAGTGACTGATCCTGTGTTTTGGATAAGTAACTCATTTTGATCAACACTTTTGGAAAACTCAATTTGGTCCTGAAGGGTTGTGACTTCCTTTTTTAAAAAAACACAACAGATTCTTCTGAACATGAGACTGCTTTAACAATCATCTTCGGGTCAAGGGAAGAAAGCACTAATCTTTCCTCTTTAAGGAATTCCTGTGGAATTTAAGTATTTTCTAAATATTACTACACAGAGCCATAATTTGCTCAGCATTCATGAAGAAATCAAAAATATTTAACAAACAGTTGTCTTAGACAGATTAGATCCAAGCACCATTCTGCCAGGATTGCAATTTCTTGGTAAAAATGAAAACCTGTCTTAATTTCAAAGAAGACAAGCAAAGCTGTTTACTTACTATGCAAGTCTTGCCAGGTGGAAAGTGGAAGGAGAGGGAGTCTTCCAAACTCCAGAGAGCTGCAACTTGAACTTACAACTCTTCTGAATCTTATTCATCACTGAAACAGAGAGTTGTCTCTCTCAGCAAGTGAATGCATAGATATTTCAGTTTGAAAGACCTTCTGAAAAAAGGAAAAGAGAACTGATGATTGCAAGAAGGAAAACAGAAGAGGGAGATGTGAGAAAATCATTTCTGCTGGCATTGATGGAAAGGTAAAGGCAAGTCCTTAATATTAATAATTTTTCTAAATGAGACATTTGAGAGCTGATACACAAATGTTTTAGGCATAATCTTTTGCTCCTACCACCTACAACAGCGATGAAGGAGCCCATCCTCCTCCAAAGCCACCCAGGTGTGAGTGAAAGGGCTGCAGACAGCCCAGACACGGCGACAGGGACTGTGTGTTGAAATAAGCCATTTTCAGGGCTAACCTGTTTATGGCAGCTCTGTAATGAGGAAAAATTATATAATGAATCCCGGAGAGAGGTGTCCGAGCCAGGTGGTTCTGGGGAGTGCCGGGCAGTGCCGCGGACAGGGAAGCGCGGCTGGGTGGGAGAGAGACAGGGCCGGGGCCGGGGCAGGGCCGGGGCCGGGGCAGGGCCGGGGCCGGGGCAGGGCCGGGGCCGGGGCAGGGCCGGGGCCGGGGCAGGGCCGGGGCCGGGGCAGGGCCGGGGCCGGGCAGGGCCGGGGCCGGGGCCGGGGCAGGGCCGGGGCAGGGGGGCCCGGAGAGCTCCCCGGCCAGCGAGGGCGGCGCGGGGCACTCCCGCAGGGATGCCCTGACCGGGGCAGGCGCTCGGCTGCGAGGGAGGGGAGAAGGAGCTGCCCGCGCCCGGCCCTTGCCTCCCCCAGCCCGCTGCCCGCCCCTGCCCTACCTGGCTGCGGCAGCAAGGCAGCTCGCCCGGCTTGGCGAGGGGGCTGTGCTGCCACCCAGCCCTCGGAAACCCAGAGGTGCGCCCCGCCAGCAGAGCGAGCGATGATCAACTTTTAGGAGACGGAGAGGTGGGGGTGGGTGTGGGTGTGTGCCTGTGCCTTCCCTCTCACAACCTTCCAGGGGAAGAAAAGCCATAAGGAGGTGATTGTCTTCCGCTGTCTTCCGCTGTCTTCAGCTGAAACGCCTCCTCCTCCGCCTTTCTGCTGAACGCCCATTGTAGGACTCTTTTCCAAGGAGTGTGGTGGAGGTAGGACGGAGTGCTACGAACGAGTATATTGGGCTGAGTATACCAACTTTTATCTCTGCTACGGCTTCCTCCCCACCTCGCTGCCTGCTTTGAGAATGAGGACGTGCAAAGAGCTAAAACTGAAAGGTTGATATTCTGCAAAGACCTCAAAAGACATACACACACACAAAAAAAAAGGAAAAAAAATACATCCCACAAAAAAAAAAATACAAAATATGGTGTGGAGGAAAATAGACAAGGCAAAAGACATGATTCTATATTGGTTTTATGAGAAATGTCCCCATTTGAGTGCTATTTTTTTCTGTGCTACCATCCCCTTCATGGGGAGAATAAGGAAAACTTTCAAGACATGAAACATTTTGTAGTTCCATTACTGCAAAGTGAGTGTATGTATTCACTTCTAAATAAGCCATCATGCCATTAGTTGAGTTGGCTTGTTAGCCAAACGTTGATCCATTGGAACTGTGGTTCCACCAGGGGTTTCTGACAGGCATATTTCCTGTTTGAGTCCTGTTCCTGAGTAAATGAATGCTTGCCTTTGTTAATTACATGGACAGTTTATCTGCTGAGTACTGTTCAATACTTCACTATACTTCTAAATAAAGTTAGTTTGGTAACAGTGGGAAAAAGTCATTCCCTCAGGAATTCTTTTATTTTCATATCACCCTTTTCATCTTCAGAAATTTGCTTGGTGACAGCTATCTTTTGGGTTTTTTACCCAGGACAACTCCTAATGCAAAAGGTTCCAATTGCAACAAGAGGGATCACGTTAGACGTAAAACAAACAGGTTACACTAAAAAGGAGGGAGGGATTACACAGAGCTGGCTGTCTTGCATATTTTCATTGCAGAGGTGAAGCAAAGAAACCCTGGAGTGTTTTACTGTCTCATCTCATTTTTTTCCTCATCACAGATTGAAACAATATGTATATAACAACAATCAGACCTTTGGATAACATAAATCAGCACAATTTCAGGAAAGTAAGCTAAGGATACAAGTAACTATAACTACTTTAAAAATGTGTAAAAGGTACTTTACACTGCTTTTGGTTCTATGACTTAGTACCTGATTTTAAAACCAAAAAGAAAGTAGATATCATAAAGATGATAATGATTTTTTAAGACAGTCTGGAAACTATTTAGCAGCCAACAAATAAAATCATAAAGTAAAATGTCATCAGCTTTTTACTTTCACAGACTAAGTCTTCATAGCGACAGTTTTGAAACTTCTTTTTTTTTACTTAGTCTTTTACAGCAATATTTTCCGTGAGCTTTTCTCTCATTTTCTCTCATGTGCTTTCATACTCTTTTGAAACACTCACAAGTTTTTTGAACTTTAATCTGCATTGCAGAAAGAGCTGTGTTCAATTGGTCCTTTCAACTGACATAGCTAGCTCTGTGATACATGAATATATGTGAAAGGAGAATAAACTTCACACTTTTTAGTTCTCTGACTAATACAATTTTAATAGAGAAACTTTAGTCTGGTAATAGATATGTAACTTGACTAAAAATAGCTACAGCTTAGATTTTCATTTTGAAAATGCCACAATGAACATGAAAGTTTGCACTAATACTGGAAAACAGACTGTTGAATGAAGCTCTGACAACCTGATCAATCAGTTAGGGAAGATCTGTTACTTCACAGTTTTTCGCTTCCTTTCCATCCGACATAAACTATACCAAGGTACTAAATGAAAAACTGAAACTATTTCCGTCAGAAATTGCAACACATCCAACTCCTGTAACCATGGTTTAAACCTGTTTGCTGTTAGCTGGCAGTAGTCCTTCTTAAACTACTCCTATTATCTCTATATACAAGTTATATTAATTCTTAGCAGAGGTTAAGTTATATTCAATAGTTTTTCAGCATTATCTTCCCCTGATATCAGAAAAGCAGGTTACAAACTGAAAATGTGTCTGTTAGAGCCTCATATGTTTCTCATAAATATTAAAATACCAAAGTTGAACACTTTCAAACTTTCCTCCATATCACAGTATCACAGGGTAATTCAGGTTTGAAGGGACCTCTGGGAGTCCTCAGGTCCAGCCCCCCTTCAGGGTGCGTACAACTGAGACACGAACACTTACAAGGATGGGGATTCCACAGCTTCTCTGGGTACATGTTCCAGCTTTGGACCATGCATATGGTGAAATTGTTTTTCTTAATACATAATACAAATTTCTCATGTTCTAATTAGTGCCAGTTACTTTTTTATCCTATCTCTGTGCTCCTTTAAGAAGAGTCTGGCTCCATCCATTCTCTCTGTCTTTTCATTAGATTCTTGTAGATGGAAACAGGGCCTCTTGTCCTCTCCCTGTATGATCTTTCCTCTTGGTGGTCTTCCCCTGGACTTCAATATGTCAGTACCTCACTTGTACTGGGGAGCCCAAAACTTGATATAGTGCCCCAGAGATGATTTCACAAATGCTGCATTCTGGGGAATAACCACTTCCACAGCTACATTCTCATTAGTAAGGTGCAGGGTGCAGTTGGTTGCCTTAGTCACAAGGATACACTGCTGAATCATGTCCACTTTCGTGTCAACCAGGACATCCAGTCTATTTCCACAAAGTTATTTTGTGTTAGGTTGACCTCCAGGCTGCCTTGCTGAATGGGTTTATTCCATCTCAGATGCAGCACTTTGCACATGCCTTGGACTGAACTTCGTGAGTTTCTCATCAGTCCATTTCTTCAGCCTGTTGCTGTCCAAAACAGCAGCCCTGTGCTTCAGTGGGTCAAGTATCCCTCCACAGTTTGATTTTCTGTCTAAAAATCCACTGGTTGTGCAGTCTGTCCCATTGTCAAGGTCATCAATAAGGATGCTAAACAGTCCTGGTACTGATATCACTCCCTGAGGGATGTCTCTAGTGATTTGTTGTGAGCTGAGGTCTGTGTGCTGGTCACAATGCGTTGGTCCCACAGGGACTTTAGTCCCACTGTTTTTCTGCTCACTTTTGTGGATTTGTCTATCTAACAGAGACTGTGACAAAGACCTTGCTCAATACAAGATATGCAGCATCCAGTGTCCTCCCACTGTCCAAAACACAGCTGGACATGCATGATATGTGTCTAAAACAACAGCTGTAGTTTTTCAACCCCTGAAAGAATCAGGAACATACAGTTGTACATTCAATTGAATATACTATCAATTTTACACATCATCTTTCAAACAGACTTTGTCCAATGAAAAGTAAGAAATTAATGTTGCATATACTACAAATAATAGCTTACTATGAAAACTTCCAAAAATTTCTAAAAACTTCCTGTAAGTGGTCAGTCTCTTGGGCTTCACAACCATGGGAGCTGTAGGAACATCAAATCTTAAACCTATAGGATTTCTAGCTGGTCAGAATCTCTGGGTCCCTGTTCACCCAGGAGAGGGCGGGATGACTCTGCTCTATTAAAGAAGTTAAAGCAAATCTGCTCTCCACCTTGGGGTGCCAAAACCAGAGAAGCACAGGGCAGAAACTGAAGAACATTAAAACTCTTTGTGGACAATATAATTAAGCAACAAAATTGCCTTGGTGCTGTTTAGTTTAAGCTTAAAGCATCCAAACTGAATATTCTATAAGATTTCTATATTTATTCCTATGTTATTATTTCTATGTTTATTTATTTCTATGTTGGAAGAAGACTTTTTTGTTTGTTTGTTTTGTTTTTGTTTTGTTTTTCACAGAGTAGACTCTCATTCTGTTATTCTGTGAAGGCAGACTTCTTAGTGTAAAAATACCCAATTTTAATCAAAAAAGTGGTTTTGAAAATCTAGGTTCTTTGTAAGTTGCATATCATAGAATCACTGAGAGTTGAAGGCACCTCTGGAAGTTATCTAGTCAACCCCCCTGCCCAAGATTGGCCAGAACCTAGCCCTGGAGATTTTTTTAGTATCTCCAAGGCTGGAGACTCCACAACTTCCCTGGGCAACCTGTGCCAGTACTGGGCCACCCTCACCATAAAAATAAAACCTTTCTGATGTTCAGAGGGAGCCTCCCTTTTTTAAGTTTTCACCCATTGCCTCTTGTCCTGTCAGTGGCCATCACTGAGAAGAGCCTGACTCCCTCTTTTTTGTACCCTCCCTTCAGATGAGGGACTTCACCAGGCTAAAGAGTCCCAGCTCTCTCTGCTTCTCTTCATAGGAAAGATGCTCCAATTCCTTCACCAAACTCAAGGCCCTTTGTTGTACTCACTGCAGAATATCCATGTCTCTCTCCTGTTGCGGAGCCCAGAACTGAACCCAGGACTCCTGATGTGGCCTCAGTGGTGCTGTTACTGTAATGATGCTGTAAAAGTATTCCACAGTACTTTTTGTGCTTTCTCTCTAACATTACAAATATGATAACATCTGTAGAAAGACATCCATTTTAATGTATATCTCATATTTCTTTACTAAATACCAAGGAATAACAAAAGAAACTATGACAACTGCAGCATTTTTTAGTCATTATTATGGTCACATACTCACCCCCTGGTCCTGTAAATGTTCTTTGTCACTCTCAGAATTTGCCCCTTTTCTTTCTGTCAAGGCCATTTTGTTCACTGCTGGCAAACCACAATAAGAACTATTTTCTGCCACAGCCTGTGGCATAAATCAAATCTCTCCTGATGGGAGAGAGTTTTAAAGTCCTTGCCAGGAGTTAGTTCGAGAGACAAATGGAGACTTTCAGCCTTCACTGCTGCTAGATAGTTGTTTATTAAGTCTTATCAGAGAAACAGAGTCACTAGCATGACCCAGACACAGCACAGAGCAGAGAATGCAGCAGAAAGCCTAATTATCAAGATTTACACAGCCTTTTAAAGATAATTTAACCAATGGTTACTAAAAACGTACATTATTTTCACTTTCCTACCAATTATTTAGTAACACAGCCAGGAACTGCGGAATTCTTTGTCCAATCCTCCCAAATTAGTTTTACTGCAGAATATGGAGCAGTAGAAGAAGAAGAAGGTTTGGAGAACAACAACAATCCTCCATTTTGATGTTTTTGCTCTTATCTATTTACTACAAAGAGAAGCCCAAAACCTCTAAATTTTTCACCCTGTGACAATCTTACATAGTAGTCTATCACCTAATTCACACCATTGTATTTTCTAGTTCTTGCTGGATAGTTGGCAATTTTTTCCATGGACGAAGGTCAAAACAGTATTGTTCAAGGGGGTAAAAACCCTTCAAAACAGGCAGAGAAATATTCTCTGCACTTTGGGTTCCTACAATTTTCCTCTTTTTTTTTCTGCGCTGAGCATGAAACTTGAAAAAAAGTAGCATCACCACAAGAGCCATGTAGTGAGTTTGTTTTTCACCACAATAACTACACTGACTACAGAAGTCAATGACACATCAGTATGTTTCAGAGTGATTTGGCTCA
This sequence comes from Aphelocoma coerulescens, assembly GCF_041296385.1. NCBI lineage: Eukaryota > Metazoa > Chordata > Aves > Passeriformes > Corvidae > Aphelocoma > Aphelocoma coerulescens. Next base: position 30,247,526 of record NC_091013.1, read on the forward strand.
TTGCTGATCCCATGCACTTCCTCACTGTACCTTCTCCTCATCCCTTTCCAGTTTAAAATTCATCCCAGGCTTCTCATTTCCAAGATTCTCACTTATCATCCTTTCTTGTTCATTACATGTCCAGGACCGTATTAAAAACTTATCCTGTGATAATCTTGGAGGTGAATATTCTGTCTTGCTCAGAAGCTTATGTGAAAAATCTTCATAGTTTATAGCAACAGGCTTTCCTGGTTTTACTATGCCTTAGTGTTAGTATTCTCTCTGTGGGAAGAAATGGTACCGTAGGAATAAACCAAGTCTCATGGCATGAATCCATTTTGTGGAGCCTCCCCAGGGACAGTAAGGTTTATCCAGAGGTATCTTTAGGAACAGGGCCCAACACTGCACACAATCTAATGAGGCAATAACAAAATGCAACATTAAATGCTTTATAGTTGTGGTGAAGTGAGTGATGAGTGAATGAACACTTGAAAATACAACTCATTAGTGAAAAATTGTCTAGGTTGCCATAGATCTTTTAACTGAATGCTGAAAAATATCTATACATATATTTTATGCACATTTTTTCTATTCCAAATAGCTCTTCATAAGTCTGAAGATCAATATTCAATAAAAACTTGCAGTAAAAGAAAAGAACTTGCCTGTTCTGTAATCCTGGACTGGGTAACAATAAGTGTTCTGCATCTAATTTTCACTTTTTAAGTCCGTTCTGTAGCAAGTCTAAAGCTGAAAACTAAGCCTTCTCTGACAGTAAGAATTTCCTGGGTTTAAAAAGCTAAAAAGATTAAAGTTTGCAGGGATACCTGTACTAGAATACATCTTGTTCATACTACCCTGAACTAGAAGGAGATTTGGCTCTGACCTTTACATCTAAGGTTATTTCCTATCAGAAGAAAGTATGTATACACATACTTTCACATGAGGCCAAAGCATGGAAAAAAGGTAGATATTTCTTGTTATAAAAAAGCACTACAATTTTTTCAGTAGCTTAAAGGAGTGCTATCAGTGTACCAAAATCCTAAATTTTAATGTTATTTCTACCTGAAGATAATAATTAGAGTAACAGCATGGTTATTGTACCTGAAAGATGTAAAATCTCCCCTTTGTGAGAGATTCAATTTAATAGATATATAAAATATTTTAAAATGCATATAAAATACTTATATATATTAGTGCATTTATTTCCCTTAAAACTGCATTTTTTTAATGCTGTATTCATATCAGTCTCAAAAGAGCCTTTAGTGAGACATCCATACTAAGAAAAATAAAATTCCATCTTGTGAGTATCACTATTGAATCAAAAGGAATAAGTGTCAGGGAAAAAAGTTAACAAAAGCATAGCATTATACTTTCTAGTTGCAAAATACACATTATACTTTCTAGTCAAATAATACAGAAGGCATTTATATCTTATCAACTGCATTATAAAGGTGAAGTAAACCTGCAAGGCATTCAGTTGTTCACAATCATAACTTTCTGTTATATATAACTATATATAGAAATAGTATAGGTACATTTGGTTTCCTGTGACATTTTCTCCACAAAATCTAGAATTTTTTCTTCACAGAAATCTCACACCATACTATAAAATCTTCCCTCAGTTTCCTAGACCTCTTCCATCAATTTGCCTTACCATTACTCAACTGAAGGACTGAAAAAAAAGTTCAATAAACACAGCCAGACTTCCAGACCATAGAATCACATACCTTCTGAAAGGAAAAACAGTTGTGGGCTTGTAGTCCATCCTAATAGTTCAGCACTGTTTTCCAAGACTGTTCACCTGGTGTTAGCCGAGTGTGAGGATCTGTGTGCCAGTGGCATATGGTACCTCACCTGTTTCCAGAACTTAGAATTGGGGGACTGGGGGTGCACCGTGTGCTCCTCTTTCCATTTGATGGTACCTTGCTGCTTAATAATAAACCTAAGAGATTCCTGAAGATTCCCATAAGTCCCAATTTTCTCCATTTCCAGAAGGATCACCTTTGTGTCATTTTGAATGAGGGCATTGTATAAAGCAATGTGTTGATCGTAAGCATCTTCTTTTGAATGAATCAGCTGGTGTGTTAGCAGGATGATCAGCCGTCTGCTCTTCTGCATCCTCTTCTCAATTGCACTGGCTGCATCTAGCAATGTACAATGTGTTATTTCTTTTTAAATTCTTTTGTGATTGGAAACTATTTTCTTTGCTTTGTAACCAGAAATAACTTCTATCTCATTTCAGTCTGGTACAGTTTATTTATTAGAAAAAGACTTTACCCCCTAAACTGCTCCAAAAGACAAAAACCACCAACCAACCAAAGGAGATGGGGCAGGGGGAGAGAAAAGCAAAAAGCCCAAAACATAAAGCTTTCATTTCAAATGTTTTCTTTGGCTGAAAAATTATTATTTTCACTGCTTTTAAGTACTGTTAGGAAATTCTAGTCCAGTGACCTAGGTCAAGTTCAGTAGATCTGACTGTATCAAATTTGTGTTTGATCAACAACCTCCATGTAAGGAATCATGTTGTGCCAAGTTTAATGCCTTAGAAATGATCTTACAATACTTACTCATGAAAACTAGCCATTAGGAGACTTTTAGGTGACTTGCTTCTAAGAGGCTTATTTACAGGTGGGGTTAGAGTTAATTACAGTTAATTGTCCTGAGTTATCGTGTGCTAATTTATATGCTAATCTGTGCATTATGTTGGTCTTCACCCTGCAGGGGTAGATCAAGAATTGCAGGGCATCTGCGTGTCAGCACAGCTGAAGGTGTTTGCATTACCCACTGCCATATTAGGGACAGCTGATAAACGCCACTGTCACTGTGATGTTGGAAGTGCTGAACATCAGAAGCTTAAGAGCCAGTGTGCTATGGAAGAAACTTCTGGGCCAGCTTGGAACTCTCCACATCAAGCCTCTGGGAGCTGCTTTTCTCAATGACCTGCTGGGATGTCTATGGGAGGTAGAGTGTAGATGAATGTCTGTCCAGTGAAACACTCATCCCAGTTATAAGAGGTTCTGATGGTCTGTATAATGAAAGCTGGAGTTGTTTTGGTGGGAACATGTGATGCTGGACCGAAAGAAAAGAAGGGGGGGCCCAGCTGAGGAAATTCAATGCAACAATTATTTAACAAACCAACTGATTTGCACGTGCATCAGCCAGCTCCATATGTACCCTCTTCTCCTTTGCTGGGGCATGCCAGACCACTACAAGTGGTGTAAGTTTTTGCCATTGACAGTTTTGTGAGCTACAGTTAGTTCCTTGTGCTGGATCTGGGAATGCTCTGGCTCAACAATTTTTGCAACTTTTCTTTACCTTAATTTTTCCCAAGGCCAGGCAGCTCTTTCACAACTTTCCAGAACAGGAGGACATCAAAGACCTCAGTCTCAGGTCAGATGAATAACACCTGGCCCAATGCAGATGATTTCAGAAATGGGAAACAGAAAATGCACCAGCTTAGGCTTCATGCCTGCTCACTGGCAGAGAGAAAAGATATGGTCTACAGAAGAACCAGAGCACAAGATAAACAGACAAGTCAGCTCTGGAGGAAAGCAGATAGCACCTAGATGACAGCAATCATATGCAACAGTGTGGAGGGTGTCTATATGGAAATCAGCCCAGATTAAATAACATGATTTCATCCTGAAAGACAAGAAAGCAGGTATAAAGCATACCAATTCTCTCCTGAACTAATGCTGGAAATTGTGTGAAGGGAAAATAGAACATGTCAGTGAAAGGAAGCTGAACTTCCTGTGACTCTAATGCCCTCACAAAAGGTTGAGAACTCCCAAGTGATCACAGCAAATATATTTCCTCAACCCAGTTTGTGGGTTTCTCCTCTTCCTTGTCCTGTAGACAGCCAAGCCAACTCATGCACAGTTTGGTTGTGGCTTTGCCCAGATAATGGCTGTGCAGAGTTAGACTTTCCAAAGAGCAAGTGTATATTTAGAAGAGTCACACTCAGGGTCGTATTTCCTGCATATGCCGAGATGATAAGAAGTCTGTGCCCCTTCCTTGTAGTTTGCTTTGCCTTGTGTCACCTGGCCTGAAAGAGCAGACAGATGGCTGCTGAGGAAATGAGCATGAAGGTCAGGGATGTAAAGTGACCTCCTATACACCTAAAAGGGACTAGAATCACAATTTGGTCAAGCTTGACAAGTAATTCAGTGTATTATCAGATCTGAAACTTACCTTCTCCAGGATATATATCTCTCCCATAAATACACAGTTTATATCCACATTTATTTTCAAGAATATCTGGCATGATTTGGTAAACAAAATATTCCACAAAATTAGCTTCACTGGTGTGGTTTTTGGGGTAGATAACATACGCATCATATATCTTCCCATCTGTAAGGCAAAACAAGAGGAAGGAGTGTTGTGCTTATATGAATTAGAGCTGTCTATTGCAAAAAGTAGGAGAGAAATAAAAATATTCATCACTGATAGAGATCTAAGAAGAAGTTCTGGCCAATCTGAATAATGTCTATCATCCGGTACATGTTTGAAAACTAAAGACTGTGTATATTTGGTGTTTTCCATGCTCAATTGTTTTGTCCTGTGTGTTTGTAGCTTTGGAGAACCTGACCTTTGTATTGTGAAGGCTGTATCCCAAAGAATATGGAGTAAGATTTCAGTTGATTTATGTGTATTAGCATGATACAGCAATGAAGCTCAGCATTTATTATTTCACTGATACAATATGCTATTAACAGGCTTTGTCTCTCAGGACAAGATATTCCATTTAAATTCTTCTGTCTTGAAGAAATGATTCTTCATTCCCACAACATATCATACTCCTGAGTGAAAACCCCATTACTTAGGAAAAAATCTTAGAACCAAGCACAAAGTCAAATATTTATTTCATTCTTTGCTTCATGTCTCTCAATTAAATTTTCCATTACAGCATTTTTATTCTAATCCCAAATGTTTTTTTCTTTCCCGTGGAGATAGCCATATCCTTTCTTTTGGGGCTGAGGTTGTTGCTCAAACCATCCTAACAATAGATCCTATGAGGAGCAGCTGAGGGAGCTGGGGTTATCTAGTCTGGAGAAGAGGAGGCTCAGGGCTGACCTTATTGCTCTCCATAACCACCTGAAAGGCGGCTGTAGCCAGGTGAGGGTCAGCCTCTTCTCCCAGGCAACCAGCTGTGACCAATAGGTAAAACTCTGCCTATCTGTCACAACCAGTGACAGGAGAAAAGGACATAATGCCAAATTGTACCAGGAGAGGTTTAGGTTGGACATTAGAATTTCTTCATAGAAAAGATGATTAGGCATTGGAAGGGGCTGCCCAGGGTGGTGTTGGAGTCACCATCCCTGGAGGTGTTTAAGGAAAGGCTGGTTGTGGCACTGAGTGCCATGGTCTAGCTGACGTGGTGTTTGGTCATAGGTTGGACTCGATTATCTCAGAGGTCCTCACTGATTCTGTGATTTTGTGATTCTGCAATAATAATGAAATGTCCATTTCCAGAGTCTGATTCATTTCATCCTAAAATATACTTAAATGGAAACTGCCCTAAAAAGCATACTTCTTTCCCCTTTAAAGAGAAGTAGCTAGATCAGCTGTAGATATCTACCACGCAGATGTGTGTGGTAAGAGTCAGCTTCAGATTTAAATATTGTCCATTTAGCTGGATTTGGTCCCTTAAAAATATGTACCTCAACATGTCATTAGGCACTGCCTGCCCTTCAGCTGCCCCCGAAGAGGGGTTCAGGTCTCACTTAAGCCCTAAGGCAGCACCAACTGCTTACAGTTAGACAGCTGAACCCAGCCACAGATCTCCAGGTTTCATGACTATGATGAAAAATTGCATGCGTGCACCTTGACTGCAATTAAATTTAGATGTCTGAATTCCATCAATAAAGTTAGGAGGGATGTATTCCTCCAGAAATGTCTTCCACACTATTGGTATTTTTCTTTTTGGCCTATAAAAACTGTATTGCTCTAACATGTGCCTTTAACATGTCAGCCAGCAGGTTTGTTCCTTTGCTTTAGAAAACACATAGCAAGTACAGTTAATAGCACTGTAAATCAGATTTTCAATGCTTTTTTTATGGCAAATTTTTTGGCAAATCTTTTCATTTAAAAAACTACAAAACCAGGACTGAATCCCTCTTTTATGCAATTCAGCACTACAGAAACCAGGAAACAAGGGAATGTAAAGCAATTGCAGAGCTATGCATGACTTCTCCTTACTAAAGGCATAAGAAAGAGAGGAATCAGGTACAGGAGCCATAAGTTAGTAAGCAGGTATCAAATAAATTGCTTTCTCTATGATTTGTCATTTTCCTTTTTTTAAACTTTCTTTCTCAAATATTACTTACCATCCTTGACTGAGTCGGACTGGAATATCTCCCGATACAACAGGACAATATCAGCTCGGAGAGACTGGGAAAGTATAACTGAGATTGCTATTGCACCTAGCAGAACTAGAGATCCTGCAATCAGCAGGACAGTAGGAAGAACCTCTGCAAAGTAGAGGAATATATTGTTAGCAACAGAGAAGTTAACCTGTGTGCTGAAGCTTTAGCCTCATACTTTTATTTCTATTTCAGCTTTCAGGAGCTCAAAACAGAGATGACAAAGCTTTTCCCTTCCCCATCTGGCACAGCCAACACATAGACCCCTAAACTAGAAGCATATTATACAGTATATAATTAGTATTCACTTCATTGAATCCCGAGCTGCTTACACTAAAAACTACAGCTGACAATGATGTTTAAGTATTTTGTAACTTTTTAAAACTGGTAATAACACAACCATTTTGTAAGACATCTAAGCCTACGCATGGAAATCATCTGTCTACAAAAGGACAAGTGGAGGCTTCTGGCATGATTGCACAAACAGGGTACAAAAAGCATGTGCAAGTAATAAAATCTGTAAGATAAGAACTAAGATGACACTAGACAAACAGGAGAACAGAACATGTCCCGGTCACAAAAATAAAATAAACTATGCTGAAGTCAGATGGTGTTCTCTCCTGCTTTTTCCTTTCAAGAGGGCCAAGGAGCATATAATAGCAACGATGAGTAAGAAAAATTGGGAAAGAAAGGAGCTGCCCACCTTAGTTCCAGTTTCATGGAACTAGTTCCACTAGTTTTATGAGCTTAGTTCCAGCTCATGGAAGAGCTTTAGAATCTGACCACCTTTACCTCAGAGATGAAGACCTATCAAGGATAGATTAAGTCTAGATATATGGATGACATTTTTTACACTGAGAGTGGTAAAACACTGGAACAGACTGCCCAGAGAAATTGTGGATGCCCCATCCCTGTAAATGTTCCAGAATAGCTTGGATGGGGTGCTGAGAAATTTGGTCTAGTGGAAGGTGTGCCTGAGAAATTCTGCAGAAAAGGTATATAAATGAGGAGTTTACAAGTACATTTTCCCTTTCCTCTGGTAGGATGCAAGGTAAATTTAACATGATTTTCACATTCTTTACATTTATTTCTTTGGCATTTAAAGGGAGAAAGAAATAAAAAAACTTTGTGATGAAGCTTACGTCACCAGAGCTAGACCGGGGGAAACACCTTCCAATAAGGTTGGGCAAGAAAACAACCAGTTTCTTCTGAAGCAAAGTTTGGCCATATTTTTACCACTGTCACATGATGCCTACAAAGGAACTTCATCCTTGGGGACCCCTTCAAATTTTATTATTTGATCCATTTTCCTGGTCAATACACACACACACAAAATAAGGAAACCCCTTCCACTACCCAGTGGGCATGACCCAAGCATCAGAGTTTGAGGTTGTTTCTTACTGATGCATTTGTCGACAGTGTGCTCATCATAACATTACAATTACTGGTGTCTTGCATGAAGTGTCTATAAACATCTAGAAAAGAAACCTGTTCCAACACCAACTTCTGCAATTACAAACCTAAAAAACACTGTTTCTATTTGGGGTTACACTGATTAGACCAAGGCTGGAAAAGAAGTGACATGCCTATGCAGTTTGTAACATGTCAGACAAGAGCCCCGCAGAGGTGCTTCCTGGACAAGCAGGTTTGATTCCCAGTAATGCTGGCTTAACCTCTCATTTCTCTGGAATAAATTAGCTAAACATTCGCTAATTTAGTTCGCTCATGAACATTCGGCTAATGGGGGCAAGTGCCACAAGCCCCTGAACAAGGTTGAATAGATCCTGTTGTTTCATTTGACTTTACTGCATCATTTAGCAGCTGAGTTCATGAGTAAGCCATCTTCTATTTATATTCAAGAGCAATGGGAATACAGAACTAACAGCTCGCAAAGAATAATATTGGAAAGGCCAGGGAAAACATGTCAGAAAACAACTTCCTGACAAATTCCAGAAGAGCAGCAGTTTTTTCTATATTCTCTGGCTTCTAAGGTGGATGCACTTCCAGAGTGAAGGCAGAGATCTGGGTCTAGGGTTCCTGTCCACATCAGTCTACCAAATATGAGCCAAAAGCTTAGCTTTAGCATTAAACATCTTTGACAAAAATTAGAGCTGATGCTTTGGGCTGTATTTTATCTCTGCTTTGACTGTAAAAAAAACATTAACGAGATAGTAACTAGCAGACACAAGTTGTGCTGAGGGAAACATTAAGGAGCAATCCATATTTGGAAAAAAAATGGAAAAAATATTTTTTCCTATAAAAACAAACACACAAAACACAAAAAAAGAAGGAGTGTGCACATCTTCATTACACATTTACAAGATGAGAGGCACAAGAAAATCCTAATAGCATTTTTATTATTCTCAGAGACAAGCGGCATTGCTTTAGCATAAATATTGCTCAGCTGTGTGAGGAGTGAGTGAAGAAAACTAAAGTAGAGCACACCACTTCTGGACATAGCATTGCTGACACCAACAGTGCTGAGGAGCAGATGCAGACATCTTGTCAACAGCAGCAACAAGGACAAGGGCACAGATATCCATACAAAAAGGGCAGCAATGAAAGCAGGGTCACAGTCAAGAGCTTTCATGAACATTTACTGAAGACCTATGAATAAAAAACAAAATAAGATTTGACTATAACAGAAATCAGATTCAATGATTCATGGGATGAATACAGAATATGCTATATGGTCTCCTTCATCTAGTCTGTAATATGGGGCCAGTCAGGGACTTGTATTGTTGAACTAGTGAGCAGACGCTGTTACTCAGTTTCCTTCCCTCTCGTTGCAAGTACACTCCCGCACTCGGGTACTTCAGTGCAGAGGTGGTGTGCTTCCAGCTTCCTGAGTGAAGCCACACTCAAACTTGCCTATCCAACCAAAACACTTCCTGCCACCTTCCTGCTGGGTGCTGTTCTGCTGTTACAATTCACCTATGTCCCTTCTACTCCAGGCTACAGGAAGGAAATATGTCTAGACTTTGAAGTCGTGATCCTGTAGAACATCATGAGCAGTCGAGAATATGGCAGGACATGGATGTGTGCACATCCTGTGGTCACAGTACACTTCATTTTACTCTTCCCATCACTCTCTTATAGAAAACCAATCCCTATTAAAGGCCTTGACATTTCTTTTCAAAGTCCTCTAGAAAAGAGAGTAGTTTTAGGTTAGATATTAGGAAGAGATTCTTTACTGTGTGGGTGGTGAGGCGCTGGAACAGGTTGTCCAGAAGCTGTGGATGCCCCATCCCTGGCAGTGTTTGAAGCTAGGTTGGATGGAGCTCTGAGCAACCTGGTGTAGTGAAAAGTGCCCCTGTCCTTGGCAGGGGGTTTGTGACTAAATGATCTTTAAGGTCCCTTCCAACCCAAACCATTCTATGATTCCACAATTCCTGGTGGTTCACCATATCTGAAGGGATGAAAAAGGAAACCATTGATCACAGCTTCTTCTTGTGCCTTCACAGGCAAAATAGCATTTTCTGCCATAGCAATCTGATTCAGGAGTGTTGGCAACAATGCTTAGGGATCTGGCTATCCCTATTAGAAAAGAAAATTCCCATATGAGCAAAGGATTATCCCTGTCCCTATCATTTACTGCCCTGGATTTTCCTTCTCTTTCAAGTACTATTAGAACCAGGAATTTAAAAACAAAACCAAGGAAATGCCTTTGAAGTGCTACTCACACCTCTGCATGGCACAGAGTGAACACAGCAGCACTCATAGAAGATAAAGAGAGATTTTGAAGATGTAAGTCACACAACATTCAGTCAAAAAAAGGGCACGGCAGTGGATCCAGTATAGTAAGAAAGGCAAACAAACTGGCAAACCAGCAGCTGAAACACTTGTTTTTAAAGTTTGCCTATTTTCTGTCGTGGTTTTACACCAGAAAAAAATAGTTTGATTTGTCACAATGGAGAAATATCCTAGAAACAAGATATTCTTATCACAGGGCTGTACAGTCATGAGTATTTAATCTCTCACTGATACTCTTTGAATAACGTCCCCCTTTCTCCCCAACAGAATTTACCCCAAGGACTCAGCCACAAGAATTTTGCAACTGGCTTGAACACGTAGGGAAGAAGCAGGCTGGTTTTGCTTCTTATTAACTGAAACTTTTTTACTGTCTGAAACAAATAATAAAATAAACTCACCAACATATTTCAAACTGAGTGCAAAGTGTAAAGGATCAAAATGAAAAAGTCCTACCCGCAGGTTGCACTTTGAGTCGTAATGTCACCGTGACTCTTGTGTTGTACATTGTGTTCAATGCTATACATGTGAAATTTGACTGCAGATCCTCTTTTTTTACTTCAGTTATATTCAAAGTAGTCTCTTCATAGTATTCTTGCTCACGCCCTTCAAAACTAATAGAAAGAGAAAGAGCTGGTACCATTGGTTTTAATGGCTAGGTACAGTTTGCTTAGAAGAAAAATTATTCTGTGTTATATGCACTTACAAATGAGTTTC